>NC_086454.1:83203540-83803540 GCF_028390025.1 Pseudophryne corroboree
TCATTGGATGATGTCACAGATAGGAGAGTGGATGGTTTTCTGAGAACCATATTTTCTCTGTCTGGGGCAGTCATAAGGCCAGCCACGGCTTCAGCTTGGATGGCAAAAAGCAGTTGCTGCCTGGATAGAGGTACTGGAAGACGGTCTTTCAGCACCTTCAAGGGAGCAAGAATCCTATGTAGCTCATATAAAACAGGTTGCAATATTCTTGGAAGAAGCAGAAAAAGATATGGGCACTATCGCCTCCAGGGCATCAGCTTCAACAATAGCTGCCCGCAGAGCACTTTGGCAGTGCCGGCGCTACCCGCTCAGCAAGGTCTGCAATGCAGGGAGGCGCTGTGCAGGATAGGCGCTCTCCATGCATTACAGACCTTGCTGATGTGTGATATTGCTGCCCTTTGCCGCTGCGCCTGTGTGACAGGCAGCGGCGCTGTCAGTGGCGGAACTTCACTGGGGCCCACTGACAGTACGCTGTTGCCTGCAGCTGCCGAAGGAGGTGGTCCAGCCGCAGGAGAGGCGTGGTCCCTTGCCCTCCGCCTCCCTCTCCTCTCCTCCTGGCTCCTCTCCTCCACACTGCTGTCGTCACCATCTAGCTCCGGCGCAAACCCAGCCTGGCCATCTCTTCCCTTCCGGTGCGGCTTGCTGTGGGTCCGGAGAATCAGCGCCCAGGCTCTCTGTGAGGTCAGCATGGACTACCAGGCAGCTGCTACCCGGGAGCAGGTAAAAGGGAGGCCTGACACGTTGTTACTGGGAGCAGGGCTACTGCAGTTTTTCCCGATTTTCCTCCCCTGCTCAGTGCCTCCTGTTGTATATGTTATGTTCAGTTCTTATTGCTGTGCAATGTACTTACAGCAAACAACCACTGCAGTCATTCTAAAATATTGTCCTGCTGCAGTGGAACTACAAGCCCCAGCATGCCAGGCCAAGCTCAGGCTTCCCATCTTTGAATGAAATACTACAATATAGAGTTTGTGTGTATACAATTTTCAAACTATTAGCACAAGCTAAAGTGGGCCGGAACTATCTGTCCACCCTCTTCGCTTGGCCACAGCAACATCACAGGCACTGCCCGAACCTCCTCATCCATCTAGCATGCAGCCGTTGCAGGCAGTAATGTCCAAACCCCCTGTAGTCTGTAATGCTGAACACCCCCACTTCTCCTCCAGTATGTAGCCGCTAGCAGTAATGCCCAAACACCCCCATCCCCGTAGCTGCAGGAGGGATCCACCAAGTACCCAGCCGGGTAATATGGTGTTTCCTCCTGACTCCTGTAAATGAGCGTGGGGGGTGAGAGGGCAGCACGCAGGGAGTGGTGGGCATTATGTGTGTAAGGGGTGCTACTACTGTAGTGGGCATTATGTGTGTAAGAGGCGCTACTACTGTGGTGGGCATTGTGTGTAAGCGGCGCTACTACTGCGTTGGGCATTATGTGTGTTAGGGGCACTTTCTGTGGAATAAGGGGTACTATTGTGTGGTGTAATGTGAATGACGGACACTATTGTGCGTTGTAATGTGAATTGGTACTATTCTGTGGTCACGCCCCTTCCCTATGAAGCCACACCCCTATATTTTTGCTGCGCGCCTCCGTGCGCATCTGTCCCTTTGATAGCTATGTGGGGGAGGGCACAAATTTATTGTTTGCAGGAGGGCGCCGAACACCCTAGCACCGACCCTGCACTTTGGTTACGTACATGGAAAGCTGATTCAGAATCTAAGAAGGCTCTGGAATCTTTGCCTTTCTTTTTCATCCACTAGGGGTCACTGGAGTACTCTTGGGATATGGACGGTTCCACAGGAACTAGGCACTGAATAGTTAAAATTTGACTATACCTCCTCTCCATATCCCAGAGTACCTCAGTGTTTTTTCGGTGCTCACCAAGCAACTAGGCTTGTGGAAGTTGGTCCACAATTATTGATTTTTTATTTGAAGCCACATCCCTTTCCCCCTTCCAGGAAGGCGAGGGTCTGGGATAGTGAAAGCTGCTGAAGCAGCTGTGGGTGTCGGACCTCTCTAGAAGAGCTCCCTCACTACCACGTGCAGGACTCCTGCAGTAAAAGGCTGACAGTGCTTACAGAGAAGCCCCGTCATTGCCCTCACCACAGGGTCCAGGTATGTTGATAGGGGCGGTCAGCTCATGCTGCTGCCCCGCTGTGTGAGATTACTGTGTGTGTATGTGCCGCCCGCCGGCTTGGTAACAGGAATGTGCATATAAGCATATAAAGAATTATAAATCTGCTACATAAGTTATAAGTCTGCACTTTTGTGATATACTGTGAGCATGGGGACATATTAACCATGCTTCCTGTTTTTCCTGTTTTCTTTTCCAGAATTCCTGTATTACATCTCTCCACCATTGGGCGCAGGGGTGTTAGGGGCAATTTGGGATCAGGCATATTGCTGGCACACTTGGCCAGAGATATAGAGAAACCTTAGTGCTATTTACTGAGTCGCGCAAGTTGTTTGTCTTTGTATTTTGTATTGTCTGTTTGCATAATGAGTAAAACACCAGCAAAGTCCAAAAAGCAGTTTTACTGCCATGTCTGTAAGGGTATATTACCTGATGGATTTACCACATGTAAAGTATGTTTTGTAAATTCAGAAACAAATACAATTTCTGCTCCGGTTTCAAATCCAATTTCAACCCCGGACCCGCCATGGGCTATATTAGCAGATGTCTTAGCTGGATTGCAATCAGAGTTGGCCGCCTCTCTCGAGAGGCTGCAAGATCTGAATCTAGGGTGAGACCGCTAGAACTACCAGAGGGGTCTCAGCCTTACCAAAGGTCCAGATCCTCTTTGACTAAGGGGGATAAGTTTCATTTTTCTTATAAACTACCGGTTTCTGCTATGTTACTGTCTGATGATTCTTCGCCAGACCTCACTGTACAAGATGTGGTTGAGGAGGGCGAAATAGACCAGCAGTCAGATGGTGACGATTTTGACAGCCCGGGCATTGATAATCTCATCAGAGCGGTGCGTCAGTCTCTGAATTTTACAGAGACTGAGGAGCCTCTGACAAATGATGAGGTCGTTTTTACTAAACGACAGAGAACTCCAATATGTTTCCCTGTTTCAGAATCTCTTAATAAAATGTTACTAGAAACAAGGAAGAATCCGGATAAACGGTTTTCTGTACCTCACAGATTTAGGTCTAGTTATCCGTTTCCAGAGTCTATGACAGCTACATGGGAGAATCCGCCGTTGGTGGATTCATCTGTGTCTAAACTTACAAAGAAATTAACCATACCAGTACCAGCTGCAACTACACTCAAGGACCCTTCGGACCGTAAAATAGAAGTTATGCTAAAGTCCATGTATACAGCAGCAGGAGTGCTGCTTAGACCTGGGTTGAGTGGCATTTGGGTAACTAAGGCTCTAATGGTATGGATAACAGAACTCAGATCTGCCTTAACTGATGATCATCTTATTCTTCTCGCTGATCAAATCTGGGAAGCGGCTGACTATTTATGTACAGCTTCTACTGACGTCTGTCAGCTCACTTCTCGCCTTTCATCATCGCTAGTCACAGCACGACGTGCGCTCTGGCTACGTTCTTGGTGAGCGGAGACAGAGGTCAAAAAAGGAATAGAAGCGTTACCTTACGAGGGCGAGAAGTTATTCGGTCCTGAATTGGACAAATGGATTTCTGAGGCCACGGGAGGAAAGTCGGTTTTCTTACCATTTCCTCCAACAGTTCCTAGAAAAAGGTATTCTGGACCGGCGTTCAAATCCTTTACACCTCAGTCCTTTCGCGGGCGTGGCAGGGGAACGGCCACACCAGGTAGACGAGGTCGGGGACGTAGTTTCCAACGAACCAATACCACTCATCAGGATACTAAAGTCACCGGTAAGCCAGTGGCATGACGGGATCCCAGCCCATCTCGGATCTCCTATTGTGGGAGCACGTCTTCAGTCATTCCAGTTGGCGTGGCTTCAGACGTCCACAGATGGGTGGATCCACAATTTAGTTTTAACAGGTTACAAAATAGAGTTCGACTGTCTCCCGCCAATGCGGTTTTTCAGGACAGGACTGCCTCTGTCGGACGGCAAGAGGGCGATTCTGCAGACTGCCATTCAGTCTCTGCTGGACGCAGCAGTTTTGATTCCGGTCCCTGTGCACCAACAGGGTCAGGGTTATTATTCCAGTCTGTTTGTGGTACCGAAGCCGGATGGCTCAGTCAGGCCAATATTGAACTTAAGGGGCCTCAATCAGTTCGTCACTTACTACAGATTCAAGATGGAATCTCTACGGTCAGTAATTGCAGGTCTAGAGCCACAGGAATTTATGATTGCGCTGGATCTCAAGGATGCGTACTTACACATTCCGATTTGGCCTCCTCATCAAAGGTTTTTGCGGTTTGCAATACGACAGAACCATTCCCAGTTTTAGGCTCTACCATTTGGCCTCTCGTCAGCGCCTCGGGTATTCACCAAGGTGATGTCTGTGATGATAGCTCATCTCAGATCCCTAGGAGTGATAATAGTTCCGTACTTGGACGACTTACTCATCAAAGCTCCGTCTCAACAAATCCTCCTTCAACAGGCATTGCTGACATACAATGTACTGGTTCACCACGGTTGGATTGTCAACTTCAAGAAATCACATCTAGTTCCGTCTCAACGACTTCAATTCCTAGGTATGGTTCTCGATACGGTAGATCAAAGAATTTACCTACCCGAACAGAAGGTACAGGTCATTCGTCATCTGGTACAATTAGTGCTCAAGCCACGCACGGTCTCGGTTCATTTGTGCATTCGCCTCTTAGGCACAATGGTGGCGGCTTTCGAAGCGCTTCAGTTCGGAAGACTTCACTCACGTCCTTTTCAACTGGATGTGCTCGCACAGTGGTCGGGCTCGCATTTACAGATTCACCATAGGGTGAGGTTGTCTCCAAGGACCAGAGTGTCTCTACTCTGGTGGCTCAAAGTACAGAATCTAACCGCAGGGAAACGGTTCGGCGCCTGGAATTGGATATTTCTCACGGCAGACGCAAGTCTCAGAGGTTGGGGAGCTGTAGTTCAAAATTTTCAGCTCCAGGGTCTCTGGGCGGATCACGAAAGATTGCTGTCTATAAATGTCCTGGAACTCCGGGCAATTTACAATGCATTGCGACAAGCAGTGCACATGCTGCAGGCTCAGGCTGTTCAGGTGCAGTCAGACAATGCGACGGCGGTCGCATACATAAACAAACAAGGCGGAACGAGAAGCCGCATGGCAATGCGGGAAGTAGCTCGAATCCTCAATTGGGCCGAATATCACCAAGTGATATTGTCAGCAGTGTTCATTCCGGGAGTGGACAACTGGGAGGCGGATTATCTCAGTCGTCGGGATTTTCATCCAGGAGAATGGGCATTAAATCCAGAAGTGTTTCATATGCTGGTCCAGAGGTGGGGTTACCCGCAGGTGGACCTGATGGCATCTCGCCACAATCATCAAACGCCCCAGTATGTGTCCAGAAAGAGAGATCCAAAGGCGGTGGCGGTGGATGCTCTCACAGTCGCGTGGCCGTACAGCCTCGTGTATCTGTTTCCACCGTTTCCGCTGCTCCCTCTGTTGCTAAAACGGATCAAGAGAGAGTCCGTCACAGTCATACTAGTGGCGCCTCATTGGCCTCGGAGAGCTTGGTTCTCGGATCTTCGCGGATTACTCGCAGACGATCCTTGGCCACTCCCACTACGTCCGGACCTGTTACAACAGGGTCCGTTCCTTTACCCCGATTTAGCGCGGCTGCGTTTGACGGGGTGGCTGTTGAGACCGCCCTCTTAAGAAGAGAGGGCATTCCAGAATCAGTCATTCCAACCATGTTACGAGCTAGGAAGCCGGTTACGGCAGCTCATTATTACAGAATTTGGCGTGCCTATATAGGTTGGTGTGAAGCTCGGAAGTTTCCAACATCTTCTTTCAAGTTATCCCGTCTTTTGTTATTTCTACAGATGGGGTTAGATGGAGGTCTACGTTTATCCACACTAAAAGTGCAGATATCTGCATTGTCACTTTATTTCCAAAGAAGATTGGCTCTATTGCCGTCGGTACACACCTTTATGCAGGGTGTCCTCAGAGTACAGCCTCCATTCACTCCACCTACTGCGTCATGGGACTTGAATCTGGTTTTAGATTTCGTACAGTCTTTTAATTTTGAACCCTTACAACAAGTGGATATTAAGTTTCTCACTTGGAAAACAATTTTTCTCCTAGCCTTGGCTTCGGCAAGGCGTGTTTCAGTTTGGGTGCCTTGTCTTGCAAGCCACCATATTTGGTGTTTCATGATGACAGAGCGGAACTTCGGACAAATCCCGCTTTCCTACCAAAAGTAGTGTCATCTTTTCACATCAACCAACCAATAGTAGTTCCTGTGTTAACAGGACATTCTGAAACTCTGGATGTGGTACGCGCATTACGCGTTTATGTATCCCGAACGTCTACAGTTCGTAAGACGGATACGTTGTTTGTTCTCTATGATGCTGCCAAGAGGGGTTGGCCAGCCTCTAAGCAGACCTTATCCAGATGGATAAAACTGACCAAACGTCAGGCTTATCTTCAGGCTAGGTTACAGCCGCCTACATCGGTAACAGCTCATTCCACAAGTTCTGTGGGAACTTCATAGGCAGCTGGTCGTGGAGCTTCTACGACACAGCTTTGCCGTGCGGCTACATGGTCGTCAGTGCACACGTTTGTGCGCTTTTATAAGTTTGATACTTTCGCGGCATCAGCATCTAGCTTTGGCCGTTTAGTGTTACAGGTGCCAAATAGCTCTCCCGCCCACGGGGGAAACTTTGGTACGTCCCAAGAGTACTCTAGTGACCCCTAGTGGATGAAAAAGAAAATAGGATTTTGGTACTTACCAGGTAAATCCTTTTCTTTGAATCCATATGGGGCACTGGACGCCCACCCAGAGCAGTTGTTTACCTGATTGTGGTAAGTGCAGGGAATATTATGGTAACACACTCTTACCGACTGTTTCAAATTAGAAATTCTATCGGGTTGGTGTCAACTGTTAGTTGTCAGTTTCGTTTTGTGTCAACTTTATTGTTGTCCGTTTTTGGTTATATGTATTTCTCCATTGTCAACCTCTATAGCTCCAGTTCGGCTCAGTAAAAAAACACTGAGGTACTCTGGGATATGGAGGGGAGGTATAGTCAAATTTTAACTATTCAGTGTCTAGTTCCTGTGGAACCGTCCATATCCCAAGAGTACTCCAGTGCCCCCTATGGATTCAAAGAAAAGGATTTACCTGGTAAGTACCAAAATCCTATTTTTACCGGAAGCATTCTGTTTGGTAAAGAATTTACAGATGTTCTGGAGTCAGAAGCAGACTCCAAAAAGGTAAAATTTCCTTCCACATATAACCCCAAATGTAGGGGTCCCACTTTTTGACCCTTTGGGTCACAAGGAAAAGCAAAAGGAAAAAGTGATCGTAAGCAGCCCCAATATAATAAATTTGGTAAGGCGAAAAAGCAATGGGCTACCAGAATGCCAGCCTCAAAACCAGAGAATAAGCCATCAGTTTGATGGTGTGGGCCTCCTCCTGGGGGACCCCATGGTAGGGGGCCGACTTCTTCAGTTTGCACAGATATGGCAGCAGTCTACAACAGTTCCCTGGGAGCAAGAAGTGGTATCTCTGGGTTGTTTTTCCCTTCAAGAAGCATCCTCCTCAAAGGTTCTTCTGCACCAGCCCATCTCGGGTAGAGACGAAGGCCATTGCTTTGCAAGAAGCAGTTCAGAAATTGCTTCAGTCAGGAGTAATCATCCCAGTACCCCCTGCACAACAGGGACAGGGGTTTTACTCCAACCTGTTTTTGGTTCAGAAACCAAATGGGTAATTCGGGCCAATTCTCAATCTAAAAATGCTGAACAAATATATTTGGGTCCCACGGTTTCACATGGAGACGTTATGCTCCATAGTTTTGGCCATGGAACCAGGGGATTATATGGTATCTCTGGATATTCAGGATGCTTACCTACATGTTCCTATAGTACTGTCCCATCAGTGCTATCTCAGGTTCGATATCCTCCTTCAGCATTTTCCGTTCCAGGCATTACCTTTTGGGTTAGCCACGGCACCCAGATTATTTACCAAGATCATGGTGGTTATGGCAGCTTATCTTCACAAGCAGGGGATAAGAATTTTTCCATACCTTGACGACCTGTTAATTCTAGCACAATCACAGGAAATGCTCCTGGACCATCTCCAATAGACAATAACATGTCTGCAGAGGCATGGATGGCTCATAAATTGGGCAAAATCGTCTCTAGTTCCGTCACAACGGATGACTCACTTGGAGGCTGTACTGGATTCAAGTCTGCAGAAAATATTTTTACCTCAGGACAAGATAGCCAAGGTACAGTCAAGGGCTCAGGAATTGTTACACAGTCAAACAATATCAATCCACGCAGCAATGCGACTGATGGGTTTGATGGTGTCAACATTCGACATGGTGGAGTATGCACAATTCCACTCAAGACCTCTGCAGCGTCTGATTCTAGCCAGATGGAATGGAGTACATCAGACAATAAAGAAACAGACTATGATACTTTCACACAAGGTAAGAAAGTCATTAGCCTGGTGGCTACAAACATCCCATCTAGAGAAAGGGAGACCTTTTTGGATATCAGATTGGGAGATCCTAACAACAGATGCCAGTCTTCAGGGCTGGGGAGCAGTGTCTGGAAGATTATGGTTCCAGGGACAATGGACCACAGAAGAAAGGTGCCTGCCAATAAATCTGTTAGAACTTCGGGCCCTATACATGGCACTGATTCAGGCAAAGGACACTCTTCAAGGAAGACTAGTCCAGATCCGCTCGGACAATGTAACGGCTGTAGCGTACCTCAACCATCAGGGAGGAACATGCAGTCAAACAGCAATGAAGGAGGTAAGTCACATACTAAAATGGGCAGAACTCCATCTTCCAGCATTGTCCGCAGTATTCGTTCCGGGAGTCCTAAACTGGGAAGCAGACTTTCTCAGTCGACACGCCATTCAAGCAAGCGAATGGGCTCTACATCCGGAAGTCTTTCAGAATATAGTAGACAAGTGGGGTTTTGCCAGAGATAGACCTCATGGCGTCCCGTCTAAACAACAAAGTATCCATATACGGGTCAAGAACAAAGGATCCCGGAGCAATCTTTGTGGATGCCCTGTCAGTGAAATGGGATTTTCATCTGGCGTATCTGTTTCCTCCGATCATCCTAATAGCTCCGGCTTGGCCCAGAAGGCATTGGTACACAGATCTGCAGAGAATGTCGATGGATGCGCCACTTCTGCTCCCTCAACGTCCAGATCTACTAATGCAGGATCCTTGTTACCACTGGCATCTGGATCGACTATCGTTGACGGCGTGGCTCTTGAAACCTCTATCCTGAAGTCAAGAGGCTTCTCACAACAGGTAATTCAAACAATGCTCAGAGCAAGGAAACCCTCCTCAGCTCGCATTTATCACTGAATATGGCATGCCTATATTCATTGGTGCAGTGAAAGAAATATGGACCCGAAATATTTCCAAATTTCTAGGGTCTTAGATTTCCTTCAGGCGGGAATGGATAAAGGTTTGAAGGTGGCTTCCTTGAGAGTACAAGTATCAGTATTGACTGTATGGTTCCAAAAGAAAATTGCCAATTTACAGGATGTGCGTACTTTCTTCCAGGGAATGCTGCGCATTCAACCTCCCTTTGTTCCTCCTACAGTGCCTTGGGACTTAAATTTAGTCCTGAAAGTCCTTCAAGTTGCTCCATTGGAACCACTTAATAAAGTGGATCTTAAATGGTTCACAGCTAAAGTACTCTTTCTACTGACTATGGCATCAGCTAGAAGAGTATCAGATTTAGGAGCGCTGTCTTGTCGTTCTCCTTTTCTGACTTTTTATCCAGATAAAGCTGTTCTCAGAACTAGGTCTGAGTATCTTCCGAAGGTGGTGTCTAAATTCCACCTTAATGAAGAAATTGTAGTCCCGGCTTTTCAGGTATTGGGACGTAGTCCAGGCATTAAGGATCTATGTGGATTGTACCAGTGCCATCAGAAAGACAGATTCTCTCTTCATTTTCTAAGGATTTCACAAGAGAGGATGGTCTGCTACTAAACAGACGCTGGCAAGATGGCTTCGAATGACGATTTCAGAAGCATATTATCGATCTGATCTCCTTGTTCTGGATAATGTCTCTGCTCACTCTACTCGTAAGGTAGGTCCTTCATGGGCAGCACAAAATGGTGCTTCAGCAGAACAGATATGTAAGGCAGCCACATGGTCTTCCATTAACACATTCATTAGACATTATTCCTTGGATACTTTTGCCTCTCATGATGCTGAATTCGGGCGAAAGGTTCTCCTGTCCAACCAGGAGCGTCCCCACCACTAAATTGCTTTGGGAAATCCCATTGTTATCCTGTGGATAACCTGTGGACCCTGCCGGAGAAATATACATTATGGTAAGAACTTACTGTTAATAACGGTATTTCTCCTAAGTCCACAGATTCCACAGGGATCCCACCCTGACACACCTGATTTGAGGATCTTTCTACTCACTAAACCTCTTCCTTCTTGTACGGAAGGGTGTGCGTGTGTGTTCTTCTCGCCTGATTAGGGCTCTTCATGATGCTCCTGCCTAAATGCTTTGGAATACAAATGATTTGCCTGAGCCAGTGGGTGGGGATATATGGACGGGCCTGTTGCATTCTGGGAGGACTGAAAGCTTGTGATCGTTTGGTGCCAATCTGCTGTCGCTCCATCATATCCCATTGTTATCCTGTGGAACCTGTGGACTTAGGAGAAATACCGTTATCAACGGTAAGTTCTGACCATAACGTATATTTCACGGGTTTGGTATAATAATAATCTACAATGTCACATATAGAAGCCCTATAAATTGTAATGAAGGAAGGTTCCGGATAATAGATCTACTGTGTCTAATTAGACAGTCAATAAGTCGACAGGAGACAGCAATTCTATTCTACACCAGCCTCCTTTCCATGTGTCTCTGCCTTCCCCTCTGCATCTCCAAGACTTCCCCTGTGTCTCTCAGCCTCACCCAGTGTCTTTCAACCTCACACTCACCCTGTGTCTCTCATCCTCCTCATATGCATCTCCCAGCCTCACCCTGTGTCTCTCAACCTCACCCTGTGTCTCTCATCCTCCCCCTGTGTATCTCTCGGCCTTCCCCTCTCTTACTCCCATCCTCCCCCTGTGCATCTCAACCTTCAGCCTTTCCCTCTGAGTCTCTCAGCCTCATCCCCCTCCCCCAGTGTATCTCAACCTTATCCTCACCTCCTGTGTCTTTTAGCATTGCCCCAGTGTCTCCCCAGCCAGTGTCTTCATCTCCAGACCTCCGAACCCCCAATCCATTACTCCCTCTTCCATCCCACACTTACCTCCTGCTGCATGATGAGGATGCTGTTCCTTCTTCATAGGCAGCTTGCTTCCTCTTTGGTATTATCACGCATGCTGCGTCTGAACAACATTTATTGTGCTGCCCATCTGCTGCTGGCTGGGCTCCGCCTTCTTCTGTCTGCCTGTGCCCTGACGTTTGTCCCGTTTTCATGTCTGACGCGGGAACACCTGTGAAACCTGTGAAACCATTACGCAGATGTCCTAAGGCGAACTCAGGGAGGACAGAAACCACCTGTGGAGCAGAAGGGCAACCGCCATGAAAATAGGACAAACTGCATCCTGCCGGCTGCAGTAGGGGATACCGCCTACCGGATGTTAATTTCTTTATGGTACGCTGAGCTGCCTGGTACCGCCATACTTGCAACACTGCTTATATTAAGTTGCATGCAGGGTAAATACTGTCTAATGCTGCTGCATGTAGCCCACAGAAGCTGGACAACTTTATGCAATTTAGATTTTAATTTGAGTTTCCCACACCTAAATCTCCCTGCTCATTCTAAACCTGTCCCCCTACAGTGCGGCATGGATTTTCCTAGATGCACACTGATTTGCTATACTCTGCTTTATTTCCAACTCAGAATCATCCCCTGACCGAGTGATATCATCCTAAGGAGTTGGGGTGTCTGAGAGTGGAGTTGCCAACGATCTACCACATGTCCTGCCCTTATATATCACATCACACTGTACGTTATATTATACATACATCTCCACAGCAGGTCAGGTCATGGGGAACCCTGTCTTACTTGTAATACTTTTTGCCAAATACATAGTGAGGAGAGCTCTATGCATACCTCCCAAGTGTCCTGATTTTTGAGCACTGTCCCACCAGTGTCCCGCGGTGGGGAGATTAGCTGGGCGGCCCCCTCATAGCCTCTGATAAGCAGAGTAGTGGTGAATAGATGCTGTGCACATGCACACAGCATCTATTCAGTGGAGAGAGGTACCAGGTGCATGGTCAGCAGCTCGCAGAGTGCTGGCCCCACCCACATAGTGACAAAAATGGGTGTGTGAGCATGTTCCATTAAGCCACACCCCCTGGCATGAAGCCACACCCCTTTCAGGCGCACAAGGCAGGGTCCCGATATCAATGTGCTTGAAGTTGGAAGGTATGCTCTATGTACTGTAGGACATACTTGCCTACTCTCCTGGAACAGCCAGGAGGCTCCCGAAAATTGGTGACACCTCCAGACCCCCAGAAAGGTGTATAAGAGTTGCTTCTATTGCCTGAGGCAAAAAGAACCAGAAAAGAGTAAGACTCTTTTTAGGGGGCACATTTTGTAATGATGTAGATCTTAAAATATAACTTTTAATAGAAGTAACAAATAACATATGGATAAATAAGTCTAAGTGGCTGCTGACTCGTTTTTTTTAGAACATTGTAAACCTTAGTTATAACTCAGAGAGAAATAGATCTTAGATAAATAAACTTGAATATACACAGTCCAAATCAGTGGCGTCACAAGGTGGGTGCAAGCCGCACCCGTGTGTCACCTGCCGAGGGGTGACACCAACATGCCGGCTCCTGCTTGGTGACAGGAGCTGGGTGCCACACTGTAACATTACGTGCAGCACCCGGCTCCTGTCACTGTGTAGGAGCTAGTGCTGCAGCCACAGCACTACCCAGGGGCAGCCCGTATCTCCCAAATTCACAGAGTGCTAAAAATAGGGGTTCAGCCCGTGAGGCCCGTCCCCTGCCACTAAGCCATGCCCCCCATGAGACCACACCCCCTTTCACAGCCAGCCGCACCGATAGATATTAACAAAAGTGACGCCCCTGCTACAAATTATGTGCTGTGCACCCCTTCCATCTCAAACCTGACAAAAGATGAAAATAATACGTCTAATCCATAGCACTGTAACGCATTAATAATAATAATAATAATAATAATAATTTTATTTATATAGCGCTCTTTCTCCAATAGGACTCAAGGCGCTTAACAGATACATAGCATAATATAGTACAGAAAAATAATGAAGTACATTTTCATAAAATACAGAAGCATGAAGATACTAAAAGAGACACTATGGAAATGCTTGAGTAAACAGGAAAGTCTTGAGTCTACTTTTGAAGGATTCTATAGTTGGGGCCTCTCGCACTGTGCTGGGAAGTGAGTTCCATAGAGTCGGAGCCGCATGACTAAAAGCTCGACCCCCAGATGAATTACGGTAGATTCTAGGTACTGCTAAAAGTCCTTCATCTACAGATCGCAGTAATCGAGTGGGGCAGTATGGGATCAGAAGCTGTTTCAGGTACCTTGGGCCTTGGTCATGTAATGCTTTGAAACTCAGTAAGCCAATCTTGAAGAGGATTCGCCATCTTACAGGCAGCCAGTGAAGGGAGTAGAGGATGGGTGTTATGTGGCTGGAACGGGGCTGGTTGGTTAACAGCCTGGCAGCTGTGTTTTGCACCAGCTGTAAGCGTTGCAATTCTTTTGCTGGTAGACCAAGGTAGAGGGCATTACAGTAGTCTAATCGAGATGATACAAATGCATGTATGACTTTTGGCATATCATCTGAGGGAATTAGGTGCTTGATTCTGGCTATGTTCCTCAGGTGAAAGAATGAGGATTTGATTGTGGCTGATATCTGATGTTTAAGTGTCAAGCCATCATCCAGGACAACGCCAAGATTCCGCACATGATCACTGGTCTGTAATTCTGAATCCCCGAGTGTAAGTCCAGTTGGTTGGCTATGCTGCAGTCTTGTCCTTTGATGTTGCGGTCGTATTATAAGGACCTCTGTTTTATCCGGGTTCAGTCGCAGCCAACTGGCGCTCATCCACTCCTGTAGTTCAGCTAGACAGCCATTCAGGGTTGCTACTGGGTTATCAGTGCCCGGAGCAAAGGACAAGTACAGTTGTGTATCATCTGCATAGCAGTGGTAGACCAGGCCATGGCGCCTGATTATTTCGCCCAATGGGAGCATGTATACTGCAAAAAGCATGGGGGATAGTATAGAACCTTGTGGGACACCACATGGCAATGGCACTGGTGGTGATGAGTATAATCCAGATGATACTCTCTGTGACCTGCCTGTGAGAAATGATTTGAACCAGTTTAGGACTGTGCCATCCAGACCACAGAAGTGTATCAGTCGCTCAATCAGAAGCCCGTGGTCCACGGTATCAAATGCTGCAGAGAGATCCAGAAGGATTAATATTGAACAGTCACCTCTGTCTTTTGCCATCAGAAGATCATTTAACACACACACCAGGGCTGTTTCAGTGCTATGTCTTCTCCTGAATCCTGATTGAAATGGATCATAAATATCATGGGTTGTCAGGCGAGTTTCCAGTTGATTTGCAACCACTTTCTCAATAACCTTTCCTAGGAAAGGAAGGTTTGATACCGGTCTGTAGTTGGACATGCAGTCGGGATCTAAATTAGGTTTTTTAAGAAGTGGTCTAACAATTGCTTCCTTTAGGGGTCCAGGAAAAATGCCTGTCTGCAAAGAGCATTGAACAGGGGGTAATTCCAAGTTGATCGCAGCAGGATATTTTTTAGCAGTTGGGCAAAACCATGTGCACTGCAGGGGGGGCAGATATAACATTTGCAGAGAGAGTTAGATTTGGGTGGGTTATTTTGTTTCTGTGCAGGGTAAATACTGGCTGCTTTATTTTTACACTGCAATTTAGATTGCAGATTGAACACACCACACCCAAATCTAACTCTCTCTGCACATGTTATATCTGCCCCCCCTGCAGTGCACATGGTTTTGCCCAATTGCTAACAGAATTCCTGCGGCGATCAACTTGGAATTACCCCCTAAGTATGTCCCCTGTAGTTAATGCATGTCAAAATGCAAAATATTAATTCTCGTGATAAATACATTTGTCTTTAAAATTGCTACCCAAAGTATATTGTCACTGGAGAAATGACCCAGAACAATTCTAGACAATTAGGTCAAGTTAGGAATAATAAAGAATAATGATAGAGGTAAAATAACCTTTCTAATCAAAGATTTTCTGAAGGTCATCAAACAGTGGTTGCAGATCTAAATCGCAACAAGCTGGGCCTCTCATTCTGTATAATTGCCAACATTACATGAAAAATTTCTCAAACATGTTATACAACAATAGAAAACACATTCATGTTTTTGACCAAAGTGGGTATAAGACATCAAAATATATATCATGAATGATACAGGTACTGTATGTCTAAAAACCCCAGGTCATCACATACATTAAGGTGATTATGCTTTGTCTAATAGTAAATTAAATTAGCCCAGTGAGCCCCTAAAGCAATTAGCATGGAAAAAGGGCGACCTGAGTTTTTCTTTTAAAAGGTGTAGTTTTCTTCATAAAGTGACTGGGGATCCCAATTAGTTCACTGTGTCCCCTCGTCCATGTCAGGTTACTATTCCCAATCGTAGTCCACGTGGATTGTAAAGTATGAAAAAGCAAACAAAGTAGATTTTTTTTAAACTGTCTGCATTTTCATGTGTCGACCTTTGCCATGTCAACTTAGTGACCACGTTGACCTAATGACCATGTCGACCTAATGCATGTTGACCAATAGTGGTCGACCTAATGAGTGTCGACCTAAGTGTTGTCGACCTCAAGACTGGATACCGAACAGACATAGACTACAACAATCTGAATAAACACACTATACTTGAATTATGTTGTATAATATAAAACTAGCGTTTGCCCACAACTTTGCTCGTGTGGATGTCTGTTAGTGCTCTGCGGAACTAATTTTACAAAAACAGTAGTGCCATCTAATATTGTGATGTATATTTATATTGTGCACATTGATCACAAAATTTATTTGTAAATCCGTTGCTACTTTACCTAACACCAAAAGGTTACAAATAACATGACCAGCGACTCTATGATATATATAAACTTGCATCGTGCGTAACCATAGCATGTAGCATTTGTCTTGGTGCGTCATCTACTGGATTGATGTGTAAACTGAAACTTCATGAGTCAAGATAACCTGACTGATTAGTGATTGATATATAGTCATATTTTCATGAAAAATAGATCTTGTATATCTATATATATTTATATATGCATACATGCATATAACTATTTATGTTTGAGGTGTGCAATATATGTGTGTATGTGTGTGTGTATATATACATATATATATATATATATAAAAGGAGACTGCACACTTTGCTGAGTGTCAAGCGTCTGTTTTTTCCTTTATTGCTCCTCTCCCTGAAGTCACATCTAGATCATACATGCCCAGTTTTTTTCTAGGTCACTCAGCTATACAATAGTGAAAACGCAATCCAAATGAATCCAGTAGTTTTTGCATGATGCCAAAACGAACAGATAGACAAAAATTCAGAATATTCTTTTTGTTTCTCAAAACAAATTCTATGTACAGACACAAGCCTCACAGCTTTATTATATGTATAGATTAAAATAGGACAAAGGCAAAAAGTAAAATGTTATAAAGAAAGCAACTGCAAATGGTGAGTAGTAAAGTGTAGCACATTACTGCCACCTAATGCTTACCACAAGACAGACTCTGGGTCAGGGGTGGTATTCATGTGACCTCCCCCAAAATCCCGCCCCCTCACTATCCCGACGGTTGGCATGCCGACCAACAGGGACTTTTTCCACTCGTGGGTGTCCACTACACCCATAGAGGGTTTGCTGCCCCCCCCCACCTCCCGGCGTCGGTATGCTGACTGGTGGTCAGGAGACCATCGGACAGCCATACCACACCCCTGGGTCAGATGTACTAAGCTTTGCAAAATGATAGATTTTATGGTGATAAAGTACCAGCCAACCAGCTCCTGTCATTTTTCAAACCCAGCCTGTGACATGGCAGTTAGGAGCTGATTGGCTGGTACTTTATCACTGTGAAATGTATCACTGCGGCTTATGGTGGGTACACACTAATAGATATATCTGCAGATCAATTGATCTGCAGATATATCTACGGACGGATCGGGCAGTGTGTTGAGCATACACACTGCCCGATCCGTCGGGGACTGACGTCATCAACTGGGCGGGCGTGTACACACGCCCGCCCAGTTCAGCTGTCAAACGCCGCCGCAGCATGTGTACGGGCGGTCGGCCTACCGCCCCGTACACACACAGCGACCCGCCAATATATCGGTAGATATATTGGCCGTCGGCTGTGCTGCAGGGCCGACGCGATACGTCTGTGAACGACGGAGTTCAGACGTATCGGCCGTAAACACTGGCTGACGGTCCCGCGATATTTCGGCCGTTCAAGAGAACGGCCGATATATCGGCCAGTGTGTACGGGCCTTTAGTTAATTTCCCCCAGAGTCAGTCTCTCTGAGCAGATTTGCTGGCACAGTGTTTTGTTTATGCTATGGAGCCAAGCTGTTTGTTAGTTTTAAGAAATATTCTGGGTGGTATCCAAATACAGGCGATTCGTTATCGTCGGATTAAACGGCCAGATATCGTGAATAATGACCGATGGGCATTATCACGGTATCCTATTGCAGGCCGTTTTCATTGTCCGAAAACGGAGCAGAGATTGTGCCACAAAACAATGGATCAGGGATGCCTCAGGCACCCGAAGCATAATCCACAAGAAGGTCCGACCGAGGCCTTTTTGGTAGCAGGATCTGAAAGGCCAGCCTGTACATAAGCATGTGCAATCACCATTCTAATCCATCTGGCTAGGATCTGCTTGTGAGCAGGCCAGCCACGTTTGTGAAAAACAAACAGAACAAAGAGAGAATCCGACTTCCTGATGGAGGCAGTTCTCTTCACGTAGATACGGAGAGCCCATACCACATCCAAAGACCGCTCTTTGGAAGACAATTCTGGAGAAGCAAAGGTCGGAACCACAATCTCCTGATTAAGGTGGAAAGAAGACACCACCTTATGTAAATACCCGGGACGTGTTCTAAGAATCGCCCGATCACGGTGAAAAATCAGATATGGTGACCTACAAGATAAGGCACCCAAATCCGACACCCGTCTAGCAGAGGCAATGGCCAGCAGAAACAATACCTTAAGACAGGGGTGGCCAAACAGTCAATTGCGATCAACTGATCGATCGCGGACATGCGACCAGTCGATCGCGATCCGCCGCCCATCCACCCGAAGCCGCGCCTCTCCTGCCTGACGCCCTGCCCCTCAGTCTGGTCTCCAGCAGTGACGGCGGAGTGTATAGCTCAAATCAGGCGCCGATTCGTTAGCCAATCAGAGCTCGCAGACTGGCGCCTGATTTGAGATATACACGCTGCCATCACTGCCGGAGACAAGACTGAGAGGCAGGGCGGCAGGCAGGAGAGGCGCACGCTGCACTCTCCACACACAGCACGGTGAGCAGTACTATGGGGGCATATCTGGCACTGTGGGCACATGGCACAGTGGGAGTATATCTGTAATCTGGCACTGTGGGGGCATATCTAGCACTGTGGGCACATGGCACAGTAAGGGCATATCTTTATCTGGCACTGTGGGGGCATATCTGGTACTGTGGGCACATGGCACTGTGGGGGCATATCTGTAATCTGGCACTGTGGGGGCATATCTAGCACTGTGGGCACATGGCACTGTGGGGGCATATCTGTATCTGGCACTGTGGGGTCATATCTAGCACTGTGGGGGCATATCTGGCACTGTGGGTGCATATCTGTAATCTGGCACTGTGGGGGCATATCTAGCACTGTAGGCGCTACATGGCACTGTGGGGGCATATCTGTATCTGGCACTGTGGGGGCATATCTGGCACTGGGGTCAAATCTGGCACTGTGGGGTCATATCTGGCACTGTGGGCACATGGCACTGTGGGGGCATATCTGTAATCTGGCACTGTGGGGGCATATCTAGCACTGTGTGCACATGGCACTGTGGGGTCATATCTGTATCTGGCACTGTGGGGTCATATCTGGCACTGTGGGCACATGGTACTGTGGGGGCATATCTGTAATCTGGCACTGTGGGGGCATATCAAGCACTGTGGGCACATGGCACTGTGGGGGCATATCTGTATCTGGCACTGTGGGGGCATATCTGACACTGTGGGCACACGGCACTGTGGGGGTATATCTGTATCTGGCAATGTGGGGTCATATCTGGCACTGTGGGCACATGGCACTGTGGGGGCATATCTGTATCTGGCACTGTGGGCACATGGCACTGTGGGGGCATATGTGTATCTGGCACTGTGGGGGCATATGTGTTTTGAGATTTTACCTGTGGGGGCCAATGTGTTATTTTGTGTGAGACAGTCATTACACTCTGTGCAGCAAGACTACGTCCCTTTTTTTGTAATATCACGCCCACTTTTTGTTATACCGCGCCCACTTTTTTGTTATGCTACGCCCCTTTTTTGGGCGCGCACCTGCAGCGCGCTATTATTCCACCTAGGTAGATCCCAAAAGCTTTTCAGCTTTCAAAGTAGATCGCCGACTCCAAAAGTCTGGCCACCCCTGCCTTAAGAGAAAGCCACTTAAGGTCCGCAGATTCAAGAGGCTCAAACGGAGACCCTTGCAATGCCTCCAAAACCACCGACAAGTCCCAAGGGGCCACAGGCGGGACATAGCGAGGTTTAATCCGCAACACACCCTGAGTGAACGTATGAACATCAGGTAAAATTGCAATTTTCCTCTGGAACCAAACCGACAAGGCAGAAATATGAACCTTGATGGAGGCCAGACGAAGGCCCAAGTCCAGGCCCTGTTGTAGAAAGGCCAAAAGTTTGGCCGTACTAAACTTGTAAGCGTCATAATTGTTAGATGCGTACCAAGCAAAGTAAGAATTCCAGACCCTATGGTAAATCCGAGCAGAAACCGGTTTCCGGGCCTTCAACATAGTTTGAATGACCGCCTCAGAAAATCCTTTAGCCCTCAAGACGGAAGCTTCAAGAGCCACGCCGTCAAAGCCAACCGGGCTAAATCCTGATATACACAGGGCCCTGAATGAGGAGATCTTGGCACTGTGGAAGTTGAAGGGGACGCTCTATCGAGAGACCATGAAGGTCTAAGAACCAATGCCGTCTGGGCCACACGGGAGCGATCAGAAACAGGAGTCCTCCTTCTTGCTTGAACTTCCTTATTACTCTGGGCAGGAGTGACACCGGAGGGAACACGTATGGCAGCTGAAAGATCCATGGAATTGCCAGTGCATCCACGAATGCTGCTTGAGGATCCCTTGTCCTTGCTCCGAAGACCAGAGCCTTGTGATTGTGTCAAGACGCCATGAGGTCCACATCTGGAAGGCCCCACCTGTCCACGAGGAGTTGAAACACTTCTGGATGGAGGCTCCACTCTCCGGCGTGTACGCCCTGACGACTGAGAAAGTCCGCTTCCCAGTTTAGGACCCCCGGAATGAATACTGCCGATATGGCTGGCAGATGGCGTTCTGCCCACTGAAGAATCCGTGATACTTCTCTCATTGCCATGCGGCTTTGAGTGGCGCCTTGATGATTGATGTATGCCACCGTGATGGCGTTGTACGACTGTACTTGAACAGGTCTCTTCTGTATTAAATGCTGGGCCAAGTTCAATGTGTTGAACACCGCCCGCAATTCCAGAATGTTTATCGGGAGGAGAGACTCCTCCATGGTCCACCGACCCTGAAGGCAGTGTTGCTCCAACACCGCGTCCCAACCTCTCAGACTGGCATCCGTCGTCAGAAGGACCCAGTTGGAGATCCAGAAGGGACGACCCCTGCTCAATCGTTGATCCTGAAGCCAGCAGCTCAGTGACAGACGGACCTCCGGAGACAAGGAGATCATTTGAGACCTGATCCGGTGAGGCAGGCCGTCCCACTTGGCAAGAATCAACTTCTGCAGAGGGTGGGTACGGAATTGAGCGTACTCCACCATGTCGAAAGTCGACACCATGAGACCTAGTACTTGCATCGCCGAATGTATCGACACTTGCAGACGAGATAGGAAGCATCGAATCCTGTCCTGAAGCTTCAGGACTTTCTCCTGAGACAAGAACAACCGCTGGTTGTAAGTGTCCAACAACAGCCCCAGGTGCACCATGCTCTGAGCAGGGACCAGGGAAGATTTCTTCCAGTTCATGAGCCACCCGTGGGCTCGCAGAAACTGGATAGTCAGATCCAGATGGCGTAGGAGAATTTCAGGGGAATTTGCCAGGATCAACAAGTCATCCAAGTACGGTAGGATTCTGACCCCTTGACGGCGGAGTACAGCCTTCATTACCGCCATGACCTTGGTGAAGACTCGCGGAGGTATCGCCCAAAATTGGTAATGGAGGTTGCCAACCGCACACCTCAGGTATTGCTGATGCGACATTGCAATGGAAATATGCAGGTAAGCATCCTGTATGTCCAGGGAGACCATATAATCCCCAGGTTCCAAGGCCAGAACAATACAGCGAAGAGTTTCCATATGAAACTTGGAGACCCTCACAAGGACTTGAGGTTGAGAATGGGCCGGGAGGACCCATTCGGTTCGGGACTAGGAACAGCGGTGAATAGTACCCTTTGCCTCTCTGAGCCAGAGGCACCTGTACTACCACTCCTGTGTCCAGGAGGGACTGTACCACCGAATGAAGAGTTTTTGCCTTCACCTGATCCGAAAGGACGTCTGTAAGGCAAAATCAATGAGGGGGGCGATTTTTGAAGGATACGGCGTAAACTCGAGTGACGACTTCCCGTACCCAGGCATCGGAAGTGGTCTTCCACCATTCCTGGGTATACCCTAGAAGTCAGCCCCCCACCCTGGGATCCCCCAGGGGGAGGCCCGCCCCGTCATGCAGCAGGCTTGTCAGTCTTGGAAGCAGGCTGACGGGCAGCCCAGGCCCGTTTCAGTTTGGGCTTATTGGGTTTGGAAGTGCGAGCCTGTTTCGGATACGCCTGACCCTTTGATTTCCGTGAAGGACGAAATGTGCAAAAGGAAGTACTCTTAGCCTTCGGTACCGAAGGAGCAGTACTAGGTAGACAAGCTGTTTTAGCAGAAGCTAAGTCAGCCACAATCTTGCTGAGGTCATCTCCGAAAAGGATGTCTCCCTTAAAAGGGAGTACCTCCAAGGAGTCCAGATCCACGGCCCAGCACCGCAACCATAGAATCCGGCACGCTAGTATGGACGTAGTAGAAGCCTTGGCCGCCAGAATACCGGCATCAGAAGCCGCCTCTTTAATGTCATGAGAAGCTGTGACAATATACGATAAGCATTGTCTAGCATGATCAGAAGCGTTGGAAGACATCTCAGCTTCCAACTCCTGAGCCCACGCTTCAATAGCCTCTGCAGCCCATGTCACTGCAATGGTGCGCCGATGTGCAGCACCCGCTAGGGTGTAAATCGCCTTTAAACAACCCTCCACACGCTTATCCGTCGGTTATTTCAGAGACGTGATGTTAGTTACTGGCAGAGCTGAGGATACCACCAGCCGCGCCACCTGCGAATCCACTGACAAGGGTGTGTCCCAATTTTTACTTAGCTCCGTAGCGAGGGAATAGCGAGCCAGCATCTTCTTGTGAGGCCTGAATTTCTTTCCTGGATTTTCCCAGGACTCCTGACGTATGTCAACTAAATGGTCAGAATTAGGGAAGCCAATCCTGGGCCATTTTTTCAATCCCGGGTATCGGGATTGAAAAATGGCCAATCCCGGGATACCCGGGATTGGCTTTTAGCTATGTGGCCGCCCCACCCGCCCCGCACATATAACTCACCATATACCGGGGGTGGGTGGGGAACAACCTCTCATCTCTCCTGCCGGCTCCCTGCAGCAGCTGACGGTGCAGCCTCACGCTGCGCTGGGGAGCCGGAAGAAGGAAGCCGGGCAGCGTCTGAGCATCCTGTGGACGCTCAACGCTGATCCCTTAATCCCCGGGATTGGAGCTTCCAATCCCGGGATTGAATCCCGTCCATTTTTGGCCCTAAATCATGGGATCCCGCCGATCCCGGGATTGGCCACCATAGTCAGAATGAGGTAAAACTTGTTTAACCACCTTCTGACGTTTAAATCTGTCCGGTTTCTTAGGGGCAACATCAGGCTCCGGGTCATTAGTAATTTGAAAAATTAGCCTGTTAGCCTCCAACAAGTCAGGAACATCCACCTGTGAAACAGATTCCCCATCAGAAGCGTCAGGATCAGAATCTGGGGTCAGTATAAACGCCATCCTTATCAGACGAGGTGTCTGGGACATTGGTGAATTGTGAGGAAGTAATGGCCCGCTTAGAGGACCCCTTGGTCTTAGGTGGGTGAGGGTTAGACTTCTGAGTAGTCAGTGATTGGTTCAATTGCTGTAACTGAGCAGACAGCTGATCTGCCCATGGCGGGTTAACCGCGGGAACCATAAGCGGTTATACCAGCACAGGAGGTCAAATAGGGGGCGTTAGTCTTGTTACCAGCGTATTCAATAGCGTGGAGAAGGTAGCCCAGGGCGGGTTATTTTGAACCCCCATTGCTATGATCCCACTGGGGGGCAAGGAACCCCCAGAACCTGAACCCTCAGCTGCTGTATTTTCCTCAAATGTGTCTGCAGCGTCACCACCACACAATGTGGGATCAGCCCCAGCACCATTGCCCTTTGTAGCTGACACATTCGAAAGCTCAATTCAAGGCAACCCAGTACAATATCAGCAGCACAATACCTGACTAGAACCCCCTGTGCAATGTAACCGCCCAAACAGGGAATTTAAGAGGTATATGGTGACTAAAAATCACAGAGAAAAATACACACTGAGTATGTCTTGTGAAGTACCTATATTAATAGCCCCCTCAGGTTATACAATATAGGGATAGCAATCTGAGTGAGATACACGAAATGGAGGTCACACAGCAGCTATATGCACACACACAGTGTCACATTGTACAATGCAGAAATTATGACATGCAATAACATTGCACTGGACTAGCAATACAGAGTAGTACTAAGTATAGCTATACACTCAATAGATATAACAATGCACAGTAAAGACTGGATGTATATCACAGGGTACTTGTACTATATAACCCTGACTAAATGCACTCTTTCTTAACTAACACTGGCCCTCATTCTGAGTTGTTCGCTCGCTGCTGATTTTCGTAGCGCAGCGATTAGGTTGAAAAACGGCATTTCTGCGCATGCGCATGGTATGCAGCGTGCATGCGCTAAGTACTTTCACACAAAACTAGTTTTACAGAAGCTCGAGCGACGCTTTTCAGTCGCTCGAGTGTTCGTTGTTTGATTGACAGGAAGTGGGTGTTTCTGGGCGGCAACTCAGTGTTTTCAGGGAGTGTGCTAAAAAACGCAGGCGTGCCAGGTTAAAACGCAGGAGTGACTGGAGAAACGGGGGAGTGGCTGACCGAATGCAGGGCGTGTTTATGACGTCAAACCAGGAACTAAAGAGACTGCAGTCATCGCAAGCTAGGTGTAAGTCTTGAGCCACTCTGAAACTGCATGAAATTTTTCAGTTGCAGAACTGCTAACCTTTCGATCGCACTTCTGCTAAGCTAAGATACACTCCCTGAGGGAGGCGACCTAGCGTTTGCATTGCTGCTAAAAGCAGTTAGCGAGCGATCAACTCGGAATGAGGGCCACTGTCAGCAGACATGTAGACTACTTAAGTGTCCTGTAAAATGCACAGCGCTGACATGCAGGCGGCTTTCCAGAGGAGGATTTGCCCAAACAGTCGCAGAATCAGTTCATCTTGTCCTAATGGCGCCCAAACGCTGACAGGGATTGAGGGAGAGAGAGATATGCAGCTCCAGGGCGGGAACATTTACTCTAAATGGCGCCCTGGGGCTTGGGGAGCGTCTACAGGTCAAAGCCTTATCCCCCTGCTGGACTTCACCACTGGGTACTGTGGGCTATATAATAAACGTTTTTTTTTATCGAAACGGACCTGTGCCCTTGCCCTGGTGGTCTAGTGGGGTCCCTGTACTACCACAGTGTCCACGCCAGCGCGTGCGGCCCGCCTTCCACCGGCCGCGTGGGATCGTAATTTCCAGCGGGTCCCGTCTGGGGAATCCACTTATCTCCTCCCTGATTGCGGCCATGCGATCCTGGAGAGCAGCAGTGGTGTGTGTGACTAACTTGAGAGAAACCGGAGCCACCGCTGTAGGTACCCGGCAACCAGGGAACGGGAGTGTACAGCGCCGCTGGGGGAGGTGATGGAGCTGCTGCAGGAGATGTCTGACTGACATCTAACAGTGCCTCTGCTGCAGCCCTATTTTTCACTTTAAAAGCTCTTCTCAGGGCTGCTGGAGCAGCCCCCCTGTTGTATGCCTGCACTGCTTGGTACCAACTACAAAACTGAGCTCCTGTGCACGGAGGCGGGGTTATAGAGGAGGCGGCGCTATGGATTCTGGGAACAGTCAAAGCTTTTAGCCTGTTGGTGCCTCGGATCAAGATCCTAGTCTACACCCCGATGTTATTCCTGTGGAACCCAGTGTACCCCGCAGCAGGGAAAAAAACAACAACTACACAAACGCAAAAGCACTTTTTCCCTATTTTTACAGGTCTCATGTCTGTAAACAGCAATTTCCATACACACAACAGCGGCAGACACATTCCTAAACCCATCTGCGCTGACCTAAAAATTCAAGTAGATATGAGGCTGGGCCCACACTTGCGGTCTCCTTGCGGACCCGCTTGGCCGCAAGGAGACTGCACATGGGCGTCTATGCAGGCACCCACACAGGTGCGGCCGTCCCGCCGCAGCCGGATCTAACCGCAGCGGTTGGGCCGGATGACAGGACAGCGGGATTTCAATGTGGACACATACATTTCAATGTATGTGTTCACACAGTGCGGCTGTTTCCATTGAAATCCCGTCACTGGCTGTATCCTGTTCTGCGGCATTCCGCAGAACAGGATCCATGTGCAGACAAAAAAACCCTCCCGGCCAAGCGAACGGGACCCGCTTGGCCGCTATGTGTGGCCCTAGCCTAAAATGGGCAAATAAAAACTCGTAGTGATAGCGTTGCACAATGGCTTTGAATTAGTTTCATAGAGTTATTGGGCCTAATTCAGATCTCTGCAGCAAATTTGTTAGCAGTTGGGCAAGACCATGGGGGTCTAAATTTAGCACAGCTACGATCAGGCACTCAGACATGCGGGGGGACGCCCAGCACAGGGCTAGTCCGCCCCGCATTTCAGTGCCAGCCCCCCCGCAGAAGTGCGAAAGCATCGCACAGCAGTGATGCTTTTGCATTTCAAGAGTACCTCCCAGCCAGAGCAGCTCCTGCGGCTGGCCAGGAGAACCCCTTTGCTGCCCGGGTCGCAGCGGCAACGGCTACGTCACGCAGCTGCCGCGGCCTGCCCCCCCAACGGTCCGGCCACGCCTGCTTTGGCAGGACCGCACCCCCTAAACGGCAGCTTAACGCCGCTGTCCAGCCCCCTCCCGCCCATCGACCACCTCTGCCTGTCAATTAGGCAGAGGCGATCACTAGGCAACAACGGCCTTCGGCCGTCTGGCATGCGCCGGCGCAGTGCGGCACCGGCGCATGTGCAGCACTGACCCGATTGCACCGCTGCGATAAACTGCAGCGTGCGATCGGGTCAGAATGACACCCCCCATGTGCACTGCAGGGGGGGCAGATATAACATGTGCAGAGAGAGTTAGATTTGGGTGGGGTGTGTTCAATCTGAAATCTAAATTGCAGTGTAAAAATAAGGCAGCCAGTATTTACCCTGCACAGAAACAAAATAACCCAGCCAAATCTAACTCTCTCTGCACGTTATATCTGCCCCTCCTGCAGTGCACATGGGTGGTCATTCTGAGTTGTTCACTCGCTGCCGTTTTTAGCAGAATAGCGGGCGATTCTGCGCATGCGTAAATCTATGCAATTTTACACAGTTCCGAGCGACGCTTTTCAGTCGCTCTGCTGATCGGTGAGTGATTAACAGTAAGTGGGTGTTTCTGGGCGAAAACTGAATGTTTTCCGGGAGTGTGCTAAAAAACGCAGGCGTGTCAGGCTAAAACGCAGGAGTGGCTGGCTGAACGCAGGGCGTGTTTGTGACGTCAAACCAGGAACTAAACGGACTGAGGTGATCGAAATCTAGGAGTAGGTCTGGAGCTACTCAGAAACTGCATGGAAATATTTAATAGCAGAACTGCTAACCTTTCGTTTGCATTTCTGCTATGCTAAGATACACTCCCAGAGGGCGGCGGCCTAGCGTGTGCATTGCTGCTAAAAGCAGCTAGCGAGTGAACAACTTAAAATGAGAGCCATGGTTTTGCCCAACTGCTAACAAATTTGCTGCTGCGATCAACTCTGAATTACCCCATTGTCTCTGCAACAATTGTCTGAGCATTCATCACTTGAAATAATGTAAATTCATATCCACTTCCAAACAAGCCAGGCACCTCATTTCCATAGAGATTTGGCCAGCTGTCACCGCTACCCACGTGCCTATTTATTTCTAATTTACGTTGCGACCAGGCCACTTGGGATGGCTAGTGTTTTCACAATGCAGTCTCCGGCCTTGGTACACCCAGAAAACAGGGCCATCACACCCCAGTTTTCTGCAACACTGGCTATTGCTGCCCCCAAATGCCAGTAACATGTCAGACATGCTATGGTTTAGGGGGCATTGCGACCATCGTCGCAGACACAGACTTTGCACATGCGCAGATTGACAAACGTCAGAGATGTACGGAAACCATTAGCACACATATCTGAGTTAGGCCCTCGTTTCTTAGATATATGGGAATCCAGTGATGTTATTAGGGGATGTAGTTATGTTACTGGCGGTCAGGAGACCAGCGGTCACAATACCGACGCCAGGATCCCGCACCCTCACAATCCTGACAGTCGGCATGCCGACTGTCAGGGACTATTCTCACTCGTGTGTGTCCACAATACCCATAGAGTGGGAATAGAACCTGTGGCAAGCACAGCTCGCCACCTAGGCCGAAAAGGGGCTTCGTTGCGCTCACCCCCCCCAGCATCTAAAAGCCGGGATCCCGGCATCTGTATGGTGACCGGCGGTCTCCCAACCGCCGGTCACACATACCCAACCCGATATTAGGCATTCTAATATAGTATATGCAGAAATATAAAGGAGAAAGCTTTTTGAATGGCGCGCCAAGCGCGAGCCAATCGGAGCTCGCGCCTTGGCAGCCAATAGGAAGATGCCGCGGCGAGCCAATCAGGGCTTGCCGCGTCATAGCTCCGCCCGCTCCCGGCGTCATATAAGAGGCGCTGCGGATCGGGAGAGCTCAGTCGAGTGCCGGACGCAGAGAGAAGAGGAGCTCCAGAAGAAGAAAGAAGACCGAGCAGCGGCGACGGCGGAGATAGCGGCGACGAAGAAGAAGAAGTGGAAGACGACGGAAGAAGACACCCAGCGACGGAAGTCCGGCGGAGAGTGCCGCGGCGCGAGGGAAGCAAAAGAGCTAACGAAGCTCCCCGCTGCGGCCTCTCCCACCGAGACGGGTAGGCGGCCTTGGGCCACTTCCACCTACCTATAATCTACCCTAGAGCACCAGGGACAGGCGCTAGGCCTGTGGGCATAACCAGGCTCTCCGGCCTGCGGCCACTTAGTCAGGCCTTCCGGCCTGTGCCCACTTGAGGCCTCCGGCTTGTGCCCCAGTTCAGGCCCTCCGGCCTGTGCCCCAGTTCAGGCCTTCCGGCCTGTGCCCTCCAGGCCTCCGGCCTGTGCCCCATTTCCAGGCCTCCGGCCTGTGCCCCATTTCCAGGCCCTCCGGCCTGTGCCCCAGTTCAGGCCTTCCGGCCTGTGCCCTCCAGGCCTCCGGCCTGCGCCCCATTTCCAGGCCTCCGGCCTGTTCCCATACTTCAGGCCCTCCAGGCCTGTGCCCACACTTCAGGCCCTCCAGGCCTGCGCCCACACTTCAGGCCCTCCAGGCCTGCGCCCACACTTCAGGCCCTCCAGGCCTGCGCCCACACTTCAGGCCCTCCAGGCCTGCGCCCACACTTCAGGCCCTCCAGGCCTGCGCCCCCACCCAGGCTCCCAGGCCTGCGCCCTCACCCAGGCTCCCAGGCCTGCGCCCTCACCCAGGCTCCCAGGCCTGCGCCCTCACCCAGGCTCCCAGGCCTGTGCACTCACCCAGGCTTCCAGGCCTGCGCCTTCACCCAGGCTTCTCGGCCTGTGCCTCCACTCAGGCCTCTGTCTGTGTCACCTACTGCATTTTACAGGACTCGGGGTGGTATTGTACAGACCGGACGCGGTGTATAATACAGGGGATTAGAGAGTGTGGAGTAACGTTCCCGTCCCACGCTCCTCTATTTCCCGGTAATCTAGAGTGGACGGCCGTCCGCTCTGGGCCCCCGCTCGCATCCTCAGTTAGGAGTGGAAGGAAGTAGCTAGTGTCCAGCATTCGGTAAGTGGAATTGGTTATTCGGGGTTAACCTGTTGTGCCAGGGAATAATTCTACTGTCTTGTTGGTCAGCGATTGTGTTTAGTTGGTCCGGTCTCTGCTAGTTTGGAATAGAACCAGTAGCCCCAGTTGCTGAAGTTAGTTTGCTCAGGTAGGCGTAGTTGGCTGTAACTCGTTGTTTGCCGTTAGTGTAGCCTGCAGTTAGGGAGGCTGCTCTTCTTGCCCCAACAGAAGCAGAGAGGTGCGACCATCAAGGTGACCAGCGAGTGGAAGTAAGTATTACTCTGTGTCTGTCTGTCATCATCACCGTATACCGGTCAGGGGTTGTGCTCACGGACGTGAGAACCTCTCTCACCACACAACGTGCGAGAGTACGAGTGTGTGAGAATTGGGTAGCTGAGGCCCTTGGGCCAGTGATGACCTTCCGCCTAGCCGGTGAAGGTCGCAGCTATCCCTGACGCGCCCTGCTCTCCGACGGAGGTTGGCACGCACATCTCAACCGGTATGTTCCTTCCTTCTAGGTTCTTCGTCAACCGCTGCAGAGAGGTGTTCGTGTCGGCGATAAACCCGGAAGGCGGAGTTCCCTGACGTTTCTGGGTATTGTAGGTGACTGGAGCTGCCACAGGTGGGTAAAGTGACGACACCCGCACGGCAGCAGGCACTGTACCACGGTGCGGGCCCGTTACATTTTTGGCGTAGTCGGCAGGATGGATGAAGACCAGTCACACCATTCCGCCCAGAAGACATCGGGAGATGAGCAAAGCCGACTCAAGTGGCCCGGAGGGGGTCGGACGACGAACAACGTAGATCTTCCCGTCGACTCAACGTCGGACCGGCCCTCGCCCACTTACCTCGGTATGACGGGCGTAATATGACCTTGGAGGACTGGAAAGCCTGACTAGAGGCGACTTTCCTTATCTACCGGGTGCCCCACGACTTACGAGTGCCCCTCGCCCTGAATTCTCTGGAAGGCGAGGCTCTCCGGACGATTCTCTTACGACCTAAAGACGAACGTGAAGAACTGGAAGAGATCTACGATATACTAGGGGATATCTACGGGGACACCTCCTCCGCAGGAACCCTCCGACAGCGCCTGTTTGGCCGGTTCCAGAGGGAGGACGAGTCCATACCCCAGTACGCTAACGCACTCCAGGAAATGATGGGGGAGGTGCGTCGGAAGGATCCTGATGGGTTTGGGGCACTCACCAATACTAGCCAGATATTACGGGACCAGTTCGCCATGGGACTCAGGAATGTGCCCTTGAGACAGGTCATGCTGGATAAAATATCCCAGGATGATACCTTGACCTTCCATCAGGTAGAAATTGACGCCGTAGCCAGGGACCGCAATGCCAATTACGGACCCCACGCTGTGTTCCCCCAATGGGTGCAGCCGGTGTCCGCGCCAGTAGCTAGCAAGGAGGCCAATCCATTGGAAACCTGCGTTCAAGACTTAAAAGAGGCCTTTCTCCGGGTGACCAAAGAGATGAGGGAGGAAGTCGCCCAACTGCGGGATGAAGTGTACCGGTGGGACCGCCAGGGTACAGAGTCCAGATCCCCAAAGGGGGACACCAGACGGCCCAGGGGACGGAGCACTGGATCAGATAGCCGTTCCGGAGATGGCCGAGGCCCTCGTTGTTACCGCTGCCATCGGTACGGGCATATCGCCCGAACCTGTACGGAAACGATCCCAGAGGCACAGTTAAACTGACCTCCCTCGCGGTAATGGGACCACCCGTGAGGGAGAACGACGAGGGGGAGTCAGCCATTGACAAACAGGCTGAATTGGTAGGAGAGTGTCCCATACTAGTCGGCCGCCTTGGGGAAAAAGATCAGTCCTGCCTGTTGGATACCGGCTCTCAGGTATCCACCATGTCTGAGGCATGTTTTTTGGAACACTACGCTCATCTCAAGGGTGAGGTGTCCGAGAGCTTTATTACCCTCACTGCGGCAAATAACCTGCCCATCCCCGTGGTGGGGGTGGTGTGGATGGAAATGGAAGTTTGTGGCCAGAACCTGGGCAGAAAGGGGCTGTTGGTGGTTAGCAGTCCCGGACTGAGCCATGGCCCTGTGATCCTCGGAATGAATGTGCTACGACACCTCGATCGGCTCCTGTTCCAGAAAAATGGACCACGATTGTCACAACTGAGGGCCTGAGCTGACGGGAGGCAGCCTCAGTTGTAGGGGCTGAGATGTAACGGAACCTGGGAGGTTGTATCAGACCCCTAGACATGTAAGTAACATGTAGAATAACTGCCCGAAGGCGTGACCACGACAACCAGGATAAAAGTCAATGATGTTTATTATGACAAACTCCGTAACACAGCAGCAGTAAAAGGAAACATAAAAGTCAACAGAGGATAAATACAATTCCTGGGTACTACAGGGTGGCAAGGGCCACAGGCACTGGTAGTGTGAGACAGTTCTTATAATCTTCTAGTTGGAAAGTCCTTACCAGGCCTGACTGTAGCAATGGAGAGAACCCAGGATCGTACCAGCTGATGTTCCAGGAAAGGCTGGGCTGCTGAAGGTAAAACGGCTGCTGTGGATACTGGCTGGAACCAGACTGTTGTTGGTACGGAGTGGATACTGGCTGGAACCAGTTAAATAATAAACGAACTTGAGAGCGATGAAATAATAATACCGGTGGAGAGTGGTAAACTGCAGAAAAGGACACCGGCCCTTTAAGAGAAGCTATACACTGCTGGAAGCTGGGCTGGAAGCAGGTGATTGTTTGAGCGCGGTGAAATAATAATACCGGTGGAGAGTGGTAAACTGCAGAAAGGACACCGGCCCTTTAAGAGAAGCTGTACACTGCTGGAAGCTGGGCTGGAAGCAGGTGATTGTTGTAGCTGGAAACAGGTGAGTCCAGAATGGATCGGAGAGTCAGGCTACACCGCAGATGGAATGCAGGTGCGGGTCTCTATAGCAGAAGTCTAGAGACAGGAGCTGGAACCTGGAAGACAACCACAGGAGAGAGACAAACTGGAACTAGGTTAGACAACCAAAGCACTGACGCCTTCCTTGCTCAGGCACAGCTTACTTATACCTGCAGCAAGGAAGGGGTTGGCTAGGCAATTATGCAAATCAACAATACAGACAGCAGATTGGTGGAAATGATCAGATGACAAAATCCAAGATGGCTGCGCCCATGCAGACACTTGGAGGGAAGTTTGGTTTGTAATCCATGTGAGAATTGAAACAGTAATGGCGACGCCGGCCACAGGAGACAGGAGACGCCAGACTGACAAGCGCACATTTAACCACGCGGGCACAGCGGAGGCCGCGGCTGATGAAATCACCACTCTGACATTCTGCATGTGGAAACTCAGGAACAGCGGGATCCGGTCCTGGAACGCTGAGCCAGCCTTAGGAGGCATCTGAAGGGTAAGTAATGGCGTCCAGATACCCGGATCGTGACAGCACCCCCCCCTTTAGGAGTGGCCCCAGGACACTTCTTAGGCTTTAAAGGAAACTTTGCGTGGAAATTTCGGACCAAGGCAGGAGCATGGACGTCTGAGGCATTGGTCCAAGAGCGTTCTTCAGGACCATAGCCCTTCCAGTCAATGAGGTATTGTAACTGACCGTAACGGAAACGTGAGTCCAAAATCTTGGCCACCTCGTACTCGACTCCCCGTTGAGTCTGAACTTTGGGAGCTGGAGGAAGTGCGGAATGAAACCGATTCAGGATCAGCGGTTTCAACAAAGAAACATGAAATGTCCTGGGTATTTTCAAGAAGGATGGTAACTGTAACCTGTAGGCAACAGGATTGATGACTTGTTCAATCTTGAAGGGTCCGATGTAGCTAGGTGCAAATTTCATGCTGGGAACTCTCAACCTCAAATTCTTCGTGGACAGCCACACACGATCACCCACCTTGAGAGCAGGAACCGCTCTACGCTTCCTATCGGCAAACTTCTTATACCTGAATGAGGCTTTAAGCAGGGCTGCGCGGACGTTCCTCCAGTTATTTGAAAACTGACGCAAGGTGACATCCACTGCTGGAACAGAAGTTGCGGGAAGCGGTTGGAATTCTGGGACTTTAGGGTGGAATCCATAATTAATGAAGAATGGTGTAGAAGAAGATGAGGAATGGTATTGATTGTTGTGGCTGAACTCGGCCCAAGGAAGGAGTTGAACCCAGTCATCTTGAGAGGAAGACACATATATACGGAGGAAGGCCTCCAAGTCCTGATTCACCCTCTCGGTTTGACCATTGGTCTGAGGATGGTAAGCCGTGGAAAACTTTAACTTGACTTGGAGGGCTTGACACAAACTTCGCCAAAATTTGGCTACAAATTGTACTCCACGATCCGAGATGATCTCTTCAGGAAGACCGTGAAGTCGGAAGATCTCTTGTATAAACACTTGAGCCAACTTGGAAGCTGACGGAAGACCGGTGAGAGGGATGAAATGTGCCATCTTGGTGAACCGGTCAACTACCACCCAGATGGTATTAAACTTGTTGCAGATAGGTAGATCGGAAACAAAGTCCATCGACAAATGGGTCCAAGGTCGACGGGGAACAGATAATGGAACCAGTTGCCCCGCAGGCGACTGGCGGGAGACTTTGTGTTGGGCACACTTTGGGCAGGAGGCAATAAATTCCATAACGTCCTTCTTCAGAGTTGGCCACCAGTAGGACCTAGAAATAAATTCAAGGGTTTTCTGAATGCCTGTATGTCCAGCAAAACGGGAAGCATGGGCCCAATGCATGAGCTTCTTCCTTAGAACTGGCTTAACAAAACTTTTCCCTGGTGGAGGCGTAGAGTCCATCCCTACCGTGGAGAATGCCAACGGATTAATAATAGGATGCTTGTCTGCAGACTCGGACTCATTTTCTTGCTCCCATGAGCGGGAAAGGGCATCGGCCTTACGATTCTGAGAACCCGGACAGAACTGGAGTTTAAAGTCAAACCTAGAAAAGAAAAGTGCCCATCTGGCCTGACGAGGATTCAGACATTGTGCGCCTTTGAGATATAAAAGATTTTTGTGGTCGGTAAGTATGGTGATTGAGTGGGAAGCTCCCTCCAACAGGTATCTCCACTCCTCCAGAGCGAGCTTGATGGCTAGCAACTCCTGATCGCCAATGGCATAGTTGCGCTCAGCTGGGGAGAACTTCCGGGAGAAGAAACTGCAAGGATGTAGATGTCCATCTTTGGCCCTCTGGGATAACACCGCTCCTACTCCAACGGAGGAGGCATCTACCTCTAAGATAAAAGGAGAGTCGGTGTCGGGCTGTTTCAGAACTGGTGCAGAGATGAACCGTTGCTTCAGAAGGTGAAAGGCCTGTGTAGCTTCCTCGGACCACTTGGACGGATTAGCACCTTTCTTGGTTAATGCAGTGATAGGCGCCACGATGGTGGAAAAGTCTCGTATAAATTTTCTATAATAATTGGCGAACCCTAAGAACCTCTGGACCCCTTTGAGGCTTAAGGGTATAGGCCAATTCTGGATTGCTTGGAGTTTCTCAGGATCCATCTCTAGTCCGGAACCGGACACAATGTAACCTAGAAACGGAATGGTTTTAACTTCAAACACACACTTCTCCAATTTACAATAGAGGTGATTGACACGGAGACGGGAAAGAACCTCTTTTACCCAGAAACGATGATCTTCGAGATTATTAGCAAAGATGAGGATGTCGTCTAGATAAACCACGACATGGCGGTACAAGATGTCCCTGAAAATCTCATTCACGAAGTGCTGGAAGACTGCTGGAGCGTTGCTCAATCCGAAGGGCATGACGAGGTACTCATAATGTCCGTCACGGGTGTTAAAGGCGGTCTTCCACTCGTCACCCTCACGGATTCGGATGAGATTGTAGGCACCCCTCAAGTCCAGCTTTGTGAAAATAGTTGCACCACTAACTCTATCAAAGAGCTCGGTAATCAGGGGTAAAGGGTATCGGTTCTTGACGGTAATGTCGTTCAGACCTCTGTAATCGATGCACGGACGCAGACCACCGTCTTTCTTCTTAACGAAGAAGAAGCCTGCGCCGGCTGGAGAAGAAGATGGTCGGATGAAACCCTTCGCCAGGTTCTCTTTGATGTACTCTTCCATGGAGTGTGTCTCAGGCAGAGACAACGGATAAGTTCGGCCTCGCGGTGGAACCTTCCCTGGAATGAGGTCGATTGGGCAGTCCCATTCTCTATGAGGAGGAAGGATATCAGCAGAGGCTTTACTGAACACGTCCGTGAAGTCTTGATATGGAGGAGGCGGAACATCAGATGACCTGGGGAAGGAAGAACAAACAGGAAGAACTTTGGCTAAACAAGTCTCAGCACAGGAGGGACCCCATGCCAGTATTTGCGTAGTCGTCCAGTCAATTGATGGGTTGTGGAGACGGAGCCATGGAAGGCCTAAAACCACTGGATGTGTGGCTCTTGGAATCACTAAAAAAGAAATATACTCAGAATGAAGAACTCCCACTCTCAGACGAACTGGAAGAGTCCTTAAGGAAATGACTGCGTCAAAAATCTTGCTGCCATCCACGGCAGTCAAAGAGATGGACGAGGACAGTCTCTCGGTGGGTAGGGACCACCGTTTAACATAAGCTTCGGTTATAAAATTCCCAGCTGCTCCGGAATCAAGGAGGGCAATGACGTTCCTGTAACGTTGAGCAATTTGGAGCGACACTGGGAGGTTACAGTCATGAGGAGATGGAGAGGAGATCATTACTCCTAGCCGGCCCTCTCCTTGGCGAGCTAGGATCTGGAGTTTCCCGGACGTTTGGGACAGGCATTGATAGTGTGCGACGGAGCTGCACAGTAGAGACAGAGAGACTCAGAGAGACGTCTTCGGCGCTCAGCGGGAGATAGACGGGAACGACTAATTTGCATAGGCTCATCCTTGGATGGAGATGGTTGACGAGGAGGAGGAGCAGAAGATTTAGGAGTAGATGATCTTCCTCGCTCGGTTGCTCTCTCTCTGAAACGTAGATCAACCTTCGTGCAAAGAGAAATTAGCTCATCCAACTTAGAGGGCAAGTCTCTGGTAGCTAACTCATCCTTGATGCGTTCTGATAAGCCATGCCAGAATGCAGCATACAGGGCCTCGTCGTTCCATGCCAGTTCGGATGCCAGGATTTTAAACTGTATAAGATACTGTCCCACAGTACGTGTTCCCTGGCGTAAACGGAGAATCTCAGATGAAGCAGATGTTATCCGGCCTGGCTCGTCGAAGATGCGCCTGAATGTAGCTACAAAGTCAGTATAGGAGGATAGCAGGGGATCAGACTTCTCCCATAAAGGTGATGCCCAGTCAAGGGCTGAGCCACTGAGAAGGGAGATGATATAGGCAATTTTGGTACGGTCACTGAAGAAATTGCCAGGTAGAAGCTCAAAGTGGATTTCACATTGATTGAGAAATCCCCTGCAGAACCTTGGAGATCCATCAAATTTTGCTGGCGTTGGAAGATGAAGATGTGGACTGGAAATGGGTAAGGTGGGTGGGGTTACAGCTGGTGTTACTGTAGTGGACGCACCGGACGTGCCAGGTCCACGGAGGGTCGTTTGAATCCCATCCAGCCCTGTAGAGAGATCCTGGAGACAGCGGATGATGTGGCCCTGTGCAGCCTCCTGATGTTCAAGTCGGGCTGCCAGTTCTTGCATCGGCCTGGCCGCTTGATCCTGGTCTCCGGCTGGATTCATTAGGTCAGTGCTTACTGTCACAACTGAGGGCCTGAGCTGACGGGAGGCAGCCTCAGTTGTTGGGGCTGAGATGTAACGGAACCTGGGAGGTTGTATCAGACCCCTAGACATGTAAGTAACATGTAGAATAACTGCCCGAAGGCGTGACCACGACAACCAGGATAAAAGTCAATGATGTTTATTATGACAAACTCCGTAACATAGCAGCAGTAAAAGGAAACATAAAAGTCAACAGAGGATAAATACAATTCCTGGGTACTACAGGGTGGCAAGGGCCACAGGCACTGGTAGTGTGAGACAGTTCTTATAATCTTCTAGTTGGAAAGTCCTTACCAGGCCTGACTGTAGCAATGGAGAGAACCCAGGATCGTACCAGCTGATGTTCCAGGAAAGGCTGGGCTGCTGAAGGTAAAACGGCTGCTGTGGATACTGGCTGGAACCAGACTGTTGTTGGTACGGAGTGGATACTGGCTGGAACCAGTTAAATAATAAACGAACTTGAGAGCGATGAAATAATAATACCGGTGGAGAGTGGTAAACTGCAGAAAAGGACACCGGCCCTTTAAGAGAAGCTATACACTGCTGGAAGCTGGGCTGGAAGCAGGTGATTGTTTGAGCGCGGTGAAATAATAATACCGGTGGAGAGTGGTAAACTGCAGAAAGGACACCGGCCCTTTAAGAGAAGCTGTACACTGCTGGAAGCTGGGCTGGAAGCAGGTGATTGTTGTAGCTGGAAACAGGTGAGTCCAGAATGGATCGGAGAGTCAGGCTACACCGCAGATGGAATGCTGGTGCGGGTCTCTATAGCAGAAGTCTGGAGACAGGAGCTGGAACCTGGAAGACAACCACAGGAGAGAGACAAACTGGAACTAGGTTAGACAACCAAAGCACTGACGCCTTCCTTGCTCAGGCACAGCTTACTTATACCTGCAGCAAGGAAGGGGTTGGCTAGGCAATTATGCAAATCAACAATACAGACAGCAGATTGGTGGAAATGATCAGATGACAAAATCCAAGATGGCTGCGCCCATGCAGACACTTGGAGGGAAGTTTGGTTTGTAATCCATGTGAGAATTGAAACAGTAATGGCGACACAGGAGACAGGAGACGCCAGACTGACAAGCGCACATTTAACCACGCGGGCACAGCGGAGGCCGCGGCTGATGAAATCACCACTCTGACATTCTGCATGTGGAAACTCAGGAACAGCGGGATCCGGTCCTGGAACGCTGAGCCAGCCTTAGGAGGCATCTGAAGGGTAAGTAATGGCGTCCAGATACCCGGATCGTGACAACGATACTGGAAGAATTTGGGAGTTCAGCGTCCTGTCCAGCAGGCTTTCCAACAGGTGGGACGACAACAAGGAGCCAGGGGCCTAGGGGCTGTTGATGAACACCTGGGCCTTTTGAAGATCGGTCACCACCAGCGCCTGGAATTACCCCCTCGTCAAGAGATCCTTATTCCTTTGGAGGTACGGACTCATCAGAGCCTGAATGGCATGAAGGTGATGGTGGAGCCTACGGATGTGCTAGGCGTAGGATCTGGGGTGATGGTGGCCCGAACCGTGTCGGTGGTGGCCGGGAGAAAGGTCTCTGTCCGTTTCTGTAACCTCACAGATCAGCTTTGGCGGATTCCGTCAGTTATCGCTCAGGTGGTGGCGATTCATGAAGGTAGTGTTCAGGGGATGCGAAAACTCTCTCTACAGCCGGAGGCTTCGGAAGCATGGGCATTGGCGGTTCGAGTGGAGGAGCTAGAGGAGGCCAGCCACGAGTGGAATGGGACGGTTATCCGAAAACAGATGGACGTGTCGCTGGAAGAGTGCGCGGCCAGGGATGTGGCCAAGTTGGATCAGATGCTCTGGAGTCGGCAGAAAGTTTTCTCGCGACATGAGGAGGATTTCGGATATACTGATGACCTGCAACATGAGATTCGCACTCGGGATGCCCCACCTATTCGAGAACAGTATCGGCCGATACCTCCCCGATTGTATCAGGAAGTCAAGACAATGCTGCGTCAGATGCTGGACAACCACGTGATCCAGGAGAGTAAGAGTCCATGGGCTGTACCCATAGTCCTAGTCCGAAAGAAGGATGGGACCATCCGTTTTTGTGTGGATTATCGGAAGTTGAACAGTTGCACCGTCCGTGATGCTTACCCCCTCCCCAGGATCGAGGAGTCCCTAGCCGCGTTGGGCAATGCAAAATTCTTTTCGACCTTGGACCTGGGCAGTGGATACTGGCAAGTACCTGTGGCCCCATAGGATAGGGAGAAAACCGCGTTTGTTACGCCCATGGGGTTGTTCAAATTTTGTCGCATGACGTTTGGTTTGAACAATGCGCCCACCACGTTCCAACGGATGATGGCAAGATGCTTGGGGGGTTTGAATTTTGAGGCCTTGCTGATCTACCTGGACGACATTATTGTGTTCGCGGCAACCTTGGAGGAACACTTTGCTCGACTTGACATGGTTCTCCAGCGGTTAGAGAAGTATGGTCTGAAGCTTAAACCTCGGAAGTGCCATCTGTTGAAATCCAGTTTGGAGTATCTCGGGCATGTGGTGTCCCGTGACGGAGTGTACCCAACCCCCAGCAAGATTGCGGCAGTTCAGGAGTGGAAGGTGCCCACCACTGTCACGGAACTGCGAGCGTTCCTGGGTTTGGTCGGGTATTACCGACGCTTCATCAAAGATTTTGCCCGGATCGCAGAACCCCTACATGCGTTGCTTTGAGGGATCACAACTACGAGGAAAGTAACCCTGGAGGTGTGGGGAGGAGCGCAGGACCTGGCCTTCAACCGACTGAAGAAAAGTCTCACGGAGGCTCCTGTGTTGGGGTATGCAGATTTTGAGAAGCCCTTCATTCTACATACGGATGGAAGTCTGCAGGGGTTGGGTGCGGTCTTAGCTCAAGTTCAGTATGGACAGGAGCAGGTGATTGCCTACGGCAGTCGTAGCTTGCGAGAGACCGAGAGGAACCCAGACAACTACAGTTCCTTCAAGCTGGAATTGCTGGCAGTAGTGTGGGCAGTAACTGAGAAATTTGCGGAATACTTGACCGCAGCCCACGTGGACATCTTCACGGACAACAACCCCTTGGCGTACCTGGAGACTGCCAAGCTGGGTGCCCTAGAGCAACGGTGGGTGGACAGGTTGGCCAAGTTTTCCCATAAGATCCACTATCGCTCGGGGAAGAGTAATACCAACGCGGATGCCCTGTCTCGCTTCCCAGTGGAAGTCCCAGGGCCTGGTGAGGAAGAAGATGACGGTGGAGAAGAAATGCCAGATCTGACTCGTGTGCGACAGCCTGTTGCTAGAGAGTTGTGTCAAAAGAACGCCCGGACTGCCCTACTCAGATATACGGAAATGGACTGGGCGCAGGAGCAACGGGATGACGAGGGTTTGAATCTCATTCGGCAGTGGATACAGGAAGGTCATCTGCCGTCTCGACGAGAACAGGATGGACTGACTATATTCTGTAGGAAGGTGATGCGGCAATGGGACCAATTGCGGGTCTGGGCTGGTACTTTGCGGAGACAGTGCTACCTGGAGCAAGAACTGCGCACTGTTAAACAGGTGGTGGTGCCGGAAGTCCGGGTGCGGGCATTGGTGGAAGAGGCGCACGCACAGGGGGCCCATTTGGGGTCCCACAAGACATACCACTGGCTGAAACGCCAGTACTTCGCCCCTCGACTGCAAGCGGTCGTGGATCAGGTGTGTCGGGAGTGCAGGAGGTGCGCGGTAGTCAAGCCACAGGAACAGCACGTGCCCGTCCAAACTATCCGGACCAGTCAGCCGTTGGAATTGCTGATGATTGACTATGTGTTGATTGGCGAGTCAGTTAGTGGACATCAGTATGCCCTGGTGATGACTGACCATTTCACCAACTTCACGGTAGTGGACCCCACTTGAAATCAAACTGCTGAATCAGCCACACGGGCGATCATTGAACATTTCATCCGGAATACGGTTGCCCCGAGTGGATTCATTCTGATCAAGGGGCCTGTTTTCAGGGGCAGCTGATGGAACGTCTCTGCCATCTTTATGGCGTCCAAAAGTCCCGTACGACGCCTTACCACCCGCAGGGAAATGGAGCCTGTGAGAGATTTAACCAGACTTTGCTGCAAATGCTCCGCGTGCTGGAAAGAGCTAAGAAGCAACGATGGCCCGAACATGTGCAAGAATTGGTCTGGACAGAGTTCATCACACCACCGGGTTTTCCCCTTTCTTCTTGTTGTTTGGTCGACCTGGACGGGAGGCGCACGACTTACAACTGTCCGGGGCCGAAGAGGAAATTCCCCTGGCCCCTGCCGAATGGGTAGAGGAACATCGGCTGCGGCTGAAGGCTGCCCACGAGCTGGCTGGAAGACTCAACTCGGATCAACAACATGCGCCTACGAGGTCCCACGAACCTGGGTCGCTGGCCGTGGGCCAGCGGGTTTTGGTGCGTGAGGTCCGCCCGGGGGGAAAACTGTCGGAACGGTGGGAGGTTACCCCGTATATTGTTCGCCGTCGCTTGTCTCCGGGTGGTCCAGTGTATCAAGTGGAGTCTACCGATGGGACTGGACGTCTACGTACGTTGCATCGGAGTAAACTATGACCTTGTCCTTATCCGGATCCGGTTATTGATGCTGGGTCTCCTGAAGAGGCTGACGGAGTTGGGGCTCCTGCCTGGGAAGTTCCTGTTCCTCTGCCAGACGAAGAGTGGTGGTTGCCTGCTGAGGAGGATCAGCCGGGTGAGTCATTGAGGACTCAACCCCCGACTAATGTGGTCGCTCCTCCCTTACCAAGACGTTTGCAGCGTTCTAATAGGGGTGTTCCGGGCCCCCACTACGCGGACCCTAACTTTGTGTGGTCGGATTCTTGCTTTGTGGGGACCACAAAGGACAAGGGGGAGTAAATGTGAAGGGGGTTGTCCCCCGTTGCTCTTCGGCGCGGCGGCGGGTGCGGCGACTCGGCCCCAGCTTGGAGGGACTTGCATCCGTAGGGATTCAAGCCCCTCCAATCACGTCGCCGCATTTTGAATGGCGCACCAATCGGAGCTCGCGCCTTGGCAGCCAATAGGAAGATGGCGCGGCGAGCCAATCAGGGCTCGCCGCGTCATAGCTCCGCCCGCTCCCGGCGTCATATAAGAGGCGCTGCGGAGCAGGAGAGCTCAGTCGAGTGCCGGACGCAGAGAGATTAGGAGCTCCAGAAGAAGAAAGAAGACCGAGCAGCGGCGACGACGGAGATAGCGGCGACGAAGAAGAAGAAGAAGGGGAAGACGAAGAAAGAAGACGCCCAGCGACGGAAGTCCGGCGGAGAGTTCCGCGGCGCGAGGGAAGTAAAAGAGCTAACGAAGCTCCCCGATGCGGCCTCTCCCACCGAGACGGGTAGGCGGCTTGGGCCACTTCCACCTACCTATAATCCACCCTAGAACACCAGGGACAGGCGCTAGGCTCGTGGGCATAACCAGGCCCTCCCGGCCTGTGTCCACTTAGTCAGGCCTTCCGGCCTGTGCCCACTTGAGGCCTCCGGCCTGTGCCCCAGTTCAGGCCTTCCGGCCTGTGCCCTCCAGCCTGCGCCCCATTTACAGGCCTCCGCCCCAGTTCAGGCCCTCCGGCCTGTGCCCCAGTTCAGGCCTTCCGGCCTGTGCTCTCCAGCCTGCGCCCCATTTCCAGGCCTCCGGCCTGTGCCCACACTTCAGGCCCTCCAGGCCTGTGCCCACACTTTAGGCCCTCCAGGCCTGTGCCCACACTTCAGGCCCTCCAGGCCTGCGCCCACACTTCAGACCCCCAGGCCTGCGCCCACACTTCAGGCCCTCCAGGCCTGCACCCAAACTTCAGGCCCTCCAGGCCTGCGTCCACACTTCAGGCCCTCCAGGCCTGTGCCCCCACCCAGGCCTGTGCCCTCACCCAGGCTCCCAGGCCTGTGCCCTCGCCCAGGCTCCCAGGCCTGCGCCCTCACCCAGGCTCCCAGGCCTGCGCCCTCACCCAGGCTTCCAGGCCTGTGCCTCCACTCAGGCCTCTGTCTGCGTCACCTACTGCATTTTACAGGACTCGGGTGGTATTGTATAGACCGGCCGCGGTGTATAATACAGGGGATTAGAGAGTGTGGAGTAACGTTCCCGTCCCACGCTCCTCTATTTCCCGGTAATCTAGAGTGGACGGCCGTCCGCTCTGGGCCCCCGCTCGCGTCCTCAGTTAGGAGTGGAAGGAAGTAGCTAGTGTCCAGCATTCGGTAAGTGGAATTGGTTATTCGGGGTTAACCTGTTGTGCCAGGGAATAATTCTACTGTCTTGTTGGTCAGTGATTGTGTTTAGTTGGTCCGGTCTCTGCTAGTTTGGAATAGAACCAGTAGCCCCAGTTGCTGAAGTTAGTTTGCTCAGGTAGGCGTAGTTGGCTGTAACTCGTTGTTTGCCGTTAGTGTAGCCTGCAGTTAGGGAGGCTGCTCTTCTTGCCCCAACAGAAGCAGAGAGGTGCGACCAGTGGAAGCAAGTATTACTCTGTGTCTGTCTGTCATCGTCCCCGTATACCGGTCAGGGGTTGTGCTCACGGACGTGAGAACCCCTCTCACCACACAACGTGCGAGAGTGTGAGAATTGGGTAGCTGAGGCCCTTGGGCCAGTGATGACCTTCCGCGCAGCCGGTGAAGGTCGTAGCTATCCCTGACGCGCCCTGCTCTCCGACGGAGGTTGGCACGCACATCTCAACCGGTACGTTCCTTCCTTCTAGGTTCTTCGTCGACCGCTGCAAAGAGGTGTTCGTGTCGGCGATCAACCCGGAAGGCGGAGTTCCCTGACGTTTCTGGGTATCGTAGGTGACTGGAGCTGCCACAGGTGGGTAAAGTGACGACACCTGCACGGCAGTAGGCACTGTACCACGGTCCGGGCCCGTTACACATGCGTGAATGTCTGCATGCGCAAACCCTTCTGATGCGTGGCCGGACGGGAGGTGGAACCATAGGAACACCATCAAATGATTACCATACAATGGTGGCAAACATCGGAACGCCGCCATTGCAACAAAAACATTGATGGTTACAAACCATTGCAATGCAATGTCCCTCCCTACTGCACATATATTTCCAACAGATGTCTTTACTGTGTGCATGGACATATATCCACTGGCTCCTTTTTTCTAGCAATTTCTGCCTAAAGCGAAGTATAGTCAATGGTTGCTGGGTGATTGGTGTGCGCCCTGTGGTTTCGATGTATCACACACCCTGTACCAATTCCAGAGATGCCACTGCAACTGCGCCAGAGTAAATAAAACGATCACTGAAATGATGCACTCTGTCTGTACAGAACATTGGCCCTCATTCCGAGTTGATCGCACGTAGCAACTTTTTGCTGCTCGTGCGATCAACTAGACGCCGCCTATGGGGGAGTGTATTTTAGCATAGCAAGGCTGCGATTGCTTGTGCAGCCCTGCTATGCTAAAAAAGTTCCTGCAAAACAAGACCAGGGTCAGACTTACCCTGTGCGATGGATCCAGTGACGAAGGTCTCGGGCTTGACGTCAGACATCCGCCCTCCAAACGCCTGGACACGCCTGCGTTCGGATCTCCACGCCAGGAAACCGGTGAGTATCCGCCCTGGAACGCCTCCCCGCTGTCAATCTTCTTGAGATCGCGCTAGCGATCACTTTCTACTCTCTTCTGGTTGCAGCGCTGGACCGTGCATGCGCAGTTCAGACCCGTTCGCACCGCAGCAAAGAACCGCTGTTAGCGAACGGGTCAGAATAACCCCCATAGGCATGGGGTGTCCATCTATACACTAGACCAGAATGCATTCAAATGTTATCTTTGCGCTTATTTACTTGCCATGGTAACAACACAAAATGAACAATAAAAACAAAGACAGCATATAAATGAACCTCTTCCATGGCTCTCTACAACACAGTCAGACTATCAGAGAACACAGCAAGAGAACCTGGACCAGCAGCAGTCCAGAAGGAGGCTTGGATGTTGCATTCCACAGTACAGCCATGCCTCCTCAGTCCCAGGCCTGGGAAATCACTGTGTCATGTTTACTTGCAGAACAGCCCACACTGTCACACACAATGTGGCAATAAACTACATTTCCCAGCATCCCTCAGTCCTGCAGCTTCCGTATTCTATGCACACATACAGCCTGCACCAGCATTGAATGGGCTGCTCCCTGTAACGGCTCAGTCCCCGGTGTAACCTGAGTGATCCAGTCCGGGCTGTGATCCCAGCAACCAGGAGGCAGACAGCAGCAGGATGTACACAGAGAGCTGCTGCAGCTAGAGCCTTGTGGGGCCTGGTCACCTCGGTAGCTGCTTACTCCCTTTTACACCCTGGTGAGTCATTTCTTCCACTTCTTTCTCTATTATTCATATTATATCCACAGTCTTCATGACTGCTAAGCACAACTACATGCCTTCTGTCAGTGATACAATCTTTATTTTATTTTTGGTAATTTTATTTATCCAGGCGGGAGAAAACATAGGAGGCGGTTATCCCTGGACAGTCCCAGGGAGAAATGCATAGTCCTGGAAATGCTTTTTCCTACAGGTGTCCCAATTTTCCAGTATTGGCCAATGAAAAGTCTGTTTTGTTTTGAATACTGGATGAATACGGTCTTATTCTTGCTATAGGCCGTATGTTGCGAAGTATATGGGGCATATCCAGTTAGGTGCAGGGGTTACCTATTCAGTTAGGGTCCTGCACCCCTGCATGTAACGAGGCTAGGACCGCGCAGCCTTAGGAGCCTGCAGATGCCCCCTCTGGTGTTTAGTGCGTGGGGGTAGCCCATAGATTCCAGAATTTTATGTGGCATGTAAGGGTTACCCGCTGGTTTCCCGCACGGGAAAATGTTATTCGCTTCAGATGTTAAACCCAGAGCTTTCCCCATGCAGTAAACACCACAGCTAATTGGATATGCTCCTAAAAATAACATGATGGGGATTGTAGTGATCCAGGGTTTGCTGAGCCAATATTCTGGGTAACCTGCGTGGGCAAAATGGGTAGTTGTTAATTATATGGATGCCACTCTGATAGCGCTGCCCGTGCTCTCTGTCAGATTTGAGCGCAGGTCGAGATGCCATGTCAGTGATAAAATCTGACTTGCCACACTGAACCTGATGCCCCAACAGCCCTGAGTTCTGCCCCAATAAACCTAATACCCCAAAAGAACTTCTACTCTCAATTCTTCTCAGCCTCTTCACTGACAGCAGACGGCCTTACTGGGGTCCACCTGTACTGAAGAGTTGTTTGGGTTCACGGTGACTGTCAGGGCAGCCTGAAAGCAGGGATTCAGTGCTAGTGGGCTGTCACATCCTGCAAGGTATGGGGTTTCAACCTGCAGCTGCTGTGGAACTACACATCCCAGCATGCCTTGCCACAGGTTTGCTAATAAGGCATGTTAAAACTGAGTCAGGGTATGTTGGGATGTGTAGTTCTACAGCAGCTGGAAGGCCGCAGGTTGAAGACACATGCGGTAAAGCATTATTGTGTCCGTTTGGAGGGTGTATGACAGATGCTGCTGCCCCGGGCACAAGGCCAAGGATGTGGTGCAGTTGCTGCACTAGTGGCACCCTTCTTTGTGTTGTAGGTTCCCTGGAACAGCACCCTGCAGATTGGAGAGGTGCTTGGCAGTGCGTCCATAGGATGCACCCAGCTACCTGCCTGCTCCTGGCCCAGCCCCCTCTGCCTGTACTAGAAGCAGGGCGCGGTGTCGGCCCACATAGGGCACGGAAGTACCTGGCTTACAGCCCTGATTGTGTCAGCCAGAGAGTTAAAATAATAGTGAGAATTGTTTTAAAAGATGCAGAGTGGGTCTCTCCTGCTGCAGGACAGTGCTGACCAGGAATGGTGCTTGGTCTAGGATTGTTCTCAGTGTATAGCAAAGCCTCCACGTTACTTAGCTTTATTTGTAAACCTGCCAATAGGATGAGGAAAGTGAGCTCAGTCACTACCACGTGGGACACAGACTGTCCAATGACAAGTAAGTAGTAGTAAGCAAGGAATGTCTGAAGTTTGATTCTTTGATTCATATGTTTGAACGTGCGTTTGGCACCATATTTAGTCTGACAGGAACGTCCTCCATTACTCGGAGGGATATGGGTACTACCTAACCTTGCCTTTGTTTCCATTCCCCTTCTCCCAGAGTAATAGGCCCTACACACTGGCCGATACCACTGAAAGATATGAAAGAAATATATTATTCATATCTTTCAGTGTGTATGCACAAACGATGCGCGGCCCTGCGCTCGTTCATCGCTGGAGCAGGCTCGTTTAAACGTGCAAGCCAATATGGACAATCTCATCCACATTAGCATGCAGTGCTATGGAGCCGAGTGATGGGGGGAGTGAAGAAACTTCACTCCCCCCGTCACCCCCCTCTCGCCGCCGTATCGGCCGTCTGGCACCTCGGCGGCACATCGCAATGTGTGTAGGGTCCTTAACACACTTTCTGGAATATCAGAAAACCCCTGACCTGCTCACAGCTATAGTATTATTATTTTCTCATACGTCCTAGAGGATGCTGGGGTCTTCACTTCATGACCATGGGGCATAGACGGTTCCGCAGGAGCCAGGACACCATTAGTTCCTGAAGGGTACTGAACGCTAGTCGTGTCTAGATGCTCACTCCCACAGCACGCCGTCACCCCCCCTCACAGAGCCAGAAGTCAGAAGACAGGTGAGTAGAAGAAGACAGATCTTCTATCAAGTAAAGTGACGGCTGAGGTACAGCGCGGCTGGCGGGAGCGCAGCGCGCCATTGCTGCCCACACACACAGGCACTGCAGGGTGCAGGGAACCGGGGGGGGCGCCCTGGGCAGCAAAAACACCTCTGTAAACTGGCAAAAAGGGGGCATAAGATGCCCAGGCACAGCCCTACCCCCACCAGTATAAATATTATGAAAAGTTTCTGAGGTAAAAATGTGCCATTGTGGGGGCGGAGCTTCTTCCTCAGGCAGCCAGCACACTGCTCAGCGCCATTTTCTCTTTCCTCAGGCTGCAGAGACATCGCTGGTCCTCCTTCACTTCTGACTACAAGTATCAGGGTGCAAAACGGGGGGGGGGGGGGGGCGTACAAGCGAATTTGGTGCTTTACAAGTGTGTTTTACTGTGTAAAACACGCTGCATGTCAGTGGGCAGTCTGTGTTCACAGGCATTAGATACTGGCGCTGGGGTTGTGAACTGGCTGCTCCTAAAGAGCCTGCATGGGTGAAAGAAACACGTGATAGTATGCATCATATCAATAGGAGATTAGATAAGTCTGAATCTCATGCTGAGTGCTGGAGAAAATCTGTGGAGGATGTGATTTTTCAGGGCTCTGTTTTTCCATCCGCAGGCGACCCCTCTGGGTCACATAAGAGACCATTTGCAAATATTGTGAATACTGATACCGAGACGGACACTGATTCTTGTGTTGACTATAGTGACTCCAGAGAAATAGATCATAAATTGGCAAAAAATATACAACATATGATTGTAGCTATAAGGGAAGTTCTGGAAGTCACGGAAGCCACTCCTGTACCTCAGGAGAAGACTTATTTCTATAAAGAAAAGAAATCCAAGGTCACTTTCCCTCCTTCCCACGAGCTTAATACTCTTTGAAAGGGTGTGAGTGAATCCCGAAAATAAATTTCGTATTCCCAAGAGAATTCAGATAGTTTATCCTTTCCCGGTGGAGGACAGGAAAAAATGGAAGTCATCCCCTGTGTTACACAGTGCACTGTCCAGGTTGACAAAGAAGGTAATTCTCCCTGCACCTGGCACGGCTTCACTAAAAGAGCCGGCAGACCGAAAGATGGAAACTGCATTGAAATCCATTTATGTTGCCAATGGTACGCTGCTCAGGCCCACAATTGCTTGCGCGTGGGTGAGTCGCGCTATTGAAAAATGGTCAGAAAGCGTGTCATCAGAAATTGACACGATTGATAAAGATGAGATACTCCTTAAGTTAGGGAATATCAAAGACGCTGCCGCATACATGCTAGAAGCGATGAAAGATATTGGACTCTTGAGTTCACAAGCCGCTACCATGGCAGTATCTGCTCGGCGGGCGTTGTGGATTCGCCAGTGGAACGCGGATGCAGATTCCAAAAGAAATATGGAGGCTCTCCCATATAAAGGTGAGGCCTTATTTGGCGATGGACTGGATGCGTTAGTCTCGGCGGCTACCGCAGGTAAGTCGACATTTTTGCCCTCTGCGCCTGCACCGGCAAAAAAGACATATCACCCTCACATGCAGTCCTTTCGGCCCAATAAATACAAAAAAGCGAGAGGTTCCCCCTTCTTTGCAGGTAGGGGAAGGGGAAAGGGAAAGAAGTCCACACCGGCTTCAGGTTCCCAGGAGCAGAAGTCTACCCCTACTTCTGCCAAATCTTCAGCATGGCGCTGGGGCTCCTTTGCGGGCAACCTTGCCAGCTTCTCTTCCGGAAAGGGAAGCAGTAACAGCGGCAATCCAAAAATTATGTCAGGATCAGGTCGTAGTCCTGGTACCTTTGTCACAACAAGGGGAGGGGTTTTATTCAAGCCTTTTTGTAGTTCCGAAGCCGGACGGCTCGGTCAGACCGAACCTAAACAATCTGAATCTCTACTTGAAACGATTCAAGTTCAAAATGGAATCACTGAGGCCAGTGATTTCCAGTCTGGAGGAGGGGGACTACATGGTGTCTGTAGACATAAAGGATGCTTACCTGCATGTTCCCATTTATCCTCCTCACCAGGCTTATCTGAGATTCGCGGTTCAGGATTGCCATTACCAATTCCAGACGTTACCTATCGGTCTCTCCACGGCGCCGAGGGTATTCACCAAGGTGATGGCGGAGATGATGGTTCTCCTGTGTCAAAAAGGAGTCAATATAATTCCTTATCTGGATGATCTCCTGATAAAGGCGAGGTCCAGGGAGCAGTTGTTAGAAAACATCACATTCTCCCTGTCAATACTCCAACAACACGGTTGGATCATAAATTATCCAAAGTCACAGTTGGAACCGACGACAAGATTGTCTTTTCTCGGGATGATTCTGGACACAGAAGTTCAGAGAGTATTTCTTCCGGTGGAAAAGGCTCTGGAAATCCAGAAAATGGTAAAACAGATATTGAAACTATCAAGTGCGTCGATCCATCAGTGCATTCGGTTGTTGGGGAAGATGGTGGCGGCCTACGAGGCCATACAGTTTGGCAGGTTCCATGCCAGAGTATTCCAGTGGGACCTGTTGGACAAGTGGTTGGGATCCCACCTACACATGAAGATAATCCTGTCGTCAAAAGCCAGGATTTCGCTCCTGTAGTGGCTACACGGTTCTCACCTACTAGAGGGACGCAGGTTCGGGATTCAGGACTGGGTCCTGGTAACCACGGCTGCAAGTCTCCGAGGCTGGGGAGCTGTCACTCAGGGGGAAAGCTTCCAAGGAAAATGGTCAAGTCAGGAAGCCTGCCTTCACATAAACGTGCTGGAATTGAGAGCCATTTACAACGGCCTTCAACAAACGGTACATCTTCTTCAAGATCATCCCGTGCAGATCCAGTCGGACAATGTAACAGCAGTCGCGTACATAAACAGGCAGGGCGGAACGAAAGCAGAGCGGCAATGGCATAGGTGACGAAGATCCTCCTCTGGGCAGAAAGACATGTAAACGCTCTGTCTGCAATTTTCATTCCGGGAGTAGACAACTGGGCAGCAGACTTCCTCAGCAGACACGATCTCCATCCAGGAGAGTGGGACCTCAACCAAGAAGTCTTCGCAGAGGTGACAAGTCTTTGGGGAGTTCCTCAAGTAGACATGATGGCATCTCGTCTCAACAAGAAGCTTCAGAAATATTGTTCCAGGTCGAGAGACCCTCAAGCAATAGCAGTGGATGCGCTAGTGGCCCAGTGGGTGTTCCGGTCGGTGTATGTCTTTCCTCCACTTCCGCTGATCCCAAAAGTGCTCAGGATCATAAGAAGAACAAGAGTTCGAGCAATCTTCATTGCCCCAGTCTGGCCAAGGAGGGCTTGGTACCCAGATCTTCAGGAGTTGCTCATAGAAGATCCTCGGCCTCTTCCTCTTCGCGAGGACCTGCTGCAGCAGGGGCCGTGCGTGTATCAAGACTTACCGCGGCTACGTTTGACGGCATGGCTGTTGAGCGCCGGATCCTAGCCCGAAAGGATTAACGTCAAAACATTACCACCGTATTTGGAGAAAATATGTGTCTTGGTGTGAATCCAAAAAGGCTCAGACGGAAGAGTTTCAGTTTGGACGTTTCTCCATTTTCTGCAGGTTGGTGTGGAGGCGGGCCTCCGATTGGGGTCAATCAAGGTCCAGATTTCGGCCTTGTCAGTGTTCTTCCAAAAACAATTGGCATCTCTTCCAGAGGTTCACACCTTCGTGAAAGGGGTTCTGCACATCCAGCCTCCATTTGTGCCTCCAGTGGCACCATGGGACCTTAATGTGGTGTTGCAGTTCCTTCAATCGGATTGGTTTGAGCCTCTACAAAAGATAGAGTTGAAGTTTCTCACTTGGAAAGGGGTGATGCTTTTGGCTTTGGCATCTGCAAGATGGGTGTCTGAATTGGGGGCCTTGTCTCACAAGAGCCCTTACCTGGCCTTCCATGAAGATAGGGCAGAGTTGAGAACTCATCAACATTTTCTTCCAAAGGTGGTTTCATCTTTTCACATAAACCAACCTATTGTGGTGCCAGTAGTTACTGACACGTTCACTGAGTCAAAGTCTCTAGATGTGGTTAGGACTTTGAAGATTTATGTCGCTAGAACAGCTCGAATACGGAAAACAGAGTCTTTGTTTGTCCTGTATGCTCCCAACAAGATTGGGTGTCCTGCTTCCAAGCAGACTATTGCGCGTTGGATCAGAGGTACGATTCAGCAAGCTCATACTACGGCTGGATTGCCGTTACCGACGTCGGTGAAGGCCCATTCCACTAGGAAGGTGGGCTCATCCTGGGCGGCTGCCCGGGAGGTCTCAACATTGCAACTTTGCCGAGCAACTACTTGGTCGGGGTCAAACACATTTGCTAAATTCTACAAGTTTGACACCTTGGCCGATGAAGATCTCAAGTTCGGTCAATCGGTGCTGCAGGGTCATCCGCACTCTCCCGCCCGTACTGGAGCTTTGGTATAAACCCCATGGTCATGAAGTGGACCCCAGCATCCTCTAGGACGTATGAGAAAACAGGATTTTGATACCTACCGGTAAATCCTTTTCTCCTAGTCCATAGAGGATGCTGGGCGCCCGTCCCAGTGCGTACTTTACCTGCAAGAGTTACACAAGTTGTGTTTATATTAGTTTCAGCATGTTGCTGTAATTGGTTCATGCCTGTTGGCTTGTGTTCTGTTGAATGCCATGTTGTGCGGCATGGTTGAGGTGTGAGCTGGTATGTATCTCACCACTAGTATTAAAGTAAATCCTTTCCTTGAAATGTCCGTCTCCCTGGGCACAGTTCTTATAACCGAGGTCTGGAGGAGGGGCATAGAGGGAGGAGCCAGTTCACTCCCATTGAAAAGTCTTAAAGAGTGCCCATGGCTCCTGCGGAACCGTCTATACCCCATGGTCATGAAGTGGACCCCAGCATCCTCTATGGACTAGGAGAAAAGAATTTACCGGTAGGTATCAAAATCCTGTTATTATTACTAGTAAGGTTCTGGTATGAATGGTCGACATTCATTAGGTCGACCACTATTGGTCAACGTAGACTAATAGTCGATCCATGAAAAATTGCGGGACAGGTCGACCCCATGAAAAGGTCGACATGGATTTTTTTTTACTGTTTTTGGTGTCATTTTATCCGTAACATGACCAGGAACCCCAATTAGTGTACCTCGTCCCCTTGCATGGCGAGCGAAGGTTACCGTTCCCAATCGTAGTCCACGTGGATGGTAAAGTATGAAAAAGTAAAAAAACTTTTTCTGCTACAGGGTACACTGGGCTCCACAGGGAATGACAATGGGGTGTAGAGTAGGATCTTGATCCGAGGTACCAAACGGCTAAAAGCTTTGACCTTCTTCCCAGAATGCATAGCGCCACCTCCAACCCCGCCTCCGTGCACAGGAGCTCAGTTTTGTAGTTGGTGCCATGCAGTGCAGGCATACAACAGGTGGGCTGCTCCAGCAGCCCTCAGAAGAGCTTTTTAAAGTGAAAAATGAAGACTGCAAGGGCTGCAGCAGAGACACTGTGAGTGTTAGATGTCAGTCAGACATCTCCTGCTGCAGCTCCATCACCTCCCCCAGCGGCGCTGTATACTCCCGCGCCCTGGTTGCCGGGTACTTACAGCGGAGGCTCCGGTTTTCTTCAGTCAGGCACACACACACACCACCGCAGCTCTCCAGGATCGTGTGGCCGCATTCAGGGAGGAGGTAAGTGGGTTCCCCAGGCGGGACCCGCTGTAAACCGACAACCGACGCGGTCAGTGGACTCTGTGGCAGTACAGGGACCCCACTAGACCACCAGGGCAAGGGCACAGGTCGGATTCTCTCAAAAAGCCGTTTGCTAAGGCCCACAGTACCCGGTGGTGAAGTCCAGCAAGGGGATAAGGCTATGACCTGTACCTCCTCCCCCAGCCCCAGGGCGCCATTTAGAGTAAATGTTCCCGCCCTAGAGCTGCATATCTCTCTCTCCCTCACTCCCTGTCAGCGTTTCGGCGCCATTAGGACAAGCTGTGCTACTCCTGGGATTGTTTGGGAAAAACCTCCTCTGTAAAGCCGCCTGCATGTCAGCGCTGTGCATTTTACAGGACACTTAAGTATTCTACATGTCTGTTGACAGTGTTAGTTAAGAAAAAGTGCATTTAGTCAGGGTTATTTAGTACAAGTACCCTGTGATACACATCCAGTCTTTACTGTGCATTGTTATATCTATTGAGTGTGTAGCTATACTTAGTACTACTCTGTATTGCTAGTCCAGTGAAGTTTTATTGCATGTCATAATTTCTGCATTGTACAATGTGACTGTGTGTGTGCATATAGCTGCTGTGTGACCTCCATTTCGTGTACCTCACTCAGATTGCTATCCCTATAGTCTGTAACCTGAGGGGGCTAAGTTCGTCAGGATTATTACTTAATATAGGTGTTTCACAAGATATACTTATTGTGTATTTTTCTCTGTGATTTTTAATCACCATATACCTCAGGAACTCTCTGTTTGTGCGAATACACTACACAGGGGGTTCTCGTCGGGTATTGTGCTGCTGATATTGTACTAGGTTGCCTTGAATTGAGCTTTCAGACATGTCAGCTACAAGAGGCGACGGAGCTGGGGCTGATCCCACATTGCATGGTGGTGACGCTGCAGACACATTAGAGGAAAACGTAGCAGCAGAGGGTTCAGGTTCTGGGGGTTCCCTACCCCCCAGTGGGACCGTAGCAACGGTGGGGCATAATGACCCACCTTGGGTTACTTTCTCCATGTTATTGAATACGCTAGTAACTAGATTTACGCCCCCTATGGGACTTCCTGTGCCGGTGCAACCGCTTATGGTCCCTGCGGTTAATCTGCCATGGGCAGATCAACTGTCCCACTCAGTTACAGCAATTGAACCAATCACTGACTAAACAGAAATCTCACCCTCGTCCGCCTAAGACCAAGGGGTCCTCTAAGCGGGCTATTACTTCCTCACAATCCACCAACGTCCCATACACCTCGTTTGATAAAGATGGCATATATACTAACCCCACAGACACTGATACTGATAATTATGATGGGGTATCTGTTCCACAGGTGGATGTTCCTGACTTGTTGGATGCTATCAGGATAATTCTTCAAATTACTGACGACCCAGAGCCTGATACTGCCCCAAAGAAACCGGACAGATTTAAACGTCAGAAAGTGGTTAAACAGGTTTTGCCTCACTCTGACCATTTAGTTGACATACGTCAGGAATCCTGGGAAAATCCAGGAAAGAAATTCGCGCCTCACAAGAAGATGCTAGCTCGCTATCCCCTCGTGGTGGAGGCTATTGAAGCGTGGGCTCAGGAGTTGGAAGCTGAGCTGCCTTCCAACGTTTCTGATCATGCTAGACAATGTCTATCATATATTGTCACAGCTTCTCATTACATTAAGGAGGCGGCTTCTCATGCCGGTATTCTGGCGGCCAAGGCTTCTACTACGTCCATTTTGGCTTGCCGGATTCTCTGGTTGCGGTCCTGGTCTGTGGATCTGGACTCTAAGAAAACCCTGGAGGTGCTCCCCTTTTAAGGGAGACATTCTTTTCGGAGAAGACCTCAGTAAGATATTGGCTGACTTAGCCTCTGCTAAAACAGCTTGTCTACCTAGTACTGCTCCTTCGGTACCGAAGGCTAAGAGTACTTCCTTTCGCTCCTTTCGTCCTTCAGGGAAAGCAAAGGTTCAGGCGTACCCGTAACAGGCTCGCACTTCCAAACCTAAATGGGCCTGGGCTGTCCGTCATCCTGCTTCCAAGACTGACAAGCCTGCTGCATGACGGGGCGGGCCTCCCTCTGGGGGATCCCAGCGTTGGGGGCCAACTTCTAGGGTTTACCCAGGAATGGTTGAAGACCACTTCCGATGCCTGGGTACGGGAAGTCGTCACTCGAGGTTACGCCGTATCCTTCAAGAATCGTCCCCCTCATCGATTTTTGCCTGACAGACGTCCCTTCGGATCAGGTGAAGGCGAAAACTCTTCATTCGGTGCTACAGTCCCTCCTGGACGCAGGAGTGGTAGTACAGGTGCCTCTGGCTCAGAGAGGCAAGGGGTACTATTCACTGCTGTTCCTAGTCCCGAAACCGAATGGGTCCTCTCGGCCCATTCTCAACCTCAAGTCCTTGAACAAATTTGTGAGGGTCTCCAAGTTTCGTATGGAAACTCTTCGCTCTATTGTTCTGGCCTTGGAACCTGGGGATTATATGGTCTCCCTGGACATACAGGATGTTTACCTGCATATTCCCATTGCAATGTCACATCAGCAGTACCTGAGGTTTGCTGTTGGCAACCTCCATAACCAATTTCGGGCGTTACCTTTTTGGCTTGACCATGGCTCCGTGAGTCTTCACCAAGGTCATGGCGTTAATGATGGCTGTACTCCGCCGTCAAGGGGTCAGGATCCTGCCGTATCTGGGCGACTTGTTGATCCTGGCGAATTCCCCAGAAATTCTCCTACGCCATCTGGATCTGATGCTCCAGTTTCTGCAAGCCCACGGGTGGCTCATCAACTGGAAGAAATCTTCCCTGGTCCCTGCTCAGAGCATGGTGCACCTGGGGGTGTTGTTAGACACTCACAACCAGCGGTTGTTCTTGTCTCGAGAGAAGGTCCTGAAACTTCAGGACAGGATTCGATGCTTCCTATCTCGTCCGCAAGTGTCGATACAAGTACTAGATCTCATGGTGTCGGCTTTCGACATGGTGGAGTATGCTCCATTCCATTCCTGCCCTCTACAGAAATTGATTCTTGCCAAGTGGGACGGCCTGCCTCACCGGATCAGGTCTCACATGATTTCCTTGTCTCCGGAGGTCCGTCTGCCACTGAGCTGGTGGCTTCAAGACCAACGATTGAGCAGAGGTTGTCCCTTCTGGATCTCCAACTGGGTCCTTCTGACGACGGATGCCAGTCTGAGAGGTTGGGGTGTGGTGTTGGAGCAACACTCCCTTCAGGGTCGGTGGACCAAGGAGGAGTTTCTCCTCCCGATAAACATTCTGGAACTGCGGGCGGTGTTCAATGCTCTGAACTTGGCCCAGCATTTAATACAGAACAGACCTGTTCAAGTACAATCGGACAACGCAACCACGGTGGCGTACATAAATCATCAAGGTGGCACTCGCAGCCGCATGGCAATGAGGGAAGTGTCAAGAATTCTTCAGTGGGCAGAACGCCATCTGCCAGACATATCGGCAGTGTTCATTCCGGGGGTCCTAAACTGGGAAGCGGACTTCCTCAGTCATCAGGACATACACGCCAGAGAGTGGAGCCTCCATCCAGAAGTATTTCAACTCCTAGTGGACAAGTGGGGCCTCCCAGATGTGAACCTGATGGTGTCTCGACACAATCACAAGGTTCCGGTCTTCGGAGCAAGGACAAGGGATCCTCAAGCAGCGTTCGTGGACGCTCTGGCAATTCCATGGAACTTTCAGCTGCCATACGTGTCCCCTCTGGAGTCACTCCTGCCCAGAGTAATAAGGAAGTTCAAGCAAGAAGGAGGAATCCTACTTCTGATCGCTCCCGCGTGGCCCAGACGGCATTGGTTCTCAGACCTTCAGGGTCTTTCGATAGAGCGTCCCCTTCTACTTCCGCAGCGCCCAGATCTCCTCGTTCAGGGCCCCTGTGTATATCAGGATTTAGCCCGGTTGGCTTTGACGGCGTGGCTCTTGAAGCTTCCATCTTGAGGGCCAAAGGATTTTCTGAGGCGGGCATTCAAACTATGTTGAAGGCCTGGAAACCGGCTTCTGCTCGGATTTATCATAGGGTCTGGAATTCTTACTTTGCTTGGTGTGCCACTAACAATCATGGTGCTTACAAGTTTAGTACGGCCAAACTTTTGGCCTTATTACAACAGGGCCTGGACTTGGGCCTTCGTCTGGCCTCCATCGAGGTTCATATTTCTGCCTTGTTGGTTTGGTTCCAGAGAAAAATTGCGACTTTACCTGATGTTCATACGTTCACTCAGGGTGTGTTGCGGATTCAACCTCCTTTATGTTCCGCATGTGGCTCCTTGGGACTTGTCGGTGGTTCTGGATGCGTTGCAAGGGTCTCCGTTTAAGCCCCTTGAATCTGCAGACCTTAAGTGGCTTTCTCTTAAGATATTGTTTCTGATGGCTATTGCTTCTGCTAGACGGGTGTCGGATCTGGGTGCCTTGTCTTGTAGGTCCCCATATCTGATTTTTCACCGTGATCGGGCGGTTCTTAGAACACGTCCCGGGTACTTACCTAAGGTGGTGTCTTCTTTCCACCTTAATCAGGAGATCGTGATTCCGGCCTTTGCCTCTCCTGACTTGTCGTCCAAAGAGTGGTCTTTGGATGTTATACGGGCTCTCAGTATCTATGTGAAGAGAACTGCATCCCTTCAGAAGTCTGATTCTCAAGCAGACCCTGGCCAGATGGATTAGAATGGTGATTGCACATGCTTATGTACAGGCTTGCCTTCCAGACGACGGACAGACGGTTGGTGCTGTATACCTATACCCAGATGGATGTCATCCTGCTCCCCTGCTCTGCAAATACACACTGTAATGTATGGATACAGCACCCAGGAGTTATTTTACAGTCAGGGATGACCCATTATTGCTTCCTCTACTGAGTGGAGGCAGCATAAAGGCCCATGCACACTTGACGATGCACACGTCGTTAACGACTTCCCTTGAATAGCTGAGCAAACGACATGAGCATACACACTACCAACGACCAAAGACCATTCAGCGTTGAAGCATCCAAGCTGAACAGTTTATTAAAATAATGAGCTGGGAACAGGGCTGGTGAACAGTGGCTTGGTCGTTGGTCGTTCACACCATACACATTCAGCGACGTCTCTGGTCGGTAACGACCATAGTGTAAATTGAGCATACATGCTCCACAGATAAGCGAGGGTCGTTAACGTCCCGCGGGGCCGCGCGTCGGTGGTCGTCGGATGCATACACACTTGACGATATAATGAGCGACGTCGTTGATGAGGGCTGAAATGAACGACGTCGCTCATTTTATCGTCAAGTGTGTATGGGCCTTAAGACGCCAATATATTTGTTTGTTTCTTATTCATTTTGTTTATTTGCTTTACAGTTGCATCATGCACTACTCACTATGGGTAAGATGTTTCAAACACTGAAGAGAGAAAGAGAGTGGAAAAGTTGCCCCTAGCAACAGGACAGATTCTGTTAATGTATAGACTATTGCTAGATGAATGATAACTATAAGCTGATTGGCTGCTATGGGCAACTTCATCTCTCTTGAAGGTTTGATGCCTCCCCCAGTTTGTGACAGAGAAGTGACAGTATCTGTGTATGGCTGCATGTGTTAGTGCACATTTGTTGTGTCAACACCGTTCTGGATGCGTCACAGGAATTTAATAAAAACTAAACAAAATCATTGTAAGGTATGCGTGTGTATCCTATGTAATACATATTATTCTGTGGAGACGTAAGCTGTTATTTATTTGTATGTTTTCTTATGTAAGTCTACTTAGTCATGGTTCTAGTGTTATTTATGACCGTATTTAGCATGTCATGACAAATGATGTGTCCTAATACCCGATTACCGCTGAGGAAGGGAACCGTCGCAGCCAGGTATTGGGGACTGTTAGAGACTGGGGGTTTGTTTCTTTTCACAAATAATTACCAGTAAATTCAGACTTTGAATGATCCATGTTTGATAGTATATAGCACATGTCTTGGGCCTGTCCTCATAATCTTAATCAACAAACGGAGAAGAATGAAAACTCTTTTGTGGCGCACTCCGATCCTATTAGGCACAATAATTTTGCAGGTGCAGATCATCGTGGTATCAGCAGCACTTTACGGCGGCCCGTATTCACACAGAAGGGCTCCAAGCACTTTGGTGTGAATTCTGCCCACATTCAGCTCATGAAGGGTGCGAGATCGGGTGGTAATAGGATTGACCCCATAGGGTGGGTGCACACTTGAACAATTGGCAGTCGGGACTATGCCTGATGGCCCGTACACACCAGGAAGATTCAATGAAAGACTGAACCATCACTGTTCCGTCCTTTATTAATATGCACCGGGTCACATCCGATTTCTTCAGGTTGGCTGTGTAGCACGCGGAAGTGCGCAATCATGGGTACACAATTTCCGATCAGACCGATATGTTGTTCCGGTGTGTACCGACCCTTAGAAAATTTGTAACTGACTAAGTAAAAAAAAAAATAATTATTATCCCTTAAATGAAATTAAGTCCTATGTCTGTGATATAGGACTTTGTTTTTTATTTAAGACATAATAAAAGTTCTATTTTAAATTATTCGGTTACAGTTTTTCTCTTTCCTAAGAGTGCCCCACGAAAGAGTCTTCTGTCTTTCCCTTTTGTTGAATAACTTTATACACTGACTCGGTGTGTATGCACCAACGATGAACGATGTGCGTCCCCATGGTCGTTCATTGTTGGTTTACACTCGTTTAGCATAGCTAGCCGATTTGGACGATGGTCGTTAATCATTGAAAACGAACATCGTCCAAATCGGAAACATTGCCAAGTGTATAGGGCCCATTACATATCTGAGAGACGTTGTGATGCTTTCACAAAGCTATGGAACGGGTCCTGATGTATTATTGATGACCTGCTGCGTGGAGGTACAGTATGTTAGAGCACAGACATTATAGACTACGCATTAAACCATTGATATATTTTTGCACTGATGAAATGAGACACAGGGTGATTCAGACTGTCTGGAGCCTGAAGTGAACCTGGCGTTAATGAAGGATAATTCCTATACTGCCATGTCTCCTCTGGACATTTGGTTTCTATATGATTAATAAGGAACTCTGCATCCTCTACAGACTTCTGTAGTCATGACAATACACTGCCCAAAATAAGTGGCTATTTGAAAAGTTGAAAGCCGCTTTCTTCCTAACATTGCAATAATAGTAAGCCATAAGCTTTTTCTCTAACGTCCTAGAGGATGCTGGGGACTCCGTAAGGACCATGGGGATAGACGGGCTCCGCAGGAGACATGGGCACTTTAAGAAAGACTTTAGTTCTGGGTGTGCACTGGCTCCTCCCTCTATGCCCCTCCTCCAGACCTCAGTTTTATACTGTGCCCAGTGGAGGCTTGGTGCTTTTCAGGAGCTCTCCTGAGCTTTCTGACAAAGTATTTTGTTAGGTTTTTTATTTTCAGGGAGCACTGCTGGCAACAGACTCCCTGCATCGAGGGACTTAGGGGAGAGAAGCAGCCCTACTCTTTGAGTGCAAGGTCCTGCTTCTTATGCTACTGGACACCATTAGCTCCAGAGGGATTGGTACCCAGGATCTCACCCTAGCCGTCCGTCCCAGAGCCGCGCCGCCGTCCCCCTCGCAGAGCCGGAAGATAGAAGCCGGGTGAGTATGAGAAGTAAAGAAGACTTCAGAGGCGGCAGAAGACTTCATGATCTTCACTGAGGTAACGCACAGCACTGCAGCTGTGCGCCATTGCTCCCATACACCTCACATACTCCGGTCACTGTAAGGGTGCAGGGCGCAGGGGGGGGCGCCCTGGGCAGCAATATAAACCTGTTATTTGGCAAAAGAGAGCATATATACAGCTGGACACTGTATATATGCATGAGCCCCCGCCAATTTTACACTTTTAGCGGGACTGAAGCCCGCCGCCGAAGGGGCGGGGCTTCTCCCTCAGCACTCACCAGCGCCATGTTTTTCTCCACAGCACCGCTGAGAGGAAGCTCCCCGGACTCTCCCCTGCTTATACCACGGTAGATGAGAGGGTTTTAAAGAAGAGGGGGGGCACATAATTCGGCACAGATAATAACAGCGCTTCTGGGTAAACATTAGATTGCTGTGTTTTTTCCTGGGTCATATAGCGCTGGGGTGTGTGCTGGCATACTCTCTCTCTCTCTGTCTCTCCTAAGGGCCTTGTGGGGGAACTGTCTTCAGAAAGAGCATTCCCTGAGTGTGTGGTGTGTCGGTACGTGTGTATCGACATGTCTGAGGTAAAAGGCTCTCCTAAGGAGGAGATGGAGCAAATGTGTGTGTGTGTGGTGTCTCCGTCGACAACGCCGACACCTGAATGGATATGTGAAATTAAGTGCTAAGGTAAATTTATTGCACAAAAGGTTAGAGAACAGACAGGGAATTTACCCATGTCTGTCCCTATGTCGCAGAGACCTTCAGAGTCTCACAACGCTCACTATCCAAAATAATAGACACTGATATCGACACGGAGTCTGACTCCAGTGTCGACTACGATAATGCAAAGTACAGCTAAAACTGGCAGCAAGTATGCAATATATGATTATTGTAATAAAAGATGTTTTGCATATCACTGATGACTCATCTGTCCCTGACACGAGGGTACACATGTTTAAGGGGAAGAAAGCTGAGGTAAATTTCCCTCCTCTCATGAAGGAAAAGAGCGGGAATCTCCAGATAAGATACTGCAGATTCCCACAAAGAATTCTCAGGGAGTATCCTTTCCCTACTAGGGCCAGGATACGGTGGGAATCTTCCCCTAGGGTGGATTGACACGTTTACCCAAAAGGTAGAGCTGACTTAACAGCTATCCTCAGAGATCCTGCAGATAGCATGCAGTAAAAGTACTATGAAGTCCATTTACACACATTCTGGTACACTACTCAGACCGGCAATTACGTCGGCCTGGGTGTGTAGTGCTGTAGCGGCATGGACGGATACCTTATCTGAGGAGATTGATACCCTAGATAAGGGTACTATTTTATTGACCCTGGGGCATATAAAAGATGCTGTCCTATATATGAGAGATGCTCAAAGAGACATTAGTCTTCTGGGTTCTAGAATAAACGCTATGTCGATTTCTGCCAGAAAAGTCCTATGGACACGGCAATGGACAGGTGATGCCGACTCAGAACGGCATATGGAGTTTTTATCTTACAGGGGTGAGGGAGTGTTTGGGGAAGGTCTCTCGGACCTAGTCTCCACAGCTACAGCTGGAAAATCTAATTTTTTGCCTTATATTCCCTCACAGCCTAAGAGAGCGCCGCATTATCAAATGCAGTCCTTTCGATCACAAAGAAACAAGAAAGTCCGAGGTGCGTCCTTTCTTGCCAGAGGTAGGGGCAGAGGAAAGAAGCTGCACAACACAGCTAGTTCCCAGGAACAGAAGTCCTCCCCGTCCTCTACAAAATCCACCGCATGACGCTGGGGCTCCACTGGCGGAGTCCGGCCCAGGGGGGCGGCACGTCTCCGGATTTTCAGCCACATCTGGGTTCATTCCCAGGTGGATCCCTGGGCAATAGAAATTGTTTCTCAGGGTCACAAGCTGGAATTCGAAGAGGTGCCTCCTCGCCGATTTTTCAAATCGGCCCTACCAGCTTCTCCCCAAGAAAGGGAGATAATGTTAAATGCAATACAACAATTGTATCTTCAACAGGTGGTGGTCAAGGTTCCCCTCCTTCAACAGGGAAGGGGATATTACTCGACCATGGTTGTAGTCCCAAAACCGGACGGTTCGGTCGGACCCATTTTAAATTTAAAATCCCTGAACCTATACTTGAAAAGGTTCAAGTTCAAGATGGAATCGCTAAGAGCGGTCATCGCAAGCCTGGAAGGGGGGGATTTTATGGTGTCTCTGGACATAAAGGATGCATACCTTCATGTCCCCATTTATCCACCTCATCAGGCGTACCTCAGGTTTGTGGTACAGGATTGTCATTACCAATTTCAGACGTTGCCGTTTGGTCTCTCCACGGCTCCGAGAATTTTCACCAAGGTAATGGCGGAAATGATGGTGCTCCTGCGCAAGCAAGGTGTCACAATTATCCCGTACTTGGACGATCTCCTCATAAAAGTGAGAGCAAGAGAGCAGTTGCTGAACAGCGTATCACTTTCACTGAAAGTGTTACAGCAACACGGCTGGATTCTCAATATCCCGAAGTCGCAGTTGGTTCCTACGACTCGTCTGTCTTTCTTGGGCATGATTCTGGACACGGACCAGAAGAGGGTTTATCTCCCGATAGAAAAGGCCCAGGAACTCATGACTCTTGTCAGGAACCTATTGAAACCAAAACAGGTGTCAGTGCATGAAAAATGGAGAAGGATATACTGGCGCCGGCTGATATTTCAAATGATAATGGACACTATGACCAAACGTTAAAAAACCAATAATAAAAATTTATTACACATACATTTAAAACAAAGGATTCTATTCCTACTTGTGCAAACCTAAGCAATTGCTAAAGGGTTAATTGGATTATGATAAGGTCCCACTGGTGATCCCTTCAAAGAATAATGTCCACTTTAGACTGGCTAGGAGTCTCACTCCACATTGCTCACAAGTTCAGTACGTGCAAGTTGATTTACCAGACTTATTCCGGAGAAGTCCCTTGGGTATCTCTTTTTACACTGAAGATCCCATTGGCATGCAGGGAAAGGTCCGGGTCTGCTGCAGAGCTTGTGTTGGTATTAAATCCGGTGGAGAGCTTGAGAGTCCAAGAATGTCGCCAGAGATGTGGATGAAGGGAAACCGCACTTGTGGTCCTGCCAAATGTAGCTCAACGCGTTTCGCTGGACTGATGGCTGCCAGCTTCCTTGGTCATAGTGTCCATTATCACTTGAAATATCAGCCGGCGCCAGTATATCCTTCTCCATTTTTCATATATATATAAGGGATTGACCTCCCTATACAGGCTGCCGTTGACAGCGCACTCTCAAATTGTTTTTCTTTGTAGGTGTCAGTGCATCACTGCACTCGAGTCCTGGGAAAGATGGTGGCATCATACGAGGCCATTCCCTTCGGCAGGTTCCATGCGAGGACTTTCCAATGGGACCTCCTGGACAAGTGGTCCGGGTCACCTTTACAGATTCATCGATTGATCACCCTGTCCCCAAGGGCCAGGGTATCACTCCTGTGGTGGCTGCAGAGTGCTCAACTTCTCGAGGGCCGCAGATTCGGCATTCAGGACTGGATCCTGGTGACCACGGACGCAAGCCTCCGAGGTTAGGGAGCAGTCACACAGGTAAGATATTTCCAAGGTCTTTGGTCAAGTCAAGAGTCTTGTCTTCACATCAGCGTCCTGGAACTGAGGGCCATATACAACGCCCTACATCAAGCGGAGACCTTTCTTCGCGACCAACCGGTTCTGATCCAGTCAGACAACGTCACTGCAGTGGCTCATGTAAACTGCCAAGGCGGCACAAGGAGCAGTGTGGCGATGGCAGAAGCCACCAGAATTCTTCGCTGGGCGGAGAATCACGTAAGTGCACTGTCAGCAGTGTTCATTCCGGGAGTGGACAACTGGGAAGCAGACTTCCTCAGCAGACACGACCTACATCCGGGAGAGTGGGGACTTTATCAGGAAGTCTTCGCACAGATTACAAGTCGGTGGGAACTGCCACAGATAGACATGATGGCGTCCCGCCTCAACAGAAAGCTACAGAGGTATTGCGCAAGGTCAAGAGACCCTCAGGCAGTAGCTGTAGACGCCCTAGTGACACCGTGGGTGTTCCAGTCGGTCTATGTATTTCCTCCTCTTCCTCTCATACACAAGGTGTTGAGGATAATAAGAAAGAGAGGAGTGAGAACAATCCTCATTGTTCCAGATTGGCCACGGAGGACCTGGTATCCGGATCTGCAGGAAATGCTCACAGAAGACCCGTGGCCTCTTCCTCTAAGACAGGACCTGTTGCAGCAGGGGCCCTGTCTGTTCCAAGATTTACCCCGGCTGCGTTTGACGGCATGGCGGTTGAACGCCGGATCCTAGCAGAGAAAGGCATTCCGGTTGAGGTCATCCCTACGCTGATAAAGGCTAGGAAGGACGTAACATCAAAACATTATCACCGTATATGGCGAAAGTATGTTTCTTGGTGTGAGGCCAGGAATGCTCCTGCGGAAGAATTCCATCTGGGCCGTTTCCTTCACTTCCTACAAACTGGAGTGAATTTGGGCCTAAAATTAGGCTCCATTAAGGTCCAGATTTCGGCCCTATCCATTTTCTTTCAAAAAGAATTGGCTTCTCTCCCAGAAGTTCAGACTTTTGTAAAGAGAGTGCTGCGTGTTCAGCCCCCTTTTGTGCCTCCGGTGGCACCTTGGGACCTTAACGTGGTGTTAAGTTTCCTAAAGTCACACTGGTTTGAACCACTTAAAACGGTGGAGTTGAAATATCTCACGTGGAAGGTGGTCATGTTATTAGCCTTGGCTTCAGCTAGGCGAGTGTCGGAATTAGCGGCTTTATCACATAAAAGCCCCTATCTTTTTCTCCATATGGATAGAGAGGAATTGCGGATCCGTCCTCAATTCCTGCCAAAAGTGGTCTCATCTTTTCATATGAACCAAGCTATTGTGGTGCCTGTGGCTACGCGTGACTTGGAGGATTCCGAGTTACTTGATGTAGTCAGGGCTTTGAAAATTTACGAGGCCAGAACGGCTAGAGTCAGAAAAACAGAAGCACTGTTTGTTCTGTATGCAGCCAACAAGATTGGTGCCCCTGCTTCAAGGCAGACTATTGCTCGCTGGATTTGTAACACGATTCAGCAAGCGCATTCTACGGCTGGATTGCCGTTACCGAAATCGGTCAAGGCCCATTCCACTAGGAAAGTGGGCTCTTCTTGGGCGGCTGCCCGAGGGGTCTCGGCACTACAGCTGTGTCGAGCTGCTACTTGGTCGGGTTCAAACACCTTTGCAAATTCTATAAGTTTGATACCCTGGCTGAGGAGGACCTCATGTTTGCTCAATCGGTGCTGCAGAGTCATCCGCACTCTCCCGCCCGTTTGGGAGCTTTGGTATAATCCCCATGGTCCTTACGGAGTCCCCAGCATCCTCTAGGACGTTAGAGAAAATAAGATTTTAAACCTACCGGTAAATCTTTTTCTCGTAGTACGTAGAGGATGCTGGGCGCCCGTCCCAAGTGCGGACAACTTCTGCAATACTTGTATATAGTTATTGCTTCAATAAGGGTTATGTTCTAGTTGCATCGGTCCTGAACTGATGCTATGTTGTTTTTTCATACTGTTAACTGGGTAGTTATCACAAGTTATACGGTGTGATTGGTGTGGCTGGTATGAATCTTGTCCTAGATTAACAAAATCCTTTCCTCGTACTGTCCGTCTCCTCTGGGCACAGTTTCTCTAACTGAGGTCTGGAGGAGGGGCATAGAGGGAGGAGCCAGTGCACACCCAGAACTAAAGTCTTTCTTAAAGTGCCCATGGTCCTTACGGAGTCCCCAGCATCCTCTACGGACTACGAGAAAAAGATTTACCGGTAGGTTTAAAATCTTATTTTCTCTGACGTCCTAAGTGGATGCTGGGACTCCGTAAGGACCATGGGGAATAGCGGCTCCGCAGGAGACTGGGCACAACTAAAGAAAGCTTTAGGACTACCTGGTGTGCACTGGCTCCTCCCTCTATGACCCTCCTCCAGACCTCAGTTAGAATCTTGTGCCTGGCTGAGCTGGATGCACACTAGGGGCTCTCCTGAGCTCCTAGAAAAGAAAGTATATTTTAGGTTTTTTTATTTTCAGTGAGATCTGCAGGCAACAGACTCACTGCTACGAGGGACTAAGGGGAGAAGAAGCGAACCTACCTGCTTGCAGTTAGCTTGGGCTTCTTAGGCTACTGGACACCATTAGCTCCAGAGGGATCGAATACAGGGCCCGACCTCGATCGTCCGGTCCCGGAGCCGCGCCGCCGTCCCCCTTACAGAGCCAGAAGCAAGAAGATGGGCCTGAAAATCGGCGGCAGAAGACTTCGGTCTTCAACAAGGTAGCGCACAGCACTGCAGCTGTGCGCCATTGCTCCTCATGCACACCTCACACTCCGGTCACTGATGGGTGCAGGGCGCTGGGGGGGGGGGGGGGGGCGCCCTGAGCAGCAATATTAACACCTTGGCTGGCAAAAAAAAATCACAATATATAGTCCTAGAGGCTATATATGTGAAAAATACCCCTGCCAGAGATCCATAAAAAAGCGGGAGAAGTCCGCCGAAAAAGGAGCGGGGCTATCTACCTCAGCACACTGGCGCCATTTTCCCTCACAGCTCTGCTGGAAGGATCGCTCCCAGGCTCTCCCCTGCAGTTTCCAGACTACATAGGGTAAAAAAGAGAGGGGGGGCACTAAATTTAGGCGCAATATTGTGTATACAAGCAGCTATTGGGAAAATCACTCAGTTACAGTGTTAATCCCTGTGTATATATAGCGCTCTGGTGTGTGCTGGCATACTCTCTCTCTGTCTCCCCAAAGGGCTTTGTGGGGTCCTGTCCTCAGTCAGAGCATTCCCTGTGTGTGTGCGGTGTGTCGGTACGGCTGTGTCGACATGTTTGATGAGGAGGCTTATGTGGAGGCGGAGCAGATGCCGATAAATGTGATGTCACCCCCTGAGGGGCCGACACCTGAGTGGATGGATAGGTGGAAGGTATTAACCGACAGTGTCAACTCCTTACATAAAAGGCTGGATGACGTAACAGCTGTGGGACAGCCGGCTTCTCAGCCCGCGCCTGCCCAGGCGTCTCAAAGGCCATCAGGGGCTCAAAAACGCCCGCTACCTCAGATGGCAGACACAGATGTCGACACGGAGTCTGACTCCAGTGTAGACGAGGTCGAGACATATACACAATCCACTAGGTACATCCGTTGCATGATCTCGGCAATGAAAAATGTGTTACACATTTCTGACATTAACCCAAGTACCACAAAAAAGGGGTTTTATGTTTGGGGAGAAAAAGCAGCCAGTGTTTTGTTCCCCCATCAGATGAGTGAATGAAGTGTGTGAAGAAGCGTGGGTTCCCCCGATAAGAAACTGGTAATTTCTAAAAAGTTACTGATGGCGTACCCTTTCCCGCCAGAGGATAGGTCACGTTGGGAGATATCCCCTAGGGTGGATAAGGTGCTCACACGTTTGTCAAAAAAGGTGGCACTGCCGTCTTAGGATACGGCCACTTTGAAGGAGCCTGCTGATAAAAAGCAGGAGGCTATCCTGAAGTCTGTATATACACACTCAGGTACTATATTGAGACCTGCAATTGCCTCAGCATGGATAGTGCTGCTACAGCGTGGTCTATTGCCCTGTCAGGACAGGGATACTATTTTGCTAACCATAGAGCATATTAAAGACGTCGTCTTATATATGAGGGATGCACAGAGGGATATTTGTCGGCTGGCATACAGAATTAATGCAATGTCCATTCTGCCAGGAGGGTATTAGGGACCCGGCAGTGGACAGGCGATGCTGACTTTAGAAGGCACATGAAGATTCTGCCTTATAAGGGTGAGGAATTGTTTGGGGATGGTCTCTGGGACCTCGTATCCACAGCAACAGCTGGGAAAGAAATTTTTTTACCTCAGGTTTCCTCACAGCCTAAGAAAGCACCGTATTATCAGGTACAGTCCTTTCGGCTTCAGAAAAGCAAGCGGGTCAAAGGCGCTTCCTTTCTGCACAGAGACAAGGGAAGAGGGAAAAAGCTGCACCAGACAGCCAGTTCCCAGGATTAAAAATCTTCCCCCGCTTCCTCTGAGTCCACCGCATGACGCTGGGGCTCCACAGGTGGAGCCAGGTGCGGTGGGGGCGCGTCTCGGGAACTTCAGCGACCAGTGGGCTCGCTCACAGGTGGATCCCTGGGTTCTGCAAGTAGTATCACTGGGATACAAGCTGGAGTTCGAGGCGACTCACCCTCGCCGTTACCTCAAATCACCCTTGCCTGCTGCCCTCGAGGGGAGGTAGTACTGGCGGCAATTCACAAGCTGTACTCCAGCAGGTGATAATCAAGGTACCCCTCCTTCAAGAAGGCCGGGGTTACTATTCCACAATGGTTGTGGTACCGAAACCAGACGGTTCGGTGAGACCCATTCTAAAATTTAAATCCTTGAACACTTATATATGAAGGTTCAAGTTCAAAATGGAATCGCTCAGGGCGGTTATTGCAAGCCTGGACGAAGGGGATTACATGGTATCACTGGACATCAAGGATGCTTACCTGCATGTCCCCATTTACCCTCCTCACCATGAGTACCTCAAAATTGTGGTACAGGACTGTCATTACCAATTCCAGACGTTGCCGTTGGTCTGTCCCCGGCACCGAGGGTATTTACCAAGGTAATGGCCGAAATGATGATACTCCTTTGAAAAAAGGGAGTTATAATTATCCCGTACTTGGACGATCTCCTTATAAAGGCGAGGTCCAGGGAGCAGTTGTTGGTCGGAGTAGCACTATCTCGTGAAGTGCTACAACAGCACGGCTGGATTCTGAATATTCCAAAGTCGCAGCTGGTTCCTACGACGCGTCTACTGTTCCTGGGTATGGTTCTGGACACAGAACAGGAAAAAGTGTTTCTCCCGGAGGAGAAGGCCAAGGAGTTGTCCTCTCTAGTCAGAGACCTCCTAAAACAAATACAGGTGTCAGTGCATCAATGCACGCGAGTCCTGGGAAAGATGGTAGCTTCTTACGAAGAAATTCCATTCGGCAGGTTCCATGCAAGGATCTTCCAGTGGGATCTGTTGGACAAGTGGTCCTGGTCGCATCTTCAGATGCATCGGCTGATAACCCTGTCTCCAAGGGCCAGGGTGTCGCTGTTGTGGTGGCTGCAGAGTGCTCATCTTCTAGAGGGCCGCAGATTCGGCATACAGGACTGGGTCCTGGTGACCACGGATGCCAGCCTTCGAGGCTGGGGGGCAGTCACACAGGGAAGATTCTTCCAAGGACTATGGTCGAGTCAGGAGACTTCCCTACACGTAAATATTCTGGAACTAAGGGCCATTCACAATGCCCTAAGTCAGGCTAGACCCTGCTTCAACACCAGCCGGTGCTGATCCAGTCAGACAACATCACGGCGGTCGCCCATGTAAACCAACAGGGCAGCACAAGAAGCAGGATGGCGATGGCGGAAGCCACAAGGATTTTCCGATGGGCGGAAAATCATGTGTTAGCACTGTCAGCAGTGTTCATTCCCGGAGTGGACAACTGGGAAGCAGACTTTCTCAGCAGGCACGACCTCCACCCGGGAGAGTGGGGACTTCATCCAGAAGTCTTCCAAATGATTGTACACCATTGGGAAAGGCCACAGGTGGACATGATGGCGTCCTGCCTCAACAAAAAGCTAAAAAGATATTGCGCCAGGTCAAGGGACTCTCAGGCGATAGCTGTGGACGCTCTGGTAACACCGTGGGGGTACCAGTCGGTGTATGTGTTCCCTCCTCTGCCTCTCATACCCAAGGTACTGAGAATAATAAGAAGGAGAGGAGTAAGAACTATACTCGTGGTTCCGGATTGGCCAAGAAGAGCTTGTTACCCAGAACTTCAAAAAAAATGATCTCAGAGTACCCATGGCCTCTGCCGCTCAGACAGGACCTGCTGCAGCAGGGGCCCTGTCTGTTCCAAGACTTACCGCGGCTGCGTTTGACGGCATGGCGGTAGAACGCCGGATCCTGAAGGAAAAGGGCATTCCGGAGGAAGTCATCCCTACGCTGATTAAAGCTAGGAAAGAAGTGACCGCAAACCATTATCACCGCATATGGCGAAAATATGTTGCGTGGTGTGAGGCCAGGAAGGCCCAACGGAGGAATTTCAGTTGGGCCGTTTTCTGCACTTCCTACAGTCAGGGGTGACTATGGGCCTAAAATAGGGTTCCATTAAGGTCCAGATTTTGGCTGTCGATTTTCTTCCAGAAAGAACTTGCTTCACTGCCTGATGTTCAGACATTTGTTAAGGGAGTGCTGCATATTCAGCCCCCTTTTGTGCCTCCAGTGGCACATTGGGATCTCAACGTGGTGTTGGATTTCCTAAAGTCACGTTGGTTTGAGCCACTAAAAACCGTGGATTTGAAATATCTCACGTGGAAAGTGGTCATGCTGTTGGCCTTGGCTTCGGCCAGGCGGGTGTCAGAATTGGCGGCTTTGTCATATAAAAGCCCTTATCTGATTTTCCATATGGATAGGGCAGAATTGAGGACTCGTCCCCAGTTTCTCCCTAAGGTGGTATTAGCTTTTCATTTGAACCAACCTATTGTAGTGCCTGCGGCTACTAAGGACTTGGAGGATTCCAAGTTGTTGGACGTAGTCAGGGCCCTGAAAATTTATGTTTCCAGGACAGCTAGTGTCAGGAAAACTGACTCGCTATTTATCCTGTATGCACCCAACAAGCTGGGTGCTCCTGCTTCAAAGCAGACTATTGCTCGCTGGATTTGTAGTACGATTCAGCTTGCACATTCTGCGGCTGGACTGCCGCATCCTAGATCAGTGAAAGCCCATTCCACGAGGAAGGTGGGCTCTTCTTGGGCGGCTGCCCGAGGGGTCTCGGCTTTACAACTTTGCCGAGCAGCTACTTGGTCGGGGTCAAACACATTTGCTAAATTTGACAAGTTTGATACCTTGGCTGAGGAGGACCTAGAGTTTGCTCATTCGGTGCTGCAGAGTCATCCGCACTCTCCCGCCCGTTTGGGAGCTTTGGTATAATCCCCATGGTCCTTACGGAGTCCCAGCATCCACTTAGGACGTCAGAGAAAATAAGATTTTACTCACCGGTAAATCTATTTCTCGTAGTCCGTAGTGGATGCTGGGCGCCCATCCCAAGTGCGGATTGTCTGCAATACTTGTATATAGTTATTGTTAACTAAAGGGTTATTGTTGAGCCATCCGTTGAGAGGCTCAGTTATATTTCATACTGTTAACTGGGTATAGTATCACGAGTTATACGGTGTGATTGGTGTGGCTGGTATGAGTCTTACCCGGGATTCAAAATCCTTCCTTATTGTGTCAGCTCTTCCGGGCACAGTATCCTAACTGAGGTCTGGAGGAGGGTCATAGAGGGAGGAGCCAGTGCACACCAGGTAGTCCTAAAGCTTTCTTTAGTTGTGCCCAGTCTCCTGCGGAGCCGCTATTCCCCATTGTCCTTACGGAGTCCCAGCATCCACTACGGACTACGAGAAATAGATTTACCGGTGAGTAAAATCTTATTTTTTCTCTCGTCTCTTTCAATAAATTGTCCTCCAAAATTGTTATTTTACAGATTAACCCTCCCATGCCCCACTAATGGATGTTTCTCCAGGGCATATAATCTGGTGATATTTGAGCGAATGCGTTGAAAGGGTGAGTGTTTTGGGAATTGCGTAGACCAGTTAGGGTGGCAAAATGAAATGATTGGCCACCTAAGTAAGTGGTAGTATAGATTAATTTTGTATTGCTACCATTTATGTGCCCAATAAATTCAATTCTTCTCTTTAAAATGGCTACAGAGTGGTGTGTAAGCAGCAGGACCAATCGGAAGACACAATCTGTGACTGCAGTTTGTGATTGGTCCTACCACTCACCTCCCTCCCATCTCCACATTTCACACCACTCTGGTTTCATGGTGGGGCCGTGATACCACTTAACCATTGTGGAATGATGGCTGTATGGGAAAATATTCTTTATATTTTAAAACATTCCATGCAAATGTTTATCTGACGTGTGGCCTGTACTCTGTCGATGCTGTGTCTCAAAGTGAGTTGTGCTGTGTTGTACATAGTGAGAGAAAATCAGTGATACGATATGTAAATAAATAAAAAAAGAACTTGTTGCATTCATTGGCCGGTATTCAAATAGCTGCAGTAATTTACTGCAACTAATAGATTTGCCGTTGGCTATTGAATTAGCCCTGATACCCGGCACTTAACGGGGATCATACTTTGTGTGTGTGCGTGGGGAAGGGGTGTGGGGGGTGTTGGTGGGTTGGGTTTCTGGTTGGCCAGAAACCCCCCTTCTCTTGGCAAGTGGCTCAAATTATAACAATAGCAATGTTATATAATACGATTACTAGAACTTATTGCCACATCATGTAGGTTAAGGAACAGAGCAGAGCATCTGTAGATGTCCAGTGGGGGAAGCTTCTTCTACCAAGTTTGCTGTGGGTGTGAATCTGTGCCCTCACTCAGTGCACTGGATCAGAGAGTAGCTGCCAGGAAGAAGAGACAGGAGACTTACCATGAGGTGGAAGAATGTGTGCTTAGAAAGTGCAGTGCTGTTATGTTTCGTGTATTTATTTATATATTATGGTATGTTTAACCTTTTCCTGACCACTTATCCTATTTATATGATTTAAATATGTTTGCTACAGCCTATACTATAGACTATATATGGTGTTAAAAATTAATATTGTATTCCATACAGTATCCAGTGTATATAAAGACCAATGTGTACATTATTGTCCAGAGTCATTACTAGGTTCTTCTACCGCTACCCCCTAGACTCCTGCACTTGCTCCAATGATTGCATTTGGGAACCCCCCCCCCCCCCCTCTAGAAATCCTGCGTTTGCCACTGCCAATAAGCAGTCTTCAGAGCCACAATAACACATGGGTCCGGATACTTTTCCTGGATCCCATATCGCACAAAAAAAGTTGTTTTAAGTGGCTTACCCATTAAATGTAAAAATCTGCAAAGGATAAGAGGGATGAACCTGAACATATTGTACAGTACAACACTTTTTGTACAGTAGCGTTCTCAGTCTAGGCAGAGACCTGTTCTTTTGTTCCCAGTGAGTCACGTGTAATTCTGGGGTGCTCCTCAGTTGGCAGGAAATTGGGAGCTCATCTGTTGCCAAAGTGAAAGTAGATTTTCTTGGCGGTATCACAAGCATTTAACCCGTTAGTCTCTCCCCCATTTATACACTACTGCTAAAGATCCATAATGCAAATCCCCTGTTACAAAATCTTAAGGTATACACAAACTCAGCAATTTTATCTCCTAGCAATATAATCATTGGGGCAAATTCAAATGTTTGAAAAGTCAGTTGGGTGTCTGGTTTTTTCCTATCTAATAGACACCCAACCGACTTTTCAAACAATTGAATCCCCCCCATTGTGTCATTTTGGGGAAATTGTACAACAATTAATGCAGGCTTGAAGCAATTAATGCAGGCTTGAAAATAAATCCTTACCTAGAATACCCATTACTAAAAGGAGGCCATTTCCTTCCTGTCCTTGGTCATCTTCTAATTCTACTTCTCAGGCCCCCACCTCGTCCATAAATGACCCAGTTGTTGATCTTGTTGAGATTTGGCCACCGTGGCCATATTGGATAGTGTTCTTGTTTGCAGCTAGTAGAAGTTCCTGCTGGTACTGTATAAATATAAGAGAGACCGTGTTTGGATTCAAAATCTTCCTGTCCCTATTTTGTGTCTGCTGTATAGATCTCTATGGATTATCTCTCCATTTTTAGCTTTTAGCTGTTTAATAATATTCACCTTTTTATGTTCGTTTATACCATTATATTGTTGCACTACACTCATAGCTGTGTTTTTAAAGTTATGTCTTGTGTTCCATTCTGACATGGAAATCTGTGTGCATGTGTCTAAAAGCAAATGGAAAATGGTTCATAGATCCCCTAAATTTTCCGCTGTGGCATTATAGAAGAGTTGTGAGCTTCACTGTATAACATAGACAGATCATATCCTAACTTTCCAGTTCAGTTTTGCCCAAAGCACGCTAAGCATTATTTCCATTTTAGTTATCTAATGTAAATAGATTATTATTAATGTTTATTGATGCAGTTCCAGTCCTCTTACGAAGGCCTGTACAGGGACCGTGTCACCTGATCTCAGCCCAAAGCACATTTGTATGAAGCAGTAGCCTAGCAGGGGCAGGCTGCCTGTGTCTATATGGAAGTGTCTGGTGGGTGCGAGAGAGGGGTGTGGATCATCAAATCAACAGTGTCTAGGTCGACAATGTTTAGGTCGACCACTATAGGTCGACAGGGTTTCTAGGGCAACATGTGCTGGGTCGACAGGTCGACATGAGGGTTTTTTGTGTCGTTTTCTGCATACAGTGACCGGGAAGCCGAATTAGTGCACCGTGTACCCTCGCATGGCTCGCTTTGCTCGCCATGCTACCATTCCAATCGTAGTCCACGTGGATCGTTAAGTATGAAAAAGTTCAAAAAAAGAAACAAAAATTGAAAAACTCATGTCGACCTTTTGACCTGTCAACCTAGCACATGTCGACCTTCCCACCCTGTCGACCTAGTGACTATTGACCTAAACATTGTCGACCTAGACAGTGTCGATCTTCAGACCGGATCCCGCAAGAGAGGCAGGCAGAGGATCTTGCCTAGTCCACCTACATCAGAGGAAACACATCTGTGTGGGAGGCGTACAGGCACGGTGGCGCACTGATTGGTAGATATCACTGGTCACCCGCCAGAGTGCATCAGAGGGCAGGACTAACCTGAACTGCCAATAACTTATAATAGGCGTATGAATTTATACTGGGGCTTGGATCTAGTGTACAGAAGAATGGATGTGGCTACAGGTACTAACTGCATATATTGTTCTTGGTAAAAAGTTTCAGAAGTATATATTTAAAATGGGACACTGTCCTTTTGGGATACGGTCATTTGTTCGACACCACTTAGGTCGACAGGGTCACTAGGTCGATATGTACTAGGTCGACAGTTCAAAAGGTCGACATGAGTTTTCCCACATTTTTTCTTCTTCACATTTTTGGACTTTTTCATACTTTACGATCCACGTGGACTACGATTGGGAATAGTAATCTGTGCTGAGCGCAGCGAGGCACCTTTGGTTCGCCATGTGAGGGGACACCGTGCACTAATTGGGGTTCCCCGTCACTTTCCGAAGAAAACAACACCAAAAAAAGTAAAATAACTCATGTGGACCTTTTGACCTGTCGACCTAATGCATGTCGACCAATAGTGGTCAACCTAATGACTGTTGACCTAAGTTGTGTCGACCCAACAACCCATAACCGTCCCTTTAGACCGTGCTGGATTTCCTATTAAGCACATGTCTAGGGGTGGCCCAGCAGGGATACGGTCCTTAGGTTGACCTCACTTAGGTCGACGCTCAATGGGTCGACCACTATTAGTCGACATGCATTCGATCGACACCTGGAAATAGTTGACATGAGCATTAGGTCAACATGAGTTTTGCACATTTTTATTTATTTATTCTTCATTTTTTTAACTGTTTGGGAATAGTAACCCATGCGAGGAGACACGGGGCACTAATTGGGGTTCCCGGTCACTCTACGAAGAAAACGGCACCCAAAAAACGTAAAAAACTCTTGTCAACCTTTTTCCATGTCAACCTTTTTCAGATGTCAACCAATAGTGGTTGACCCAACAAACCCATTCCGCCCAGCAATCCTCCTGCAGCAGAGTTTGTCAGTACCCCAGTTGAGTCGCATCTTTGAGGACACAGAACAAAGACTATATCCCCTGGCAGTGCTGCATCAGGGGGAGTCTCGGGAGCGAGCGCATGTACAGTCCAGGACACTGGAAGATTTGGTTTGTATCTGGGAGAGTCTTGGGGGTGTTCTACGTGCAAACCAGGAACCCATAAGATATCCCAAAATAGGCACTTGCTGTGATGTATGGATAGTGAGGGATAAAATTGACTAATCTGCCTTCTCAGTTGCAGTGTGTATTGGCACCTTTACACCAGCATGTATTTTTTGTGAAAAAATTGCAATTTTAAATGTAGGTATTAGCAGAGCACCAGCAAATTCCCCCACACTAGGGTGTTGCTGCCAAGGTACCATGTGGATGTTCTCTATCCATGCGTGATGTGGCCAAGTGCCCTTCCCTACACTTACACCAGCTAGCTTGTATTTGTACAGTGACCGGTATAAAAGCAAACAGGTCTCTCAGCAGCATAGCAGCTACTATGGTAACAACAAATTGGTTTTATTTATTGATTTACCTATACTGTATTTGGTAGCGTTGGCTCCTATTGCACTGCCGATCCTTCTCTCACTGTTTTGCGTCAGACACATACCTCTATGGATCTTACAGGGGTAGGTACACAGATCAGTGAACATAGCAGAGGACTAATCTGAATTTCCTTTACATTGAATAACAGGGCCATGCCTCTTGAACCAGATAAGTCACAGTCCGGAGACGAATCGTCCAATGATGCCAGTAGGGCCAGCCGCGGCGACCGACCGGACGTCTCTGAGAAATCTGTCTGTGAGCGAATCCGACAAAACACTCCAAGTCCCCACAGAGGAAACACACCCCAGGGTGAGGATAGCGTAAGCTGGAAGTGGTACAGCAACAACTCAACATCTTCAGATCCTGCAGTGTCAAAGGATCTGTCTATACACGCTTTATTCACTACTTCCATTGGCTTTCATAGATAGCTGGGAGCTACAGTGCTTACATGGCACATTTATATGTATAACATCATCAACAACCATGAAAGAACTTGTAAATGTCACACGGATAAGACCTTGGTTAGAAATAATAATAATAATAATAATAATTTTTATTTATATAGCGCTCTTTCTCCAAACAGGACTCAAGGCGCTTAACATCAAAATAAACCCCATGGCTCTAGTGCAGTGCTAACCACTGTGTCACTGTGGCTTGGAAAGACACAGTAGCCATTTCTTGGCATGATTGTTTTAGGGAATTTTCTGATGCTCAAGACATCAGAAGCTACGAATAAAATAATGGTTTTCTAACTGAGGTGTACTACATTTAAATGGCCTGCAGGTGTCGCTGTTGGTTTTGCATTTCTGTAGAACATTAGGTGAACATAGATACTTACTGATAGACAGCAGAAGCCCTAGCACCATTTACAGGATACAGAAAATGTGTTCTCAAGGGATTGTTTGTAGTGTTTTAACTGTCCAAGCAGTTTAGGGAATTTGGAGAGAGAACGTCTTATAGGACCGCCACCGTTCCACTGGAGGACTGAAGCCTTTCTCTGGGCTATGATGGCTAAGGTGGCTGACAGTGTGGCACCTGCGCAGATGGCCCCACGTCCCCATGCACACCCTGGTCTTAACAGATCTCAGTTACTACCATGGTGTTGTATCTCTGCTCTTCCCTATTCTCTGATGGTTTACTCCTATGGCAGGGATCCTACTATGCAAAGAGCGCAGCAGCAGAAGTTAGAGACTGTTCTATAGCAGACAAACCCTGAAATACAGACTCTGGGCCCGACTCACCCGTGTGCACAAATGTCGCCATCTCTCTGTGTTTTGTGCGCAACAACTGTGTGTGAAAATATGCAAAAACCCCAGGAGGCGCCTTGTGTAAAAAGACTCCCACCACCAATTTTTCTGATCCACTGCCTGCGTCCGAAGGCACAGCATCGGATCCATATCACGATCATCGGTTGCAGCTTCGGACCTCTGATTAACCCGAAGGTTACTCAGGATGCCTGGCAAAGCTGCACTGCTGGGGCCAGGAACACTGCGTCTGAGGATGCAGCCACTGGCTTCAGCACGTCCAGAAATGGGGCCGATATGCCCCAATTGTCTGTAACGCTCCCCATAGCCGCCCGGAAACTCCTGCAGACTGTTAATCAGCTAACATAGCACAGCTTTTATTAATTGACATATTTTGAAAAAAAATGTAATTTATGTCGCAGCACAGTTCTGTATAATTACCTGTCCATTTGGTAAACTAGTAATACAGTATCTGCTTATTCTGCGAGTTTGTATTGACTACGCTGTTTGTGTTCCAGCTAGTCCCCCGCGGTTCGTGTCCGTAGAGGAACTCGTGGATGCCGCTAAAGGGGTAAACAACATGGCTTTAGCTCATGAGATTGTGGTCAATAAAGGATTTCAGATCAAACCAATGGAGTTCCCACAGGGAAGGTAAGATGGGGTAATACCAAGCCGTGGGCAAGAAAGTTTCCATTCAGAATGTCAAACAGACACAATGTACCTTATATGACTAACAGTGACTTATTGTCTCTTTTTCTCCGTCATCCACTAGGGGACACTGGAGCATATTAACAATGGGGTATAGACTGTGAATAATTGGAACCGGGCACTTTAAATTTTTCAGGAAGTATAGCTGAAGGACAGTACAGTCTCCAATCAGTGTAGCCCTGTTTCCTAGTCAGACATACAGTTCTACACTGAATCATTTAGGGTATATTTACAAAAGTGCAGGTTTTTTTTAGAAGTGAAGATGTTGCCCATAGTAACCAACCAGGTTTTAGCTATTCTAATCTAGAAGGTGCTACCGGTAGATTAAGTAGATTCTGATTGGTTGCTATGGGCAACATCCCCACTTCTAAAAACCTGCACTTCAGTAAATATACCTTATAGGCTCTCAGACTTTACAAGATACTTTGGGGGTCATTCTGACCCGTTCGCTCGCTGCTTTTTATCGCAGCCGAGCGAATGGGTAACCACTGCGCATGCCGAAGGCCGTAGCTGGGCTGCGATCACCTCTGCCTGATTAACAGGCAGAGGCGGTCGCTGGGGGGATGGCGCGGAACGGCGGCGTTTGGCCGCCGTTTCGTGGGCGTGGTCCGGCCAATGCAGGCGTGGACGGACCGTGCGAGGAGTGGCCCGCATCGGCTGCGTGACGGGGAGCGACGAGTAGCTCCCGGCCAGCACGCTAAAGCTGCGCTGGTCGGGAGCTACTCTTGAAGTGCAAAGGCATCGCCGCTATGCGATGCCTTTGCACTTCTGCGGGGAAGGGGCGGCACTGACATGCGGGACGGACTAGCTCTGTGCTTGGCGTCCCCCCGCATGTCAGTGTGAATGATCGTAGCCTTGCAGCTACAATCATCTTGGAATGAGGGCCTGTGTGCACACTTCTGCTTGGTAATGCAAGATCAGTTTTGTAGTGTGGTACTGTGTTTTACCATTTGGCCTCTAGATGGCATTGTTCTGGTGCAATATATGGATCAGATGTATTTCTTTTTTCCTACATAATTCATAACATTTACTTTTATAGCATCAGTATATTTCATTGCACTTTACAATGGGAAACAAACACAATAAGAGACATAAAGACAGAGGAAGATGAGCCCTGCTCGCAAAGCTGACAATCTATATATTTTATCTCTTATGCAATTTTAAATACCTGTTTATATTGAATATTTACCTTAAATTATAAAGTGAATATAAGTCATAATTTTAAATATAGTATAGTATAGTATAGTGACTTCTGTGAAATAGGATATTTCTCATACGTCCTAGAGGATGCTGGGGTCATCATAGAACCATGGGGTATAGACGGGATCCGCAGGAGACATGGGCACTTTAAGACTTTGAAAGGGTGTGAACTGGCTCCTCCCTCTATGCCCCTCCTCCAGACTCCAGTTTTAAAATTGTGCCCAGTGAGACTGGACGCACTACAGGGAACTCTACTGAGTTTCTCTGAAAAATACTATTTGTTAGGTTTTTTATGTTCAGGGAGGCTGCTGGCAACAGTCTCCCTGCTTCGTGAGACTTAGGGGAGAGGAGTATGACCCACTTCCAGTGAGTTCAAGGGCTCTGCTTCTGGTTACAGGACACCATTTGCTCCTGAGGGTGCTGATCGCTGGGTACGCCTAGATGCTCACTCCCGCAGCCTGCCGTCACCCCATAACAGAGCCAAAAGTCAGAAGACAGGTGAGTAGCTGAAGAAAAGAAGACTTCAGTGCGCGCCAAGCTCCCACATATACACAGCACTACAGGGTGCGGGGGGGGGGGGGGGGTGGCCCCCTGGGCAGCTAATATATCCTCAGTGGACACTGGCAAAAGAGGGACATTAGTGCCAAGGCACTGTCCAAAACCCCCGCCAGTATAATCATAGAAGAAGCGGTACAGAAGCGCCCCATTAAGGGGGCGGAGCTTCATCCTCACAGCTCACTCGGCGCCATTTTCTCTCCATCAGGCTGCAGCGACGCTGGTCCTTCCTTCACACTGACAAGTATCGGGGCAAAACGGGGGGGGGGGGGGGGGGGCGCACTGGCTAATTTGGTGCAATATACCTTATATTAAAAGAGCAACAGGTCTGAGGCATTTATTGGGCGCTTCAGAACCGCTGATTGGGCGCTGGGGTGTGAGCTGGCAAATCTCCTCTGTGTCTCTCTAACAGGCTTTACTGTGGGTCTGTCCCCTATAGGCCCGGTGTGTCTGTGGGTATTTGGTGCACGTGTGTTGACATGTCTGAGGCTGTAGGCTCTTCCCAGGAGGAGGCTGTATTAGGGACACAAACAGCTGCGGGGGTGACCCTGTCTGCACCGCCGACGCCGGTTTGGATAAATGTGTTGAACGCCTTGAATGCTAATGTGGCTCTTATTAGTAAGAGGCTAGATAAGTCTCAGACCCAGGCATGGAAGAAATCTGTAGAAGATATGTTATTGCAAAGTCAGGTCCCCTCAGGGTCCCAGAAACGTACGCTGGCCCAGTTGGCAGACACTGATGATTGTGGCGGTTAAAGAGGTGCTACATATCACTGAGGACCCGGCTGTCCCTGATAAAAGGGTCTGTATGTATAAGGAAAGGAAACCTGAGGTAACGTTTTCCCCCCTCTCATGAACTGAACACGTTATTTGAAAAACTCTGGGAAGCTCCTGACAAAAAGTTTCAGATTCCCAAAAGAATTAAGGTAGCTTATCCATTTCCCTCGGCAGATAGGGAAAAGTGGGAGTAACCCCCCACCGTGGACAAGGCCCTGTCACGTTTGTCTAAAAAGGTGGCTCTCCCGTCACCTGGCACGGCAGCCCTTAAGGATCCTGCGGATCGTAAACAAGAAACTACGTTAAAGTCCATTTATGCGACCACAGGTACGCTACTCAGACCTGTCATTGCGTCTGCGTGGGTAAGTAGTGCTATCGAAAAGTGGGCAGACAACTTGTCTTCTGAAATAGATACCCTAGATAGGGATAGCGTCCTCTTGACGCTGGGTTATATCAAGGACGCTGCAGCATACCTTAAGGAAGCTGCGATGAGCGTTGTGGATTCACCAATGGAATGCTGATGCTGATTCCAAGAAAAGTATGGAATCTCTACCATATAAAGGTAAGGCTTTATGTGGTGATGGCCTTGATGATTTGGTATCTACAGCTACCGCGGGTAAGTCTACTTTTTTGCCTTATGTTCCCCCACAACAAAAGAAAACTCATCACTATCAGATGCAGTCCTTTCGGCCCAATAAATACAGAAAGGGCCGAGGTTCTTCCTTCCTTGCTACTAGAGGAAGGGGAAGAGGTAAACGATCACCAGCCTTGTCAGGCTCCCAGGAGCAGAAGTCCTCCCAGGCTTCTGCCACTTCCACCGCATGACGTTGGGGCTCCTATGTGGGAGACCGCATCGGTGGGGGCACGTCTCAAACTCTTCAGTCAGTTTTGGTTTCGTTCGGACCTAGTCCCATGGGTTTTACAAATAGTATCCCAAGGGTACAAGCTGGAGTTTCAAGAAGTTCCCCCTCGCCGTTTTTTCAGATCGGCCATACCAGCTTCTCTTCCGGACAGGGAGATAGTTTGCGACGCAATACAAAAGTTGTGTCAAAATCAAGTTATCATCAGGGTTCCCCAGTCACAACAGGGAGAAGGCTTTTATTCGAGCCTGTTTGTGGTCCCGAAGCCGGACGGCTCGGTCAGACCAGTCCTGAACCTGAAATCCCTAAATTTCTACCTAAAGAAATTCAAATTCAAGATGGAGTCTCTCCGCGCAGTGGTCTCCAGTCTGGAGGAAGGGGATTTTATGGTGTCGGTGGACATAAAGGATGCTCCGCATCAGGCTTATCTGAGATTTGCAATTCAGGATTGTCATTACCAATTTCAAACGTTGCCGTTTGGTCTGTCCAAGGCTCCGAGGATTTTCACCAAAGTGATGGTTCTCCTTCACAAGCAAGGAGTCATGATTATCCCATACTTGGACGATCTACTGATAAAGGCGAGATCCAGGGACCAGTTGGTGCAGAACGTTGCACTCTCCCTGACAGTCCTTCAGCAACATGGTTGGCTCCCAAACTTGCCAAAATCACAGTTTATTCCGACGACGCGGTTGTCGTTTTTTGGAATGATATTGAACACAGAACTACAGAGAGTCTTTCTTCCAGTGGAAAAGGCTCTGGAACTTCAGAGTCTGGTCAAACAAATTCTGAAACCAGCAAGAGTCTCAATCCATCAATGCATTTGGTTGCTGGGGAAGATGATTGCGGCCTACGAGGCCATTCAGTTTGGCAGGTTCCATGCCAGAGTGTTCCAGTGGGACCTGTTGGACAAGTGGTCCGGGTCCCACCTACACATGCACCGGAGGATAATCCTGTGTTCCAAGACCAGGGTATCACTCCTGTGGTGGCTGCACAGCTTTCACCTCCTAGAGGGGCGCAGGTTCGTGATTCAGGACTGGATCCTAGTGACCACGGATGCAAGCCTCCGAGGCTGGGGGGCTGTCACAATGGGAGAAAACTTCCAAGGAAGATGGTCAAGTCAGGAAACTTGTCTCCACATAAATGTTCTGGAGTTAAGGGCCATTTAAAATGGCCTTCTGCAAGCGGAACATCATCTTCGAGATCTGCCTGTACTGATCCAGTCGGACAATGTAACAGCAGTAGCGTACATAAACCGTCAGTGCGGAACGAAAAGCAGAGCAGCGATGGCAGAAGCCACAAGGCTTTTCCGCTGGGCGGAAAAGCATACAAGCGCTCTGTCAGCGATCTTCATTCCAGGAGTGGACAACTGGGAAGCAGACTTCCTCAGCAAACACGATCTCCATCCAGGAGAGTGGGGCCTCCACCAAGAAGTCTTCGCAGAGGTGACAAGTCGTTGGGGAGTTCCTCAAGTAGACATGATGGCATCTCGGCTCAACAAGAAACTTCAGGGATATTGTTCCAGGTCAAGGGACTCTCAAGCAATTGCAGTGGATGCACTGGGGACACCGTGAGTGTTTCAGTCGGTGTATGTATTCCCTCCACTTCCTCTCATTCCAAAAGTTCTAAAGATCATAAGAAGAACAAAGATCCGGGCGATCCTCATTGTCCCAGACTGGCCAAGGAGGGCTTGGTATCTAGATATTCAGGAATTACTCATAGGAGATCCCTGGCCTCTTCCTCTGCGCGAGGACCTGTTACAACAGGGGCCGTGCGTGTATCAGGACTTACCGCGGCTACGTTTGATGGCATGGCGGTTGAGCGCAGAATCCTAGCCCTTAAGGGTATTCCCAGTGAAGTCATTCCCACTTATTCAGGCCAGAAAAGGGGTAACGTCTAAACATTACCACCGTATTTGGAGAAAATATGTTTCTTGGTGTGAATCCAAGGGGGTTCCTACGGAGGAGTTACGGCTAGGACGTTTTCTCCATTTTCTACAAGCAGGTGTGGATGTGGGCCTAAAATTGGGCTCAGTTAAGGTACAGATTTCGGCCTTATCGGTTTTCTTTCAGAAACAATTGGCCTCCCTTCCAGAAGTTCAGACTTTCGTGAAAGGCGTGTTGCACATCTAACCTCCATTTGTGCCTCCAGTGGCACCATGGGATCTTACTGTGGTGTTGCAGTTCCTACAATCAACCTTTACGGAAGGTGGAGTTGAAATTCCTCACTTGGAAATGGTCATCCTGTTGGCCTTGGCTTCTGCAAGGCGGGTGTCTGAATTAGCGGCCTTGTCTCACAAGAGCCCTTATTTGATCTTCCATGAAGATAGAGCTGAATTGAGGACACGTCAACAATTTCTGCCGAAGGTGGTTTCCTCTTTCCACATGAACCAGCCTATTGTGGTGCCTGTGGCTACTGACGCTTTCGCTGTGTCAAAATTTCTTGATGTGGTCAGAGCTTTGAAGATTTATGTCGCCAGAACGGCTCAGATTAGGAAAACAGAAGCTCTATTTGTCCTGTATGCTCCCAACAAGGTTGGGTGTCCTGCTTCCAAGCAGACCATTGCACGCTGGATCTGTAACACGATTCAGCAGGCTCATTCCACGGCTGGATGGCCGTTACCGGAATCGGTAAAAGCCCATTCTACTAGAAAGGTGGGTTCATCCTGGGCAGCTGCCCGGGGGGTCTCGGCATTGCATCTTTGCCGAGCAGCTACTTGGTCGGGGTCAAACACTTTTTTTGCAAAGTTCTACAAGTTTGACACCTTGGCCGATGAAGACCTTAAGTTCGGTCAGCCGGTGCTGCAGAGTCATCCGCACTCTTCCGCCAGTTCTAGAGCTTTGGTATAACCCCATGGTTCTATGATGACCCCAGCATCCTATAGGACGTATGAGAAAATAGGTTTTTAATACCTACCGGTAAATCCTTTTCTCTTAGTCTGTAGAGGATTCTGGGCGCCCGTCCCAGTGCGTACTGTATCTGCAGTTATTAGTAGTGGTTCCACACATGTTGTGTTACGTTTATAGTCAGCCTGTTGCTGAAATTGTTCATGCCTCATGCTTGAGGTGTGAGCTGGTATGAATCTCACCTTAGTTTAACAATAAATCCTTTCCTCGAAATGTCCGTCTCCCTGGGCACAGTTCCTATAACTGGAGTCTGGAGGAGGGGCATAGAGGGAGGAGCCAGTTCACACCCTTTCAAAGTCTTAAAGTGCCCATGTCTCCTGCGGATCCCGTCTATAGCCCATGGTTCTATGATGACCCCAGCATCCTCTACGGACTAAGAGAAAAGGATTTACCGGTAGGTATTAAAATCCTATTTTTGCCCCGTTTCCTTTTTTTTTAATATTGTATAGTACAATGGCTGAGTTTAACATTAGAAGTTTTGTTGTAACTTGTTGTCTAGGACATTTAGAAGACCTGATTGGCCAAGGAAGTAACTCAAGTGGCCAATCAGGAAGCTCGGTCTCTGGTCACTGTTTGGAGACCTCATCATATCAGAAATGCTTGTCATGGCCTGTGTAGGAGGCTTGAGAGGGTCAGGTTTTCGTTCATCTTAATATTTAGTATCAAACGCAGTCCAACATACCATGAATTCTTCTGGCAGTTGAGTACATAGGGTAATAAACACATGGCGGTAATTTGTGACCTTGGTGTGACTTTCTATCAAGTATCATATCCGCTTTATGGTTTGTTTTGTAGACTAGATGTATGGATAATCTAGACTTTTCTGCTTTATTCCTTTGCAAGCTGATGAGTTCACTTCTGAAGGGTGTAAGTTTAGAGAGAAGGTGGTACTGTGCAGTTTGTCCAAACTTCGATTAACAACCCTCTGATTACAGCTTTGTGCTGCTAAAGACTGCTAGACTAGGCACCTCATTATTATTATTATCCTTTATTCTATTACCAGATAGGTTCAGATATGGTTTATATGGCGCCACAAGGGATCTGCAGTGCCCAATTACTGAGTACATAAATAAGCAAAACAAGAAAACTTACAGTTCAAGACAATATAGGACAAGTACAGGGTATATAAACATAGCTACATCAGCAGACGACACTGAAATAAGTATCCGGGTGGCAGAAAGCAGAGATTGGGTGCAGTAGAAGGGAATATGGAGTAGAAGATAGTTAAAGTAAGAGAAGGAACAGTACAGGAGGGAAGAAGGCCCTGCTCGTAGCTTCAATTGATTTTAAAGTATTTTCTAATTTAGAATTCTTCATTGGGGGTGGGGAAGGGGGATGTTTAATTAGCTGTGGTAATTTACTGTGGACTAATTGATCCCCCGGGGGGTAGTCCATTATCCCTGAAGGCAGCTCACAAGCTGCACTTACCAGGGATTTCCTTTTGGGACTGAGCAGACCTGAAAAGAAATCCCCAATAACTAGCAGGTGCAAACACAGTATTAACACACAGGTCTGGGAACTTTTCCGGGATTCTGTGTGTTAACAGCAGACAGAGAGGCGGGGTGCTTTTTCCCCCCCTGGTATCCCCCCAGCACACTAAAATGCGGCCAAGTTCTCTGAAATTCTATTACCAGATAGGTACAGATATGGTTACAGGTATTTTTTAGTGTGCTGGGGGGATACCAGGGGGGGTGGGGGGGGAAAAAGCACTTTCTGTCTGCTGTTTGTTTGTGACCCCTCCCCCTTTCTAGCGCCTGATATATAAATTATCTCCAGGAATGGTTGAGCAACTGGCACTGTTTGTCTGCATTCTGTGTGTTAACACCTGATAACAGGTTGATTTTAACGGGTGAGAAAAAAGGTCTGTAACTGTACCACTTTTTCACACTCCTCTTAAATTACCAGGGCTAGTTAAATTTGACCCTTAAGCTAGGTACACACTATACGATTACCTGTCCAACCTGACTGGTTGGAGTAAAAATCTGGTAATGTATGGGAGTAAATGACAATCGATCATTTGTTCCCAAACACTGGAAAATGAACAGAAATGGTTGGTCCGATAAATGGGTTAAATCAAATTTGTCTGAAGAACTGATTATGTCCGTTTTCCAGTGTTTGGGAGCAAATGGTCGATTTTCACTTACTGCCATACATTTCCAGATTTTCATTCCAGCCTGTCAGATTGGACAGGTAATTGTATAGCGTGTACCTAGTGTAACACAGTAAGGGAAGAAGGTGCAGTTTCCTGGGGTAAATGGCAGCAAGCAGCCGCTGAGGAATCGCACAAGTCCAGTGTGTGGTGCAACTGGCCACGACCAGTTTTATTAAACAGAAAATAAAACAAACACCAAAAGAAAATACCTTGCCTGTCCGGCACTAACTAAACACAAGACGTTCCTAACTGTCTTTAAACGAAAACACAGAGTTTTCCAGTCAATACTGTTTGGCTCACTTGTATAAAGAAGCGGGTTTCTCTCACAGAGATCCTGCAGTCTTCCCAGGTAGTCTGCGCACACTAATCAGGCTAGCAGCCCTATAACCCACTTACACAGCTGAAACCTTGATTAGCCCTCTGTGAGGCCAAAGACCCGAACTGGGCCCAACATCTGGAACTTGCCCTATCTTTCTTTCAGGGCCCTTATCCAGCTTTTCCAATAAACTGAAAAGGCTCTGACAAAACAAAACATTTTCCTAGTAGTTTTCATTTTTCTAATACAGGTAAGACAAGAACCTGGGACAAACATACCTGCCCTCAAACACTATTCCAGTGTTCTTGTCACATATCCCCCCTCCCCTGTTTCGACCTAGGGGCCGGAACACTTGTAGCCCCCAAACAGAAGATGCGGGACAATGCATCTGCGTTGGCCAATTGTGTACCCGGTCTATGTTCGACAGCAAACTTAAAATCCTGCAATGCTAGAAACCATCTAGTTACTCGAGCATTCTTGCCTCTATTTACATACATCCATTTTAAAGGGGCATGATCTGTCCCTAGTCTGAATTGTCTACCCAAGAGGTAATATCCCAAGGTATCTAGTGCCCACTTAATGGCCAAGCCTCCTTTTCCACAATGGCATACCTTTTTCCATGCTCATTGAGTTTCCTACTCAAATAAATGATAGGGTGTTCGTCCCCATCTCTGGTTTGGGACAGCACAGCCCCTATCCCTACCTCTGAGGCATCTGTCTGTACCACAGATTCTTTTGAAAAATCTGGTGTTCTCAACACAGGTTGTGAACACAAAGCCACTTTTAACGCTTGGAACGCTTTTTCTGCATCAGGGTTCCAATTCACCATACTTGACTGCTTCCCTTTGGTAAGGTCTGACAACGGCACTGCTGTGGTCGCAAAGTTGGGAATAAACAGTCTATAGTACCCAGTTATTCCCAAAAAAGCCCTTACCTGTTTTAAATTCACTGGACGAGGCCAGTTTTGAATACTATCAATTTTATTCAATTGGGGCCTAATCAGACCTCTGCCTATGGTGAAGCCCAAGTATTTGACCTCCTCCATTGCGAGGCAGCACTTCTTTGGGTTAGCAGTTAACCCTGCCTCTCTGAGTCCAGTACTGCTTGTACTTTAACCAAATGGGACCCCCAGTCTGTACTGTGAATTACCACATCATCCAAATAGGCAGCTGCATATTTTCTATGGGGCCTCAAAATTTTATCCATCGCCCGTTGAAAGGTTGCTGGAGCCCCATGCAACCCAAAGGGTAACATCTTATACTGGTACAGCCCCTCCGGTACCGAAAAGGCTGTTTTTTCTTATGCGCTATCAGATAAAGGTATTTGCCAGTAACCTTTGGTCAGGTCCAACGTGGTGAGAAACCTGGCTGTTCCCAGCCTTTCTATAAGCTCATCCACACGGGGCATGGGGTATGCGTCAAACTTGGACACCTCATTTAACTTACGAAAGTCATTACAGAAGCGTATGCTACCGTCTGGCTTCGGGATGAGAACTATGGGACTGGACCACTCACTGTTAGATTCCTCTATGACTCCAAGTTCTAAAATGGTCTTAACTTCTTTAGAAACAGCTTCTCGCTGAGCTTCAGGAATCCTATATGGCTTTAAATGGACCCTGACCCCTGGTTCTGTGACAATGTCATGTTTTATTATGGTCGTTCGGCCAGGCAGCTCTGAAAATATCTCCCTATTTTGGATGAGAAATTCTTTAACCTGATTGTTCTGATCAGCTGATAATGTCTCTGACACCTTTACTGCGGGAAGCAACCGAGGTGAAGACACCGAAAGGCAAGGCTCCGCTGACAGAGACAACCTATCTTTCCAGGGTTTGATTAAGTTAACATGGTAGATTTGTTCGGGTTTTCTCTTTCCCGGTTGGTATACTTTGTAATTAACCTCATTCACTGTTTCCCTAATCTCAAATGGACCCTGCCATTTAGCTAAGAACTTGCTTTCCACAGTGGGTACCAAAACAAGAACTCTTATCTCCAGGAGCAAATTCCCGTATCTTGGCACTCCAGTTATATACACCCTCTGTTAAGCACTTTGGGCCTGTTCCATGTGCTCTCTGACAATAGGTACCATGGCTGCAATCCTATCCTGCATTTGTGTTACATGTTCAACAACGCTTCTATAAGGAGTGGGCTGTCCTTCCCACATCTCTTTGGCAATATCCAACAGCCCTCTGGGGTGTCTACCATACAACAAATCAAATGGAGAAAACCCCGTAGAGGACTGAGGAACTTTTCTGATGGCCATTAACAAGTAGGGCAACGAACAATCCCAGTTTTTCCCATCTTTATCAACAACCTTTTTTAACATACTTTTTAATGTTTTATTAAACCTTTCCACCAACCCATCAGTTTGGGGATGGTAAATGGACGTCCTGAGGTGAGTGACCTTAAATAATTTGCACAATTCTATCATGATCCTTGACATAAATGGAGTACCTTGGTCAGTCAAAATTTCTTTTGGTATTCCCACTCTACTAAAAACCTGCACCAGCTCCCTAGCTATCGCCTTGGTTGTGATAGTGCGTAAAGGGACAGCCTCAGGATATCGAGTGGCATAGTCCATTATTACCAGGATATACTGATGGCCCCGAGCGGACTTTAACAAGGGCCCCACGAGATCCATGGCTATTCTGTCAAACGGGACCTCTATATAATAGGCATGGGAACTAGTGGGCTCCTGAAATGGGGTCTAGGGGCATGATACTGGCATTCAGGACAGGAAGAACAATATTCAGACACTTCTTTATAAACCCCTGGCCAAAAGAACCTTTGTAAAACTCTTCCAATGGTTTTTTCTGCCCCTAAATGTCCTGCTGTAACGTAACTATGAGCTAAATCTAGTACCGTTCTCCGATAAGGCTGGGGAACTACCAGCTGTTCCACCACATCCTCACCCCTTTTGACAATGTGGTACAAGAGCTCATTACAGATGGCCATGTGGGGATACGTAACCCTGTCACCTGGTACCACAGGTTCCCCATTAACAATCTTAACATTCTCTCTAGCCTTTATTAAGGTAGGATCCATTAACTGTTCAGATGCAAACAGATCCTTCTTTACCTCCAGGTCAGGCACGCTTTCAGTTCTAACTACCATGTCTCTGTTCCCAGCAAGAGGGTCTTCACTGGACTCCCCATATGTCACTTCCCCAGCCAAGCTAGCAAAAGGCAAAGGGTCAAAGTTCTGAAGACACACGTACATCCATAAAAATCACTGTGATTATCAACTGGCTCTTTACTTCTCACATCTGTTGATAAACGTGATTCCCACAGTTTCCAAAAATGAGGAAAATTCCTCCCTATTATGGCCTCATGCACCAAGGTGGGAACCAGTCCTACTTTAACAATTGCTGACCCACAACAAGTTTCTATATTCACTTCAGCAGTGACGTTGGGTATCCCCATGTATGCAAGTTACCCCAATAGGTATTTGCTGGACCTTTAAGGGGTTCACTAACCCAGCTTTCACGAGGGTAACTAAACTTCCTGAATCTAGCAAGGCCTCTACCCGGTTACCCTCTAAGAACACGTCACACATTTGTTTTTCCAGCTCAGGTGAAGGTACCACAGTACTGGCTAACCTAGCAAAGAAAGACATTCTGCGACATTCAAAGGCAGCATCACATTGCATGGGTTCTTGCGTGACTGGGCAATTGGCAATAACATGACCTTGCATACCACACCTAAAACATTTAACCACACGATTATCAACCCGTTTGGGCAGCATAAACCTTTCTAGCCCCATTGGCCTGTCTCCAGGGCCAGTGTTTACAATCTCTACAGCCTTGCGTTCTCTTATCCGCCCAGCAACGTTTTCCCACGAAACAGTCTTACCAGTCTTTACGGAAGGGCGCTGTCGAGGATCTATGGGTTGCTGGGTGGTCATCAGTAGTTCCTCTGCCGCCAAGTACCTCTCTGCCATGTCCACTAATTGATCAGCAGTATCCGGGTTTCCATGGCTCACCCACTTGCGCAGGACCACGGGCAAAGATCTCAAATAGCGGTCCATGACGACTCTTTCAACCATCTGGGGACCAGTTAATGTCTCTGGCTGTAACCATTTTTTTGTTAGCTGAATAAGGTCGTGCATCTGGGAGCGAGGAGGCCTCTCCATGGCGTACACCCAACGGTGCACCCGTTGTGCTCGTACTGACAGCGTGACTCCCAGGCGGGTCAGGATCTCAGTCTTTAGTTTATCATAGTCCCGAGCCTCAGCAGGGCTTAAATCAAAGTACGCTTTTTGGGGCTCACCTGACAGAAAAGGTGCCAGCAGACTGGCCCACTGTGCTTTCGGCCAGTTCTCACGCTCGGCAGTCCTTTCAGACCTGGTCAGGTAGGCCTCCACATCATCAGCCTCTGTCATTTTCTGCAGGAAGTGACTGGCCCGTATAGAACTAGAGCTGGTCGGAGCACTGACGGCCACATCTCCAATCCGGGCTGCAAGGCTCTGCACCACTTCTGCTAAGGCCTCTCTATCCTGATGCTGTTGCCTCCAATTTTCCTCCATTGCCACCTGCTGCTGTCTGATTGCCTCCTGCTGAGCCGCTGTAGCTTGCAGCAAGGCTTTGAGCAGTTCCTCCATGTCGACAGATTTTTCAGGCGGCTTTGTAGCTGCTTTCACCCAGGACATATATCAAACACTCAGGGGTGAGTCTCAGCAACTTCACACTGGGCTGTATCTGCATAAACCACCGTTTTCTGCAGGCCTCATAAAGCTGCGGCTTTCACTTATGCGCAGAGCGGCAGGCTCGCATTCTCCACCAAGTTGTAACACTGTAAGGGAAGAAGGTGCCGTTTCCTGGGGTAAATGGCAGCAAGCAGCCGCTGAGGAATCATACAAGTCCAGTGTGTGGTGCAACTGGCCACGACCAGTTTTATTGAACAGAAAATAAAACAAACACCAAAAGAAAATACCTTGCCTGTCCGGCACTAACTAAACACAAGACGTTCCTAACTGTCTTTAAACGAAAACACAGTTTTCCAGTCAATACTGTTTGGCTCACTTGTATAAAGAAGCGTGTTTCTCTCACAGAGATCCTGCAGTCTTCCCAGGTAGTCTGCACACAGTAATCAGGCTAGCAGCCCTATAACCCACTTACACAGCTGAAACCTTGATTAGCCCTCTGTGAGGCCAAAGACCCGAACTGGGCCCAACATCTGGAACTTGCCCTATCTTTCTTTCAGGGCCCTTATCCAGCTTTTCCAATAAACTGAAAAGGTTCTGACAAAACAAAACATTTTCCTAGTAGTTTTCATTTTTCTAATACAGGTAAGACAAGAACCTGGGACAAACATACCTGCCCTCAAACACTATTCCAGTGTTCTTGTCACACTAGTTTAAGCCTCACAAGGTCCTATTGGCTATTCAGCCACAGCACTACCTTCTCATGGTCTGAACAACACAGACACTTCTGTAGCCCTTATATCTAAAAGTCATGTGTGGCTGAATAATGACTATAATCTTGTGTGTTTGGGTGCAGTATTCTCCAAGCACCATTTACTAGATTATTGTTTCAAGATTGTGGGAATTGCTGAGTAAAGTGTGAGGCAAGAGGATCTTTATTGTAGTCGGTAGATGTAAATCGATGTGTGAGTGTTCTAATCACCTAATAGCTACAGACGGCCCACTTCAATATATAAAGAGACTGCTACATTCAAAAACCATAAAACCATAAAAAAAAAAATGTAAATCAATATATCGACCCAGCTGTAAATTTCCTTATTAAACCGTTCTACTGAAATTCCCAACAGTTTCTTGCCAATATTTGTTTATTAAAATGGGATTAGCTAGAAGGGAAGTTCAGATCTTCAGGCACAGATCAGATAAAATCTGTCCCGGCAGTTACGTCACCTTATTCACATAGAGCCCACATTCTTTTGTAAACTCAGGAGCCTCATTGTCCTGCCGGTATACAAGAGGCGGATTCACATTCCTGCTTAGGAAAACAACTGTCCTCGGAACATTTACCTGCACACCACAGTCTTCTAGTGTTCACTCTAGGTGTCTTTCACAGGGCGCTACGCCCTGCCCCTTTTTTAGACACCTGAATGCCGCCCTGCCCGTTTGTGTGCGCCCTCCCGCCCCGCACTTTGCTGCCCGCCGGACCCTGCCACGCCACCAGACACATTAATCACACTGCAGTAATCACACTGTCTCCCTGCATGAGAGACAGAGACCTCCGCGTCCCGCCCGCCCGTCCTTAGCTGTCAGACGCCGCAGCTCCCCTCCTCTGCGAGAGACAGGAGGGCTGGGTTTGCCTCTCCCGCCGAGACAAACCCAGCCCTCCCTCCTCTGTGTGCATGGATCAGTGTGGTGGCCATTTTCAACTAGCTCCGCGGTGTGTGAGGGGGGAACCAGCGCGATCAACTCCCGCAGCATCAGCCCCCAGTAAGTAAAATTGGCAGAAAAAAAAGCGGAGATCAAAAATGTGCCCTACCTGGTGCAGTGTGTCTCAGTGCTCTCTACCTGGTGCAGTGTGTATAACGTGCTCTGCCTGGCGCAAAGTGTAGAATGTGCTCTATCTGGCGCAATATGTATAACGTGCTCTACCTGTCGCAGGGTGTATAGGAGGTTCTACCTAGTGCAGTGTGTATTAGCTGCACTACTGTCTGGTGTAATGTGAATTTCCACTATTATGTGGCCATGCCCCTTCCCCATGAAAAACAATGCCCCTAAATTTTTGCTGCGTGCCTTCGGCGCGCACTGTCCATTCTTTGCCATGTGGGAATGGGAGGACCAAGCATTATAGTATGTACCTAATTTTGCCCTTCTAACTGAAAAATGTGCCCTCCCGAATGAAAAGTGTGCCCTACCCGTGATCAACACCCTGCCCTAAAAAAATCCTAGAGTGAACACTAGCTTCCTCATGTGATCCTAGTGCCAGACATGAGCTTACATCACAGCATAGAACATGTAATTGTCCCTAAATAATACAGGGGCAGATGTATTAACCTGGAGAAGGCATAAGGAAGTGATAAACCAGTGATATGTGCAAGGTGATACACGCACCAGCCAATCAGCTCCAATATGTAAATTAACAGGATCTGATTGGCTGGTGCCTTTATCACCTTGAACATATCACTGGTTTATCATGTCCTTATGCCTTCTCCAGGTTAATACATCTGCCCCCCAGTTCTTATTCTTATCGCTGACAAGCTAATGGCTATATCTTCAGGAATTGTTTCTGTAAAAGAGAAAAGGTTTATGTAGCCGTGATTATCTTGACCTTAAGTATTTCATGTTGCTTTATATTTCTACAAATGTCATGGGAGGGATGTCTATTGTGGCCAGAGATCATTCACGTTGTGCTACCATAAAGATAATAGATCTGCAGCCATTTCTGTTCATACATTACAGTGATGCCAAAATCACGTCTCACCTCATCTGATGTGTGGGAATCCAGGGCCACTGGTATTAGGTACTTAGCTGGATATTTATAGTCAGGTTACTTGTACTTAGTCATGTTATATGGTTAGCATTGGTACGGCTACCCCTCCCCCATCCGTCTGCCATAGGTTCTCAGTAATCTGTATTCTCTTCTTCCATTTTCCTGTAGCCTGGAAAGAACCGTTCGGGACATTGTACATAAAGCATTCTGGGATTGCTTAGAAACTCAGTTCAGTGAAGACCCTCCAGTTTATGACCATATGATTATACTACTTAGAGAAGTTAAAGAGGTAATGCTGATTTCACCATTCCCTCCAAGCATTTATATTTTCCAGATACATTACTTTGAGACGTCATTTTTGGATTGTATATCATGGCAATGAAAATTGACAGCACTGTCTTCTTACACAAAGGCTTCTGTGTCTTTTGCTGGTCACCTGTCTGCAACATTATGCAAATGCCCTTCCCTAGCGTACATCTGTGCGTCCAAATGTGGAAAGACTGAGACACCCGCTGTCTGCAAACGTAGACGCCGTGACAACGATTGAGTCCGTTGATGCCACCATCGATTGCACCAACCCTGGGGCAGATGTAGTGTTGCCATCTGTATATGGCCTCCTATGTGAGCGGTCAAGCATCTATAAGCAGACAGTGTCACTGACATATCCGCGACACTCTTATAACATGCCCTATAAGAGCCTGTCTCTGTGCGTCTAGCTATGACCCCACCCACTACATTCCAATACGCTGCTCCCTATGTGCGCCAGAAATAACACCTGCCACTCTGCACAGACATAATCAGGACCCCTGCGTGGTGCAGTAGCAAAGAAATCGCCCAGCATTGACATCGCGTCTACCTCTAAATCAGGCCCAGTTTCTTTGATGTAGAAGTGACCACAAGCCAGTAAATCCTGAAGGTGGGGGACCCCTTTAATTCCTCTTATTTATTATATGTGGCAGTAGCTCACCTATGACTCCTGTACAGCTCTCTTCATGTACACGGCATATAAACGGCATCTAGTTACTATAGTTGGGTGGCGAAATGCGTCTGAACCGGTGGCATAACTGTAGCCGGATGCAGGATGTGCAGAGTCCAGGGGGACCTCCGCACTGCACACCGTGTACCAAGGATTGACCAATTCGCCACTCCAGTTGCCTAAGCTGTACCCCTTTCCCTATACTCGACAGTCATCTTGATGGTGATTGATTCGGTAAAATGGCTCCACACAGGAGCTGCCAAAGACTCTGTTACTCTGCTGGAGTATGGGGGATCCACTCCGCTCTTAAAACACCCTTGGTCTGGACATATGCTGGTTATGGGATGTAGTTATGATCCCAGTGGTCAGGATCTCGGGGGTCAGCATACCGACGCCGGGATCCCGGCCTGCAGGGGTCCCAGGACTGTTCCCCACTCGTTGGTTTACACGACACCCAGAGAGTGGGAATAGAACTTGTGGCGAGCCCGCAAGGGGCCTCGTTGCGCTCGCCCTCCTGCCTGCGTTCTGGCGGCCGGGATCTCGGCATCGGTATGCTGACCGCTGTGATCCCGACCGCCGGTCACCTAATTCCATCCCCTGGTTATGGTGGACTTATTGTAAGTCAACATGAGTACATGGTAAGTTAACTCCCACATGTTTTGAAGAATAGTTTAAAGTCTTTTAACACTAATATTTATCCCCATATAACTTGCTTATGTCATTATCTACAATGCTAGTGGAGGCCACATGCTTCATGTCCTTTACTGGCTCCATGCCTGGCCAGATGATGAGCCTCAGAGCAGTGTGTCATCCAGCATTCTCCTGTATAGATCAGAGTATTCAGTGTGACAGATGTGGCCCCACATAGAAAACTGACCTGTATCACCTATAAAAAGAAACCAATGTTATTAGTAGAAGGGACAGGAAGATGTAATACTGTGGGGAGAGGGTGATATGAGTGTGTGGAATAAGACAATTGGCTCAGGTGCAGCCAGCATCGATAGACTGAGGAGCACACCAAGAATGTAACAATATGTTCATTTTTCCCCCCCAAAAAAAGACCCTCTTCTCTTTCCTGTTACCTGGCCACACACGGCTGAGGAATCAGATCAATGAGGTCCTGGACCTGGATCTCATCAAGCAAGAAGCAGAGAATGGGGTCCTGGACATCCCCAAGCTAGCAGACTTTACTGTAGGGATGATGGGGACTCTCTGTGCACCAGCTCGAGATGAGGAAGTCAAGAAACTTCGGGACATTAAAGAGCCAGTGCCCTTATTCAGGTAAGCTACTGCTCATAATAGTAGTATCCATTCTGTATAAAATGCATAAAAGAAATGAAATGTGGTTACAGTTCATAGAAGTACGCAATTAGCTTGCAAACGCCACTACAGACATGGTCACTATGTCCACAGTGTCAAACACGTTTCACTCTACCATCTACGGGCCAGGCCTTTTACAAACCTGTGCCAGTTTTGGAAGGACTTGCATGACACTAAAATACAGTTGTACATAGTATGGTGGCCAATCCCGGGATCGGCGGGATCCTGGGATTTGGGGCCAAAAATGTCCGGGATTCAATCCCGGGGATTGAGGGATCAGTGTTGAGCGCCCACAGGACGCTCAGACTCTGCCCGGCTTCCTTCTCCTGGCTCCCCAGCGTAGCGTGAGAGGTCATGCTTCGCCGTCACATGCCCCTGGGAGCCGCCAGGAGAGGGCGGAGGATGTTCGACCCGGTATATGGTGAGTTATGTGTGCGGGGCGGGCGAGGGGGCGGCCACATAGTTAAAAGCCAATACAGACTATCCTGGGAATCCCGGGATTGGACATTTTTCAATCCCGATACCCGGAATTGAAAAAATGACCCTGGATTGGCTTCCCTAGTACAAAGGTGAGTGAGACGCAGCTATAGAAGACATAGGGCTTAATTCAAGGTTGATTGCAAAATAAAATTTTCCCCTAATGGACAAAAACATGCACTGCAGGTGGGGCAGATACAACATGTGTAGAGAGTTAGATTTGGGTGGGTTATATTGTTTCTGTGCAGGGTAAATACTGGCTGCTTTATTTTTACACTGCAATTTAGATTTCAGTTTGAATACACCCCACCCAAATCTAACTCTCTCTGCACGTGTTACATCTGCCCCACCTGCAGTGCACATGGTTTTGCCCATTAGAGGAAAATGCTACTTTGCAATTAACCTTGAATTAGGCCCATAATCCTAATAGTGAAGCTGAGCGGCAAGGACATCGGATATCTGTCATGGTCATGTAGCTCCCCCTACAGTCACTACACCCAACCACAACCTGCGCTTTGAAGATACACAACAATAAACCACACGTCCAGCTCCCACCAGACTTCACTGAGCTTCAGCTGCACATTCCAACCATCTGCTCTCTTTTATCTAGTACCATGATCCTAACATGCTCCACTGTTACCTCTCAAAGCCCCACTCTCAAACTTCTCCCTTCCTACAGGTACAGCAGGGCCTTAAGTTTTTTTTAATTTTTTTTAACACCAGTATATTCCGTTGCGTCCTACAATTGGGAGAAAAAGCAATAAATCTGGGTAATAAAAGACTGCAGGGAGGTAAGAGGGCCCTGCTTGTATAAGCTGTAGTGGGAGACCCTAAATAGGTGCCCCTGTCTCCGCTCCTCCAATAAACTATAGTAGGACAATCTGTAAGCTTGGGTTGGCAATTTAGTGAAGAGCTTTGGCCTGCTTACTTAGGGGAATGCGTTGCTGCTAGTAAGCTCAGACCTGTCCTGCCAAAATGTAATCCAAGATACCGTGCAGTTAATAAAAATGACTGTACAGAAAAGAACATCGTTTTTAGAAACCTTCATTGTTCAGCAAACAGGCCAAATAGTACATATCCTCCACACCACGCATTTCAGCTAGAACTGGTAAATGATAAATGATCAGCTTAATTCTGGATGGGCATCATAGATTTCTCACTTGGCATCGCTGCTTGTAACTTCAACACCCCCCTTCCCCCCCCCCCCCCCCCTTCCCCTATTACTGACACTGGTACGCTGTTGTTTAGACAGCCTCACTGTACACACTATGATGTTCTGCCTTACAGTTCTTTATTATCACTTATTTTGATTTATGGTATGTATGGTTATTGTTGTTGAAAACAATGGAGGAGTCTCTTGTAATTGTGTGTGTGTGTGTGTGTGTGTGTGTGTGTGTGTTTGTGAGTGTGTATGTAAAATGTATGTATGTATGTACATGTCAGATGTATGAAGAGAACTATGTACAAGAGAGAAGGCTGTTCTCATTCTGGGCGTCACTGCTAATAAGAGCAGGTTTCCTGGAAAGTCCTGGTAATATTTCATTTGTATGTATTCAAAAGTGTTTTACTCCTCGGACAAATCTCTCATAAATCACGGTAGGCTAAACATGTTTTACTGTTTAATGTCAAATCTTTGGCTTTGAAAATGGCAACAGCCTGAATTAAAGACCATTATTCATTTACAGTCAGGACCAGAGAGGGAATAAGGCACATCACACAAGCCTGCTGTGACCAGATACGGCTTTCTGTAATTTACTTGTTTGCTTAGAAGATTAGGAACACTGGGAGAAGTACAATATTTGGAGTCTTGTTTGAATTAAAATAGAGAAATACGTGTAAACACAGACTTCCTGTTCAATGGTTCGGTTTCCCATTGTAACGTTCACATAAGCTGACAACCACACACACAGCTGCTGAGGAAGTGTCCTCTCTAGAAAGGACTATTGTCATTGACCATACTTGAAGCAGGTCCTCTGTTCTCCCTCAGCATTCGATGTCATGTTTTTATGTTCCACTATTGATTTACCCCTGAAGAAGTCTTTATAAGATGAAACGCGGTGGTTGAATGGGCAGGTTTCTCAAACACTGTGGGAAAGTTACCTTTGTCAAGGGCTCACACCTGAGTCAGGGTGAGACAAGTGGTGATACACCTTACCCTCAGTGTGGCTGTACAACATGGTTATATAGTGTCTGCTGTGCATGTTTCACAGGGCAATCTTCGCAGTCCTAGATCTCATGAAATTGGACATGGCCAACTTTGCAATCGGCACCATTCGGCCACATCTGATGCAGCAGTCTGTGGAGTATGAGAGAAAGAAGTTCCAGGACTACTTTGAAAAGCAGCCAAGTATGGAAATCCCCAGGTCTTGTATTGTACAACTTTGTTATGGCTGGTGCAAATATTTGTTAAGCATAGATATACTATACAAACGTACAACAGTCCCTCCGCTGTAAATTTGAGGGCTGTTGGAAGTATTCTAATAGCACTACAATGTATTGGCTGAGTTTAGTCTTTGTTTACAGACTTGTAATGTTTATTGAATGATGTTCCATTACCCATTAGAGATGTATCAAACCTTCCAAAGAGGACAAGTGGATTAGTTGCCCGTAGCAACCATTCAGATGTCAGAGACACTCCCACGTCTGCCTAGTTATCCCCTCCTGCTACTTCCCAGGAATGCAGAATAAAAACCACACCCCCATGCATCCAGATGTGTTCTGCGTCTCGTTGCAGTAAGGGGGGCTACACACGGAGAGATCCATGCTTAAAATCTAAGCAATCTGACTAGATTGCTTAGATTTTAAGCACCGATCACTCGTGTGTAGCCCCCTCAGCGATAGCGATGCGCAGCCCCGCACATCGCTATCGCCGCTGCTAGATTGAGCCTGCATGCAGCCCCCGTCCTCCCCCGCATCGCTCAGCACAGATCGCGCTCTACTGAGCGGCGGGTGAGATGTGTGCTGAGCGGTTCGCTCTGCACACATCTCTCCCATGTATACCCCCCTTAACAGTCTGCAGTGCAATTCAGAGGCATGTGCAGTATTTAAAGCATCGCCCAACTGCATGAATACCGGAATAGCGTGCATCTCTGTGTGACACCCGCTTTGCATACACATAATCTATTTGCAGTTATGTAGAGTTAATTACAGTTTGTATAGTATACTCAAAGTGGTAGCATGGAGATGTGGCTTATATGTTTTATATTTGTTTTTTTTAACTTATTTAGCATGTTTCAGGCAATATTGATATGTCTTGATTTGGAAGAACTTCTGTGACTTGTAGTCTCCCTCAGAAAGACTGTTGAACACGTGATGAGTCAATGGTGTTTTTTAATTTGTTTATTTTTGTTTTTATTTCGGGGAGTTGATACAAAGTGAAGAGTACAGGTTGATTATGTGAATTCATTCTTTAGGGACACAGCAGATCGTTATATTCTGTTTTCTTTAGTTTTACATTTTAATCACTCAGTAATTATAGAACAAGCACCGATTCAGTCTTATCTAGAATTGGTATGGAACAGAAATACTTTCTTTGGAGAGTAGCCATTGTGCTTCAGTATTTCAGTTGTGCCTAGTGTAGCAATATAAAGGGGATAAAAGCGCTACCTTCTCATTGCAGCATATTGCTAATAGCTTCAATTCCATTGTCCCATAGCGGTAAAGGGGCACTCTGCTTCCTGGGGGTCTAGTTAGGTGTAGAAGAGAAACAACAAAGCGGTGCATAGTAATTAAATAATTCTCTCAATAATGTATTAAGTGTGGGTGGAGAATTCAATTAACCCCAGAAATTTAACGGGTCTGAAAAAAGGGGGGTAGCCTTGAGCTATTACAGACTCTTTGCTTTGGGCTATTCCAGTGGTTCCCAAACTGGGTGCCGTGGCACCCTGGGGTGCCTCGGGACCCTTGCAGGGGTGCCCTGGGTTGGTGGTCTAGGACCAATTCCAACTATTAATTGTCAATGTAATAGGTAAAAACAAGTGCTGGTGGCTGTCAGTAATAATATATGTGGACAAACAGAAGCAAATCTTGTCCCTCACCATATAATTGAACCTATGGATGACACATAAACAAAATTTACTTCAGTCAATATTTCTTTCTAAATTTCTCAAAGAGAAACTTTTGGCCTAGGGGTGCCGTGAAAAAAAATCTAATACTCTAGGGTGCCGTGATTCAAAAAAGTTTGGGAACCTCTGGGCTATTCAATCACGGCCCATTTTTGCGCCCGTTAATTTTTTATTTTTTTTGAGTGCCAACACACAGAATCTGTGATAAGTTCACAGACCTGTGTGTTAGCAGTGCCAGCATCACGGAAACGGGCTCACTATTAACCCCCCTTCCCTTCCCCGGTGGGCTGCATTTGGAACTCATTGGATAGTCCCGGGGATCAATTACACGCCAAATTGAATTCCCCAATAAATGTAACAATATTTAAATAAAATAATATACATATAAATAAGATATTTCTTGCAAGCAACATATAAAAGCACATAAAATAAAGCTGGCTACACACAACTGAGATATCCTGTGACAGAGCAGGCGGTTCAGGTAAGCATATACACTTAACAATTGACCGCTCAATATGCCAGCCCTGACACCAGCTGGGCGGGCATTTGAATTTGTCCAACCAGCTGTGACATTTGTCCCTGCTGACCGCCCATAAATATCGCCAGATGCGCCAATATAGATATATTGGGCTTCGGCTGTGCTGCAGAGCCAGTGCAATATGTCTGTGAACAGCGTTATTCATAGACATATTGTTTGTATAGACCCGTCTACCTGTTCGCAATATATCTCCCAGGGTGTACCCAGCATTAAAATGAAATCTAAAACCTAAACTATTTAGAAGACAAGTGAACATTTTGTAGTTCAAATGTTAATATGCGCAGTAAACTGTCTGCGGCATTCCGATGTTAAGAATCCTGACAGGGGCACGTAAGTATATTTGCCGTCCCCAATGCCCCCCTAACACTCCCTTCCAGCAGCTTAAACTTAACCCTCCTCCCTCCCCCGCAGCCTAACCCTCCCCAGGGGTACCTAAACCTAACCCCCCTGCCCCACAGCATAAACCTTACCCGCCACTATCCCCCACAGGCTAACACTCCCCGAGTGTGTCTAAACCTAACCCACCCCAGGGGTACCTAAACCCCCCTCCCCGCAGCCTAAACCTAACCCTTCACCCGCAGCCTAAACCTAACACTTCCCCCCAACACACACACACACACGGATCACCTGGCATATGGGCGTCTGTGATCCCAGCGGTTGGCATTCCGGTGCCGGGCTTGTAACCCTATTCAAGGTGCCGGTGTCAGCATTCCGAGTAGTGTTAGAATTCTGGCGTCTGTATTTTGACTGCTGGGATCCCAATCCGATCCCCACAGTATGGCAATCTAATTTTGTGGTATTTAAAAGCAGTCTAGAGAAACATAAGAAGGCAAGGTTGTCCGATTCAATTTTTGAACATTTTTGTTTTTCCAACTTTGCATACTTTACCATCCACGTGTACTACAATTGAGCGCAGTAGGCGAGATACCTTGCCCGAAGCATGGCGAGCGAAGAGGTACACTTATTGAGGTTTCATGTGCGGACACCTAAAAAAAACCTTATGTCGACCATTTTAGTGTTGACCTTTCGCTTTTGTCCACATTTTTCACAATGACCTTGTGCACGTCAACCATTTGGGGTTGACCTATTGATTCACACATGGATTTTCTTTTATGTGTAATTGTGCATAGTGTTAATGCATCTTGTGGAAGTATCTGCTGCTTGAGACTGCTCTTAAGACGGAAAGTGCTGAGTGCAATGTAGGATTGATTGCAGATAACCGCGTTCTTGATGCGTTTCTGCGATGATTCTACCACTTTCTTCTGAAGGGTTCATCACTCAGTGTGACTCTTGTTGCCTCGATTGTAATTTTAATGTAATTTTACTAGTGATTGAGTGCTGCTCAATCATATCCCTAGAATGATAAGTGTAATTGGAGAGAGAAGTGTGGGAGGTGATTAGGACAGGGCTAGGTGTGACGTGGGCTGACATGATGTAAGGAGAGAAATGGAGTCCAGCAAGAAGTCACAAACCGAATCTTTATTAATGGAATGCAAGGTCACCAATGGCTTAAGGGCCCCATACATTACAATGACATATCTGCGGCTGAAGTCGGAGGCGAGTTCCCTTGAACTCTCCCAGGAGTGGTTCCATACGATTTGGTACATTTTGCATGCAATATATCGTATGCGATCCCAGCCATGCCTGCGGGAACCGACATATCAAGAGTGCAGCACTAACGATCTAGGGGAGCCGATCCGTTTCTCACTGGAACGCACATAGGACTGGATCTGAAACACATTCAAAATGCCCGATTTCTCCCTATATATATCGGCCCGATATTGGATGAAATCAGGCATTATCGTTCTAGTGCATGGGGCCCTATAGAGTTGCAGTGTCTGGCTTCTGTCTGACGCTGGAAAATAAGGGTGTGAAATGCTCTTCTGTATGGTATGTGTTGTATAGCCAACCTTTGTACCTTTCTCTGTTTTGGTAGAGTTTTTGGAATACGCCACTAGTTGGCTTCAGGAAGCGGCTGATGACCTGTGTGGCAAGGGCTCTGTACCGGAGGGGGCCTCTGCTGGGCCACTGTGTCCAATCTCTGTATTAAATCATGCCTACATCAAACTTCTCACTTGGGACCATGAAGACAGGCCGTTCCCAGAGGTATGACCGATGACCTAACAAAAATATCACCTTGTAGGCAGGCAAAAGGGCATTCTCAGCTTACAAAGCAGGAGTTAAGATCTCCCTTGGTTTCCTAAATGATTATATTATAGTCGTATATATGGGTTAGGACTTTTAAAGATGAATTAACACTACTAGCATTTATCAATAACTAGAATGTGTTAGCTAAGAATGGGAAGGATGCGTATATCTAAAACTTACAGTTTATAGTCTATTTCTACAGCGTGGTACACTGTGTTCCACAGGGAATACATCCGGGGTGTAGAGTTGGATCTTGATCCAGAGGCACCAACAGGCTAAAGCTTTGACTGGTCCCAGGATGCATTGCATAGCCTCCTCTATAACCCCGCCTCCGGACACTGGAGCTCAGTTTGTAAGTTGGTGCCTGCATAGCAGGTCACCTAACAGGGAGGGCTGCGCTAGGCAGCCCTGAAAAGAGCTTTTTAGAAGACTTCAAGGGCAGCAGCACTCTCTGTCATTATGACATGCTGTGCTGCGGCTCCATCACCTCCCCAGCAGCGCTGCATACTCCCGCGGCCGGATACCGGGTACTTGCAGCGGAGGCGCACCGGTTCATAGGCACACCACTGCTGCTGCTCTTCAGGATCGCATGGCTGCACATCAGGGAGGAGGTAAGAGGGTCCCCCAGGTGGGACCCGTCTGTAAATCTCGGTCCCAGGAGACTGACCGCGCCGCTGGCGTGGACACTGTGCTGCACAGGTACCCCACTATATCCACCAGGGCAGGGAGCACAGGTCGAATTTAAATAAATCCGTTTTACATAGGTTCCACAGTACCCGGTGGTGAGGACCAACATAGGGGATAAGGCGCTGACCTGTAACCCCTCCCCCAGCTCCGGGCGCCATCTACTGCTGGTGCTCCTGCCCTGGAACTGCATTTCACTTTCCCTCACTCCCTGACAAATTTTGGCGCCATCTTTACACAAGTAGCTGCGGTTGATCTCCGGGACTGCAGGGCAATGTCTCCTCTGTCAATCCGCCTGCCTCATCAATGCTGTGTATTTACAGTCACTTAAGTGTTCTACGTGTAATTTTAGACAGTGTTAGTTAATAACAAGTGTACTTCTAGCTGGATATTTAGTACAAATATTCTGAGATATACCTGGGGGGCTAGGTGCGTCAGGGTCTCATATTTTTATATATTTCTCTAACGTCCTAAGTGGATGCTGGGGACTCCGTCAGGACCATGGGGTTTAGCGGCTCCGCAGGAGACAGGGCACAATAATAAAAGCTTTAGGATCAGGTGGTGTGCACTGGCTCCTCCCCCTATGACCCTCCTCCAAGCCTCAGTTAGATCTTTGTGCCCGGCCGAGAAGGGTGCAATCTAGGTGGCTCTCCTGAGCTGCTTAGAATAAAAGTTTAAGTTAGGTTTTTTATTTTCAGTGAGTCCTGCTGGCAACAGGCTCACTGCTACGAGGGACTTAGGGGAGAGAAGTAAACTCACCTGCGTGCAGGATGGATTTGCTTCTTAGGCTACTGGACACCATTAGCTCCAGAGGGAGTCGGAACACAGGTCTCACCCTGGGGTTCGTCCCGGAGCCGTGCCGCCGACCCCCCTTGCAGATGCCGAAGTTGAAGAGGTCCAGAGGTCCGGAAACAGGCGGCAGAAGACTTTCAGTCTTCATAAGGTAGCGCACAGCACTGCAGCTGTGCGCCATTGTTGTCAGCACACTTCATACCAGCGGTCACTGAGGGTGCAGGGCGCTGGGGGGGGCGCCCTGGGCAGCAATGTATTATACCTTTTTTATGGCTAAAATACATCACATATAGCCCTTGAGGCTATATGGATGTATTTAACCCCTGCCAGATCTCACAAACTCCGGGAGAAGAGCCCGCCGTTTTAGGGGGTGGGGCCTATTCTCCTCAGCACACGGCGCCATTTTCCTGCTCAGCTCTGCTGTGAGGAAGGCTCCCAGGCTCTCCCCTGCACTGCACTACAGAAACAGGGTTAAAACAGAGAGGGGGGGCACTTATTTGGCGATATGATTACATATGTGAAAATGCTATAAGGGAAAACACTTGTATAAGGGGTTGTCCCTGTATAATTATAGCGTTTTTGGTGTGTGCTGGCAAACTCTCCCTCTGTCTCCCCAAAGGGCTAGTGGGGTCCTGTCCTCTATCAGAGCATTCCCTGTGTGTGTGCTGTGTGTCGGTACGTGTGTGTCGACATGTAGGAGGACGATGTTGGTGAGGAGGCGGAGCAAATTGCCTGTATTGGTGATGTCACTCTCTAGGGAGTCGACACCGGAATGGATGGCTTATTTAGGAATTACGTGATAATGTCAACACGATGCAAGGTCGGTTGACGACATGAGACGGCCGGCAAACAAATTAGTACCTGTCCAGGCGTCTCAGACACCGTCAGGGGCTTGTAAAAACGCCCATTTACCTCAGTTGGTCGACACAGACACGGACACTGACTTCAGTGTCGACGGTGAAGAAACAAACGTATTTTCCTTTAGGGCCACACGTTACATGTTAAGGGCAATGAAGGAGGTGTTACATATTTCTGATACTACAAGTACCACAAATAAGGGTATTATGTAGGGTGGGAATAATCTACTTGTAGTTTTTCCTGAATCAGATAAATTAAAGTGTGTGATGATACGTGGGTTTCCTCCGATAGAAAATTATTGGAGGTATACCTTTTCCCGCCAGAAGTGAGGGCGAGTTGGGAAACACACCTTAGGGTGGATAAGGCGCTCACACGCTTATAAAAACAAGTGGCGTTACCGTCTCCAGATACGGCCGCCCTCAAAGAGCCAGCTGATAGGAAGCTGAAAAATATCCTAAAAAGTATATACACACATACTGGTGTTATACTACGACCAGCAATCGCCTCAGCCTGGATGTGCAGCGCTGGGGGGGCTTGGTCGGATTTCCTGACTGAAAATATTGATACCCTTGACAGGAACAATATTTTATTGACTATAGAGCATTTTAAGGATGCATTTCTATATATGCGAGATGCGCAGAGAGACACGACAGTGGTCAGGTGATGCAGATTCCAGACGGCACATGGAAGTATTGCCGTATAAAGGGGCGGTCCATCGGACCTGGTGGCCATGGCAACAGCTGGAAAATCCACTTTTGTTACCCCAAGTCACATCTCAGCAGAAAAGGACACAGTCTCAGTCCTTTCGTACCCATAAAGGCAGGCGGGCAAAAGGCCAGTCATATCTGCCCAGGGTTAGAGGAAAGGGAAGAAGACTGCAGCAGGCAGCCCATTCCCAGGAACAGAAGTCCTCCACAGCTTCTGCCAAGTCCGCAGCATGACGCTGGGGCCATACAAGCGGACTCAGGTGCGGTGGGGGGTCATCTCAAGAGTTTCAGCACGCAGTGGGCTCACTCGCAAGTGGACTCCTGGATCCTACACGTAGTATCCCAGGTGTACATTGGAAATTCGAGACGTCTTCCCCTCACAAGTTCCTGAAGTCTGCTTTACCAAGGTCTCCCTCCGACAGGGAGGCAGTATTGGAAAAAAATTCACAGGCTGTATTCCCAGCAGGTGATAATCAAAGTACCCCTCCTACAACAAGGGAAGGGGTATTATTCCACACTAAATTGTGATACTGAAGCCAAACGGCTCGGTGAGATCTAAAAGATTTGAACAATTACATACAAGGGTTCAAATCAAGATGGAGTCACTCAGAGCAGTGATAGCGAACCAGGACGATATGGTGTCACTGGATATCAGGGACGCTTACCTACATGTCCAAATTTTGCCCTTCTCACCAAGGGTATCTCAGGTTCGTGGTACAGAACTGTCACTATCAGTTCAGACGCTGCCGTTTGGATTGCCCACGGCACCCCGGGTCTTTACCATGGTAATGGCCGAAATGATGATTCTTCCTAAAAGAAATATGGACGCTTTCCTGATAAGGGCAAGGTCCAGAGAACAGTTGGCGGTCGGAGTAGCACTATCTCAAGTAGTTCTACGACAGCACGAGTGGATTCTAAATATTCCAAAATCGCAGCTTTTTCCGACGACACGTCTAATGTTCCTAGGAATGATTCTGGACACAGTCCAGAAAAGGATGTTTTCTCCCGGAGAAGAAGACCAGGGAGTTATCCGAGCTAGTCAGGAACCTCCTAAAACCAGGAAAAGTATCAGTGCATCATTGCACAAGGGTCCTGTGAAAAATGGTGGTTTCTTACAAAGCGATCCCATTCGGTAGATTTCACGCAAGAACCTTTCAGTGGAATCTGCTGGGAAAATGGTCCGGATCGCATCTTCAGATGCATCAGCGGACAACCCTGTCTCCAAGGACAAGGGTGTTTTCTTCTGCGGTGGCTGCAGAGTGCTCATCTATGAAAGGGCCGCAGATTCGACATTCAGGACTGGGTCCTGGTGACCACGGATGCCAGCCTGAGTGGCTGGGGAGCAGTCACACAAGGAAAAAATTTCCAGGGAGTGTGATCAAGTCTGGAGACTTCTCTCCACATAAATATACTGGAGCTAAGGGCAATTTACAAGGCTCTAAGCTTAGCAAGACCTCTGCTTCAAGGTCAGCCGGTATTGATCCAGTGGGACAACATCACGGCAGTCGCCCACGTAAACAGACAGGGCGGCACATGAAGCAGGAGGGAAATGGCAGAAACTGCAAGGATTCTTCGCTGGGCGAAAAATCATGTTATAACACTCTCAGCAGTGTTAATTCCGGGAGTGGAAAACTGGGAAGCAAACTTCCTCAGCAGGCATAACCTCCACCCGGGAGAGTGGGGACTTCAGCGGGAAGTCTTCCACATGATTGTAAACCGTTGGGAAAAACCAAAGGTGGACATGATGGCGTCCTGCCTGAACAAAAAACTAGACAAATATTGCGCCAGGTCAAGGGACCCTCAGGCAATAGCGGTGGACGCTCTGGTAACACTGTGGGTGTACCAGTCAGGGTATGTGTTCCCTCCTATGCATCTCATACCAAAAGTACTGAGAATCATAAGAAGGAGATGAGTAAGAACGATACTCGTGGTTCCGGATGGGTCAAGAAGGACTTGGTACCCGGAACTTCAAGAGATGCTCACGGAAGAACCGTGGCCTCTACCTTTAAGAAAGGACCTGCTCCAGCAGGGGCCTTGTCTGTTCCAAGACTTACCGCGGCTGCGTTTGACGGCATGGCAGTTGAACGCCGGATCCTGAAAGGGCATTCCAGATGAAGTCATCCCTACCCTGGTCGAAGCCAGGAAGGATGTAACCGCAAAACATTTTCACCGCATTTGGCGAAAATATGTTGCGTGGTGTGAGGCCAAGAAGGTCCCTACAGAGGAATTCCAACTGGGTCGTTTCCTACATTTCCTGAAAACAGGACTGTCTATGGGCCTAAAATTAGGGTCCATTAAGGTTCAAATTTCGACCCTGTCAAATTTCTTCCAGAAAGAACTGGCTTCAGTGCCTGAAGTTCAGACGTTTGTAAAAGGGGTACTGCATATACAGCCTCCTTTTGTGCCCCCAGTGGCACCTTGGGATCTCAATGTTGTTTTGAGTTTCCTAAAGTCACATTGGTGATCCACTCACCACTGTGGAATTAAAATATTTCACATGGAAGGTGAAGATTCTATTAGCCCTGGCTTCAGCCAGGCGTGTGTCAGAATGGGCGGCTTTATCATATAAAAGCCCTTACTTAATTTTTCATTCTGACAGGGCAGAATTGAGGACTCGTCCTCAATTTCTCCTTAAGGTGTTTTCTGTTTTTCACATGAACCAACCTATTGTGGTACCTGCGGCTACTAGGGACTTGGAGGACTCCAAGTTACTTGACGTTGTCAGGGCCCTGAAAATATATGTTTCCAGGACGACTGGAGTCAGAAAATCTGACTCGCTGTTTAGCCTGTATGCACCCAACAAGATGGGTGTTCCTGCTTCTAAGCAGACGATTGCTCGCTGGATTTGTGGTACAATTCAGCTTGCACATTCTGTGGCAGGCTTGCCACAGCCAAAATCAGTAAAAGCCCATTCCACAAGGAAGTGGGCTCATCTTGGGCGGCTGCCCGAGGTGTCTCGGCTTTACAACTTTGCCGAGCTGCTACTTGGTCAGGGGCACACCCTGACTGAGGAGGACCTGGAGTTCTCTCATTCGGTGTTGCAGAGTCATCCGCACTCTCCCGCCCGTTTGGGAGCTTTGGTATAATCCCCATGGTCCTGACGGAGTCCCCAGCATCCACTTAGGACGTTAGAGAAAATAAGAATTTACTTACCGATAATTCTATTTCTCGTAGTCCGTAGTGGATGCTGGGCGCCCATCCCAAGTGCGGATTGTCTGCAATACTTGTACATGGTTATTGTTACAAAAATCGGGTTATTCTTGTTGTGAGCCATCTTTTCAGAGGCTCCTTCGTTGTGATCATACTGTTAACTGGGTTCAGATCACAGGTTGTACGGTGTGATTGGTGTGGCTGGTATGAGTCTTACCCGGGATTCAATATCCTTCCTTATTATGCACGCTCGTCCGGGCACAGTATCCTAACTGAGGCTTGGAGGAGGGTCATAGGGGGAGGAGCCAGTGCACACCACCTGATCCTAAAGCTTTTATTATTGTGCCCTGTCTCCTGCGGAGCCGCTAAACCCCATGGTCCTGACGGAGTCCCCAGCATCCACTACGGACTACGAGAAATAGAATTATCGGTAAGTAAATTCTTATATATATATATATATATATATATATATATATATATATATATATATATATATATATATATATATATATATATATAAATATATATATAAATTATAATATAAGTTGTGCTCATAAGTTTACATACCCTAGCAGAATTTGTGATTTTCTGGCCATTTGTCAGAGAATATGAATGATAACTCACAAACTTTTCTTTCACTCATGGTAAGTGGTTGGGTGATGCCATTTATTGTCAAACAACTGTGTTTACTCTTTTTAAATCATAATGACAACAGAAACTACCCAAATGACCCTGATCAAAAGTTTACATACCCTGGAGATTTTGGCCTGATAACATGCACACAAGTTGACACAAACGGGTTTGAATGGCTACTAAAGGTAACCATTCTCACCTGTGATCTGTTTGCTTGTAATCAGTGTGTGTGTATAAAAGGTCAGTGAGTTTCTGGACTCCTGAAAGACCCTTGCATCTTTCATCCAGTGCTGCACTGACGTGTCTGGATTCTGAGTCATGGGGAAAGCAAAATAATTGTCAAATGATCTGCAGGAAAAGGTAATTGAACTGTATAAAACAGGAAAGGGATATAAAAATATATCCAAGCAATTGAGAATGCCAATCAGCAGTGTTCAAACTCTAATTAAGAAGTGGAAAATGAGGGATTCTGTGGAAACCAAATCACAGTCAGGTAGACCAACAGAAATTTCAGCCACAACTGCCAGGAAAATTGCTCGGGATGCAAAGAAAAATCCACAAATAACTTCAGCTGAAATACAGGACTCTGAAAAAAAGTGGTGTGGTTGTTTCAAGATGCACAATAAGGAGGCATTTGAAGAAAAATGGGCTGCATGGTCGAGTCGCCAGAAGAAAGCCATTACTACGCAAATGCCACAAAGCATCCCGCTTACAATACTCCAAACAGCACAGAGACCAGCCTCAAAACTTCTGGAACAAAGTAATTTGGAGTGATGAGACCAAAATTTAACTTTTTGGCCACAACCATAAACGTTACATTTGGAGAGGAGTCAACAAGGCCTATGATGAAAGGTACACCATTCCTACTGTGCAACACGGAGGTGGATCGCTGATGTTTTGGGGATGTGTGAGCTAGAAAGGCACTGGAAACTTGGTCAAAATTGATGGCAAGATGAATGCAGCATGTTATCAAAAAATACTGGAGGAAAATTTGCACTCATCAGCCCGGAAGCTGCGCATGGGACGTACTTGGATGTTCCAACATGACAATGATCCAAAACACAAGGCCAAGTCGACCTGTCATTGGCTAAAGCAGAATAAAGTGAAGGTTCTGGAGTGGCCATCTCAGTCTCCTGACCTCAATATCATTGAGCCACTCTGGGGAGATCTCAAACGTGCAGTTCATGCAAGACAGCCCAAGAATTTACAGGTACTGGAGGCTTTTTGCCAAGAAGAATGGGCAGCTTTATCATCTGAGAAAATAAAGAGCCTCATCCACAACTACCACAAAAGACTTCAAGCCTTCATTGATGTTAAAGGGGGCAATACACGGTATTAAGAACTGGGGTATGTAAACTTTTGATCAGGGTTATTTGGGTAGTTTCTGTTGTCATTATGATTTAAAAAGAGTAAACACAGTTTGACAATAAATGGCTTCACCCAACCACTAACCATGAGTGAAAGAAAAGTTTGTGAGTTATCATTCATATTCTCTGACAAATGGCCAGAAAATCACATTCTGCTAGAGCATGTAAACTTATGAGCACAACTTATATTATAATATATATATATATATATATATATATATATATAGGTTGGGTCTCCCTTATCCAAAATGCTTGGGACCAGAGGTATTTTGGATATGGGATTTTTCCGTATTTTGGAATAATTGCATACCATAATGAGATATCATGGTGATGGGACCTAAATCTAAGTACAGAATGCATTTATGTTACATATTCACCTTATACACCCAGCCTGAAGGTAATTTTAGCCAATATTTTTTATAACTTTGTGCATTAAACAAATTGTACATTCACACAATTCATTTATGTTTCATATACAACTTATACACACAGCCTGCAGGTCATTTAATACAATATTTCTCTGACGTCCTAGTGGATGCTGGGGACTCCGTAAGGACCATGGGGAATAGCGGGCTCCGCAGGAGACTGGGCACTCTAAAGAAAGATTTAGTACTATCTGGTGTGCACTGGCTCCTCCCTCTATGCCCCTCCTCCAGACCTCAGTTAGAATCTGTGCCCGGACAGAGCTGGGTGCTTTTAGTGAGCTCTCCTGAGCTTGCTAATAAGAAAGTATTTTAGTTAGGTTTTCTATTTTCAGAGAGCTTCTGCTGGCAACAGACTCTCTGCTACGAGGGACTGAGGGGAGAGAAGCAAACCTACTAACTGCGGATAGGTTGCGCTTCTTAGGCTACTGGACACCATTAGCTCCAGAGGGATCGAACACAGGACCTGACCTTGTCGTCCGTTCCCGGAGCCGCGCCGCCGTCCCCCTCGCAGAGCCAGAAGACAGAAGCCGGCAGAAGCGGAGAAGACATCGAAATCGGCGGCAGAAGACTCCTGTCTTCACATGAGGTAGCGCACTGCAGCTGTGCGCCATTGCGCCCACACTAACCCACTCACTCCGGTCACTGTAGGGTGCAGGGGGGGGCGCCCTGGGCAGCAATTGTTACCTCCTGGCGAATGCTGCATATAAACAGTGGCACACTGTTATATGTATGAGCCCCCGCCATTTATTTGACAAAAAATCGCGGGACAGAAGCCCGCCGCTGAGGGGGCGGGGCCTTCTTCCTCAGCACTCACCAGCGCCATTTTCCTGCCACAGCTCCGCTGAGAGGAAGCTCCCCAGGCTCTCACCTGCAGAATCACGGTAGAGGGGTAAAAAAGAGAGGGGGGGGGCACATAAATTTAGGCGCATTAATCATTATACAGCAGCTACTGGGTAAACACTAAGTTACTGTGTGATCCCTGGGTTATATAGCGCTGGGGTGTGTGCTGGCAAACTCTCTCTCTGTCTCTCCAAAAGGCCTTTTGGGGGTCCTGTCCTCATTTAGAGCTTCCCCTGTGTGTGTGGTGTGTCGGTACGCGTGTGTCGACATGTTTGACGAAGAGGGCTATGTGGAGGCAGAGCAAGTGCAGTTGACTGACGTGTCGCCGCCGACTGTGCCGACACCTGATTGGATGGATATGTGGAAGGTGTTAAATGATAATGTAAACTCCTTACATAAAAGGTTGGATACCTCGGGTCAGTCAGGGTCTCAACCCATGCCTGATCCTACAGCGCAGAGGCCCTCAGGGTTTCAAAAGCGCCCACTATCCAAAATGGTTGACACAGATGTCGACACGGATTCTGACTCCAGTGTCGACAACGACGATGATGCAAAATTGCGACCAAAAATGACAAAAGCTATACGTTATATGATTATAGCGATGAAGGCTGTTTTACACATATCAGAGGTGAACCCTGTCCCTGACAAGAGGGTTTATATGTATGGGGAGAAAAAGCAAGAGGTGACTTTTCCCCCTTCACATGAGTTAAATGAGTTATGTGAAACAGCGTGGGATTCCCCAGATAAGAAAGTCCTGATTTCCAAAAGGTTACTTATGGCGTACCCTTTCCCGCCTGAGGACAGGGTGCGCTGGGAATCCTCCCCTAGGGTAGATAAAGCTCTGACACGCTTATCTAAGAAGGTGGCCCTGCCGTCACAGGATACGGCCACCCTAAAGGATCCTGCAGATAGAAAGCAGGAAAGTATCCTGAAATCTGTTTATACACATTCAGGAACTCTACTGAGGCCGGCAATTGCGTCGGATACCTTTATGCTGACCCTGGGGCATATAAAAGACACTGTCCTATATATGAGGGATGCCCAGAGGGACATTTGCCTACTGGGCTCTAGAATTAATGCAATGTCAATTTCTGCCAGGAGGGTCCTGTGGACTCGGCAGTGGACAGGTGATGCCGACTCCAAAAAACACATGGAGGTGTTGCCTTACAAAGGTGAGGAATTGTTTGGGGACGGTCTCTCGGACCTGGTTTCCACAGCTACTGCTGGGAAGTCAAACTTTTTGCCATATATTCCCCCACAACCGAAGAAAGCACCGTATTACCAAATGCAGTCCTTTCGCGCGCAAAGAAGCAAGAAGGTCAGAGGTGCTTCCTTTCTTGCTAGAGGCAGGGGCAGAGGAAAAAAGCTGCACCTTACAGCTAGTTCCCAGGAACAGAAGTCCTCCCCGGCTTCCACTAAATCCACCGCATGACGCTGGGGCTCCACGGGTGGAGCCAGGAGCGGTGGGGGCGCGTCTCCGACATTTCAGCCACCAGTGGGTTCGCTCACAGGTGGATCCCTGGGCTATACAAATTGTGTCTCAGGGATACAAGCTGGAATTCGAGGTGATGCCCCCTCAACGTTACCTAAAATCGGCCCTGCCAGCTTCCCCCATAGAAAGGGAAGAAGTGGTAGCGGCGATTCACAAGCTATTTCTCCAGCAGGTGGTGGTAAAGGTTCCCCTTCCTCAACAGGGGAAGGGATACTATTCCACAATGTTTGTGGTACCGAAACCGGATGGTTCGGTCAGACCTATATTAAATTTAAAGTCCCTGAACATTTATCTGAAAAGATTCAAGTTCAAAATGGAATCGCTCAGAGCGGTCATTGCAAGCCTGGAAGAGGGGGATTTTATGGTGTCTCTGGACATCAAGGATGCTTACTTGCATGTCCCCATTTATCCGCCTCATCAGGAGTTCCTCAGATTTGTGGTACAGGACTGTCATTACCAATTCCAGACGTTGCCGTTTGGTCTGTCCACGGCACCGAGAATATTTACCAAGGTAATGGCAGAAATGATGGTGATCCTGAGAAAGCAGGGAGTCACAGTTATCCCATACTTGGACGATCTCCTCATAAAGGCGAGGTCGAGGGAGCAGTTGCAGATCAGCGTAGCGCACTCACAGGAGGTGTTGCAACAGCATGGCTGGATTCTGAATATCCCAAAGTCGCAGCTGATTCCTACGACGCGTCTGCCCTTTCTGGGCATGATTCTGGACACGGACCAGAAGAAGGTGTTTCTCCCGACGGAGAAGGCTCAAGGGCTTGTGACTCTAGTCAGAGACCTCTTAAAACCAAAACAGGTGTCGGTGCATCACTGCACGCGAGTCCTGGGAAAGATGGTAGCATCATACGAGGCCATTCCCTTCGGCAGGTTCCATGCGAGGATCTTTCAATGGGATCTGTTGGACAAATGGTCCGGATCGCATCTTCAGATGCATCTGCTGATCACCCTGATCCCCAGGGCCAGAGTGTCTCTTCTGTGGTGGCTACAGAGTGCTCACCTTCTCGAGGGCCGCAGATTCGGCATACCGAGGGTGGGGGGCAGTCACTCAGGGAAGAAATTTCCAAGGGTTGTGGTCAAGTCAGGAAACTTGTCTGCACATAAATATCCTGGAACTAAGGGCCATATTCAACGCCCTGAGTCAAGCGGAGCCCCTGCTTCGCAACCAACCGGTGCTGATTCAGTCAGACAACATCACCGCGGTGGCTCATGTAAACCGCCAGGGCGGCACAAGAAGCAGAGTCGCGATGGTGGAAGCCACCAGGATTCTTCGGTGGGCGGAGAATCACGAATAAGCACTGTCAGCAGTGTTCATTCCGGGAGTGGACAACTGGGAAGCAGACTTCCTCAGCAGGCACGACCTCCACCCGGGAGAGTGGCGACTTCATCAAGAAGTCTTCATTCAGATTACAGATCGATGGGAACTGCCACAGGTAGACATGATGGCATCCCGTCTCAACAAAAAGCTGCAACGGTATTGCGCTAGGTCAAGAGACCCTCAGGCGATAGCTGTGAACGCCCTGGTCTCTCTGTGGTCCCTCCTCTTCCTCTCATACCCAAGGTACTGAGAATCGTAAGAAGAAGAGGAGTGAGAACAATACTCATTGTTCCGGATTGGCCAAGAAGACCTTGGTACCCGGAATTGCAAGAAATGCTCACAGAGGACCCATGGCCTCTGCCTCTCAGACAGGACCTGTTGCAACAGGGGCCCTGCCTGTTCCAAGACTTACCGCGGCTGCGTTTGACAGCATGGCGGTTGAACGCCGGATCCTAGCGGAAAAAGGCATTCCGGAGGAAGTTATTCCTACGCTGATAAAGGCTAGGAAGGACGTGACAGCAAAGCATTATCACCGCATATGGCGAAAATATGTTGCTTGGTGTGAGGCCAGGAAGGCCCCTACAGAGGAATTCCAACTGGGCAGATTTCTGCACGTTCTACAGTCTGGAGTGACTTTGGGCTTGAAGTTGGGATCCATAAAGGTCCAGATTTCGGCACTATCCATTTTCTTTCAAAAGGAACTGGCGTCTCTTCCTGAAGTTCAGACGTTTGTTAAGGGAGTGCTGCATATTCAGCCTCATTTTGTGCCACCTGGGGCACCTTGGGATCTCAACGTGGTGTTGGGTTTCCTAAAATCCCACTGGTTTGAACCACTTAAGACCATGGAGCTAAAGTATCTCACGTGGAAGGTGGTCATGCTATTGGCATTATCTTCGGCTAGGCGTGTGTCAGAATTGGCGGCTTTGTCATGTGAAAGCCCCTATCTGTTTTTTCATATGGACAGGGCGGAATTGCGGACTCGTCCCCAATTTCTGCCAAAGGTGGTGTCATCTTTTCATTTGAACCAACCTATTGTAGTGCCTGCGGCTACTCGTGACTTGGAGGATTCCAGGTTACTAGATGTAGTCAGGGCTTTGAAGATTTATGTAGCCCGGACGGCTGGAGTCCGGAAAACTGACTCGCTGTTTATCCTTTATGCCCCCAACAAGTTGGGAGCTCCTGCTTCAAAGCAAACCGTTGCCCGCTGGATCTGTAACACGATTCAGCAGGCTCATTCTGCGGCTGGATTGCTGCATCCAAAATCAGTGAAAGCCCATTCCACAAGGAAGGTGGGCTCTTCTTGGGCGGCTGCCCGAGGGGTCTCGGCATTACAGCTTTGCCGAGCTGCTACTTGGTCGGGTTCAAACACATTTGCAAAATTCTACAAGTTTAATACCCTGGCTGAGGAGGACCTTGAGTTTGCCCATTCGGTGCTGCAGAGTCATCCGCACTCTCCCGCCCGTTTGGGAGCTTTGGTATAATCCCCATGATCCTTACGGAGTCCCCAGCATCCACTAGGACGTCAGAGAAAATAAGATTTTACTTACCGGTAAATCTATTTCTCGTAGTCCGTAGTGCGGACTTTCTGCAATACGTGTACATAGTTATTGCTTAATAATGGGTTATGTTATGTTGACATCCATTATTGATGCCCTGTTGTTCATACGGTTGACTGGATAAGTGTATCACAAGTTATACGGTGTGGCTGGTATGAGTCTTACCCGAGATTCCAAAATCCTTTCCTTATAATGTCTGCTCTTCCGGGCACAGTTTCCTTAACTGAGGTCTGGAGGAGGGGCATAGAGGGAGGAGCCAGTGCACACCAGATAGTACAAAATTTTTCTGTAGAGTGCCCAGTCTCCTGCGGAGCCCGCTATTCCCCATGGTCCTTACGGAGTCCCCAGCATCCACTACGGACTACGAGAAATAGATTTACCGGTAAGTAAAATCTTATTTTTTAATAACTTTGTGTATTAAACAAAGTTTGTGTACATTGAGCCATCAAAAAAACAAAGTTTTCACTATCTCACTCAAAAAAGTCCGTATTTCGGAATATTTGGATATGGGATACTCTATATAGATATATATATATATATATATATATCTATATCTATATCTATATATATTACTCTCCCGGGAAATGCGGCACTCCTGGCGGCTTTGAATAATAGCTCTAAGCAGACATGCTGTAAAGACAACGTTTCAATGCACGTATTGTTGCATTGTCATCAGGTCATATGACATTTCCCGGGAGAGTATGTACTTATGTTTATGGGGGCACCCGACGCAGTAGCGGTCTTTTATTGGGAGAGCCAGGCAATCTGGACGACTGTATGTGTGTGTGTGTGTGTGTGTGTGTGTGTGTGTGTGTGTATATATATATATATATATATATATATATATATATATGTGTGTGTGTGTGTGTGTGTGTGTGTGTGTGTGTGTGTGTATATATATATGTATATATATATATATATATATATATATATATATATATATATATGTGTGTGTGTATATAATATAGTGCTACACAGTATATACTGTTTTGTGTTTTTTACTGTGTATTTCAGTCACCTCATACCGCTTTAATCCTCTGTTTGTGTCCTGTATTTACTGTCTCATAAATCAGGGGGTTGTTCGCAGGTATTGAGTTTGTCTGGCTGTTTTATACTGTTACGCTCCAAGGCTACATTTCCTATAATGTCTGCCACACAGGGTGGGAAATCTGCGGATGCTTCTGCTTCATGCAGTGCTTGCACCACGGATTTACCTGTGGGGGAAGTTTTAGCTGATGGTTTAGGTACTGGGTGCCATACATCTCCCAGTCAGCCCGCAGCACCTGTGGCCAATCAGGAACCACCTTGGGCAGCGTTCTCAAGTATGCTGAATACACTTGTGATACGTCTTACGCCTCCTGTGGAGTCTCCTGTGCCATTGCAGCCACATATTGTCCCTGTAGTTAATCCGCCCTGGGCGGACACTGTCTACCCAGATACAACAATGAAATCAATCTTTGGTTAGACAAAAGTCTACACCACACCCATCTGGGGTCAAGGGGTTATCTAAGCGGGCCGCTTCCGCCTCACAATCCACTATTTCAGATAATTTGTCTGATGTGGATGGGGAATATACTGATCCGACAGACACTGATACAGTCGCTTCTGACGAGGACCCTTCAACTCAGGTTGATGTTCCTAACCTAGTGGAGGCTATTAAGCTGATTCTACAAAATTGATGATGAGGTAGATCCCACTACTGCATCTAAGAAACCTGATAAGTTCAAACGTCAGAAGGTTACTAAAGTAGTCTTACCACATTCTGACCATTTAATTGACATACTTCAGGAATCCTGGTCGTCTCCAGGAAAGAAATTCTCCCTGTCTAAAAAGATGCTAGCTTGTTATCCTATACCTGCGGAGTTTGAGTAACAAGTGGGAAACTCCACTGTTGGTGGACTTTCATGTCGCCCGTCTTGTGGTGTCATCTACTCTGCCTGTCACCACTGTCTCCTCACTGAAGGAACCGACGGATAAGCGTGTCGAGGGTTGCCTGAAGTCTATTTACTCCCTTACCAGTGTGGTACATAGACCCACTATAGCAGCCTCCTGGGCCGCAAAAGGAATTGAAGCATGGGTTCAAGGCATTAGAGGATGAGCTGCCTCAGGATATTTCTGACACTGCCAGACAATATCTGTCTCATATTACCACCGCCTCCCACTATATTCAGGAGGTGTCCTCTGAGGCAGGCGTAACGGCAGCCAAGGCATCTACTACGTCTATACTGGCTCGCCAAATTCTGTGGTTGAGGTCCTGGAAGGTGTACCTAGACTCCAAAAAGACCTTGGAGGTGCTTCCTTTTAAGGGAGAAATCTTATTTGGAGAAGATCTGAATAAGATTGGGACTGACTTGGCGACTGCTAAGACTACGTTTCTCCCGAGTACTAATCCTTCTGCACCGAAGGCAAAGAGTACCACTTTTCGTTCCTTTCCACCTCCAGGGAAAGCAAAGGGTCAGGTGTACCCGAGACAAGCTCGTACTTCCAAATACACTAAGTCCAAACTTAATCTTGGTCTGCTCATCAGCCTGCATCCAAAAAAGACAAGCCTGCTGCATGAAGGGGCAGGCCTCCCCCTGGGGAATCCCAGGGTGGGAGGCCGACTTCTGCAGTTCGCCCAGGCCTGGTTACAGACCACTTCGGACACCTGGGTGTGGGAAGTTGTCATTCACGGGTATGCAATCTCTTTCAAGAGACGTCCCCCTTGCCAGTTTTGCTCGACGATTATCCCTTCGGATCCGTTGAAAGCGCAAGCTCTACAATTGGTTTTGCAATCCCTCCTGGACACAGGAGTGATAGTGTCGGTACCTCTGTCCCAGAGAGGCAGGGGATACTATTCGACCCTGTTTCTAGTTCTGAAAACCCAATGGGTCCTTTCGGCCTATACTCAACCTCAAATCATTTAACAAATTTGGTGAAAGTGCCCAAATTCCGTATAGAAACTCTATCGTACTGGCCATGGAACCCAGAGACTATATGGTATCCCTGGACATACAGGATGCTTACCTGCATATACCTATTGCCATATGGCAACCTACATTATCAATTCCAGGCTCTGCCATTTGGACTGGCCACGGCCCATCGGATCTTCACCAAGGTCATAGCTGTGATGACAGTCCTTCTCTGCTGTCAGGGAATCAGGATCCTGCCGTATCTGGATGACTTGTTGATCCTAGCGAACTCCCACGAGGTTCTCCTCAGTCATCTGGAGCTAACGGCACAATTCCTACAAGCCCACGGGTGGCTTATCAACTGGAAAAAGACCTCGCTGGTCCCTGCTCGGAGCATGGTGTACCTGGGGAAAAGTCCTGAAACTACAGGACAGGATCGGATGCTTCCTTTCTCGCCCAAGGGTCTCGATACACTCGATGATGCAAGAACTAGGTCTCATTGTATCGGCTTTCGACGTGGTGGAGTACACTTCATTTCATTCCCGCCCTCTGCAGAGGTTAATCCTTTCCAAATGGGACGGCCTGCATCATCGGATCAGGTCTCAAATGATCTCCTTGACTCCGGACGTTTGTCTGTCACTGAGCTGGTGGCTACAGGACCAACAGTTGAGCAGGGGCCAACCCTTCTGGATCCCCAACTGGGTCCTACTGACTACGGACGCCAGTCTGCGGGGTTGGGGCGCGGTGCTGGAACAACACTCTCTCCAGGGTCGGTGGACCAAGGAGGAATCTCTCCTCCCGATAAACATTCTGGAATTACGGGCAGTGTTCAATGCTTTGAATCTGGCCCTGCCTCTGGTACAGAACACGCCTGTTCAAGTACAATAAGACAACGCCACCACAGTGGCGTACATAAATCATCAAGGCGGCACTCGAAGCCGCATGGCAATGATGTCAAAAATCCTTAGTTGGGTGGAACGCCATCTGCCAGCAATATCGGTAGTGTTCATTCCCGGAGTCCTCAACTGGGAAGCGGATTTCCTCAGTCATCAGGACGTGCAAGCCGGAGAGTCTTCATCTGGAAGTCTTTCAACTCCTAGTGGACAAGTGGGGCCTACCAGATGTAGACCTGATGGCGTCTCGACAAAATCACATGGTTCTGGTCTTCGGATCAAGGACAAAGGGATCTTCCAGCAGTGTTTGTGGACGCACTGGCAATTCCATGGAACTTTTAGCTGCCATACGTGTTCCCTCCAGTGTCACTCCTGCCCAGGGTACTACGGAAGTTCAAGCAAGAAGTAGGAATACTACTTCTAATCGCTCCAGCGTGGCCCAGACGGCATTGGTTCTCAGACCTTCAGGGTCTATCGATCGAGCATCTTCTTCTACTTCCTCAACGCCCAGACCTCCTCGTTCAGGGCCCTTGTGTCTATACAGACCTGGCCAGGTAGGCTTTGACGGCGTGGCTCTTGAAGCTTCGCTCCTGAGGGCCAATGGATTCTCTGAGGCGGTTATCCGAACTATGCTGATGGCCTGCAAACCGGCTTCTGCACGGATTTATTACAGGGTCTGGAATTCTTACTTCACCTGGTGTGCTGCTAAGAATTACGACACATACAAGTTTTTAGAACTTCCAGACTTCTGGCTTTTCTGCAACAAGGCCTGGATTTGGGCCTTCGTTTAGCCTCCCTCAAGGTTCATATCTCTGCCTTGTCGGTGTGGTTTCACAGGAAGATTGAGTCTATTCCTGATGTTCATACTTCCACTCAAGGCATTTTACGGATCCAGCCTCCATATGTTCCTCCTGTGGCTACATGGGATCTGTCTGTTGTCTTGAATGCCCTACAAGAGTCTCCATTTGAACCTCTTGAATCTGTGAATATTAAATATCTTATGTTTAAGGTTGTGTTTCTACTGGCTATTGCCACTGCTAGGAGGGTGTTGGACTTAGGAGCTTTGTCCTGTCGTCCACTCTTTCTGATTTTTTACCGTGATCGGGCAGTTTTTCAAACTAGCCCCAGTTATTTGCCTACAGTGGTGTCATCTTTTCACCTTAACCAAGAGATCGTGGTTCTGGCTTTTATCTCCTCTGGTTTGTCCTCCAAAGAACGGTCTTTGGTAAGGGCTCTCCGCTCAGGAGGTCCGATACCCTTGTTGTACTTTTTGGTTTTCACAAACGTGACTGGCCTGCGAATAAGCAAACCTTGTCCAGATGGATTAAAATGGTAATTGCACAAGCTTATGCACAGGCTGGTCTTCCAGCTCCTGCTGCTATGAAGGCCCATTCTACTCGGTCTGTTAAATGTTCTTGGGTGGCCCGCCGTGGCACGTCCGCTAAACAATTGTGCAAGGCGGCTACGTGGTCCACCGTGAACACTTTCATTAGGTTTTATGCCTTTGATACTTCTGTCTCCCAGAATGCTTCCTTTGGACGCCGGGTTCTTATGCCCGCTACGGTGCATCCCCTCCCATGAGGAAAATTGCTTTAGGACATCCCTGATGTATTCCCTGTGGAACACAGTTTACTCTGCTGCAGAAAAGGAGATTTATGGTAGACTTACCATAGTTAAATCTCTTTCTGCAAGGTACACTGGGTTCCACAAGGCGCCCACCCTGACGCACTTAGCTTCTTTGTATGGCATTAGCCGCTGGTCCCTTCTCCTGTCGTGAGAATATGGTTCTATGTGACTAACATCTGCCTTCTCTTTACCTGCTACTGCATTGGACTGGTTAACGAAACTGAACTCCACTGTCCGGAGGCAGGGTTATAGAGGAGGCTATGCAATGCATCCTGGGAACAGTCAAAGCTTTAGCCTGTTGGTGCTTCTGGATCAAGATCCATCTCTACCCCCCGATGTATTCCCTGTGGAACCCAGTGTACCTCGCAGAAAGAGATTTAACTATGGTATGTCTACCATAAATCTTTTTTTCATTCAGTGCAGACCAGTGGGGTGTTCTGACAATCACTTTATTAAGATTAAAGTCAAATCTATTTTCTTAATTTATATTATTTGTTGGGTTTTCCCAAAAAGGTAACTTCCAAGTTCAATTCCACTAAGAATGAAGCTGTTGTGGAGTTACACATCCCAGCATGCCCTGCTCAATTTTAACATGTCTTAACAGCAAAACTGTGGCAGGGCATGCTGGGATGTGTAGTTCCACAGCAGCTGGGGGCCTCAAGTTAAAGACCCATGATCTAGATCAGGGCTGGCCAAACCGGTCCTCGAGATCTACCAACGGTTCATGTTTTCCTGGCCTCCTGGAGATCTGTAGAATTGTTAGTTAGGAATGAATGCAGCACATCTTAATTAGTAATGACTACACCTGTGCACCAGCTAGGTAGTGTGGAAAATGGGAACTGTTGGTAGATCTCGAAGACTGGTTTGGCCAGCTCTGATCTAGATGAACACCCTAACCTAGCTGCAGTCTGTGTGTGCCCTACTCGGCTCATTGCAAAGGATTTAATATATGTACTGAAATCCCATTTTCCGCAGATAACAGCCAGCAGTATTAAAGCTTTGTTAAATACACATTAAGACGATATGGTTAATAAAACCTTTTTAAGTGGCAGCTATTTGGTTTACGAGGAATCTGTATAGCTCACAGGTTCTCAAATTCGGTCCTCAGGACCCCACACAGTGCATGTTTTCCAGGTCTCCTCACAGAATCGCAAGTGAAATAATTAGCTCCACCTGTGGACATTTTTTAAAATGTGTCGGTGAGTAATTAATACACCTGTGCACCTGCTAGGTGACCTGCAAAACATGCACTGTGTGGGGTCCTGAGGACAGAGTTTGAGAACCTGTAGTATAGATGAATGTGTGTGATCTATTTTTGATTTTGTTGCCTTTTTTTAATGTTTTTTATTTTATTTGTTTTTCTATTGACATCTCTAACCTCAGCTGTATTCTGCTCTCCAGACAGTGGTCATGGACCAGATCCGGTTCCAAGAGATGAAGTTGGAGCTGACACAGCTTACCCTGCAGGGGACACTACTCCTGATCATACACAATGCTGCTGGACCTGCCGTCTCCGGCCTCCCTGGCTTTGTGGACAGGATGAAGAGTCTCATCAGGCTTTTACTGAAGGGAGTGGGAACACCGTAAGTAGACTGAGGGCATGCCTGGCCATGATGAGTAGAGATTGCTGTCACTTCAGTGATGGTATTAGATTCCTTCAGTTTCAGTGCTAGCCGCAGGGGTGTGAAATCCCTTGTAAGGCTGGTATTGCACAATAGGCTTTTTTGTTGTTCTGTTTTCTTTCACTGGCAATGGCAACGTTTTCTTATTGACTCCCCATTGTAATGGATGGGGTTTCCTAACTTGTGTCACAGGAGCAGATTTCACATTAACACCTCGATGTAAAAAAAAAGATGGTTTCTCTAGCATATATAGGGCATATTGGGGGAAACTACTACGATGGGATATAGACTAGGTCCAAAGGAGCCAGTGCACTTTACATTTTCTTCACTGGGTGTGCTGGCTCCTCCCCTCTATGCCCCTCCCACAGGCAGATTAGAAAAAAGTGCCCTCAGGAGAGGTTGCACATCTCTGCAGCTCCAGAGAGTTTTTCTTCAATTTAATTTCAATCTTTTTTTTCCGTATACTGTCTGGGCAACAGCATACCTGCGCCGTGGGAGAAGGGGGGGATGGTCACCGGCTTTGCGAGGTGCAGAGCCGCTTCCCCGCTGCAGAACCACCGTCCTGAGAGGTTGTTTGTTCAGTGGGGCACTGCGCCTTGGCTGTCGCAGCACGCCGCACACCTGCCTGAAGGTGACATGGTGGTGAGTACAAACCGGGAGTCCCCGGTTCAAAGTGCAGTTGATCATGGACGAGATGTATGGGACCCTCCCAGGGGGGGTCCTGCTAAGATCCCCCGTGACTACACTGGCTCAAACATGGTTAACTAAACACTTGTGTGAGGTTTTAAGCTTAGGGGAGACTTTGCCAGTATAAATATTGTGTATAGCTCCGGCGCCATTGGAGGGGGCGGAGCTTCCTCAGAGCTGGACCAGTGGTGTTTGGCGCCTTCCTCTGCTTACAGAAGCCATCAGCAGCACACATTCAGCGCTTCCTGCCTCTCAGACACGCTGGAAACTGGTACAGGGTGTAGATAAGGGGGAGAGTCGCTTGTGTACACTATTCTGAGCCTATTCAGGACTGCATTTATTGGTGTTATTGTGATTACAGAGCTGAGAGTCTCACTGGGGCTGTGCAGCTCCGGGTGTGCTGGTACTTCTCCCTCTCTCTGTATCTCCTCTCACATACAGTAGGAAAAGCAGGCTTGCATTATAACTGTCTGTGTGTAAGTGTACAGTATGTGTTTGTTCTTACTGTGAATATGGGTAAGCACAAGCTGTGCAGTATCTGTCACACCAGATTCTCTCCATTGTCTAATGACTCTGTTTCCTGGGAGCCTATGTAGTCAATCTTCACAAATTAGTGAAGAGGTTGGGGGAGTGTCCAGAGCCCCACTGGCTAGGGTCTCCTAAAACCATGATGTCAGATATGTCATCTCCGCTCACTGCTAATGTGCAGAAAACTCAGCTACTGCAACAAGCTGTTGCAGATTTAGCTGCTAGGGCTGATGCGCAGCCAGCCCCCAGAAGCGTGGTTTACCTGCTCTGCTTTCTGATACAGATGATGATGTCCAGGATGATGGGGATGACCCGGATCCGGTTAGTGGGATACCGATTCTACTCGGGGTATTGAACCCCTCATTTTGGCTATAAGGGATGTGTTGCAGCTCACTCTAGAGCAGGGGTAGCCAACCCTGGTCCTTGAGAGCTACCAACAGTGCACGTTTTCCAGGTCTCCTCACAGTCCACCTGTAGATCTTTTAAAATGTGACGGTAATAACTGCACATGTGCACCTGCCAGGTGAGCTGGAAAACGTGAACTGTTGGTAGCTCTTGAGGACCAGGGTTGGCTGCCACTGCTCTAGAGGATGCTTCTTCACAGCAGTCGTTTTTCTTTGTACAAAACAAGCCCAATGTCACTTTCCCTGAATCTCCAGAGTTAGATGACTTATTCAAACAGGCCTGGAAGAATCCATACAAAAAATTCCAAGTGTCCAAAAAGTTTTTGCGCACTTTCCCATTTGCTCCTCAAGGCAGTAAATTTTGGGAGGAACCCCTTGGGGTGAATGTCTCTCACCTAAGAAGGCGGTGCTGCCTGCCCCAGGCTCCTTTACCACAAAGGATCCTGGGGATAGAAAAATAGAAACTACCCTAAAATCTATGGGGGTAATTCCAAGTTGATCGCAGCAGGAAATTTTTTAACAGTTGGGCAAAACCTTGTGCACTGCAGGGGGGGCAGATATAACATGTGCAGAGAGAGTTATATTTGGGTGGGTTATTTCGTTTCTGTGCAGGGTAAATACTGGCTGCTTTATTTTTACACTGCAAATTAGATTGCAGATTGAACATACCCCACCCAAATCTAACTCTCTCTGCAAATGTAATATCTGCCTCCCCTGCAGTGCACATGGTTTTGCCCAATTGCTAAAAAATATCCTGCTGCGATCAACTTGGAATTACCCCCTATATACACTGCAGCCGGCCTTTCCCAAAGACTGGTCATTGTGGGTTGCTGGATGACCCATGCCATTCATTCTTGGGCTATGCAAATTCAGGGGGGCCTCTCGTGGGGATTTGGCCTTAGTTACCATGGTTACCCTCCTAAAACACATTCAGGACACTACTCGTGTCCTCTGATTCCCTCAAGGAGATGGGGGAACATCAATGCTCGGACGTCGGCCATGGCGGTGTCTACGCGCAGGGCCTTGTGGTTGCGTCAGTGGATTGCAGACGCAGAATCCTCCCCTTTTCTGGGGAACGGCTTTTTGAACTGGATGCCTGGATTTCCAAGGTTACTGATGGAAAATCCTTGTTTCTCCCCTCTGGAGCCCCACTGGCAGACGTTCCTATCCGGGACCGTCTGTTCAGTACTTTCGGTCTCGCATATTTTGATCAAAGGCCCGAGGTGCTTCCAATGCAGCTAGAGGTACCATAGGTAAGTCCAGGAAACCTGCAAGTACCAGTCCACCAGTTCTGCTTCCACAAAAACCTCAGCATGACAGTGCCAACCCACCCCGAGGAGATCTCGAGGTGGGAGCTCGACTGCGTCTTTTCAGCCACGTCTGGGAGTCCTCCTGCCAGGATGCCTGGGTCAGGGAGCTCGTCTCTCATGACTACAAGCTGGAGTTCGACCGTACTTCCCACCCCCTTCCCTCAACGATTTTTCAAATCAAGCTTACCAGCTATGGAGAATATGCAAGTTACGTTACAACAGGCTATCCAAAAATTGGTCCAATCCCACATCATTGTTCCAGTACCTCTACCACAACGCGGCAAGGGGTTTTACTCAGACCTGTTTGTGGTGCCGAAGCTAAACTGTTTGTCAGAACCATTCTGAATCTGAAAGCCTTATATCCTTATTTAAAGGTGTTCAAGATGGAATCCCTGCGTGCAGTAATTGCGGGCCTGGAAGACCAGGTATTTATGGTCTCCTTGGCTATCAAGGACTCCACATTCTGATTTGCTCTCCTCATCAAGCGTACCTGCGGTTTGCCCTGCTGGACAATCAGTTCCAGGCACTACCCTTCGGCCTGTCAACAGCGCCGAGGGTATTCACGAAGGTGATGACGGAAATGATGCTTCAACTCCGGATCCAAGGGATAAATGTGGTGCCTAATCTAGGCGATCTCCTGATAACTGCAAGATCCAGGGAACTTTTGTTGCTCCATTTCGACCGCACCATCCGTCTTCTGTCCGACCATGGGTGGATTCTCAACTTACAGAAGTCCCACCTGAAGCCAACACAGAGGCTCCTGTTCCTGGGGATGTTGCTGGATAATGTGGCACAGAAGGTGTTTCTACCAGAGGACAAGGCGAGAACACTTCAGGAGACGGTCCGCATGGTGCTCCGACCTGCTAAAGTTTCCATCCATCTTTGCACCAGATTGTTGGGGAAGATGGTCGCCTCATACGAGGTGATCCAATTTGATCTCCTGAGCAAGTGGTACGGATCACATCTCCAGATTCACCGGAATTTTCGGCTGTCACCTCAGGCCAGGATTTCCCTCCTGTGGTGGCTTCAGTCTTTTAATCTCCTGGAGGGCAGGAGTTTCGGAATTCAGAAATGACCCTCCTCATGACTGATGTGAGTCTGCAAGGATGGGGAGCTGTCACCTAAGGGGCACAGTTCCAGGGCAGGTGGTCATCCCATTGAAGGCCTCCTTCCAATCAACATTCTGGAACTTCGGGCGATCTGCTTCAAGCGTCACCTCTGCTCAAGGATCACGCGATACAGGTACAGTTGGACAACACCACGGCGGTGGCGTATATCAATCAACAAGGAGGGACAAAAAGCAGAGCCTGCATGCGAGAGGTGTCAAAGATACTCCTCTGGGCGGAAAGAAATGCAAGAGCAATGTCCGCAATCTTCTTTCCGGGTTTGGACAACTGGGAGGCAGACTTCCTGAGTCGTCACGATCTCCACTTGGGGGAGTGGGGACCATCTGGTGTTCCAGCAGATCATCGACCGGTGGGGTTGCCCACAAATAAACATGATGGCTTCTCGTCTCAACAATAAATTTCCCTGGTATTGCTCGCGAACCAGGGACCCTCAGGCGAGGGCAGTGGATGCATTGGCTTCGCCTTGGCAGTACCGGCTGGTCTACCGGTTTCCTCCAATTCCATTGCCCCCAAGAGTGCTAAAGCGAATCAGGAATCTAGGTGTCCAGGCAATTCTGATTGCCCCGGATTGGCCTCGGAGGGCGTGTTACGTGGATCTTCCATCGAAGAACCTTGGCCTCTACCACTAAGAAGCGATCTTCAACAAGGACCGTTCGTCTACCCGGACTTACGGCGACTTCGTTTGACGGCATGGAGGTATAGCGGAACATCCTAGCTCACAAGGGCCTTTCCAAAAAGGTTATTGCAACCATGGTCCAGGCAACCTGTGACGTCAAAACACCATCATCATATCTGGTGGAGATATGTCTCTTGGTGCGAAGAACGCACGTTTCCGCCTGCAGAGTTTCACTTGGGACGTTTCCTGCAGGCTGGATAAGTGCTTACATCTGGGTTCCATTAGGATCCAGATTTCAGCGCTCTCCATTTTCTTTCAGAAGAAATTGGCAGTGTTGCCAGAAGTTCAGACCTTCTTGCAAGGGGTACTCCACATACAACCTCCCTTTGTGCCGCCTACGGCACCTTGGGATTTGGATGTAGTGTTGAAATTTCTACAGTCCTCCTGGTTTGAACCTCTGAAGACGGTAGAAGACAAGTACCTCACGTGAAAGACGGTGATGTTACTGGCCCTGGTTTCTGCTCGACGTGTCTCGGAATTGGGGGTCTTATCATGTAAAAGTCCATACTTGGTCTTTTACAAGGACAGAGCGGAGCTCTGGACTAGACAGCAGCAGTTCCTGCCAAAGGTTGTCTCCGCGTTTCATCTGAATCAACCTATTGTGATTCCATCCAGTTCTGACGCTTCTGATCCTCCGGAGACATTAGGCACTGTGCGGGCCTTGAAGATCTGTCAGGTGTGCAGTTCGGGTCAGAAAGACGGGTTGCCCTGCTTCAAAGCAGTCCATTGCTCATTGGATTAGACCCACTATCCAACAGGCCTATGTGTCTGCAGCCTTACCTGTTCCTAAGTCTCTAAAGGCCCACTCTACTAGATCAGTGGGCTCTTCCTGGGCGGCTGCCCGAGGAGTCTCGGCCTTACAACTATGCCGAGCTGCAACCTGGTTGGGGAAGAACACTTTTTTTGTGAAGTTCTACAAATTTGATACCCTGGCCAAAGAGGATACCCAGTTTGGGCAGGCGGTGCTGCAGCAGTCTCCGCACATTCCCGCCCGTTCTGGAAGCTTTGGGACATTCCCATCGTACTAGTTTCTCACAATATCCCTTATGGATGCTAGAGAAAATAGGATTTTAATACCTACCAGTAAATCCTTTTCTCGTAGTCCATAAGGGATATTGGGCGCCCGCCTCAGCGCGTGGACTTTTCTGCAGTTACCTGTTCAGCTGTTGCTGGTTGTTGTATGGTGTGCTGGTGTGTAAATCTCACCACCCTTTCTAGTATCATGTTCCTTCTCTCATATGTCTTTTCTCCTTCGGGCATGTTTTTTTTTTTACCTATAACTGCCCGTGGGAGGGGGCATAGAGGGGAGGAGCCAGCACACCCAGTGAAGAAAATTTAAAGTGCACCAGCTCCTTTGGACCCCGTCTACACGCCATTGTACTAGTTTCCCCCAATATCCCTTATGGACTACGAGAAAAGGATATACCGGTAGGTATTAAAAATAAGAATTTACTTACCGATAATTCTATTTCTCGGAGTCCGTAGTGGATGCTGGGGTTCCTGAAAGGACCATGGGGAATAGCGGCTCCGCAGGAGACAGGGCACAAAAAGTAAAGCTTTAGGATCAGGTGGTGTGCACTGGCTCCTCCCCCTATGACCCTCCTCCAAGCCAGTTAGGTACTGTGCCCGGACGAGCGTACACAATAAGGGAGGAATTTTGAATCCCGGGTAAGACTCATACCAGCCACACCAATCACACCGTACAACTTGTGATCTAAACCCAGTTAACAGTATGATAACAGCGGAGCCTCTGAAAAGATGGCTCACAACAATAATAACCCGATTTTTGTAACTATGTACAAGTATTGCAGATAATCCGCACTTGGGATGGGCGCCCAGCATCCACTACGGACTCCGAGAAATAGAATTATCGGTAAGTAAATTCTTATTTTCTCTATCGTCCTAGTGGATGCTGGGGTTCCTGAAAGGACCATGGGGATTATACCAAAGCTCCCAAACGGGCGGGAGAGTGCGGATGACTCTGCAGCACCGAATGAGAGAACTCCAGGTCCTCTTTTGCCAGGATATCAAATTTGTAGAATTTTACAAACGTGTTCTCCCCTGACCACGTAGCTGCTCGGCAGAGTTGTAATGCCGAGACCTCTCGGGCAGCCGCCCAAGATGAGCCCACCTTCCTTGTGGAATGGGCCTTAACCGATTTAGACTGTGGCAGGCCTGCCTCAGAATGTGCAAGTTGAATTGTGTTACAAATCCAACGAGCAATCGACTGCTTAGAAGCAGGCGCACCCAACTTGTTGGGTGCATACAGTATAAACAGCGAGTCAGATTTTCTGACTCCAGCTGTCCTGGAATATATTTTCAGGGCCCTGACAACTTCTAGCAACTTGGAGTCCTCCAAGTCCCTAGTAGGTGCAAGGCACCACAATAAGCTGGTTCAGGTGAAACACTGACACCACCTTAGGGAGAGAACTGGGGACGAGTCCGCAGCTCTGCCCTGTCCGAATGGACAAACAGATATGGGCTTTTTTGAGAAAAAACCACCAATTTGACACTCGCCTGGTCCAGGCCAGGGCCAAGAGCATGGTCACTTTTTATGTGAGATGCTGCAAATCCACATATTTGACTGGTTTTAAACCAATGTGATTTGAGAAATCCCAGAACTACGTTGAGATCCCACAGTGCCACTGGAGGCACAAAAAAGGGGTTTGTATATGCAATACTCCCTTGACAAACTTCTGGACTTCAGGAACTGAAGCCAATTCTTTCTGGAAGAAAATTTACAGGGCCGAATTTGAACCTTAATGGACCCCAATTTGAGGCCCATAGACACTCCTGTTTGCAGGAAATGCAGGAAACGACCGAGTTGAAATTTCTTTGTGGGGCCTTCCTGGCCTCACACCACGCAACAAATTTTCGCCACACGTGGTGATAATGTTGTGCGGTCACCTCCTTTCTGGCTTTGACCAGGGTAGGAATGACCTCTTCCGGAATGCCTTTTTTCCCTTAGGATCCGGCTTTCCATCGCCATGCCGACAAACGCAGCTGCGGTAAGTCTTGGAACAGACATGGTACTTGCTGAAGCAAGTCCCTTCTTAGCGGCAGAGGCCATAAGACCTCTGTAAGCATCTCTTGAAGTTCCGGGTACCAAGTCCTTCTTGGCCAATCCGGAGCCATGAGTATAGTTCTTACTCCTCTACGTCTTATAATTCTCAGCACCTTAGGTATGAGAAGCAGAGGAGGGAACACATACACCGACTGGTACACCCACGGTGTTACCAGAACGTCCACATCTATTGCCTGAGGGTCCCTTGACCTGGCGCAATACCTGTCCCGTTTTTTGTTCAGACGGGACGCCATCATGTCCACCTTTGGTATTTCCCAACGGTTTACAATCATGTGGAAAAAACTTCTCAATGAAGTTTCCACTCTCCCGGGTGGAGGTCGTGCTGAGGAAGTCTGCTTCCCAGTTTCCATTCCCGGGATGAAAAACTGCTGACAGTGTTATCACATGATTTTCCGCCCAGCGAAAAGTCCTTGCAGTTTCTGCCATTGCCCTTCTGCTTCTTGTGTCGCCCTGTCTGTTTACGTGGGCGACTGCCGTGATGTTTTTCCCACTGGATCAATACCGGCTGACCTTGAAGCAGAGGTCTTGCTAAGCTTAGAGCATTATAAATTTACCCTTAGCTCCAGTATATTTATGTGGAGAAAAGTCTCCATACTTGATCACACTCCCTGGAAATTTTTCCCTTGTGTGACTGCTCCCCAGCCTCTCAGGCTGGGCTCCGTGGTTACCAGCATCCAATCCTGAATGCCGAATCTGCGGCCCTCTAGAAGATGAGCACTCTATAACCACCACAGGAGAGACACCCTTGTCCTTGGATATTGGGTTATCCGCTGATGCATCTGAAGATGCGATCCGGACCATTTGTCCAGCAGATCCCACTGAAAAGTTCTTACGTGAAATCTGCCGAATGGAATTGCTTCGTAGGAAGCCACCATTTTTACCAGGACCCTTGTGCAATGATGCACTGTTTTTAGGAGGTTCCTGACTTGCTCGGATAACTCCCTGGCTTTCTCTTCCGGGAGAAACACCTTTTTCTGGACTGTGTCCAGAATCATCCCTAGGCACAGCAGACGTGTCGTCGGGATCAGCTGCGATTTTGGAATATTTAGAATCCACCCGTGCTGATTGTAGCAGTATCCGAGATAGTGCTACTCCGACCTCCAACTGTTCCCTGGACTATGCCCCTATCAGGAGATCGTCCAAGTAAGGGATAATTAAGACGCCTTTTCTTCGAAGAAGAATCATCAATTCGGCCATTACCTTGGTAAAGACCCCGGGGTGCCGTGGACAATCCAAACGGCAGCGTCTGAAACTGATAGTGACAGTTCTGCACCACGAACCTGAGGTACCCTTAGTGAGAAGGGCAAATTTGGGACATAGAGGTAAGCATCCCTGATGTCCCGGGACACTATATAGTCCCCTTCTTCCTGGTTCGTTATCACTGCTCTGAGTGACTTCATCTTAATTTGAACCTTTGTAAGTGTTCAAAAAAATTTTTTTTATTTTTTAGAATAAGTCTCACCTAGCCTTCTGGCTTCAGTACCACAATATAGTGTGGAATAATACCCCTTTTCTGTAGTAGGAGGGGTAATTTAATTGTCACCTGCTGGGAACACAGCTTGTGAATTTTTTCCCATACTACCTCCTTGTCGGAGGGAGACTTGGTAAAGCAGACTTCAGGAGCCTGCGAAGGGGAAACGTCTCGACATTCCCATCTGTACCCCCGGGATACTACTTGTAGGATCCAGGGGTCCTGTACGGTCTCAGCGCCATGCTGAGAACTTGTCAGACGCGGTGGAACGCTTCTGTTCCTGGGAATAGGCTGCCTGTTGCAGTCTTCTTCCCTTTCCTCTTTCCTCTTTTTTTTTTTTTTTTAGAATAAGTCTCACCTAGCCTTCTGGCTTCAGTACCACAATATAGTGTGGAATAATACCCCTTTTCTGTAGTAGGAGGGGTAATTTAATTGTCACCTGCTGGGAACACAGCTTGTGAATTTTTTCCCATACTACCTCCTTGTCGGAGGGAGACTTGGTAAAGCAGACTTCAGGAGCCTGCGAAGGGGAAACGTCTCGACATTCCCATCTGTACCCCCGGGATACTACTTGTAGGATCCAGGGGTCCTGTACGGTCTCAGCGCCATGCTGAGAACTTGTCAGACGCGGTGGAACGCTTCTGTTCCTGGGAATAGGCTGCCTGTTGCAGTCTTCTTCCCTTTCCTCTTTCCCTGGGCAGATATGATCTTATAGGGACGAGAGGACTGAGGCTGAAAAGACGGTGTCTTTTTCTGCAGAGATGTGACTTAGGGTAAAAAACGGTGGATTTTCCAGCAGTTGCCGTGACCACCAGGTCCGATGGACCGACCCCAAACAAGTCCTCTTCCTTTATACGGCCATACTGTGCCGTTTGGAATCTGCATCACCTGACCACTGTCGTGTCCATAACATCTTCTGGCAGTTATGGACATCGCGTTTATTCATGATGCCAGAGTGCAAATATCCCTCTGTGCATCTCGCATATATAGAAATGCTCTATAGTCAATAAAATACTGTCCCTGTCAAGGGTATCAATATTTTTAGTCAGGGAATCCGACCAAGCCACCCTAGCTCTGCACATCCAGGCTGAGGCGATCGCTGGCCGCAGTATAACACCAGTATGTGTGTATATACTTTTTATTATATTTTCCAGCCTTGTCAGCTGGTCCTTGAGGACGGCCCTATCTATAGACGGTACCGCCACTTGTTTTGATAAGCGTGTGAGCGCCTTATCCACCTTAAGGGGTGTTTCCCAACGCGCCCTAACTTCTGGCGGGAAAGGGTATACCGCCCATAATTTTCTATCGGGGGGAACCCACGCATCATCACACACTTTATTTAATTTATCTGATTCAGGAAAAACTATGGTAGTTTTTTCACATCCCACATAATACCCTCTTTTGTGGTACTTGTAGTATCAGAAATACGTAACACCTCCTTCATTGCCTTTAACGTGTGGCCCTAATAAGGAATACGTTTGTTTATTCACCGTCGACACTGGATTCAGTGTCCCTGTCTGTGTCTGTGTCGACCGACTAAAGTAAACGGGCGTTTTAAAACCCTTGACGGTGTTTTTGAGACGTCTGGACCGTACTAATTGTTTGTCGGCCGTCTCATGTCGTCAACCGACCTTGCAGCGTGTTGACATTATCACGTAATTTCCTAAATAAGCCATCCATTCCGGTGTCGACTCCCTAGAGAGTGACATCACCATTACAGGCAATTGCTCCGCCTCCTCACCAACATCGTCCTCCTACCTGTCGACACACACGTACCGACACACAGCACACACACAGGGAATGCTCTGATAGAGGACAGGACCCACTAGCCCTTTGGAGAGACAGAGGGAGAGTTTGCCAGCACACACCAAAAACGCTATAATTATATAGGGACAACCTTATATAAGTGTTTTCCCTTATAGCATCTTAATATATATATAAGCATATCGCCAAATTAGTGCCCCCCCTCTCTGTTTTAACCCTGTTTCTGTAGTGCAGTGCAGGGGAGAGCCTGGGAGCCTTCCCTCCAGCCTTTCTGTGAGGGAAAATGGCGCTGTGTGCTGAGGAGATAGGCCCCGCCCCTTTTTCGGCGGCCTCGTCTCCCGCTCTTAACGGATTCTGGCAGGGGTGAAATATCTCCATATAGCCTCCGGAGGCTATATGTGAGGTATTTTTAGCCAAAATAGGTATTCATTTGCCTCCCAGGGCGCCCCCCTCCCAGCGCCCTGCACCCTCAGTGACTGCCGTGTGAAGTGTGCTGAGAGGAAAATGGCGCACAGCTGCAGTGCTGTGCGCTACCTTTAGAAGACTGAGGAGTCTTCTGCCGCCGATTCTGGACCTCTTCTTACTTCAGCATCTGCAAGGGGGCCGGCGGCAAGGCTCCGGTGACCATCCAGGCTGTACCTGTGATCGTCCCTCTGGAGCTGATGTCCAGTAGCCAAGAAGCCAATCCATCCTGCACGCAGGTGAGTTCACTTCTTCTCCCCTAAGTCCCTCGTTGCAGTGATCCTGTTGCCAGCAGGACTCACTGTAAAATAAAAAACCTAAGCTAAACTTTCCTAAGCAGCTCTTTAGGAGAGCCACCTAGATTGCACCCTTCTCGGCCGGGCACAAAATCTAACTGGCTTGGAGGAGGGTCATAGGGGGAGGAGCCAGTGCACACCACCTGATCCTAAAGCTTTACTTTTTGTGCCCTGTCTCCTGCGGAGCCGCTATTCCCCATGGTCCTTTCAGGAACCCCAGCATCCACTAGGCCGATAGAGAAATCCTATTATCTTCCAATGAGCAGGCGTTTGGTAGAAGGAAGAAGAGCGATCAGTGGCACTTCTCAGCTAGGGACAGTGCCCAACCCCAGGATTATCCAATTGTGAAGATGTAACGTATATATTTATGTGTAAAGCAGTGCTCCATCACAGCCAGCAGTCAGTAATCCAGGCCATTAATACTTGCCCTCTTTTGTCTTGCTCTCCTGTCATCTGGTTAGCTGTGTGAATACAGCAGAGGCCCTGGCCACGCTTGGGGAGAAGATATGTGTAGAAGTGAACAGCTGCCTCAGTCAACATGGCTACGCACCCTTCTCCACAGAGAAAGAGGAATGTCTTAAAGGACAAATTCAGAGCGCCTCATCTCCTTCCAACCAGATACACAGATTAATAGGTAACGTCCGTTTACTTATTGCACCTGTTTTATCATATTGTCCCAGAAGTGACCAAATGGTATGTCTGTCCTGTAGCGGCACAGGAGAGAATGGTGTTAAGAGTTCAGTACGTGTACTCCTGCACACCTTCCACAGGTAGCTGGTATGAAAAGGAAAAGCTGGACAGAAGTGGAAAGAGTGGCCGTTGTTGCTGCAGCCAGCTGGCCTGCAGAGAAGTGCAGGAACCAGGGGGATCTGCCAGATGGACTAACTTTGGGGATCAGTTTTTACTTGGGACGTTCCACCCAGAACTGTATTGTTGGTTTTGGGATAAGGATTGTGCAGAGATGTAGAGCTCAATAAGACTCTATAGCTCATTTATCTATTCTCTACAACATGATAGAATGGGAAAGGTTACTATGGGCAACATGTTACCTTTTACCTATGCATACATTTTCATAAATGTCCCCAGCCTTATTTGTAACATTGGCTTCTTTTTCTAAGAGTCTTGATAAAAATAGATGGACATTATGCATTCTGCAAAGAGAAACCACAAACAAAATGCTAAATAGCAGCACTTGACATAAAAACCAATCAGCTATATTATTAAGCAAGGTGAAGATGGATGGATTGAAAGGTGATAAAAAAAACCCCATTTATTTAAAAAACACAAAATATATTTTGACTACACCTAAAATAAAAACATTCAGAATCCCCAATATATACTGCTTAGATTCTCGTGTCCGTTCCTTAATTAGCATGGACTGCAGATGGGTGTAAGAATTTTAATGAAAATAGGGCTGATGGCACAGTCTAGATGTAACCGTACCACAAAAACACCCGGTGGAGGTATCCTGAGTATGATCCCTGAAGAGGGTGATGATTACGGGGTCCTGAGTCCTCACTAGATAGCGGTGTCCTCAATGCAGAACAAATGTGGATAGGCACCGGTGGCAAGTCCGTTCACCAGATGATTTTCCCTTCTGCACAAACGTATTTGAAGTCCAATAAAGGTCCGGGCACATGAAGAGCAGTTTCCAATGAAGAAAGGGTAATCTGAAATAACAGCTAACGCATTTTGCTGCAGGTCCTGCAGCTTTTTTGAAAAAGCTGCAGGATCTGCAGCGAAACGCGTTAGTGGTTATTTCAGTGGTTATACCCCGTAATCATCACCCTCTTCAGGGATCATACTCAGGATACCTCCAGCGGGTGTTTTTGTGGTAATGTTATTTCTTTATCATCCACTAGGGGTCACTGGAGTACTCTTGGGATATGGACGGGCTTCCGTAGGAACAGCACTGAATATTTAAATTTAGAACACTCCACCCCTCCATATCCCCGAGTACCTCAGTGTTTTTTCTGTGCTCGAAGTAGTAACAGCTCTGTGGCTAAGAGTCACAATTACTTTGAATTTTTATTTTTATTTTTATTTTTTTCTATTCTATACATCCCTTTTCCCCTTCCAAAAGGCAGGGTCAGGGATAGTGCAGCTGCTGATAGCAGCAGGGGCGTGTCGGGCCTCTCTGAAAGAGCTTCCTCACAGCCACACACACACACACACATCCTGCAGGCTGGCCGGCGCTTACTGAGAAGCCCCGTCGGAGCCTCATCACAGAACAGCAAAGTGCAGGTATGTGAGGGGAGAACGGGGCGGTCAGCTTCCGCTGCCGCCCGAGGTGTGGGGAAAGCGCTGGGTTCTTTCGGCTGACTGACGCCGCCGCAGCTGCTCCGGCCGCCGGGTATCATAGCCGCCCGCTGATCCGGCCGCCGGGTCTCATAACGCGCTGCTCCGGCCGCCGCTTTTTACAGCCCACCTGCTCCGGCCCCGCGTCTCTGATCGCCGCTGGTCCGCCCGCCGCTTCTCCCGCTGCTCCGGCCGCCGCTTGTACAAACTCCGCTGCGGCCGGTAATCATAGCGCTAACACGCGCTCCCAGTCTTCCAGGTCCCGGCGCAGGGGTGCCCGCTGCCCGGCCCGCACTGCACGCAATGGAGCAGATGCGAGGGGGGGGGGAGAAGGGACAGCAGCAACATCAGGCTGTTGATAGTATGGCACACATTTTATATAGATATATAATGATGTTTATACTGGCAGGGAGGCTGTTTATAAGATCAGTATGAAACTTCACTGTGATTATATGTATAAGCATGGCAGCCATTTTAACATGCTTCCTGTGTCTTCCTGCTGTGATTCCAGAACGTTCCAGTACTACATCTCTACTCCACCGGAGGCGCAGGGGTGTTAGTGGGAATTTGGGATCACATTTCATAGTACTGGCCACGTGTACTGCACTTGGCCAGATATATATACAGAGACACCTTAATACTATTTTACTGAGTCGTGCAAGTGTCTGTTTTTTGTGTATTGTATTGTCTGTCGCCATAATGAGTAAGGCACCAGCAAAAACTAAAAAGCATAATTGCAAAGTCTGTAGCAGTGTGTTACCAGATGGATCTACCACATGTACAGTATGTTTTGTGGATTCGGTTCAGAATACCATTTCTGCTCCAGTTTTACAACCAATGTCCTCACCGGACCCTCCGTGGGGTATGTTAGTAAATGTACTGGATAGGTTACAATCCGAATTGACCGCCGCTCGTCAGGAGCGGGAAACGGCAAGATCTGAGTCTAGGGTGAGACCGCCAGAACTACCGGAGGCGTCTCAGCCTTGCGTAAGGTCCAAATCCATTTTGGGTAAACGGGATAAATTTCATATGTCTTATGATTTTCCAGTTTCTGCTATGTTGCATTCTGACGATTCCATGCCAGACCTCACGGAACAAGATGAGGGTGAGGAGGGCGAAGTGGAGTCAGATGGCGAGGATTTTAACAGTTCCGGCATTGATGATCTCATCAGAGCGGTATGTCAGTCTCTGAAGTTTACTGAAACTGAGGAGCCTCTCACAAATGATCAGGTCGTATTTACTAAACGACAAAAAACTCCAATAAGTTTTCCTGTGTCGGAATCTCTTAATCAGATGTTAGTAGAAACACGACAGAATCCAGATAAACGGTTTTCTATACCTCGCAGATTTAAGTCTAGTTACCCGTTTCCAGACTCTGTAACGTGTACATGGGAGAATCCACCAATAGTTGATTCTTCAGTGTCCAAGCTTACCAAGAAATTAACCATACCAGTGCCAGCAGCTACTACGCTTAAAGATCCTTCAGATCGCAAGATAGAAACTATGCTAAAGTCCATGTATGTAGCAGCAGGTGTGATGCTGAGACCTGGATTGGTTGGCATTTGGGTCACTAAGGCGCTCAACTCAAATCTGCTTTACATGACGAAAACCTGATACTTCTTGTAAATCAAATGAGTGAAGCTGTAGAGTATCTCTGTACAGCGTCTACTGACGTCTGTCAGCTCACTTCTCGTATTTCATCGTCGCTAGTTACGGCACGAAGAGCACTCTGGCTGCGTGCTTATCATGCGGAGGCAGAGGTCAAACGAGGTATAGAGGCGTTGCCTTACGATGGCAAGAAGCTGTTTGGTCCTGAATTGGACGCATGGATTGCTGAGGCTACGGGAGGTAAGTCTGTTTTCTTACCATTGCCTCCACCGGTATCAAGAAGGAGGTACGCTGGACCTTCGTTCAAATCCTTTAGACCTCAGTCCTTTCGAGGACGTGGCAGAGGAACAGCCACGCCTGCTAGACGTGGTCGCGGACGTGGTTTCCAACAAACCAACACAACTCGCCAGGACGCTAAGGTTACCGACAAGCCAGTGGCATGACGGGCTACCAGCCCATCTCGGTTCTCCGATTGTGGGAGCACGCCTTCAGACGTTCCATTTGGCGTGGTTCCACACATCCGCGGATGGGTGGATCCGCAATTTAGTGTTAAAAGGTTACAAAATAGAGTTCGACTGTCTTCCGCCTCTGCGGTTTTTCAAGACAGGATTGCCTCTGTCGGACGACAAGAGGACGGTTCTGCAAATTGCCATTCAGTCCCTACTGGATTCAGCAGTTTTGATTCCGGTCCCTGTACACCAACAGGGTCAGGGTTACTATTCAAGTCTGTTTGTAGTACCGAAGCCGGATGGCTCAGTCTGACCAATATTGAACTTAAAGGGTCTCAATCAGTACGTAACTTACTACAGATTCAAAATGGAGTCTCTGCGTTCGGTGATTGCGGGTTTAGAGCCAAAGGAATTTATGATTGCGCTAGATCTCAAGGATGCGTACTTACACATTCCAATTTGGCAGCCTCATCAGAGATTCTTACGGTTTGCAATACGCCAGAACCATTACCAGTTTCAGGCTCTACCGTTTGGCCTGTCATCAGCGCCTCGGGTATTCACCAAAGTGATGTCTGTGATGATAGCTCATCTCAGATCCCTGGGAGTGACAATAGTTCCGTATTTAGACGATTTGCTCATCAAAGCTCCGTCTCAACAGATACTTCTCCAACATGCGCTGCTAACATACGATGTACTGGTTCACCACGGTTGGATTGTCAACTTCAAGAAATCACATCTAATTCCGTCTCAACGCCTTCAATTCCTAGGTATGATTCTCGATACGGTCAATCAAAGAATTTACCTACCACAGCAGAAAGTACAAATTCTACGCTATCTAGTACAATTAGTGCTCAAGCCACGCACAGTGTCGGTACACTTGTGCATTCGCCTCTTAGGCATAATGGTGGCAGCTTTCGAAGCGCTTCAGTTCGGAAGATTTCACTCGCGTCCATTTCAACTGAATGTGCTCGCCCAGTGGTCGGGCTCGCATCTGCAGATTCACCACAGGGTGAGGTTGTCGCCAAGGGCAAGAGTATCTCTGCTCTGGTGGCTCAAGGAACACAATTTAACCGCAGGAAGACGGTTCGGAGGCTGGAATTGGATCATTCTAACTACGGACGCCAGTCTCAGAGGTTGGGGAGCGGTAATTCAAAATTGTCAGCTCCAGGGTCACTGGGCGGATCACAAAAAATTGCTGTCTATAAATGTCCTGGAACTCCGCGCAATTTACAATGCGCTACGACAAGCAGTGCACATGCTTCGCTCTCAGCCTGTCCAAGTGCAGTCAGACAATGCGACGGCGGTCGCATACATCAACAAACAAGGAGGAACAAGAAGCCGCATGGCAATGCGGGAAGTAGCTCGTATCCTCAATTGGGCGGAATGCCACCAGGTGATGTTGTCGGCCGTGTTCATTCCGGGAGTGGACAACTGGGAAGCGGATTATCTCAGTCGTCGGGATTTTCATCCAGGCGAATGGGCATTAAATCCAGAAGTGTTTCACATGTTGGTTCAGAGATGGGGTTATCCTCAGGTGGACCTGATGGCGTCTCGACACAATCACCAAACGTTCCAGTATGTGTCCAGAACAAGAGATCCAAAGGCAGTGGCGGTGGATGCTCTCACTGTCGCGTGGCCGTACAGTCTTGTGTATCTGTTTCCACCGTTTCCGTTGCTCCCTCTGGTGCTAAAACGGATCAAAAGAGAGTCTGTCACAGTCATACTAGTGGCGCCTCATTGGCCTCGGAGAGCTTGGTTCTCGGATCTCCGAGGACTACTCGCAGACGATCCTTGGCCGCTCCCACTACGTCCAGACCTGTTACAACAGGGTCCGTTCCTTTACCCCGATTTAGCGCGGCTGCATTTGACGGGGTGGCTGTTGAGACCGCTCTCTTAAGAAGAGAGGGCATTCCAGATTCGGTTATACCAACCATGTTACGAGCTAGGAAGCCGGTTACGGCAGCTCATTACAGAATATGGCGTGCCTATATAGGTTGGTGTGAAGCTCGGAAGTTTCCGACATCATCTTTCAAGTTATCCCGCCTTTTGTTGTTTCTACAAACAGGGTTAGATGGAGGACTGCGTTTATCTACACTAAAGGTGCAGGTATCTGCTTTGTCAATTTACTTTCAAAGACGATTGGCTCTATTGCCGTCTATACGCACTTTTCTCCAAGGTGTCCTCAGAGTACAGCGCCATGGGACTTGAATCTGGTTTTAGAGTTCTTACAGTCTTCATATTTTGAACCCTTACAGCAAGTGGATATAAAGTTTCTCACTTGGAAAACAATTTTTCTTCTAGCCTTAGCTTCGGCAAGGCGTGTTTCGGATTTGGGTGCCTTGTCATGCAAGTCACCGTATTTGGTGTTTCATGATGACAGAGCGGAACTTCGGACGAATCCCGCTTTCTTACCAAAGGTAGTGTCATCTTTTCACATCCATCAACCAATAGTAGTTCCTGTGTTGACGGCACATTCTGGAACTCTGGATGTGGTACGCGCATTACGCATTTATGTATCCCGAACGTCTTCAGTTCGTAAGACGGATACGTTGTTTGTTCTCTATGATGCTGCCAAGATGGGTTGGCCAGCGTCTAAACAAACCTTATCCAGATGGATAAAACTGACCATACGTCAGGCTTACCTTCATGCTAGGTTACAACCGCCTACATCAGTAACCGCTCATTCCACACGTTCTGTGGGAACTTCATGGGCAGCTGGTCGAGGAGCTTCTACGACGCAGCTTTGCCGTGCGGCTACATGGTCTTCAGTGCACACGTTTGTGCGCTTTTACAAGTTTGATACGTTTGCGGCATCAGCATCTAGCTTTGGCCGCCTAGTGTTACAAGTGCCAAACAGCTCTCCCGCCCACGGGGGAAGCTTTGGTACGTCCCAAGAGTACTCCAGTGACCCCTAGTGGATGATAAAGAAAATAGGATTTTGGTACTTACCAGGTAAATCCTTTTCTTTGAATCCATAGGGGGCACTGGACGCCCACCCAGAGCAGTTTTACCTAGTTGTGGTGAGTTCTGAGGATCTTATGGTAACACACTTTCACCGACTGGTTCAAATTACAAGTGCTGTCAACTGTTTAGTTGTCAGTAACGTTATGTGTCAACTTCGTTATTGTCCGTTATGTTATATGTAATACTCCAAACCTCTCTATAGTTCCTGTTCGGCTCAGTAAAAAACACTGAGGTACTCGGGGATATGGAGGGGTGGAGTGTTCTAAATTTAAATATTCAGTGCTGTTCCTACGGAAGCCCGTCCATATCCCAAGAGTACTCCAGTGCCCCCTATGGATTCAAAGAAAAGGATTTACCTGGTAAGTACCAAAATCCTATTATCTGGACTGCCATCAGCCCTATTTTCATTTCAATTCTTACACTCATCTGCAGTCCATGCTAATTAAGGAACGGACACGAGCATCTAAGCCAGGCCTAGCCAACCTGTGGCTCTCCAGCTGTTGTGGAACTACACGTCCCAGCATGCCCTACCACAGTTTAAGCATTCCCTAATAACAAAACTGTGGCAGGGTATGCTGGGATTTGTAGTTTCACAACAGCTGGAGAGCCACAGGTTGGCCAGGGCTGATCAAAGCAGTATTGGTGATTCTGAATGTTTTTTTTTTTTTTATGTGTAGTCAAAATATATTGTGTTTTTTAAATAAATGTTTTTTTTATCACCTTTCAATCCATCTATCTTCACTTAGCTTAATAATATAACTCATTGGTTTTTATGTCAAGTACTGCTATTTAGCATTTTGTTTGTGTTTTCCAGTTTTGTACGGGTTTGACTAACCCTGTTTTATTAGCAGCAGCTTTTTTTTTTTGTAGAACAGCCCTCTTTGCGCCCGATACTAACCTTGGTTACATTCCACTATTCTGCAAAGGGAACCTTATTACGCTATTTGTATTTAGCAGAAGCTCTCATGTTGCATAACTATGCTCGCCTCAGGGCTATGGTGGTACCCTAAATCGAATTTGCATTAGTCGAGTCTGTGGTTTTGATATTCCTATATCATGGTGGTTGCAAGGATCTGCTGCCTGCAACTCTGTCCAGGGGTGTGGAGAGCAGTGGCAGGCACTCTGTGGTTAAATGCTGGTTGTCACTATTGGCTTTTTGGCTAGACTTTGTCCTCAGAACAGCGAGGCTCTCACTGGGAAAGAAGACTGGGAATGGGGAAGAGACAGAACTGAGAAATGATCTGGTCCACAGGGGCTACACTCCAGGCCAACCACACCCAGGGGGAACCATATAGTATAACATTTATCTACCCAGTGACTCTCTCTCTGTTACCCCGACTTGTATAATACTATATGCTTACAATACAGAAAGACTCCAGGCTTGGCTAAAGTAGCAACACCTAGCAATATCAAAACTGTTCCAATAGTCTAATAGGGTGTTTTGCATGATCATTTACAGCAGGGCTGGCCAAACCGGTCCTCGAGATCTACCAACAGTTCATTTTTTCCAGGCCTCCTTGAGATCTGTAGAATTGTCAGTTAGGAATGAATGCAGCACATTTTAATTAGTAATAACTACACCTGTGAACCAGCTAGGTGGTCTGGAAAATGTGAACTGTTGGTAGATCTCGAGGACTGGTTTGGCCAGCTCTGACTTACAGCATAGGTCTGCAAACTCGGTCATCATTACCCCACACAGTGCATGTTTTGCAGGTAACCCAGCAGGTGCACAGGTGTATTAATTACTCAGACACATTTTAAAAGGTCTGCAGGTGTAGTTAATTATTCACTTGTGATTCTGTGAGGAGACCTGCAAAACATGCACTGTGTGGGGTAATGAGGACCGAGTTTGCAGACCTGTGACTTACAGTAATATGGTTGTTTTACAGACTCCAGGAACCTAACATTTTTACTGAGCTACCTGTCCGCCACCAACCAGAGATCTGTTCCTGTATTACCCGGAGGACTGGGTCCCATCCAAAAAGAACTGGAAGAGATGGCTGTGAAATTTCTGCGTCTCGTCAATTATAATAAAATGGTATTTAGTCCCTACTATGACTCAATCCTGGGAGAAATACTGAACAAACATAAGCCCCAGCCTTGAGCTTGTAATCAATACATCGACTGAGATGAATAGCCAGGAAGTGCTGTCATCACCGCTCTACATTAAATAGCTTTCAGTGTACGGGACACCGTGTTCCATCACTGATCTGTAACACATTAATCTCACAGACCAGACACTGAGATTCCTACATAAAGCGAAAGATAAAAGCGTCTCACCGTCCTTGCTTAAATATTGTATTTCCGGAAGAGACTGAAGCTGTGTTTTGCGGGAACTGCAGTTGGGAGACCGGTGTTTTGAATCTTCAAGTGTGTGTTTATATCGGGGGCGGTCCTTAGTGCATCTCTCGTGTGCAGCTTTTTTTCTTTACATTGCGCAGAGTACATATACTAATGCATCGCTGTCCTGTAGAGGAACTGGAATATGGACACTGGCTTATTAAACTATACGGAGAGACCTGATTGCCAATCTGTTGCAATAAAGTTCTTTTGCTGAGCGAAACTCGCCTAAAAATTTACAATTTCAACCCTTTATCTAACTTCAATCAGCTAGCTCTGCAAACGTCAAACCTGCTCAACCGGATTACACTTCTTTTCCCCCTAAAACGCTTTGGCAGTAATCACGCCACCAAAGGAAAGGATATAGCTTTTTACCTCAACTATTTTGCACTTCCTAAATGAGATTCTCTGTCATCTCCAGGTAACTGCACAAGGAGGAATTCACCCAAAGGGAATAGTTTATAGGAATCTGCCTGAAAATAGATATCAGTGAGTTGTTTCTTGTGGATTCCCATTCATGGTGGGAAAAGTGCATCCCTAACACCAGTGTGCAAGCACTGAAGGTGTACACAGCTGCAAGCAGACTACTCGTTCACTAAGGACTAACACTGTAACTAAAGCAATTTGTGGTTGACCACAGGAAATTGCGTTTGTACTGTTTATGAAAAGTTTATAGTTTATTGCACTTGGCTTATGAAACAGTCACCCTACAAACATTGATCTCCCAAGTCAATGAGACATATACATTATTTTCAGACACAAAACCAGAACGAACGCCCTAACGCTTCCATATTTACCATAATAGAAAGCTTTGCTTTGTCCCACATAAGTTGGTTCTTCCGCATTTTGTCGTCATAAAGCTTTAATAAATCTGATTTTCACTTTAAGCTACATATTGTATTTGTGTCAAAACAAATTCAATGTGGTAACTTTTTTTTTCATAATTTGTTTTTTTTTTTTACACACTAATTGTATACGTTTATTCTTCCATCGTTTCTTTGTATTCTGCAGTGTTGAACCCAAAGAAGAGACATTGAAGCCTGTGATAAAATAGATTATATTGTAATATACGAGCATAGACCGTTGTTAATGGTGATCTATAGATTTTCTCTCTACGCAGTTGGATATTGATAATCTTCCATCTGGGAAGAGATCAGAGCAATCTGTGATTCTCCAGCTAGTATAATACTCCCATTTTTGTCGCTGAAGAGTCGAGACCTAATGTAAAGTATTAACTCTATGGAAAATCGGTATGTGGATCTAGAGATGGATTTCAAATGAGTCCTCATCAGTATGGCTTTAAAGGTGATTAATGAACATTAAATCATACATAAGCAGAGAGGTTACTTTTTAATCAGCTGTAAATTATACTGTTATAATAACGCAGTAGTGATGGTGTCCATTGTAATTGGACTACAATAACATCACAATGCTGAACAGTGTTACAACTGCTGTATTACAGCACACTACTGTTACCTTGTAATCCAACAGTGTCCTAATGTCACTTGTCTCCAACATACTACACGTAATAAGATCTTGTACAGTATATACATCCCTTGTAAATGGGCAGGATGATCAGATTCACCACGCCTCGATCAGTGGAGTAAAGCCGCATTGGCTGCAAAGAAATGTTCCGCTTTAAGGCTGTGATACATACTGAAAATAGCATCTTTGTGCAATAAAAGCTTAGTTCTGTTCATCTTTCCATGTACATGCTTACAGACTATTTTACAAATGCAGTCTACAGAGTGGGACTTTTAATCTATACTGAAGTATAAAGTGTTTATCAATAAATCTGAATTTATTCTATGGAATCTATAACTTGTCTGTTGTGGTTTACAGTTAATTAGAAATTAAGTACTCCACCCTATACTTAAGATCTGGCCAAGTTCAGCGAGTTAATATTAAATAAGGAGATCGATTTACCTCATGCATCATTTCTGGGTTCCCGTGCAGACTTCCGGTCTCCAGTTGTTCATGCCTCCAGTTTGCTCAGGAAAGCAGGAACAGGAGTGTAAATGATCGGAAACGGGTCATGTCTTCAACTACCATGCAGATGGTAGGAGGAGGACAGAGACTACAGCAGGGGTCCTTCTTACATTGTCACAACTCTTCGGGCCGGTAGAAGCCGTATTATGGAGAAGCACTTTATTGCATTTGGGCTAATATTTCTAATGAAACATACTGACAATTAGTAGAATTAAGGCCTAGAAGAATACAAGCCGTATTAAGGGCAAAAGGTGGCCCAATAAAGCCCTAACCTGGTGGTCCTAATAACTTGGCCACTCATGTATTTTTATTAGTAACATCAAGGCAAATTTTTGTACATTTCACATTGCTGTGTATATAAGGTTTATTACCACATTACACCCTGTAATTGTAAATTTGAATTTCTCTGTATGTATAGATCTCAGTGAGCTTGAATAATAGATCGTTCATAATGTGGTGTGGTTGGGGTAAGACTGAGAACGGTATACGTTTGGGATCCTGCCATGCAGAGAACAGGGCCCCTTCTCTGAAGGAGGGGACAGGTGTGTGTCAGGAAATGGCAGTAGTTTCCCTAAAAACAAACTAAGCACCCAAGTTCATGACCCTGTTCCACCTTGTTACGGACCCCTAGAAGGAGGGGGTGGGGGTCACCAGGGATTTCCCCGGTACACATGTTGGCCAGTCCAACCCTGCATACATATAGGTGCTGGGTTGTGAGCCGTAAGTTCAGTGCTGCCATGTTGCAGTGATAACAGAACTGGAACCAGACAGTCAGAGGTAAGTAGCTGAAGGTTACTGAAGGTGCATACACACGGTGAGATATTGACTAAGTGCCGATTTTAGCTTTACGATTTCCCTTGAACTCCCCGAAGCCCAGAACCACCGATACGGACTATCTTTACTTGCAATTTTGACTATAATATGTACTCGATTGTACACAACATAGTCAAAATTGCATTGCCTGCACAGTCTATTTTTTCTTGCGATACCGCCCCTTAGGGAGCACACATCAGTAAAGCAAGCTGTGTACGCACGGGTGCGATATGTGCTAACTTTTCTTTCGATTTTGACTATATAGTCACAATCGTTACAAAGCATTGCACCGTGTGTATGCACCTTAAGAGCCAGCCTGATGCTAAGCAATTGGGACTGGTATGTGATGATCTTTATTTTAACAAATGAGTTAAAACAAATAATAAGCCTCCAACGGTTCAAAAGCCGTAACCTTAGTACCATCCACAGTATCGCCAAAATAATTCTCACATTTCATATTTGTTTAATGGTTTTATTCACTGTATGGAAAAAAATGTGACCTGTATCAAACAGCCAGCCACATAACAGTATATGAAGGTTAAAAAAAAAAAAAAAAATTAGAGTGGATTTTATACTTTAAATTCTCTCTGCCCTAGGGAGATTCCCTGAAGTCTTTCGCAGTGCACTGCAGAGGATACTAGCGCTAAACAGAACAAAAATCCATTGGTATGAACAAGGTATATTGCGCAATTTATAAAGGGTACAAATAAAGTGTTTTATGATGGAGGTATTCGCTTTCCATCTTACAGTGTTGTTTTAAAATAGCAGCTGTTTTCTACTAATAAAAACCAAACAAACAAGGCAAACGTTCACAGCGCCCCCTGGTGTCTGGGAATGTAAATCCACTTAGCTGCAAAAAAAACAAAAACCACTATAAAAGGAATACAGTGTCTGGTATTCTGCCACAAATAAAACAAAGAAGCGAAGGGGAGAAAACAAAAATGGAGAACGACGCTAGGTCGGATTTAAAAAAACAAAACAAAAATGGTCACATTTATAAGCTGTCCAGTTTTTAAAATAAAACCTTGGAGTCCCAACGAGTTTTCCGATCGTACATAAAAACACAGAAAATGAAGGAGTATGTACATTTCAAGGTTTCATACTTCCCTATGAGCATAGTTTTTAGTTTCTTCTTATTTTTCAGCTGATGGGGTATACAGGCACCAATGCAAATTTATTTTGAAGATGCTTGTGACAACATTAGTTGTCCTTTAAAGCAGAAGGTTTGAGGCAAAAAGAAAAACATTGGTTGATAAAAAGTCTGTCTCTTCTAAATAACGTTCCAGGTTTTAGAACCACTTCACCGAATTCTCTTCTGCTGCCGAGCTCTGTAGATGTCATGAACTGGAGGCACGACCGCCCCCTTCTCTTCGTCGTCGTCAGAATCTTCATTGGGTCTTTTTAGTGATTTATTGATCAGGGCGTTCACTTCAATGGGGCCGTTACCTTCCAGCAGCAGCTCAACCTGACTCCCAGTGATCAGTCTAACCGCCTCTTCAACAGCTATGCGAGGAGAGAAAGATGGTTCATGATGGGCCCAGGAAATACATAATGTAACAATGATGGTCTAAATAGCTTCCCGATAGGAAAAGAACCAAAAAACATTTTAAACATATAGTGGCAGCCTGATTATTAAATAAGTATTCATGACGATAAAGGACAGAAAAGTTCTCAAGGAGTTCAGGAGAATTTTTGAGGGATAATTTATCATATTATAATACTTGGAGCCCAGTGTCCTGACTATTCTTGATCACGTGGGCTGGAGACACAGACTGCCTCCACTAAGCAAAGGTTATTAATGGAAAATAAAGGTGGCACACACTAAGATTAGATGCTAAAACATTGGGGTGATATAGAACCCAATGACCTTTCACAAACAATCCATTTAGAAAGTGGAGTATGGCAACCGAGCAAGGCCATTAAAGCCATCTTGTTTTTCCAATTTACTTTCTATGTTAGAAACACACTTAGTGTTTGTTCAAACTGTGTCTCGTGCCGTGTTTTTATGTTCTACCACCACCTGCATCAGATCTGTTTCCATTAGATTTCCATTTTGACAATTATAATATAATGGTGGGATAGCAGCACCAGGATATACAGGATAGACGGGGAAGGGGGGCCATACAGGAATGGCGGGGAGAGCCGAGCAGTGACCTACAGGAATGGAGGGGAGAGCCGAGCACGGACATACAGTAATGGCGGGGAGAGCCGAGCAGTGACCTACAGGAATGGAGGGGAGAGCCGAGCAGTGACCTACAGGAATGGAGGGGAGAGCCGAGCAGTGACCTACAGGAATGGACGGGAGAGCCGAGCAGTGACCTACAGGAATGGTGGGTAGAGCAGAGCAGTGACCTACAGGAATGGTGGGGAGAGCCGAGCAGTGACCTACAGGAATGGTGGGGCGACCTGAGCAGTGACCTACAGGAATGGTGGGGCGAGCCGAGCAGCGGGGAGAGCATCACACACTTCCTAAAACATACCTGAAATTACTGTAAGAGGGAATACCAATCCCTGACATGAAACATAATGGTAAAATGTACCATTCAGTCTCACTCTAGGGCTGGCACTGCTGCTCAAACATTAACCTCTGTTAACAGCTGATAAGCACTGGCCTGTTCCATTGCAAACTACTTCAATACACTTACAGAATTGCACACGGATTATTTACAGCAATTAAATCAATATACTTACTATCTGGAATCTTACACCTGCGGAAGATTTCCATCAGCTCATCCACCTGCACGAAGGGACCCTGAGAAAATAAAAACATTATGTTGAGTTCTAAAGTTAGTTTGAAAATTCACACCTGAATTATTCACTGGTGGAACACCACAGTGGGGCGTGTGTAATAGGGTTCGAGTTTGCCAACAGTACGGTATGCCGGACGATCTCGGATGTTTTTTTAAAGCGGCAATCATTTACAAGGCAAATCAGGACCTGTGTTTGCACCCGATAAAAGGCTATTTATTGGGGAATTCTTTTCAGGTCTGCTCAGACCCAAAAAGAAAATAGTATTTTAATTACCTACCGGTAAATCCTTTTCTCGTAGTCCATAAGGGATATTGGGGAATCTAGTACTATGGGGTATAGATGGGGTCCAAAGGAGCAGGTGCACTTTAAGTTTCTATACTGGGTGTGCTGGCTCCTCCCCTCTATGCCCCCTCCCACAGGCAGTTATAGGTAAAACGTGCATGAAGGAGAAAGGACATATATGAGAGAAGGAAACATGACAACAAAGAGTGGTGAGATTTATAAACCAGCACATCACTAACATACAGCAACAGCTGGAAACAACAGCAACAGCTGAATAGGTAACCACATAAAAGAGAACCTGCAGAAAAGTCTACGCACTGAGGTGGGCGCCCAATATCCCTTATGGACTACAAGAAAAGGATTTACCGGTAGGTAATTAAAATACTATTTTCTCTAGCATCCATAAGGGATATTAAGGGAATCTAGTACGATGGGGACGTCCCAAAGCTTCCAGAACGGGTGGGAACGTGCGGAGACTGCTGCAGCACCGCCTGCCCGAACTGGGTATCCTCTTTGGCCAGGGTATCAAATTTGTAGAACTTCACAAAGGTGTTTTTCCCAACCAGGTAGCAGCTCGGCATAGTTGCAAGGCCGAGACTCCATGGGCAGCCGCCCAGGAAGAGCCCACTGATCTAGTAGAGTGGGCCTTTAGAGACTAGGTAACAAGTAAGGCTGCCGACACATAGGCCTGTTGGATAGTAAGCCTAATCCAACGAGCAATGGACTGCTTCGAAGCAGGACAACCTTTTTTCTGCACATCAGAGCACGAACAAGGAATCCGTCTTTCTGATCCGAGCTGTTCGCTTGACATAGATTTTCAAGGAACGCACAACATCCAATGCCTCCGGAGGAGCAGAAGTATCAGAACTGGACAGAACCACAATAGGTTGATTCAGGTGAAACGCGGAGACAACCTTCAGCAGGAACTGCTGTCTAGTCCAGAGCTCCGCTCTGTCCTCGTAAATGACCAAGTATGGACTTTTTCATGATAAGGCCCCCAATTCTGAGATGCGTCGAGCAGAGGCCTGGCCCAGTAACATCACCGTCTTCCACGTGAGGTACTTGTCTTCTACCATCATCAGAGGTTCAAACCAGTAGGACTGTAGAAATTCCAACATTACATTAAAATCCCAGGGTGCCGTAGGCGGCACAAAAAGGAGGTTGTATGTGGAGTACCCCCTGCAAGAAGGCCTGCATTTCTGGCAACACTGCCAATTCCTTCTGGAAGAAAATGGAAAGCGCTGAAATCTGGATCTAAGCCCTTATCCACACCAGCTTGCAGGAAACGTAAGAAACATCCCAAGTGGAACTCCACAGGCGGATACGTGCGTTACTCTCACCAAGGAGACATATCCTCTCCAGATATGATGATGATGGTGTTTTGAAGTCACAGGCTTCCTGACCTGAACCTTGGTAGCAATAACCTTTTTGGAAAAGCCCTTGTGAGCTAGGATGTTCCGCTCAACCTCCATGCCGTCAAACGAAGTTGCTGTAAGTCCGGGTAGACGAACGGTCCTTGTTGAACATGATCTCTTCTGAGAGGTAGAGGCCAAGGGTCTTCAACGGACATGTCCAGAAGATCTGCGCACCACGCCCTCCGAGGCCAATCCGGGGCAATCAGAATTGCCTGGACTCCCTGATTTCTGATGCGCTCGAGCACCCTTGGGAGCAACGGAATCGGAGGAAACAGGTAGACCAGCCGGTCAGTGCATCCACTGCTCTCGCCTGAGGATCCCTGGTTCGTGAGCAATACCAGGAAAGCTTTTTGTTGAGACGAGAAGCCATCAAGTCTATCTGTGGACAGCCCCACCGGTGGATGATCTGCTGGAATACCTAATGGCGGAGCCCTCACTCCCCGGGTGGAGATCGTGACCACTCAGGAAGACCGCTTCCCAGTTGTCTACACCTGGAATTAAGATTGCATTTCTTTCTGCTCAGAGGAGTATGCTTGACACCCCTCGCATGCAGGCTCTGCTTTTTGGCCCTCCTTGCCGATTGACGTACGCCACTGCTGTGGCATTGTCCGACTGTACTTGGATCGTGTGAACCCTGAGCAGAGGAGAGGCCTGAAGCAGAGCATTGTAGATCGCCCGAAGTTCCAGAATGTTGATCGGAAGGAGGCTTTCGTGGGCTGACCACCTGCCCTGGAACTGCGCCCCTTGGGTGACAGCTCCCCATCCCCTTAGACTCGCTTTCGTCATGAGAAGGGTCCAATCCTGATTTCCGAAACTCCGGCCCTACAGTAGATTGGACTGCAGCCACCACAGGAGGAAAATCCTGGCCTGAGGCGACCGCCGTATCATCCGGTGTATCTGAAGATGTGATCCGGACCATTTGCTCAGGAGATCCAGCTGAAAAGTCCTGGCATGGAACCTCCCATATTGGATCACCTCGTATGAGGCGACCATCTTTCACAACAATCTTATGCAAAGATGGATGGACACTCGAGTAGGTCAGAGCACCATGCGGACCATCTCCTGAAGTGTTCTCACCTTGTCCTCTGGTAGGAACACCTTCTGGTATCTGGTAAGCAGGCCAGCCACGTTTGTGAAAACCAAACAACACAAAAAGAGAATTGGATATCCTAATGGAGGAAGAGAGCCCGTACCACATCCAAAGACCGCTCTTTGGAAGACAACTCAGGAGAATTAAAGGCCGGAACCACAATCTCCTGGTTAAGGTGGAAGGAAGACACCACCTTGGGTAAATAACCAGGGCGTATCCGAAGAACCGCCCGGTCACGGTGAAAAATCAAATAGGGGGACTTATAGGATAAGGCACCCAAGTTCAAGACCCTTCTAGCTGAAGCAATAGACAGCAAAATCAACACCTTAAGGGAAAGCCAATTAAGGTCAGCTCAAACGGAGACTCCTGTAACGCCTCCAAAACCACCGACAAATCCCAAGGGTGGCACATAAGGAGGCTGAATCCCCAACACGCCCTGAGTGAAGGTATGGACATCAGGCAGGGTAGCAATCTTTCTCTGAAACCAAACCGACAAGGCCGAGATGTGCACCTTGAGGGAGGCCAGACGCAGGCCTAAGTCCAGGCCTTGTTGTAGAAAGGCCAATAGTTTGGCAGTACTAAACTTGAAAATGTCATGATTGTGAGACGCACACCAAGTAAAGTAAGCATTCCAGACCCTATGGTAAATCCGAGCAGAAGTTGGCTTACGGGCCTTCAACATAGTTTGAACGACCGCCTCAGAAAAACCCTTGGCCCTCAAGACGGAAGCCTCAAGAGCCATGCCGTCAAAGCCAGACGGGCCAAATCCTGGTAAACACACAGGCCCTGAACGAGGAGGTCTGGTCGTTGTGGAAGTAGAAGGGAACGATCCAACGAGAGGCCCTGTAGATCTGAGAACCAGTGCCGTCTGGGCCACACTGTAGCGACTAGAAGTAGGTTTCCTCCTTCTTGCTTGAACTTCCGTATTACTCTGGGCAGGAGTGACATCGGAGGGAACACATACGGCAGCCGAAAATTCCACGGGATTGACAGGGCATCCACGAACGCTGCTTGAGGATCCCTTGTCCTTGCTCCGAAGACCAGAACCTTGTGATTGTGTCGAGACGCCTTCAGGTTCACATCTGGGAGACCCCACTTGTCCACGAGAAGTTGAAACACCTCTGGATGTAGATTTCATTGTCCGGGGTGCACGTCCTGATGACTAAGATAGTCCGTCTCTCAGTTCAGAACGTCCGGAATGAACACTGCTGATATGGCAGGCAGATGGCGTTCTGTCCACTGAAGAATCCTTGATACTTCCCTCATTGCCATGCGACTTCGAGTGCCGCCCTGATTGATGTACGCCACCGTGGTATTGTTGTCCGATTGTACCTGAACAGGCCTGTTCTGTATCAGATGCTGGGCCATTGTCAACGCATTGAACACTGCCCGCAGTTCCAGTATGTTTATCGGGAGTAGAGATTCCTCCTCGGTCCACCAACCCTGGAGAGAGTGTTGTTCCAACACCGCACCCCAACCTCTCAGACTGGCATCCGTCGTCAACAGTACCCAGTTGGATATCCAGAAGGGACGGCCCCTGCTCAATCGTTGGTCCTGAAGCCACCAGCTCAGTGACAGGCGGACCTCCGGAGATAGGGAGAACATGTGAGATCTGATCCGGTGAGGCAGGCCGTCCCACTTGGACAGAATCAACTTCTGCAGAGGCAGAGAATGGAATTGAGCATACTCCACCATGTCGAAAGCAGACATCATGAGACATAGCACTTGCATTGCCGAATGAATCGACACTTGCGGACGGGTTAGGAAGCATCGGATCTTGTCCTGAAGCTTCAGGACTTTCTCCTGAGACAGGAAAAACCGCTGGATGTGGGTGTCCAATAACGCTCCCAGGTGTACCATGCTCCGAGCCGGAACCAGGGAGGATTTCTTCCAGTTGATCAGCCATCAGTGGGCTTTCATGCACTGGATTGTCAAATCGAGATGACACAGGAGAAGTTCTGGGGAACTCACCAGGATCAACAAATCGTCTAGCTATGGTAGTATCCTGACCCCTTGACGGCGTAGCGTAGCCATCATGACCGCCATAACTTTGGTGTAAACTCGCGGAGAAGTTGTCAAACCAAAGGGTAACGCCTGAAATTGCAAACCGCAGTTACTGCTGATGAGATACTGCAACAGGAATATGTAGGTAGGCATCCTGTATGTCCAGGGAGACCGTATAGTCCCCAGGCTCCATGGCCAGAACAATAGAGCGCAGCGTTTCCATACGGAACTTGGAAATTCGCACATGCTTGTTCAAGGACTACAGATTGAGAATGGGCCGCAAGGACCCGTTCGCTTTCGGGACTAGAAACAGCGGTGAATAGAACCCCTTGCCCCTCTGAGTCAGAGGCACCTGTACCACCACTCCTGTGGACAGGAGGGAATGTACCACCGAGTGCTACGTGTTTGCTTTTGCCGGATTCAGAGGCACATATGTCAGGCAAAATCGATGAGAGGGACGATTCTTGAAGGGTATGGCGTAACCTCGAGCAACGACTTCCCTCACCCAGGTATCCGAAGTGGTCTTCAACCATTCCTGGGTAAAACCTAGAAGTTGGCCCCCCACCCTGGGATCCCCCAGAGGGAAGCCCGCCCCGTCATGCGGCCAGCTTATCAGTTTTTGAAGCTGGCTGACAGGCGGCCCAAGCACGCTTCGGTCTGGGCTTGGCAGGCCTGGAAGCACGGGTTTGCTTTGGGCACGCCTGACCTTTTGCTTTACCTTGAGTACGAAAGGGCCGAGGGAAAATAGGATTTTGGTACTTACCAGGTAAATCCTTTTCTTTGAATCCATAGGGGGCACTGGAGTACTCTTGGGATATGGACGGCTTCCACAGGAACAAGGCACTGAATAAATTAATTTTGAAACTATTCCTCCCCTCCATATCCCAGAGTACCTCAGTGTTTTTTACTGAGCCGAACAGGAGCTATAGAGAGGTTGACAATGGAGAATTACATATAACTTAACGGACAACAATAAAGTTGACCCAACATTACTGACAACTAAACAGTTGACACCATAACCGATTAGAACTTGATAATTTGAACCAGTTGGTGAGAATGTGTTACCATAAGATCTACTGAACTTACCTCAAACCAGGTAAAACTGCTCTGGGTGGGCGTCCAGTGCCCCCTATGGATTCAAAGAAAAGGATTTACCTGGTAAGTACCAAAATCCTATTTTCTTTTTCATCCACTAGGGGTCACTGGAGTACTCTTGGGACGTACCAAAGTTTCCCCCGTGGGCGAGAGAGCTGTTTGGCACCGGTAACACCAGGCGGCCAAAGCTAGATGCTGATGCCGCAAACGTATCAAACTTGTAAAAGCGCACAAACGTGTGCACTGAAGACCATGTAGCCGCACGGCAAAGCTGTGTCGTAGAAGCTCCACGACTCGCTGCCCATGACGTTCCCACAGCACGTGTGGAATGAGCTGTTACTGATGTAGGCGGCTGTAACCTAGCATGAAGGTAAGCCTGACGTATGGTCAGTTTTATCCATCTGGATAAGGTTTGCTTAGAAGCTACCTTTGGTAGGAAAGCGGGATTCGTCCGAAGTTCCGCTCTGTCATCATGAAACACCAAATACGGTGGCTTGCATGACAAGGCACCCAAATCTGAAACACGCCTTGCCAAAGCTAAGGCTAAGAGAAAAATTGTTTTCCAAGTGAGAAATTTAATATCCACTTGTTGTAAGGGTTCAAAATATAAGGACTGTAAGAAATCTAAAGCCAGATTCAAGTCCCATGGCGCTGTAGGTGGAATGAATGGAGGCTGTACTCTGAGGACACCCTGCAGAAAAGTGTGTACCGACGGCAATAGAGCCAATCTTCTTTGAAAGTGGATAGACGCAGTCCTCCATCTAACCCCATCTGTAGAAATAACAAAAGACGGGATAACTTGAAAGATGATGTCGGCAACTTTCGAGCTTCACACCAACCTATATAGGCACGCCAGATTCTGTAATAATGAGCTGCCGTAACCGGTTTCCTAGCTCGTAACATGGTTGGTATAACCGATTCTGGAATGCCCTCTCTTCTTAAGAGGGCGGTCTTAACAGCCACCCTGTCAAACGCAGCCGCGCTAAATCGGGGTAAAGGAACGGACCCTGTTGTAACAGGTCCGGACGTAGTGGGAGTGGCCAAGGATCGTCTGCGAGTAGTCCGCGGAGATCCGAGAACCAAGCTCTCCAAGGCCAATGAGGCGCCACTAGTATGACTGTGACGGACTCTCTCTTGATCCGTTTTAGCAACAGAGGGAGCAGCGGAAACGGTGGAAACAGATACACGAGGCTGTACGACCACGCGATTGTGAGAGCATCCACCGCCTTTGGATCTCTAGTTCTGGACACATACTGGGGCGTTTGGCGATTGTGGCGATCCACCTGAGGGTAACCCCACCTCTGGACCAACATGTGGATTTAATGCCCATTCTCCTGGATGAAAATCCAGACGGCTGAGATAATCCGCCTCCCAGTTGTCCACTCCCGGAATGAACACTGCCGACAAAATCACTTGGTGATACTCGGCCCACCTGAGGATCCGAGCTACTTCCCGCATTGCCATGCGGCTGCTCGTTCCTCCTTGTTTGTTGATGTATGCGACCGCCGTCGCATTGTCTGACTGCACCTGAACAGCCTGAAACCGAAGCATGTGCACTGCTTGTCGTAGCGCATTGTAAATTGCCCGGAGTTCCAGGACATTTATAGACAGCAATCTTTCGTGATCCGCCCAGAGACCCTGGAGCCGATAAATTTGAACTACAGCTCCCCAGCCTCTGAGACTCGTGTCTGTCGATAGAATTATCCAATTCCAGGCGCCGAACCGTTTCCCTGCGGTTAGATTGTGTACTTTGAGCCACCAGAGTAGAGACACTCTGGCCCGTGGCGACAACCTCATCCTGTGGTGAATCTGCAGATGCGAGCCCGACCACTGTGCTAGCACATCTAGTTGAAAAGGACGCGAGTGAAATCTTCCGAACTGAAGCGCTTCGAAAGCCGCCACCATTGTGCCTAAGAGGCGAATGCACAAATGTACCGAGACTGTGCGTGGCTTGAGTACTAATTGTACCAGATGACGAATGACCTGTACTTTCTGTTCTGGTAGGTAAATTCTTTGATTTACCGTATCAAGAATCATACCTAGGAATTGAAGTCGTTGAGACGGAATCAGAGGTGATTTCTTGAAATTGACTATCCAACCGTGCCGAACTAGTACATTGTATGTTAGCAACGCCTGTTGGAGGAGCATCTGTTGAGACGGAGCCTTGATGAGCAAATCGTCCAAATACGGAACAATTATCACTCCCAGGGATCTGAGATGAGCTATCATCACAGACATCACCTTGGTGAATACCCGAGGCGCTGACGAAAGGCCAAACGGTAGAGCCTGAAACTGGTAATGGTCCTGCGGCATTGCAAACAGCAAGAACCTCTGATGAGGTGGCCAAATCGAAATGTGTAAGTACGCATCTTTGAGATCCAGTGCAATCATGAATTCCTGTGGCTCTAAACCTGCAATTACTGAACGCAGAGATTCCATCTTGAATCTGTAGTAAGTGACGTACTGATTGAGACCCTTTAAGTTCAATATTGGCCTGACCGAGCCATTCGGCTTTGGTACCACAAACAGACTGGAATAATAACCCTGACCTTGTTGTTGTACAGGGACCGGAATCAAAACTGCTGCATTCAGCAGAGACTGAATGGCAATCTGCAGAACCGCATTCTTGTCTTGAAAAACGCATTGGCGGGAGACAATCAAACTATTTTGTAACCTTTTAACACTAAATTGCGGATCCACCCATCTGTGGACATCTGGAGCCACGCCACCTGGAACGCCTGAAGGCGTGCTCCCACAATTGGAGATCCGAGATGGGCTGGGAGCCCGTCATGCCACTGGCTTGTTGGCGACCTTAGCGTCCTGACGACTTGTGTTGGTTTGTTGGAAACCACGTCCCCGACCTCTTCTACCAGGTGTGGCCGCTCCTCTGCCGCGCCCACGAAAGGACTGAGGTCTAAAGGATTTGAACGCCGGACCAGAGTATTTCCGTCTAGGTACCGTTGGAGGCAATGGTAAGAAAACAGACTTTCCTCCCGTGGCCTCAGAAATCCATTTGTCCAACTCAGGACCGAACAGCTTCTCGCCACTGTAAGGTAACGCCTCTATACCTTTTTTGACCTCCGCCTCCGTTTGCCAAGAACGCAGCCAGAGTGCTCGTCGTGCTGTAACTAGCGATGATGAAAGGCGAGAAGTGAGCTGACAGACGTCAGTAGAAGCTGTACATAGAAAGTCAGCAGCTTCCCAGATTTGATCAGCGAGAAGTATAAGATGATCGTCCTGTAGGGCAGACTTGAGTTCTTTTATCCATACCATTAGCACCTTAGTTACCCAAATGCCAACCAACCCAGGTCTAAGCAACACTCCTGCTGCTATATACATGGACTTTAGCATAGCTTCTATTTTACGGTCCGAAGGGTCCTTAAGCGTAGTAGCAGTTGGTACTGGTATGGTTGATTTCTTTGTAAGTTTAAACACGCACGAATCCACCAATGGCGGATTCTCCCATGTAGCTGTCATGGACTCTGGAAACGGGTAACTTGACTTAAATCTGCGAGGTATAGAAAACCGTTTATCCGGATTCTTCCGTGTTTCTAGTAACATCTTATTAAGAGATTCCGAAACAGGAAAACACATCGGAGATCTCTGTCGTTTAGTAAAGACGACTTCATCATTTGTCAGAGGCTCCTCAGTTTCTGTAAACTTCAGAGACTGACGCACCGCTCTGATGACATTATCAATGCCCGGGCTGTCAAAATCGTCACTATCTGACTGCTGGTCTTCTTCGCCCTCCTCACCCTCATCCTGCGCAGTGAGGTCTAGCATAGAATTATCAGAAGGCAACCTAGCAGAAACTGGCAAATCATAAGACAAATGAAACTTATCCCTTCCACTCAAAGTGGATTTGGACTTTTGGTAAGATTGAGACCACTCCGGTAGTTCTAGCGGTCTCACCTTAGACTCAGATCTTGCCGCTTCCCGCTCTTGTCGAGTGGCGGCCAATTCTGATTGCAATCCAACCAGGACATTTGCAAGCATAGCCCATGGAGGGTCTGGAGATGAAACTGGTTTTAAAACCGGAGTGGAAATTGTATTTGTAGCTGAATTCACAAAACATACTGTACATGTGGTAGATCCATCAGGCAACACACTTTTACGGACATGGCAGGGAAACTGCTTTTTAGTTTTTGCTGGTGCCTTACTCATTATGCAGACAGACAATACAAAAATACAAAATACAAACATATATATATATATATATATATATATATATATATATATTCTCTATCGTCCTAAGTGGATGCTGGGGTTCCTGAAAGGACCATGGGGAATAGCGGCTCCGCAGGAGACAGGGCACAAAAGTAAAGCTTTTACAGGTCAGGTGGTGTGTACTGGCTCCTCCCCCTATGACCCTCCTCCAGACTCCAGTTAGATTTTTGTGCCCGGCCGAGAAGGGTGCAATTCTAGGTGGCTCTCATAAAGAGCTGCTTAGAGAGTTTAGCTTAGGTTTTTTATTTTACAGTGATTCCTGCTGGCAACAGGATCACTGCAACGAGGGACAGAGGGGAGAAGAAGTGAACTCACCTGCGTGCAGGATGGATTGGCTTCTTGGCTACTGGACATGAAGCTCCAGAGGGACGATCACAGGTACAGCCTGGATGGTCACCGGAGCCACGCCGCCGGCCCCCTCACAGATGCTGAAGCAAGAAGAGGTCCAGAATCGGCGGCTGAAGACTCCTGCAGTCTTCTTAAGGTAGCGCACAGCACTGCAGCTGTGCGCCATTTTCCTCTCAGCACACTTCACACGGCAGTCACTGAGGGTGCAGGGCGCTGGGGGGGGGGCGCCCTGGGAGGCAAATGAAAACCTTTAAAAAGGCTAAAAATACCTCACATATAGCCCCAGAGGCTATATGGAGATATTTACCCCTGCCTAAATGTACTAAATAGCGGGAGACGAGCCCGCCGGAAAAGGGGCGGGGCCTATCTCCTCAGCACACGGCGCCATTTTCTGTCACAGCTCCGCTGGTCAGGAAGGCTCCCAGGTCTCTCCCCTGCACTGCACTACAGAAACAGGGTATAACAGAGAGGGGGGGGCAAAATAAATGGCAATATATTAATATAAAAGCAGCTATAAGGGAGCACTTAATCATAAGGCTATCCCTGTCATATATAGCGCTTTTTGGTGTGTGCTGGCAGACTCTCCCTCTGTCTCCCCAAAGGGCTAGTGGGTCCTGTCTTCGTATAGAGCATTCCCTGTGTGTCTGCTGTGTGTCGGTACGTGTGTGTCGACATGTATGAGGACGTTATTGGTGTGGAGGCGGAGCAATTGCCAAATATGAGGATGTCACCTTCTAGGGGGTCGACACCAGAATGGATGCCTTTATTTGTGGAATTACGGGATAGCGTCAACTCGCTTAAGCAGTCGTTTGCCGACATGAGGCGGCCGGACACTCAATTAGTGCCTGTCCAGGCGCCTCAAACACCGTCAGGGGCTGTAAAACGCCCCTTGCCTCAGTCGGTCGACACAGACCCAGACACAGGCACTGATTCCGGTGGTGAAGGTGACGAATCAACCGTATTTTCCAGTAGGGCCACACGTTATATGATTTTGGCAATAAAGGAGATGTTACATTTAGCTGATACTACAGGTACCACTAAACAGGGTATTATGTGGGGTGTGAAAAAACTACCAGTAGTTTTTACCGAATCAGAAGAATTAAATGACGTGTGTGATGAAGCGTGGGGTGCCCCGATAAAAAACTGCTAATTTCAAAGAAGTTATTGGCTTTATACCCTTTCCCGCCAGAGGTTAGGGAGCGCTGGGAAACACCTCCTAGGGTGGACAAAGCGCTAACACGCTCATCAAAACAAGTGGCGTTACCCTCTCCTGAGACGGCCGCACTTAAAGATCCATCAGATAGGAGGATGGAAAATATCCAAAAAGGTATATACACACATGCAGGTGTTATACTACGACCAGCTATTGCGACTGCCTGGATGTGCAGTGCTGGGGTAGTTTGGTCAGAGTCCCTGATCGAAAATATTGATACCCTGGACAGGGACAATATTTTACTGTCGTTAGAACAAATAAAGGATGCATTTCTTTATATGCGTGATGCACAGAGAGATATCTGCACACTGGCATCACGGGTAAGTGCTATGTCCATTTCGGCCAGAAGAGCTTTATGGACACGACAGTGGACAGGCGATGCGTAGAGGAGTTATTTGGGGTCGGTCTATCGGATTTGGTGGCCACGGCTACGGCCGGGAAATCCACCTTTCTACCTCAAGTCACTCCCCAACTGAAAAAGGCACCGACCTTTCAACCGCAGCCCTTTCGTTCCTTTAAAAATAAGCGAGCAAAGGGCTATTCATATCTGCCACGAGGCAGAGGACGAGGGAAGAGACAGCAACAGGCAGCTCCTTCCCAGGAACAGAAGCCCTCCCCGGCTTCTACAAAAGCCTCAGCATGACGCTGGGGCTTCGCAAGCGGACTCGGGGGCGGTAGGCGGTCGTCTCAAGAATTACAGCGCGCAGTGGGCTCACTCGCAGGTAAATCCCTGGATCCTGCAGATAATATCTCAGGGGTACAGGTTGAAATTAGAGACAGAGCCACCTCGCCGTTTCCTGAAGTCTGCTTTACCAACGTCCCCCTCAGAAAGGGAGACGGTTTTGGAAGCCATTCACAAGCTGTATTCTCAGCAGGTGATAGTCAAGGTACCTCTTCTACAACAAGGGAAGGGGTATTATTCCACTCTTTTTGTGGTACCGAAGCCGGATGGCTCGGTAAGGCCTATTCTAAATCTGAAGTCCTTGAACCTGTACATAAAGAAGTTCAAGTTCAAGATGGAGTCACTCAGAGCAGTGATAGCGAACCTGGAAGAAGGGGACTTTATGGTATCCTTGGACATCAAGGATGCGTATCTCCACGTTCCAATTACCCCTCACACCAGGGGTACCTCAGGTTCGTTGTACAAAACTGTCACTATCAGTTTCAGACGCTGCCGTTTGGTTTGTCCACGGCACCTCGGGTCTTTACAAAGGTAATGGCCGAGATAATATTTCTTCTTCGAAGAAAAGGCGTATTAATTATCCCATACTTGGACGATCTCCTAATAAGGGCAAGGTCCAGAGAACAGCTAGAGATGGGTTTAGCACTATCTCAAGAGGTGCTAAAGCAGCACGGATGGATTCTGAATATTCCAAAATCCCAATTAATGCCGACAACTCGTCTGCTGTTCCTGGGGATGATTCTGGACACAGTTCAGAAAAAGGTTTTTCTTCCCGAAGAAAAAGCCAAGGAGTTATCTGACCTGGTCAGGAACCTCCTAAAACCAGGAAAGGTGTCTGTACATCAATGCACAAGAGTCCTGGGAAAAAATGGTAGCTTCTTACGAAGCAATCCCTTTCGGCAGATTCCATGCAAAGGGATCTGTTGGACAAATGGTCAGGGTCGCATCTTCAGATGCACCTGCGGATAACCCTGTCGCCGAGGACAAGGGTATCCCTTCTGTGGTGGTTGCAGGAGGCTCATCTATTGGAGGGCCGCAGATTCGGCATGCAGGATTGGATCCTGGTGACCACGGAGGCCAGCCTGAGAGGCTGGGGAGCAGTCACACAGGGAAGAAATTTCCAGGGAGTGTGGTCGAGCCTGAAAAAGTCTCTTCACATAAGCATTCTGGAACTAAGAGCAATCTACAATGCTCTAAGCCAGGCGGAACCTCTGCTTCAAGGAAGACCGGTGTTGATCCAGTCGGACAACATCACGGCAGTCGCCCATGTAAACAGACAGGGCGGCACAAGAAGCAGGAGGGCAATGGCAGAAGCTGCCAGGATCCTTCGCTGGGCGGAGAATCACGTGATAGCACTGTCAGCAGTATTCATCCCGGGCGTGGACAACTGGGAAGCAGACTTCCTCAGCAGACACGACCTTCACCCGGGAGAGTGGGGACTTCATCCAGAAGTTTTCCACATGCTATTAAACCGTTGGGTAAAACCAATGGTGGACATGATGGCGTCTCGCCTCAACAAAACACTGGACAGGTATTGCGCCAGGTCAAGAGATCCGCAGGCAATAGCTGTGGACGCGCTGGTAACACCTTGGGTGTACCAGTCGGTATATGTGTTTCCTCCTCTGCCTCTCATACCAAAGGTATTGAGGATTATACGGCAAAGAGGAGTAAGACTAGTGGCTCCGGATTGGCCAAGAAGGACTTGGTACCCGGAACTTCAAGAGATGGTCACGGACGATCCGTGGCCTCTACTTCTGAGAAGGGACCTGCTTCAGCAGGGTACTTGTCTTTTTCAAGACTTACCGCGGCTGCGTTTGACGGCATGGCGTTTGAATGCCAGATCCTAAAAGGAAAAGGCATTCCAGAAGAAGTCATTCCTACCTTGATAAAGGCAAGGAAGGAAGTCACCGCGAAGCATTATCGCCGTATTTGGCGAAAATATGTTGCGTGGTGCGAGCAGCGGAGTGCTCCGATGGAGGAATTTCAACTGGGTCGTTTTCCTACATTTCCTGCAATCAGGATTGTCTATGGGTCTCAAATTGGGATCTATTAAGGTTCAAATTTCGGCCCTATCAATATTCTTCCAAAAAGAATTGGCCTCAGTCCCTGAGGTCCAGATTTTTATCAAAGGAGTACTGCATATACAGCCTCCTGTGGTGCCTAAGGTGGCACCGTGGGATCTAAATGTAGTTTTAGATTTCCTCAAATCCAATTGGTTTGAACCACTAAAGAATGTGGATTTGAAATATCTCACATGGAAAGTGACTATGTTACTGGCCCTGGCTTCGGCCGGGAGAGTATCTGAACTGGCGGCTTTGTTTTATAAAAGCCCTTATTTAATTTTCCATTCGACATAGGGCAGAGCTGCGGACGCGTCCGCATTTTCTCCCTAAGGTGGTATCAGCGTTTCACCTGAACCAGCCTATTGTAGTGCCTGCGGCTACAGACGACTTGAAGGACTCCAAGTTGTTGGACGTTGTCAGAGCCTTAAAATATACATTTAAAGGACGGCTGGAGTCAGAAAATCTGACTCGCTGTTTATACTGTATGCACCCAACAAGTTGGGTGCACCTGCTTCTAAGCAGTCGATTGCTCGTTGGATTTGTAACAAAATTCAACTTGTACATTCTGTGGCAGGCCTGCCACAGCCTAAATCTGTTAAGGCCCATTCCGCAAGGAAGGTGGGCTCATCTTGGGCGGCTGCCCGAGGGGTCTCGGCATTACAACTCTGCCGAGCAGCTACGTGGTCAGGGGAGAACACGTTTGTAAATTTTTACAAATTTGATACCCTGGCAAAGGAGGACCTGGAGTTCTCTCATTCGGTGCTGCAGAGTCATCCGCACTCTCCCGCCCGTTTGGGAGCTTTGGTATAATCCCCATGGTCCTTTCAGGAACCCCAGCATCCACTTAGGACGATAGAGAAAATAAGAATTTACTTACCGATAATTCTATTTCTCGGAGTCCGTAGTGGATGCTGGGCGCCCATCCCAAGTGCGGATTATCTGCAATACTTGTACATAGTTATTGTTAACTAATTCGGGTTATTGTTTAGGAAGCCATCTTTCAGAGGCTCCTCTGTTATCATACTGTTAACTGGGTTTAGATCACAAGTTGTACGGTGTGATTGGTGTGGCTGGTATGAGTCTTACCCGGGATTCAAAATCCTCCCTTATTGTGTACGCTCGTCCGGGCACAGTACCTAACTGGAGTCTGGAGGAGGGTCATAGGGGGAGGAGCCAGTACACACCACCTGACCTGTAAAAGCTTTACTTTTGTGCCCTGTCTCCTGCGGAGCCGCTATTCCCCATGGTCCTTTCAGGAACCCCAGCATCCACTACGGACTCCGAGAAATAGAATTATCGGTAAGTAAATTCTTATTATATGTGCAGTGCACGCCAGCAATATGAAAACCTGATCCCAAATTCCCCCCTAACACCCCCTTTAGTTAAGTAGAGATGTAGTATAGGAACTCTGGAAACAGACAGGGGGAAAAAAAAACGAAAAAAAATAAGAATTTACTCACCGGTAATTCTATTTCTCGTAGTCCGTAGTGGATGCTGGGACTCCGTAAGGACCATGGGGAATAGCGGCTCCGCAGGAGACTGGGCACAACTAAAAGAAAGCTTTAGACTAACTGGTGTGCACTGGCTCCTCCCACTATGACCCTCCTCCAGACTTCAGTTAGGAAACTGTGCCCGGAAGAGCTGACACAAGAAGGAAGGATTTTGAATCCCGGTTAAGACTCATACCAGCCACACCAACCACACCGTATAACTCGTGATACAATACCCAGTTAACAGTATGATAACAACTGAGCCTCTCCACAGATGGCTCAACAATAACCCTTTAGTTAGGCAATAACTATATACAAGTATTGCAGACAATCCGCACTTGGGATGGGCGCCCAACATCCACTACGGACTACGAGAAATAGAATTACCGGTGAGTAAATTCTTATTTTCTCTAACGTCCTAAGTGGATGCTGGGACTCCGTAAGGACCATGGGGATTATACCAAAGCTCCCAAACGGGCGGGAGAGTGCGGATAACTCTGCAGCACCGAATGGGCAAACTCTAGGTCCTCCTCAGCCAGGGTGTCAAACTTTTAGAATTTAGCAAATGTGTTTGACCCCGACCAAGTAGCTGCTCGGCAAAGTTGTAGAGCCGAGACCCCTCAGGCAGCCGCCCAAGAAGAGCCCACCTTCCTCGTGGAATGGGCTTTCACTGATTTAGGATGCGGCAGTCCAGCCGCAGAATGTGCAAGCTGGATCGCACTACAGATCCAGCGAGCAATAGTCTGCTTTGAAGCAGGTGCATCCAACTTGTTGGGCGCATACAGGATAAATAGCGAGTCAGTCTTTCTGACTCCCGCTGTCCTGGAAACATAAATTTTCAGGGCCCTAACTACGTCCAACAACTTGGAAGCCTCCAAGTCTTTAGTAGCCGCAGGCACCACGATAGGTTGGTTCAGATGAAAGGCTGATACCACCTTAGGGAGAAATTGGGGACGAGTCCTCAATTCTGCCCTTTCCATATGGAAAATCAGATAAGGGCTTTTTACATGACAAAGCCGCCAATTCTAATACACGCCTGGCCGAAGCCAAGGCCAACAACATGACCACTTTCCATGTGAGATACTTCAATTCCACGGTTTTAAGTGGCTCAAACCAATGTGACTTTAGGAAATCCAACACCACGTTGAGATCCCAAGGTGCCACTGGAGGCACAAAAGGGGGCTGAATATGCAGCACTCCCTTAACAAAAGTTTGAACTTCAGGTAGAGAAGCCAGTTCTCTCTGGAAGAAAATCGATAGAGCCGAAATCTGGACCTTAATGGAACCCAATTTTAGGCCCATAGTCACCCCTGACTGCAGGAAGTGCAGGAAACGGCCCAGCTGAAATTCCTCCGTTGGGGCCTTCCTGGCCTCACACCACGCAACATATTTTCGCCATATGCGGTGATAATGGTTTGCGGTTACTTCTTTCCTAGCTTTAATCAGCGTAGGAATGACTTCCTCCGGAATGCCCTTTTCCTTCAGGATCCGGTGTTCAACCGCCATGCCGTCAAACGCAGCCGCGGTAAGTCTTGGAACAGACAAGGCCCCTGCTGCAGCAGGTCCTGTCTGAGCGGCAGAGGCCATGGGTCCTCTGACATCATTTCTTGAAGTTCCGGGTACCAAGCTCTTCTTGGCCAATCCGGAACAATGAGTATAGTTCTTACTCCTCTTCTTCTTATTATCCTCAGTACCTTTGGTATGAGAGGAAGAGGAGGGAACACATAAACCGACCGGTACACCCACGGTGTCACTAGAGCGTCCACAGCTATCGCCTGCGGGTCTCTTGACCTGGCGCAATATCTTTCTAGCTTTTTGTTTAGGCGGGACGCCATCATGTCCACCTGTGGCCTTTCCCAACGGTTTACAATCAGTTGGAAGACTTCTGGATGAAGTCCCCACTCTCCCGGGTGGAGGTCGTGCCTGCTGAGGAAGTCTGCTTCCCAGTTGTCCACTCCCGGAATGAACACTGCTGACAGTGCTAACACGTGATTTTCCGCCCATCGGAGAATCCTTGTGGCTTCTGCCATCGCCGTCCTGCTTCTCGTGCCGCCCTGTCGGTTTACATGGGCGACTGCCGTGATGTTGTCTGACTGGATCAGTACCGGCTGGTTTTGAAGCAGGGGTTTTGCCTGACTTAGGGCATTGTAAATGGCCCTCAGTTCCAGAATATTTATGTGTAGGGAAGTCTCCTGACTTGACCATAGTCCTTGGAAGTTTCTTCCCTGTGTGACTGCCCCCCAGCCCCGAAGGCTGGCATCCGTGGTCACCAGGACCCAGTCCTGTATGCCGAATCTTCGACCCTCTCGAAGATGAGCACTTTGCAGCGACCACAGCAGAGACACCCTGGTCCTTGGAGACAGGGTTATCAGACGATGCATCTGAAGATGCGATCCTGACCACTTGTCCAACAGGTCCCACTGAAAAGTTCTCACATGGAACCTGCCGAATGGAATTGCTTCGTAGGAAGCTACCATCTTTCCCAAAATCCGCGTGCAGTGATGCACCGACACCTGTTTTGGTTTTAGGAGGCCTCTGACTAGAGATGACAGCTCCTTGGCCTTCTCCTCCGGGAGAAACACTTTTTTCTGTTCTGTGTCCAGAACCATCCCCAGGAACAATAGACGTGTCGTAGGGACCAGCTGTGACTTTGGAATATTTAGAATCCAGCCGTGCTGTTGTAGCACCTCCCGAGATAGTGCTACCCCGACCAACAACTGCTCCCTGGACCTCGCCTTTATCAGGAGATCGTCCAAGTACGGGATAATTAAAACTCCCTTCTTTCGAAGGAGTATCATCATTACGGCCATTACCTTGGTAAATACCCTCGGAGCCGTGGATAGACCAAACGGCAACGTCTGGAATTGGTAATGACAATCCTGTACCACAAATCTGAGGTACTCCTGGTGAGGATGGTAAATGGGGACATGCAGGTAAGCATCCTTGATGTCCAGTGATACCATGTAATCCCCCTCGTCCAGGCTTGCAATAACCGCTCTGAGCGATTCCATCTTGAACTTGAATTTTTTTATATGTGTGTTAAAGGATTTCAAATTTAAAATGGGTCTCACCGAACCGTCCGGTTTCGGTACCACAAACATTGTGGAATAGTAACCCCGTCCTTGTTGAAGTAGGGGCACCTTTACTATCACCTGCTGGGAATACAGCTTGTGAATTGCCTCTAACACTGCCTCCCTGCCTGAGGGAGTTGTTGGCAAGGCAGATTTGAGGAAACGGCGGGGGGGGAGACGTCTTGAATTCCAGCTTGTACCCCTGAGATACTACTTGAAAGATCCAGGGATCCACCCGTGAGCGAGCCCACTGATCGCTGACATTTTTGAGACGGGCCCCCACCGTACCTGGCTCCGCCTGTGGAGCCCCAGCGTCATGCTGTGGACTTAGAGGAAGCGGGGGAGGACTTTTGCTCCTGGGAACTGGCTGTATGCTGCAGCTTTTTCCCTCTACCTCTGCCTCTGGGCAGAAAGGACGCACCTTTAACCCGCTTGCCCTTATTGGGCCGAAAGGACTGTACCTGATAATACGGTGCTTTCCTTGGCTGTGAGGGAACATGGGGTAAGAATGTTGACTTCCCAGCTGTTGCTGTGGAAACGAGGTCCGAGAGACCATCCCCGAACAACTCCTCACCCTTATAAGGCAAAACTTCCATGTGCCTTTTAGAATCTGCATCTCCAGTCCACTGCCGAGTCCATAACCCTCTCCTGGCAGAAATGGACATTGCACTTATTTTGGATGCCAGCCGGCAAATATCCCTCTGTGCATCCCTCATGTATAAGAGTGCGTCTTTAATATGCTCTACGGTTAGCAATATAGTGTCCCTGTCTAGGGTATCAATATTCTCCGACAGGGAATCTGACCACGCAGCTGCAGCACTGCACATCCATGCTGACAATAGCTGGTCTCAGTATAACACCTGTGTGTGTATATATAGACTTCAGGATAGCCTCCTGCTTTCTATAAGCAGATTCCTTCAGGGCGGCCGTATCCGGAGACGGTAGTGCCACCTTCTTTGACAAGCGTGTGAGCGCTTTATCCACCCTAGGGGATGTTTCCCAACGTGACCTATCCTCTGGCGGGAAAGGGTACGCCATTAGTAACCTCTTAGAAATCACCATTTTCTTATCGGGGGAAGCCCACGCTTCTTCACACACTTCATTTAATTCCTCAGATGGAGGAAAAACAACTGGTAGTTTTTTCTCTCCAAACATAATACCCTTTTTTGTTGTACCCGGGGTAACATCAGAAATATGCAACACATTTTTCATTGCCTCAATCATATACCGTGTGGCCCTATTGGAAGATACATTAGTCTCATCATCGTCGACACTGGAGTCAGTATCCGTGTCGACATCTGTGTCTGCCATTTGAGGTAGCGGGCGTTTTAGAGCCCCTGATGGCTATTGAGACGCCTGGGCAGGCACAGGCTGAGAAGCCGGCTGTCCCATATTTGGTATGTCGTCAAACCTTTTATGCAAGGAGTCGACACTGTCGCGTAATTCCTTCCACAAAACCATCCACTCAGGTGTCGACCCCGCAGGGGGTGACATCACATTTATCGGCATTTGCTCCGCCTCCACATAAGCCTCCTCATCAAACATGTCGACACAGCCGTACCGACACACCGCATACACACAGGGAATGCTCTGACAGAGGACAGGACCCCACAAAGCCCTTTGGGGAGACAGAGAGAGTATGCCAGCACACACCAGAGCGCTATATAACACAGGGATCCCACTATAAATGAGTGTTTTTTCCCTTATAGCTGCTTATATTATATATATATATATATATATATATATATATATATATATATATATATATATATATATATACACTGCGCCTAAATTTAGTGCCCCCCCTCTCTTTTTTACCCTTATGTAGCTTGACACAATGCAGGGGAGAGCCAGGGAGCGTCCTTCCAGCGGAGCTGTGAGGGAAAAATGGCGCCAGTGTGCTGAGGGAGATAGCCCCGCCCCTTTTCCGGCGGACTTCTCCCGCTTTTTCTGGAATTCTGGCAGGGGTATTTTTACACCTATATAGCCTTCCTGACTATATATGGTGTAGATTTGCCAGCCAAGGTGTCTTATATTGCCCTCAGGGCGCCCCCCCCCCAGCGCCCTGCACCCACCAGTGACCGGAGTGTGAGGTGTGCATGAGGAGCAATGGCGCACAGCTGCAGTGCTGTGCGCTACCTTGTTGAAGACAGAAGTGTTCTGCCGCCGATTTTCCGGAACACTTCTTGCTTCTGGCTCTGTAAGGGGGCCGGCGGCGCGGCTCCGGGACCGAACACCAAGGTCGGGTCATGCGGTCGATCCCTCTGGAGCTAATGGTGTCCAGTAGCCTAAGAAGTCCAAACTACCACCAGTTAGGTAGGTTCGCTTCTTCTCCCCTTAGTCCCTCGCTGCAGTGAGTCTGTTGCCAGCAGATCTTACTGTAAAATAAAAAACCTAAAATATACTTTCTTTCTAGGAGCTCAGGAGAGCCCCTAGTGTGCATCCAGCTCAGCCGGGCACAAGATTCTAACTGAAGTCTGGAGGAGGGTCATAGTGGGAGGAGCCAGTGCACACCAGTTAGTCTAAAGCTTTCTTTTAGTTGTGCCCAGTCTCCTGCGGAGCCGCTATTCCCCATGGTCCTTACGGAGTCCCAGCATCCACTTAGGACGTTAGAGAAACAGGAAGCGTGGTTAAATATGCCAAGTTTCCAGTATAACACAAAATGCAGATTTATCCCCCTAAACTGCACATATATGTCCAGATATAAGCAAGGCTTAATAGCCTACTAAAAAAAAAACCCTGCAGCGCTGCTGCTGCTCTGGGCATACTACTGCCTTCCCTGCTATGTGCCTCCACCCCGTGCTCCGTGTACCGCTCTCTGTACACGGAGCCGGGCTTACATGCGGGCTGAGAAGAGGGCGGTAGCGGGAGCCGGGGAGCGCACTGCATAGAGCCGTGAAGCGACCTATGCATGTAAAACCTCCGAAGGTGGCCGCGCGGCCCAGGGAGCGGTAACTAGGTAACGGCGGCGGGGACTGTAAGCGGCGGCGGGCGGCTCTCCTAACACCCCTGCATCACAGTATCCCCACACAGCAGGGCGGCAGCGTGAGCTGACCGCCCCAACCCAACATACCTGGACTCCGTGTGGTGAGGGCTATGACGGGGCTTCTTCTTTTAAGCTCCGTCCAGCCTTTCCTGCAGGCAGTCCTGCACGTGGTCGTGAGGGAGCTCTTTTTAGAGAGGCCCGACACCCACAGCTGCTAGTAGCAGCTTCCACTCTCCCGGACCCACGCCTATTGGAAGGGGGGAAGAGATGTGGAAATTGTTGAAAAAGAAAAAATTAGAAAACAATTCCAATGAATGTGGATAAGCTCCTTAAGCCTTGTTTCTACGTCGAGCACAGAAAAAACACAGAGGTACTCTGGGATATGGAGGGGAGGAGTAGTTTAAAAATTAATTTATTCAGTGCCTTGTTCCTGTGGAAGACGTCCATATCCCAAGAGTACTCCAGTGACCCCTAGTGGATGAAAAAGAAAGTACTTTTAGCCTTCTGTGCGGAAGGAGCCGTACTAGGTAGGCAGGCTGTTTTAGCAGTAGCCAGGTCAGCCACAATCTTATTGAGGTCTTCTCCAAAGAGAATGTCTCCCTTGAAAGGAAGCACCAACCAGGATCTTAACCAAAGGATACATCTGGCCAAAACAGACGCAGTAGCAGCCTTGGCCGCGAGCAGCCCGGCATCAGAGGCCGCCTCCTTAAGGTACAGAAAAGCCGTGGCAATATATGAGAGACATTGTCGAGCATGCTCAGATGCATCAGAAGGCAGTTCCACTTAGAGTTCCTGAGCCCACGCCTCAACAGCTTTAGCAGCCCAAGTTGCTGCAATAGTTGACCTTTGAACAGCCCCAGAAAGGGTATAAATCGCTTTTAAACAGCCCTCCACACAACAATCCGTCGGTTCCTTCAGAGAGGTGACGGTAGTCACTGGCAGAGCAGAGGAAACAACCATGCGTGCCACATGAGAATCTACAAGCGGAGAAGTTTCCCAATTTTTACACACCTCCGCAGAGAGAGGATAGCGCGCCAATAGTCTCTTATTTGGTGTAAATTTTGTCCCCGGATATTCCCAGGATTCCTGACGTATGTCAACCAGGTGTTTAGAGTAGGGTAAAAACTGCTTAACCACCTTCTTACGCTTAAACCTATCAGGTTTCTTGGAGACAGTCTCAGGCTCAGAATCATCAGCCACTTGAAGAATGAGCCGTATCGCCTCAATCAAATCCGAGACATCCACGGATGATTTCCCCTCCCCATCTGAAACATCAGCGTCAGTGTCTGAGGGGTCAGTATATGCACCGTCCTCCTCGAAAGACGTGTCAGTTAAAGCCGCAGATCGGGAGGAGGTAATGGCTCTTTTAGAAGACAACTTAGTCTTATGCAGACGAGAGTGACCTTTAGATTTAGAGACATGGATCGGTTCAAATGCTGTAACTGAGTGGAAAGCTGCTCCGCCCATGGCGGCTTCACAGCGGGGACCATAAACTGTGGTAGTGGCACAGGTGGTCCCACAGGGGGCGTCAATTTAGTTACAAGCGGGTTTAACAGTGTGGAAAATGTAGCCCAAGGTGGTTCTTGTGAAGCCCCAAGTGCTACCGGCCCACTGGGGAACAAGTAACCCCCTGAACCTGAACTCTCAGCTGCTAAATTATCCTCCCTTCCGTCAGTGGCCTCACTACCACGCAGTGCAGGAGAGGCCCCAACGTCGTTGCCACGTGTAGCAGACATAACTATGCACACAGTAATGGGCAAGCCGGTACAAATCGTAGCAGCACAATACCTAGTAAGAACTCTCAGAGAACAGCCTAAGCTGGCACAGACTGAGAGTTCAATAGGAATAGAACATATGGTGACTATAATTCACAAGAAAAAAATACTCCAGTAGCATATCTTGTGAAACAATCCTATATTATCATCAGAGAAAACCTGAAACACTTGTCCCCCACAGGTATAGCAATATAGGAATAGCACGCTGAGTAAAATACCCTGCAATAAGGCAACCACGCAGCAGCTACATGCACACACACGTATATAGTCACAAACGTACCATGCAGAAATTATGTACCACAAACTGCACTGGACTAGCAATACAAATTAATACTCAGTATGGCTATATGCGTTAACAATAGATATAACAAACGCAGTAAGCACTGGATGTATATCACAGGGTGTTTGTGCCACACAACCCTGAAGGTATGCACTCTTTCTTAACTAACACTGTCGCAGTGACAGGTAGAATACTCAAGTGTCCTGTGTGAAGCACAGCACTGGCAGTCAGGCGGTTCCAGAGAGGAGTATTTGCCCCAGCAATCCCAGCAACAGCAAGGCTCTACCTGTAATGGCTGCTGACCGGGAGTGAGGAAGAAGGAAGCAGGTGACTGTTCCCTCCCCCTAACTCCCACGGTGCAGGTATGCTGTTGCCCAGACAGCATACCAAACATAACAAGCATAAAATAGAAATTGAAAAAAACTCTCTGGAGCTGCAGAGATGTGCATCCTTCTCCTGAGGGCACTTTTTTCTAAACTGCCTGTGGGAGGGGGCATAGAGGGGGGGAGCCAGCACACCCAGTGAAGAAATTTAAAGTGCACCGGCTCCTTTGGAGCCCGTCTATACCCCATTGTACTAGATTCCCCAATAACCCTTATGGATGCTAGAGAAATACCCATTAAGTTCAGCCTGCGGGCCTCCTTCGGGCTACTTGAGTAGCAACGGGGATAAATTAGCTTGTGGAAAATTGCCGCAGATTACTGAATCCCCCATTAGTAACACCTCTGTAGAAAATAGGTATAACACATAATATTTATATTAATAAACAAATATTTAGAAATATTCCCATGAGACAAATACAAAAAGGAAAATTGGGGTTACAATGCCTACAGAGCGACTCTTACAATCTGCATTTGTAAAGGATGAAGTAGTATTATGGCTCCAACATTACATGTTACAGCTTTACTGCGCCGCTCCTCCTACGCATTAAAGCACAAGAGTGCCCCAAGCAGATGTAGGCATGGTGAAGGGAGCAACATAGTAAATCACAAGCCATATAAAAAGGGACAAGCTGTAAAGGTCCGCACGGACATGAAGAGTAAACACGGTCCTTCTGCCCATTAGCTGATTTTATTAAAGCTGAAGAAAGAATGCATGATTTACAGTTCACTATCTGCATAGCCTAGATTGTAATTTTGTGTAGTTTAGGTATCTGTGGTTTACACAGTAAGTATCGAAGGAGGAAATGGCTCTAACAATGACAAGATACAAACATTTACTAACCTGGTAGCACAGAGGTGGAGGAAGCAACTTCATTAATAGCACAGCAGCAGGGGGCACCGGGAATACCCCTCCAGGCACAGGGTGAAGTCCAGGAGCTGAAAAAAATACAAATCTGCATCAGGACACAGCAGCCCGGACTCAGACTCGCTCATATTACACTTTCTCAGACCACTGTCAACCCACTCCGCAGTACCCCATATGTCTAACAAATAGCCACTAACAATTCCAGCTACCCTTAGTGGCGTGACATCCAGAGAAAATGCCCTCAGTGGTCAGCAAGCGTTGGGTATGCGTGACCGGTGGCCGGGATCCTGTCGGTCAGCATACCGACGCCGGGATCCCGGCCGCCAGAATGCCGGCAGGGGGGCGAGCGCAACAAAGCCCCTTGCAGGCTCGTTGCACTTGCACAGGTTCTATTACCACTCTATGGGTGGTAATAGTCCTGGGCCCCCTGCCGCCATTCTGGCAGCCGGGATCCCTGCTTCGGTACCGCCAGGATGGCGACTACATCCCGTCAGCACAAGGCCTGTTGTAGATTAACACAGTATTTACCACAAGCCTTCCACTAGGACCCACAGATCTGTCACTGTCCGACATATTGATCTACATTTATCAAATCATACAAACACTGTAGCACTGGCTTATGGCACCGATCCTAATAAATTGCTCTCTCCATATAGGAGATTAATGAATGTCAATAGGTTACAATGGCTTTTATATATACAGTTAATTTTCTCTACCAGCTTCTTCCCATGACTACTGTGTCAGGACCTTTAGAATGACTTACGAGCTAGATGTCTTGGCTGGAAAGGGATCATCTGGCTGGTGTCTGGTTTGGGGTACTCAGGTTTTCTATCAGCCTCATCCTTTGAGGATGGAGTTATTGAAGGAGTAACCACAGGGTCTGGGAGCAAAGATGTTAATTTGGAACGGGAGACATCCTGGAAAAATAAGTTGAAATTACAATTACATAGTGAGAAAGAGAGAAGCTTAAATCGGAAGAGTGTGAGGGAAAGAGAGAAAGATAGTGGAAGAGAAAGAAAGAGGGACGAAGAAAGAAGTGAAAAGGGAGAGGGGTGGAGAGAGACTGTATAGAAAGTGGTATAAATGAAGGTAGAAAGAGGGGGAAGAGTGTGACAGAGACACGAAAAGGATGAGGGGAAACAAAGGTGTTTTGCAGAATAATGGAGCCAGATGCAGTAAGAACGCATGTTAATTAATAGAGAAAGGCTGTAGTGCCGTCTAACACCTACTTTATATCCCAAAGCTTTGAGTTCACTTGCAGAGCAGGGGTAGAGATCCATAAACTTGTAGCGATCCACCAGCAGTGCTGTCTCTTTCCCCTCGTACTCTTCCTTGAATGCAGTATATCTACGTTTTTCCACTTTCAGAATACTGGCTAAATCACCAATATTACTTTCAAACGCCAAAAATCGCGCCCAAATTTCACTACAAGAACCAAATAAGGATTTTTTTTTTGCTTTTAGGTGTGTAACATACATTGCATGTACAAGTATAAAGTCTCCCAATGCCATAATACATGATCCTGCCTACCCAATATTCAACTAAATCATACACTGTTCAGTGATGATCATCTACAATATCATATTATACACAAAGCACTAGTTAGTGTCCCCCATATAACATGACATTAGGAAATGAGCCAGATACATCATGAGCAAAAGAAAACATAATGGGGGTCATTCCGAGTTGTTCGCTCTGTATTTTTTTCTCGCAACGGAGCGATTAGTCGCTAATGCGCATGCGCAATGTCCGCAGTGCGACTGCGCCAAGTAAATTTGCTATGCAGTTAGGTATTTTACTCACGGCATTACAAGGTTTTTTCTTCGTTCTGGTAATCGTAATGTGATTGACAGGAAGTGGGTATTTCTGGGCGGAAACTGGCCGTTTTATGGGAGTGTTTGAAAAAACGCTACCGTTTCTGGGAAAAACGCGGGAGTGGCTGGAGAAACGGAGGAGTGTCTGGGCGAACGCTGGGTGTGTTTGTGACGTCAAACCAGGAACGACAAGCACTGAACTGATCGCACTGGCAGAGTAAGTCTCGAGCTACTCAGAAACTGCACAGAGAAGTATTTTCGCAATATTGCGAATCTTTTGTTCGCAATTTTGATAAGCTAAGATTCACTCCCAGTAGGCGGCGGGTTAGCGTGTGCAAAGCTGCTAAAAGCAGCTTGCGAGCGAACAACTCGGAATGACCCCCAATAGGTATATTCGTTATATTAAGTACATACCCAGATTTCTCAGGGGGCAGACTCCCTGATGTTAAAACTCGTTCAAATAATACCCTAGTGTTATTGTCCTCTGCAAAGAGAGAAAAACAATTATGAGTGCAACTTGGTATAAACAATATACAACACTAATAAACAAAACAGTAATAAAATATAAAGTGACAAACATACTTAAAAAAAAAAATTCCTTTGCACCTAATTATACATTTCTCTTAGTTTTTTTGATTTATTATTTTCAAGTACTTGGTCTTTAATGTTACTGGTAACCAGGTCCACGACATGCAACTATTACAAATGTACCTATAACTTACCATTGAGGTGAGATAAATAATCAATATAAGCAAGAACATATTCTGGGATATCCCCGTATTTCTTCAGTCCTAACTCAAAAATCTTGAAGGCTACCGATGTGTCCTGCAAAAGGAGTCATTGGTTCAGGCTTAAAACTGTGACCTCTCAATTCCGATGAACAAAGAAAAGCAAAATCTGCGTAATATTTAAAAAACAATACCAACTGTATTTTATCAGTACATTAAATGACCCTGTAACTATAACGCAATTCTGGTTTTATTAAAAAGCCACTAGCACCCTTCAAGGTTTCATGAAATACAGGTTTTTAATACAATGGATTATGGTAAAAGCAAGTTCCTATGTGCAGATTCCCTCGCTGAAAGACAACTATTAGATCCTGCAGGAAGCCACTTATTTCAGGAAGAAATACACATAAGGAGTATGGTACAACAGCAGACATGCTGTCTTTGTGGTATAGGAAAATCATTGCGCTTTTTTCTAAACTGGGCTGATGGAAAAGACAGAGGGGAGGAGCCAGCCACACACAGAAAAATTGAAAGCACATCCGGCTCCAAAGACCCCGTCTATACCCCACTGTAAGCCAGCATCCCAGTGTACCCTATGGATGACAGAGAAACTCCCATATGTCCCCATTTCCAGAGTTGATACTTTTGTCCTTATTCGCAATGATTTAGGAGGCACGTCACTGCCATGGCTACCAGAGCAAGATGGCCCTAGTGTCCTTGGATATTGAGCGGTGACTTTAGAGTAGGGGAGAGGTTTTCAATGAAGGCCTAGCACTTTGAAATACTTGTCATGCTCCCTAACATGGCAGGGGTATACCCCCTTTCTGAGCAGCGTCCCGATTTAGATATGTTAGGACGTATGCACAGCCTTCTATATTCTGTTTTATCCTATTGGATCATTTAGTGTTTAAGTTTGGTTTGAGGGAAAGGTGAACATGAACAGAGAGCAGCAATTCCACAGAAAACCTGAAGATGGTGCTGCTGTCACCGATATCTATTAGCAGTGATGTACACAAGAGGCGTCCAAGCCTCTTCTTGCTCTATTGCCAGATTTGTTATTATAGACGAAGCTTGTTTATAATGCCGGCTGATATGTTATTTAAAATTATTAATGAGATTAAGGGTATGAGGGCCCATTTGAAGGTTAGAGGGACCCAAGGCGTTTTATGCTCCACTAAAGGATGAGGCCACAGAGGCATTACAAATAATGTTCTCTCTCTGAAAACAATCTACAGAGGAAGGAGACATTATGCAGAATTACAAAATATTCTTCTTTTATTGGTTATAAATCCAAACAGACAACAACATATGTGTTTCATAAGGGTAAGCATATAGACCACAGTACATGTGTCAGTTTCTGACCTTGCTGCAATAATACTCCATTAAGGCCGCTGTGACGTAGACATGATGGCGGGTCCTAAGATCTTCCCTGGCTTTCTTGAAAATCATTCTCCCAGACTTGATGCCCTCTGCCCGCCTCGCAAATTTCATGTACTGGATATAAACCTGGGTAACAGATACACGATACACAGTAAGCTGTAGAGTGGTTATTAAATAACGTGACATTTACAGACAATTTGGATTTCCGGTCAGAAACCGATAAACATTTTGTTTAGCTCTGTAGACGTATGAAACATTTTTTGCACATGCTCCTCAGTGTTGAATAACATTACTTTGGGGGTCATCCCCTTGTTTTTCACAGTTTTCAAAGTGTCACTATACAAATTATAGGAGGTCCCTTTCCCGTTGCGATTCTATTTTGTGCTACAAACTAATACACATATTATGATGGGATAAGGTCAATTTACCGGCTGTAGGGATCCCGCCGGTCAGGATAGCGAAGCTGGAATCCCGCCAGCTGACAATGCCGCCAACCGGAATCCCAGCGCAACTGGACTATTCCCACTCATGGGTGTCCACGACACCCATAGAAGCGGAACAGATCCTGTGGCGAGCATAGCGACCCACTGAGCCCGCAAGGGAACTCTCTGCGCTCTCCCCGCTGCCAGAAATCTGGCGGGTGGGATGCCGCTGTCAGAATATGGACAGCCAGCATACCGTCCGCCGGTGAATCATACTGAATCTATGATCTGTATTTTAAAGCTATTATTTGTACATATCTCCTATTCTGAATATTTTATTACCACATTTTACAAATTTGTAACAGTGAAGTTTAGGATTTTAATACCTACAGGTAAATCCTTTTCTCGTAGTCCATAAGGGATATTGGGGACACATTAGTACGATGGGGTATAGATGGGGTCCAAAGGAGCCGGTGCACTTTAAATTTCTTCACTGGGTGTGCTGGCTCCTCCCCTCTATGCCCCCTCCCACAGGCAGTTACAGGTAAAACAGTGCCCGAAGGAGAAAGGACATACTTGAGAGAAGGGTGGGAACGTGCAGAGACATCTGCAACACCGGCTGCCCAAAATGGGTATCCTCTTTGGCCAGGGTATCAAACTTGTAGAACTTCACAAAGGTATTCTTCCCCGACCTGGTAGCAGCTCGGCACAGTTGCAGGGCCGAGACTCCACAGGCAGCCGCCCAGGAAGACCCCACTGATCTTGTAGAGTGGGCCTTCAGAGACTGTGGAACAGGTAAGGCTGCCGACACATAGGCCTTCTGAATAGTGAGCCTAAGCCAATGAGCAATGGTCTGCTTTGAAGCAGGACAACCCTTTTTCTGTGCGTCATATAGCATGAACAAGGAATCAGTCTTTCTGATCTGAGCCGTCCTCTTGACATAGATCTTCAAGGCTCGCACAGCATCTGGGAACCCAATAGGTTGAAGCAGAGATGACCTTCGGCAGGAACTGCTGCCTAGTCCTGAGCTCCACTCTTTCCTCGTGAAAAACCAAGTAGGGACTTTTACACGATAAGGCCCCCAATTCTGAGACACGTCTAGCAGAAGCTAGGGCCAGCAACATCACCGCCTTCCACGTGAGTTACTTGTCTTCTACAGTCATCAGAGGTTCAAACCAGGAGGACTGTAGAAATGTCAACACCACATCCAAATCCCAAGGTGCCGTGGGCAGCACAAACAGAGGTTGTATGTGAAGCACCCCTTGCAAGAAGGTCTGAACTTCAGGCAACACAGCAAACTTCTTTTGGAAGAAGATTGAAAGAGCTGAAATCTGGACTTTTAGGGAACCTGGCCATAAGCCTTTATCTACACCAGTCTGCAGGAAACAGAGGAACCTCCCCAAGTGTAACTCCGCAGGCTGATATGTGCGCTCCTCGCACCAGGAAACATATCTCCTCCAGATATGATGATAGTGTCTTGACGTCACAGGCTTTCTGGCTTGCACCATGGTGGCAATGACCTTCTTGGAAAGTCCCTTGTGAGCTAGGATGTTCTGCTCAACTTCCATGCCACCGAAAGTCCGGGTAGACCAACAGTCCTTGCTGAAGAAGATCCCTTCTTATTGGTAGAGGCCAAGGGTTGTCTACGGACATGCCCAGAAGATCCGCGTACCAAGGTCTCCGGGACAATCAAGATTGCCTGCACTCCTTGATGTCTAATCCTCTTGAGCACCCGCGGGATCAACGGAATCGGAGGAAATAGATAGACCAGCCCGTAAGGCCAAGGCGATGTCAGTGCATCCACTCTGGTTTGCGAACAATAACAGCAAAGTTTCTTGTTGAGGCGAGACGCCATTATGTCTATCTGTGGGCATCCCCACCTGTCGATGATCTGTTGAAACACCTGAAGTCGCCACTCTCCTGGGTGAAGATCGTTACGACTCAGGAAGTCCACTTCCCAGTTGTCCACACCCGGAATGAAGATTGCGGACAGTGCTCGTGCATTTCTTTCCGCCTACAGGAGAATCCTTGACACCTCTCGCATGCAGACCCTGCTTTTAGTCCCTCCTTGTCGATTGATGCACGCCACAGCTGTAGCGTTGTCAGACTGTACCTGGATCGCATGATCCCTTAGCAGAGGGGAGGCGTGAATCAGAGCATTGTTAATAGCCCGAAATTCCAAAATGTTGATCGAAAGTAGGGCCTCTTGGGCAGACCACCTGCCCTGGAACTGCACCCCTTGGGTGACAGCTCCCCATCATCTCAGACTTGCATCTGTCATGAGGAGGATCCAATCCTGAAGCCCGAAGCGCCGACCTTCCAGGAGATTGGAAGACTGTAGCCACCACAGGAGTGAAATCCTGGCCTGGGGTGATCGTTGTATCATCCGGAGCATCAGATGATGTCAACCGGACCACTTGTTCAGGATATCCAACTGAAAAGGTCTGGCATGGAACCTTCCATACTGGATCGCCTCGTATGAGGCTACCATCTTCCCCAACAATTTTATGCAAAGATGAATGGCTACTCGAGCAGGTCAGAGAACCATGCGAACCATTTCCGGGAGTGCTCTCGCTTTGTCCTCTGGGAGGAAACACTTTCTGTGCTACAGTATCCAGTAGCATTCCCAGAAACAGGAGTCACTGAGATGGATCCATGTGGGACTTCTGTAGATTGAGGATCCACCCATGGTGTGACAGAAGTTGGATAGTGCGATCTATATGGAGCAATAGAAGCTCCCTGGAACTCACTTTTATCAGGAGATCGTCCAGGTAAGGGACCACATTGACCCCCTGGACCCGGAACGTCATTTCCGCCATCACCTTCGTGAACACCCTCTGAGCCGTAGACAGGCCGAAGGGTAACGCCTGGAACTGGTAGTGATCGTTCAGCAGGGCAAACTTCAGATAAGCCTGATGAGGAGGCCAAATCGGGATATGGAGATAGGCGTCCTTGATATCCAGGGATATCAGGAATTCCACTTCTTCTAGGCCTGCAATCACTGCTCTCAAAGATTCCATCTTGAACTTGAAAACCTTCAGGTAAGGGTTCAAGGACTTCAGTTTCAAAATGGGTTCTTACTGACCCGTCCAGTTTTGGCACTACAGATTGGAGTAGTAACCCTGTTCTTGTTGTTGCAGTGGTACTAGAACAATGACCCGGGACTGAACCAGCTTGTTGATGGCCAGCAGCAGCGTAACACGCGTATCCTCCAAAGCTGGTACGCTTGATTTGAAAAATCGGTGCGGAGGAGCACCGTTGAACTCCAGCTTGTATCCTTGGGAGACGAGGTCCCTTACCTAGGAATCCTGGCAGGAACTTTCCCAGATGTGGCTGAAGTGACGCAACTGAGCTCCCATCTTGAGATCCCCTCGGGGTGGGCGGGCACCGTCATGCTGAGGCTTTAGTGGAAGCTGAACTGGTGCCCTGTTCCTGAGAGCTGGCAACAGCTGGTTTCTTAGGCTTACCTCTGGTGCCTCTAGCTGCGTTGGAGGCCCCTCTGGCCCTAGATCGAAATCTGGTGGACCGAAAGGACTGAGTAGAAGGTCACAGATAAATACGTCTAGCTGGCAGGGCCCCTGAGGGAAGAAACATGGCCTTAGAGATCCACGCGTCCAATTCACCCCCGAAGAGCCGTTCCCATGTAAAGGGAAGGGTTTCCACATTGCGCTTGGATTCTGCGTCCGCAATCCACTGACGCAACCACAAGGCCCTGCGTGCTCACACTGCCATAGCAGTAGTCCTAGCATTAATATTGACAATCTCTTTGAGCGAGTCAAAGAGCATGCGTGCCGCATCCTGAATGTGTTTTAGAAGAGTCACCATAGTAACCAGGGTCATATCCTCAGAAAGACCCTCCTGAATTTGAGTAGCCCACGTATGGATAGCATGTGTAATCCAGCAACCTGCTATGACCGGTCTTTGAGATATACCTGCAGCTGTGTAGATAGATTTCAGAGTGGTCTCAATTTTCCTATACCCGGGGTCCTTCATGGTAAAAGTCCGGAGCAGGGAATACCCCCTTCTTAGAGAGGCGAGAGACAGACGTCTACAGCCGGGGATTCTTCCCAGAATTTTCTGCCTTCAGGGGCAAAAGGGCAAGTATGCAAAAAACGTTTTGACACCTGATACTTCTTATCTGGATTTTTCCAGCCTAACTTAATAAGTCATCTAATTCTTTAGAATCTGGGAATGTGACACTCAAGTTTGTTCTGTGTGAGGAAAAACAACTGCTGTGTTGCAGTGACCTCTAGAGGGAGTTTTAACACATCCCGTATAGCCAGAATGAAGGGTTCAATACGCTGTGTAGGAGTGGAGTCCCCACTTACAAGTCCACATCGTCCCCATCCTCCTGTATATCCTCATCAGAGTCTGATAGCAACGCAAGTAATGCAAGTTTTTGAGGACCTGCAGCAGAGAGGGGGGAATGGGGAACATCAGCCCTAGCAGCTAAATTTGCAACAGCCTGCAGCAAATCTTGCGTTTTATGGGCATTTGCAGTGAGCTGAGAGGACATAGGAGACATCATAGTTTTGATGGCACCGAACCAGGGAGGCTCTTGACCCTCCCCCACATTCTCCTCAATGTTTTGTAAGGACTGACTACATTGTTCACAAGAAATGGAGCCAAAAGAAAGTCGGGAGAATCTGGTGTTACACACACTGCATAACTTGTGTTTTACCATGATGAAAGTAATACACCAACATATACATACAATACAGACAATATAATGCAAGCCTGCTTCACTGTATGTGAGAGGAGACAGAGAGAAGGCGCCAGCACACCCCAAGTTATATAGCCTCAGTGAAGCTGCTAGCTGTAACTCAGTGAAACACTGTATTTACATATCTATCTTCCCTAACAGGATGTAGGAATGTGCACAATAGCGGCTCTCCCCCTGAGTTACACCCTGTAGCAGTGATCCAGCATGTCCCAGCTCCGCTCCCCCCATCGCAAAGTTTCCCAAAAATGCTTAAATCGTCACACGTGTTAGGTTAAGCCACCGCTAGCCAGTTTTCACATGGGGCTATAGCGGGTCCCCCCCCCAGGAAGGTCCCGTATGCCTCCCCTGCGTGTCAGTCGCACAATGAACCTGGGGACCCCCCTAGCGGGACCCCCGGTCTGTACTCACCACAGTTGTCACTTTCAGGCTTAGGTTAGGGGTGTGCGGCGTGCTGCGATTGCGACAGATATTGCGCAGTGCCCCGCTGAACAAACAACCTCTCAGGACAGTGGTCCTGCAGCGGGGAAGCGGCTGACACCACGCAAGGCCAGTGACCAGTGACCGCGTCCCCCCCCCCCCCCCCCCTTCTCCCCTAACTCCCACGGCGCAGGTATGCTGTTGCCCAAACGGCATACCGAAAATAATTAAAGTTTTTAACTAAAACTGAAGAAAACTCTGGAGCAACCTCTCCTGAGGGCACTTTTTTCTAAACTGCCTGTGGAAGGGGGCATAGAGGGGAGGAGTCAGCACACCCAGAGGAAGAAATTTAAAGTGCACTGGCTCCTTTGGACCCTGTCTATACCCATCGTACTAATGTGTCCCCAATATCCCTTATGGATGCTAGAGAAAATTGTAAACTGGAACCAAAGTAACATCCATAATATGGGGCCCATCTGTGCAAGATTACAGACCCCTGATTTACAATTTCCTAATGATCATAATGAAACATAGGCCGATGAACCTTACCAAGGTGGGATCAATATCTTCTATAGTGAGGAGCCTATTATATATACTGTGCGTCTTTTCATACTTCATGCGGCTCTACAAAGAGAAGAGAATTTCATGACACAACAAAGATTTATGAACATGCTGACAAATGCCACAATATGTGAAAATAACTTTGGGGGCTGCTAAGGAAATGAAAGAATCCAATGATAAAGTAAAGGCTACATAAGAAGGGTATATGGTCTGTGTGAGCCCTACAAAGGGGCAGAATAGGGTGAGTCAGAAGGCCCAATGAGGGGGTGAAAGGCTTATTTCTAGAGTCATTGTGTGTCTGACACAAACCTCTTCATAGTCAGCGTAGGCGAAATATAGCAGCATATTCTTCTTCAGCAAGGTACTAATTGCACGTTCATAAATATTTGCAGCTTCGTCGCTGAATAGCTTTGCATTGTTCATGTCCTGTAACACATCATATTTCCATGAAAACAAAAAAGGTTACAATTCTAGAACCAGTAACACAAATTCTACCTAACTCTTGTTTTATTGGCTCATAAACATGGCACAGTCCCTGGAGCAGATGCATTAAGCCTGGAGAAGTGATAAAGCAGTGATAAGTGGAAGGTGAAAATGCACCAGCCAATCAGCTACTATCATTTTTCAAAACCTGTAATGATTGGCTGGTGCATTATCCACTCCCAGTTATCACTTCTCCAGGCTTAATACATCTGTCCCACTGAGTGTCCCTTAAGATCAAAGAGAAGAGTAGCAGACTTCACATTATAACTTAAAACATTCCAAGACCGCATGATATTCAGTAGACCAAACTTCATATTTTGTGAGGAGACGATTTTAAAGAAGCACAGGCAAGTAAAATCTTTATGGGGCTTGTTTTTATAGCGCTTTAGAATAAATGTACACTATAGCCTATATAATAAAGGCTAATGCTGCTCCTCACCTCTATGGGGGGGAATTCAAATATTTTGCGCACCAGTGGCCACTGGACGGCCTTAATGTAGTAATTCAAGTGTTGCTCCGTTTGGCCGCACACAGCCGCCAGCGCCGACATTACCGTTATGTTGTTCCGACAATTTGACACACATTTTGCAATAAAAACCAAAAAATATTCACGCTAAAATGTAATGGAATAGTTCTCCTACACACTTACAGGTCCCAGGGTCACTGACAGAATTGTAGGTCCAAGATGTGTCTATTTGGTATATCACAGCTGTGTACATGAATTCATAGTTTGGGAGAAAGTAGCCCTGGGATTAGGAAGACCAATAATAGGGGGGTGGTATTATTTGGGGTGGGGGTGGGAGGAGAGGTACTATTGGTGACATGCACACAATTTCACAAGTGTTTGAAGGACACATCTGATAAGATGGGGAGGGGATGAAGAAAATGTTCACTTTTTCAACTTTATTATAACATTTAACATATTTAAAATTGTTTATTTTATATTCTGTGAGACAGATACGGGAGGTTATAATGGATCTCATGCACAATAAAACTATTTAGATCCAGTCGTATGTAACCTGCTATCAGCATCTTGGGAGATGTGATCTGGACTTACCCTTCACTTATACTCAGGGCTGTTGAGAGCCACGCCATGCCGCGGTAAAGGGGCGGGGCTTAATAAAGTGGGCATTACTATGCCCTTTATAATATAAAAGTATTTTAAAAATAAGAATTTACTTACCGATAATTCTATTTCTCATAGTCCGTAGTGGATGCTGGGGACTCCGAAAGGACCATGGGGAATAGCGGCTCCGCAGGAGACTGGGCACAAAAGTAAAAAGCTTTAGGACTACCTGGTGTGCACTGGCTCCTCCCCCTATGACCCTCCTCCAAGCCTCAGTTAGGATACTGTGCCCGGACGAGCGTACACAATAAGGAAGGATTTTGAATCCCGGGTAAGACTCATACCAGCCACACCAATCACACCGTACAACTTGTGATCTGAACCCAGTTAACAGCATGATAACAGAAGGAGCCTCTGAAAAGATGGCTCACAACAACAATAACCCGATTTTTGTAACAATAACTATGTACAAGTAATGCAGACAATCCGCACTTGGGATGGGCGCCCAGCATCCACTACGGACTATGAGAAATAGAATTATCGGTAAGTAAATTCTTATTTTCTCTAACGTCCTAGTGGATGCTGGGGACTCCGAAAGGACCATGGGGATTATACCAAAGCTCCCAAACGGGCGGGAGAGTGCGGATGACTCTGCAGCACCGAATAAGAGAACTCCAGGTCCTCCTCAGCCAGGGTATCAAATTTGTAGAATTTAGCAAACGTGTTTGCCCCTGACCAAGTAGCTGCTCGGCAAAGTTGTAAAGCCGAGACCCCTCGGGCAGCCGCCCAAGATGAGCCCACTTTCCGTGTGGAATGGGCTTTTACAGATTTTGGCTGTGGCAGGCCTGCCACAGAATGTGCAAGCTGAATTGTACTACAAATCCAACGAGCAATCGTCTGCTTAGAAGCAGGAGCACCCAGCTTGTTGGGTGCATACAGGATAAACAGCGAGTCAGATTTTCTGACTCCAGCCGTCCTGGAAACATATATTTTCAGGGCCCTGACTACGTCCAGCAACTTGGAATCCTCCAAGTCCCTAGTAGCCGCAGGCACCACAATAGGCTGGTTTAAGTGAAAAGCTGAAACCACCTTAGGGAGAAATTGAGGACGAGTCCTCAATTCTGCCCTGTCCGTATGAAAAATTAGGTAAGGGCTTTTATAGGATAAAGCCGCCAATTCTGAAACACGCCTGGCTGAAGCCAGGGCTAACAGCATTACCACTTTCCATGTGAGATATTTTAAGTCCACAGTGGTGAGTGGTTCAAACCAATGTGATTTTAGGAATCCTAACACTACATTGAGATCCCAAGGTGCCACTGGAGGCACAAAAGGAGGCTGTATATGCAGTACTCCCTTGACAAACGTCTGAACTTCAGGAACAGAAGCTAGTTCTTTTTGGAAGAATATTGACAGGGCCGAAATTTGAACCTTAATGGACCCTAATTTGAGGCCCATAGACAGTCCTGTTTGCAGGAAATGCAGGAATCGACCCAGTTGAAATTCCTCTGTAGGGGCCTTCCTGGCCTCGCACCACGCAACATATTTTCGCCAAATACGGTGATAATGTTGTACGGTCACATCCTTCCTGGCTTTGATCAGGGTAGGGATGACTTCATCCGGAATGCCTTTTTCCTTCAGGATCCGGCGTTCAACCGCCATGCCGTCAAACGCAGCCGCGGTAAGTCTTGGAACAGACATGGTCCCTGCTGGAGCAGGTCCTTTCTTACGAGGTAGAGGCCACGGGTCTTCCGTGAGCATCTCTTGAATTTCCGGGTACCAAGTCCTTCTTGGCCAATCCGGAGCCACGAGTATAGTCTTTACTCCTCTCCTTCTTATGATTCTCAGTACTTTTGGTATGAGAGGAAGAGGAGGGAACACATACACTGACTGGTACACCCACGGTGTTACCAGAGCGTCCACAGCTATTGCCTGAGGGTCCCTTGACCTGGCGCAATACCTGTCCAGTTTTTTGTTGAGGCGGGACGCCATCATGTCCACCTTTGGTTTTTCCCAACGGTTCACAATCATGTGGAAGACTTCTGGGTGAAGTCCCCACTCCCCCGGGTGAAGATCGTGCCTGCTGAGGAAGTCTGCTTCCCAGTTGTCCACTCCCGGAATGAACACTGCTGACAGTGCTATCACATGTTTTTCCGTCCAGCGAAGAATCCTTGCCACTTCCGTCATTGCCCTCCTGCTTCTTGTGCCGCCCTGTCTGTTTACGTGGGCGACTGCCGATGTTGTCCGACTGGATCAACACCGGCTGACCCTGAAGCAGAGGTCTCGCCTGACTTAGGGCATTGTAAATGGCCCTTAGTTCCAGGATATTTATGTGAAGTGACGTTTCCATGCTTGACCACAAGCCCTGGAAATTTCTTCCCTGTGTGACTGCTCCCCAGCCTCTCAGGCTGGCATCCGTGGTCACCGGGACCCAATCCTGAATGCCGAATCTGCGGCCCTCTAGGAGATGAGCACTCTGTAACCACCACAGGAGAGACACCCTTGTTCTTGGAGACAGGGTTATCCGCTGATGCATTTGAAGATGCGATCCGGACCATTTGTCCAGCAGATCCCACTGAAAAGTTCTTGCGTGGAATCTGCCGAATGGAATCGCTTCGTAAGAAGCCACCATCTTTCCCAGGACCCTTGTGCATTAATGTACTGACACTTGGCCTGGTCTTAGGAGGTTCCTGACTAGGTCGGATAACTCCCTGGCTTTCTCTTCCGGGAGTAACACCTTTTTCTGTACTGTGTCCAGAATCATTCCTAGGAACAGCAGACGTGTCGTCGGAATCAGCTGCGATTTTGGAATGTTTTGTACCACAAACCTGAGGTACCCTTGGTGAGAAGGGCAAATTGGGACATGGAGGTAAGCATCCTTGATGTCCAGAGACACCATATAGTCCCCTTCTTCCAGGTTCGCTATCACTGCTCTGAGTGACTCCATCTTGAACTTGAACCTTTTTATGTAAGTGTTCAAGGATTTCAGATTTAAAATGGGTCTCACCGAGCCGTCCGGCTTCGGTACCACAAACAGCGTGGAATAATACCCCTTTCCCTGGTGAAGGAGGGGTACCTTGATTATCACTTGCTGGGAATACAGCTTGTGAATGGCTTCCAATACCGCCTCCCTGTCGGGGAGAGACGTTGGTAAAGCAGACTTCAGGAACCGGCGAGGGGGAGACGTCTCGAATTCCAATTTGTACCCCTGAGATACTACCTGCAGGATCCAGGGGTCCACTTGCGAGTGAGCCCACTGCGCTCTGAAATTCTTGAGACGGGCCCCCACCGTGCCTGAGTCCGCTTGTAAGGCCCCAGCGTCATGCTGAGGACTTGGCAGAAGCGGGGGAGGGCTTCTGTTCCTGGGAAGAGGCTGTCTGCTGCAGTCTTTTTCCCCTTCCTCTGCCCCGGGGCAGATATGAGTGGCCTTTTGCCCGCTTGCCCTTATGGGGACGAAAGGACTGAGCCTGAAAAGACGGTATCTTTTTCTGCTGCGAGGTGACTTGGGGTAAAAAGGTGGATTTCCCAGCCGTTGCCGTGGCCACCAGGTCCGATAGACCGACCCCAAATAACTCCTCCCCTTTATACGGCAATACTTCCATATGCCGTTTGGAATCCGCATCACCTGACCACTGTCGCGTCCATAACCCCCTTCTGGCAGAAATGGACATCGCACTTACTCTTGATGCCAGAGTGCAAATATCCCTCTGTGCATCTCGCATATATAGAAATGCATCCTTTAAATGCTCTATAGTCAATAAAATACTGTCCCTGTCAAGGGTATCAATATTTTCAGTCAGGGAATCCGACCAAGCCACCCCAGCGCTGCACATCCAGGCTGAGGCGATCGCTGGTCGCAGTATAACACCAGTATGTGTGTATATACTTTTTAGGATATTTTCCAGCCTCCTATCAGCTGGCTCCTTGAGGGCGGCCCTATCTGGAGACGGTACCGCCACTTGTTTTGATAAGCGTGTGAGCGCTTTATCCACCCTAAGGGGTGTTTCCCAACGCGCCCTAACTTCTGGCGGGAAAGGGTATACCGCCAATAATTTTCTATCGGGGGAAACCCACGCATCATCACACACTTCATTTAATTTATCTGATTCAGGAAAAACTACAGGTAGTTTTTTTACACTCCACATAATACCCTTTTTTGTGGTACTTGTAGTATCAGAAATATGTAACACCTCCTTCATTGCCCTTAACAAGTAACGTGTGGCCCTAAAGGAAAATACGTTTGTTTCTTCACCGTCGACACTGGAGTCAGTGTCCGTGTCTGTGTCGACCGACTGAGGTAAAAGGACGTTTTAACGCCCCTGACGGTGTTTGAGACGCCTGGACAGGTACTAATTGGTTTGCCGGCCGTCTCATGTCGTCAACCGACCTTGCAGCGTGTTGACATTATCACGTAATTCCTTAAATAAGCCATCCATTCCGGTGTCGACTCCCTAGAGAGTGACATCACCATTACAGGCAATTGCTCCGCCTCCTCACCAACATCGTCCTCATACATGTCGACACACACGTACCGACACACAGCACACACACAGGGAATGCTCTGATAGAGGACAGGACCCCACTAGCCCTTTGGAGAGACAGAGGGAGAGTTTGCCAGCACACACCAAAACGCTATAATTATACAGGGACAACCTTTATAAAAGTGTTTTTCCCTTATAGCATCTTAATATATATAATCATATCGCCAAATAAGTGCCCCCCCTCTCTGTTTTAACCCTGTTTCTGTAGTGCAGTGCAGGGGAGAGCCTGGGAGCCTTCCCACCAGCATTTCTGTGAGGGAAAATGGCGCTGTGTGCTGAGGAGAATAGGCCCCGCCCCCTTTTCGGCGGGCTTCTTCTCCCGTTTTTCTGAGACCTGGCAGGGGTTAAATACATCCATATAGCCCCAGGGGCTATATGTGATGTATCTTTTAGCCAGTATAGGTATTTCATTGCTGCCCAGGGCGCCCCCCGCAGCGCCCTGCACCCTCCGTGACCGCTGGTGTGAAGTGTGTGACAACAATGGCGCACAGCTGCAGTGCTGTGCGCTACCTCATGAAGACTGAAAAGTCTTCTGCCGCCGGTTTCTGGACCTCTTCACTTTTCGGCATCTGCAAGGGGGTCGGCGGCGCGGCTCCGGGACCGGACTCCATGGCTGGGCCTGTGTTCGATCCCTCTGGAGCTAATGGTGTCCAGTAGCCTAAGAAGCCAATCCATCCTGCACGCAGGTGAGTTCACTTCTTCTCCCCTAAGTCCCTCGTTGCAGTGAGCCTGTTGCCAGCAGGACTCACTGTAAAATAAAAAACCTAAAAACTTTTTCTAAGCAGCTCTTTAGGAGAGCCACCTAGATTGCACCCTGCTCGGACGGGCACAAAAACCTAACTGAGGCTTGGAGGAGGGTCATAGGGGGAGGAGCCAGTGCACACCACCTGATCCTAAAGCTTTATTTTTGTGCCCTGTCTCCTGCGGAGCCGCTAATCCCCATGGTCCTTTCGGAGTCCCCAGCATCCACTAGGACGTTAGAGAAAATGAAATAATTGCGAGGCCGCAGAGCGGCACCGCATGCTCCACAAGGGGGGCACCTATTTAACGCAGAGGGTCATCAGGGGGACACCCACTTCCTGCCTTTCTTAATCTGGAAGTGGGTCCCTCCCCAGCCAGCACCATCTTCCCTGTGGCCACTAGAGAGCAAAGACTCTGGCAAAGTGCTAGGAGTCTTTGCTTTCTATGTGCAGCGCTATCTTCCTGAAGATATCACCGGGAAAATGGCGCCGCCATCAGCCGGCCACAGCACAGGGAAGGGGGAGGAGGTGTCTTGGGCTGTTAGTGGACTCAGCCAACCCCTCCCACGGGGCCACTCCAGCAGCCCGGGCCCAGGTAATTTGTATGTGTGTGTGCCTGTATGCGGAGCACAACAGACCTTGGCATGTAAAAAAGCCACAGCTGCTGCATCATTGCACTTCATATACAGATTCAGAGTCGCTCAGAGATACACAAGTGCTGCAAATCAAATTAATCATCACAGTCTCCCAGGTGTGTCCTAGTTGTACTTCACTGCGACTAAGATGCAGTGCTTGCAGGGTTTAACAGGACCTGGCGCACCGAGAGGGGCTGTTCTGCGTGACTACAGCAACAATGTATGAGGACAAATCTGTACATTTCGCAGGAACATCACAACATCCTGCATTGGGCTGCAGTCATCTGATTTGTTACAGTACATCAGTCACTGAGACGCAGTCAGTCTTGTGTTGGATACACTGCAATCTTATAAAGCAATGGACTGTCATAGCTGCTGTGATAAACAGACATACCCCTTTCTCAGCGAGCAGCTTGCTGGACTGCTCCAGGTATTGGGCAGCTTCGTACCAGATGTCCGGATGATGTCCCAGCACCAGCAGACACTGTTCGTAAGCGAACATGACTGAAAGAGAACACACTGGTTACTGAATGCGGAACATGTGCACAGAACAGACAATGCACCAGAGAGAGCAGCCTGATATTCACAGAGGGATGAAAAGCTATGGTTCTCAAAGTAAACCTGTTTAGCAGAGCAGCCTATTCCATGAGAGAATTTTAAGCAGATCCATCACTAGGCCCTATGATGTTAGTCTTTTTGTTTTATTTAGAATACCTTGTGCATTATATAGAAATCAAAGAAAAGATGTTTATCTGTTGGTGCCATTGCTGGACAGGTTATATTCAGCTGATACAACAAGAAACTGTGACATAAGAGAAGATGATGGCCCGGGAGTGACCATAATGCCATCTGAATGCTCGGGAGAATACAGGCAATTGGCCGAGAGTACCCGTCCCCATTCTGGCTTCCTCTATTCCTGCAATGCAGTGTGGAAGACAACGTACTGTAGACTCACGCACACTGAGCTCTGAATAAAATGCTCCATCTCGGAGATACATAAGACAGCAAGTAGTAAAGCAAAATAAGTGACATCAGAGGACCTGGTGGCAGGATCTTAATTCTTCAAAGTTGCCCCATAAGCTCATAACACTTCCGGGTCCCCAAGTGTACTATACCTCGTTTTGTTATGAGGGTCTGGTCTTCAGTTCGGAGAGGATTACTCTTCTCCCACTGTATATATTTCTTCCACATCTCCACCTGCTGAGCCTCCTGCGGTGTATTCTGCGGCGGCACGGAGGGAGCGTTCCGATCCAGTCCTTTCATCACAGTCTCATATTCCTTAGAACAGTCAGAAAAATCCTCATTATAGAATATGTAATCCAGATACATGTCTAGTGAAAACAAACAATGACTGAAGTATATCTCAGAGGCATTGCGGTGTGATTGTTTAGAGATGGGCAAGCTGCCTCCCATATGTGATAACTACAGACTAATAAGGGGGACATTTACTAAGCAGTGATAAGAGCGGAGAAGTGAGCCAGTGGAGAAATTGCCCCAGCAACCAATCAGCAGCTCTATCATTTTATAGTATGCAAAATATAGATGTTACTTCAGTGCTGATTGGTTGCCATGGGCAACTTCTCCACTGGCTCACTGCTCCGCACCTATCACAGCTTAGTAAACGTCCCCCGTAGAGGTCTATTTACTAAGTCTTGGAAAGAGATAAAGAGTGTAGAAATAAAAGATCCAACTAACCAGCTCCCGAGTGTAATTTTTTAAACACAGCCTGAAATATAGCAGTTAGGAGCTGATTGGCTGGTACTTTACCTCCATCCACTTTCTCTCTCTACATGGCTTAGTAAATAGACCCCTAAATACCATACAGTATGTTGCTAAGGTACAGGAGGTCAAACCACTGCATGTAGCTCTGTACAGTCTGCTGAAGCTAAACACATATCATTACAGGCAGGTCTGCAATATAAATATACTTGAAAGCAGCAGGTCTGACTACTGACCACGAGGAGAAAGTAAAAATGCAGCGACACTTACCTTTGCTACTCTCCTGGCATTCATATAATCTCTACTTCGATCTTCTATCATTTTCTTTGCAAGGTGAATGTTAATACCCTGAGGATAAAAACACGTGTGTTACACATGCTGGGTGTCCAGACATACAGTGATGCCTATGACTCAGAATTAAGGGCGTACAAATTACCTCTTCATACTTGTTGTAATCTCTCCAGAGCTGTTCAATGTTAATCATGGGATTGACACAACCTCGCTGGTAGACCCTGCGGACGGCGGTGATCCTTTGGTTCTCCGCATAAGATCCCACAGCTTCCCTAATCGCCAAGAAACCAAATGCACATGACTGTGTATCCAAATGTATTATCCAGTGTGTGATCCTACAGAGCGGGCAGCCAATATTATATGAAAGAGCAAGTGTGGCTAAAATGTAACTTGCTCCTATCATTTGTATATCCACAGACTAATAGGAGATATACAAAGTTGTGACTTTTTTTTCCAGAGTTAAAATACCGTACCTTCTATTTTTCCAGCTATAGAGCTGTAAATACCACAAATAATAAGAATTTACTTACCGATAATTCTATTTCTCGGAGTCCGTAGTGGATGCTGGGGTTCCTGAAAGGACCATGGGGAATAGCGGCTCCGCAGGAGACAGGGCACAAAAAAGTAAAGCTTTACTAGGTCAGGTGGTGTGCACTGGCTCCTCCCCCTATGACCCTCCTCCAGACTCCAGTTAGGTACTGTGCCCGGACGAGCATACACAATAAGGGAGGCATTTTGAATCCCGGGTAAGACTCATACCAGCCACACCAATCACACCGTACAACTTGTGATCTAAACCCAGTTAACAGTATGACAACAGAAAGGGCCTCTTAAAGATGGCTCCTTAACAATAACCCGAATTAGTTAACAATAACTATGTACAAGTATTGCAGATAATCCGCACTTGGGATGGGCGCCCAGCATCCACTACGGACTCCGAGAAATAGAATTATCGGTAAGTAAATTCTTATTTTCTCTATCGTCCTAAGTGGATGCTGGGGTTCCTGAAAGGACCATGGGGATTATACCAAAGCTCCCAAACGGGCGGGAGAGTGCGGATGACTCTGCAGCACCGAATGAGAGAACTCCAGGTCCTCCTTTGCCAGGGTATCAAATTTGTAAAATTTTACAAACGTGTTCTCCCCCGACCACGTAGCTGCTCGGCAGAGTTGTAATGCCGAGACCCCTCGGGCAGCCGCCCAAGATGAGCCCACCTTCCTTGTGGAGTGGGCTTTTACAGTTTTAGGCTGTGGCAGGCCTGCCACAGAATGTGCAAGTTGAATTGTGTTACAAATCCAACGAGCAATCGACTGCTTAGAAGCAGGTGCGCCCAACTTGTTGGGTGCATACAATATAAACAGCGAGTCAGATTTTCTGACTCCAGCCGTCCATGCAATGTATATTTTTAAGGCTCTGACAACGTCCAACAACTTGGAGTCCTCCAAGTCGCTAGTGGCCGCAGGCACCACAATAGGTTGGTTCAGATGAAATGCTGATACCACTTTAGGGAGAAAATGCGGACGAGTCCGCAGTTCTGCCCTATCCGAATGGAAGATTAGATAAGGACTTTTATAAGATAAAGCCGCCAATTCAGATACTCTCCTGGCAGAGGCCAGGGCTAGTAACATAGTCACTTTCAATGTGAGATATTTCAAATCCACCTTTTTCAATGGTTCAAACCAATGGGATTTGAGGAAATCTAAAACTACATTTAGATCCCACGGTGCCACCGGAGGCACCACAGGAGGCTGTATATGCAGTACTCCCTTGACAAAGGTCTGGACCTCAGGGACAGAGGCCAATTCTTTTTGGAAGAATATTGACAGGGCCGAAATTTGAACCTTAATGGATCCCAATTTGAGACCCATAGATAATCCTGATTGCAGGAAATGTAGGAAACGACCCAGTTGGAATTCCTCCGTCGGAACCCTCCGATCCTCGCACCACGCTACATATTTTCGCCAAATGCGGTGATAATGTTTCACGGTGACTTCCTTCCGTGCCTTAATCAAGGTAGGAATGACTTCTTCTGGAATGCCTTTCCCTTTTAGGATCTGGCGTTCAACCGCCATGCCGTCAAACGCAGCCGCGGTAAGTCTTGAAAAAGACAGGGACCCTGCTGTAGCAGGTCCCTTCTCAGAGGTAGAGGCCACGGTTCGTCCGTGAGCATCTCTTGAAGTTCCGGATACCAAGTCCTTCTCGGCCAATCCGGAACCACTAGTATTGTTCTTACTCTTCTTTGCCGTATGATCTTCAATACCTTTGGTATGAGCGGCAGAGGAGGAAACACATACACTGACTGGTACACCCAAGGAGTTACCAGTGCGTCCACAGCTATTGCCTGTGGATCTCTTGACCTGGCGCAATATTTGTCCAGTTTCTTGTTGAGGCGAGACGCCATCATGTCTACAATTGGTCTTTCCCAACGGTCTATTAACATGTTGAAGACTTCTGGATGTAGACCCCACTCTCCCGGATGAAGATCGTGTCTGCTGAGGAAGTCTGCTTCCCAGTTGTCCACGCCCGGGATGAACACTGCTGACAGTGCTATCACGTGATTCTCCGCCCAGCGAAGAATCTTGGCAGCTTCTGCCATTGCACTCCTGCTTCTTGTGCCGCCCTGCCTGTTTACATGGGCGACCGCCGTGATGTTGTCCGACTGAATCAACACCGGCTTTCCTTGCAGGAGAAGTTCCGCCTGGCTTAGAGCATTGTAGATTGCTCTTAGTTCCAGAATGTTTATGTGAAGAGACTTTTCCAGACTCGTCCATACTCCCTGGAAGTTTCTTCCTTGTGTGACTGCTCCCCAGCCTCTCAGGCTGGCGTCCGTGGTCACCAGGATCCAATCCTGAATGCCGAATCTGCGGCCTTCTAATAGGTGAGCCTTCTGCAACCACCACAGAAGTGACACCCTTGTCTTTGGTGACAGGGTTATTCGCAGGTGCATCTGCAGATGCGACCCTGACCATTTGTCCAACAGATCCCTTTGGAATATTCTTGCATGGAATCTGCCGAATGGAATTGCTTCGTAAGAAGCCACCATTTTTCCCAGGACTCTTGTGCATTGATGTACTGACACTTTTCCTGGTTTTAGGAGGTTCCTGACCAGATCGGATAACTCCTTGGCTTTTTCCTCTGGAAGGAAAACCTTTTTCTGAACCGTGTCCAGAATCATTCCTAGGAACAGCAGACGAGTTGTCGGGATTAAATGGGATTTTGGAATATTCAGAATCCACCCGTGTTGTCTTAGCACCTCTTGAGATAGTGCTAAAGCTGTCTCCAGCTGTTCTCTGGACCTTGCCCTTATTAGGAGATCGTCCAAGTATGGGATAACTAATACGCCTTTTCTTCGAAGAAGAATCATCATCTCGGCCATTACCTTGGTAAAGACCCGAGGCGCCGTGGACAATCCGAACGGCAGCGTCTGAAACTGATAGTGACAGTTTTGAACAATGAACCTGAGGTACCCCTGGTGTGCGGGGTAAATCGGAACGTGTAGATACGCATCCTTGATGTCCAAGGATACCATAAAGTCCCCTTCTTCCAGGTTCGCTATCACTGCTCTGAGTGACTCCATCTTGAACTTGAACTTTTTTATGTAGAGGTTCAAGGACTTCAGATTTAAAATAGGCCTTACCGAGCCATCCGGCTTCGGTACCACAAATAGAGTGGAATAATACCCCTTTCCTTGTTGTAATAGGGGTACTTTGACTATCACCTGCTGAGCGTACAGCTTGTGAATGGCTTCCAACACCCTCTCCCTTTCGGAAGAGACGGTTGGTAAGGCAGACTTCAGGAAACGATGAGGAGGATCCGTCTCTAATTCCAACCTGTACCCCTGAGATATTATCTGCAGGATCCAGGGGTCTACCTGCGAGTGAGCCCACTGCGCGCTGTAATTTTTGAGACGGCCCCCCACTGTCCCCGAGTCCGCTTGAGAGGCCCCAGCGTCATGCTGAGGTTTTTGCAGGAGCCGGGGAGGGCTTCTGTTCCTGGGAAGGAGCTGCCTGTTGGTGTCTCTTCCCTCTTCCTCTGCCTCGTGGCAGGTACGACAAGCCCTTTGCTCTCTTATTTTTGTAGGAGCGAAAAGGCTGCGGTTGAAAGGTCGGTGCCTTTCTCTGTTGGGGAGTGACTTGAGGTAAAAAAGTGGATTTCCCGGCAGTAGCCGTGGCCACCAAGTCTGATAGACCAACTCCAAATAACTCCTCCCCTTTATACGGCAAAACCTCCATGTGACGTTTTGAATCCGCATCGCCTGTCCACTGTCGTGTCCATAAGGCTCTTCTGGCTGAAATGGACATAGCACTCACCCGAGATGCCAGTGTGCAAATATCCCTCTGTGCATCACACATATAGATAAATGCATCCTTTATTTGTTCTAACGACAGTAAAACATTGTCCCTATCTAGGGTATCAATATTTTCAATCAGGGATTCTGACCAAACTACTCCAGCACTGCACATCCAGGCAGTTGCTATAGCTGGTCGTAGTATAACACCTGCATGTGTGTATATATTCTTTTGAATAACTTCCATCTTTCTATCTGATGGATCCTTAAGTGCGGCCGTCTCAGGAGAGGGTGACGCCACTTGTTTGGATAAGCGTGTGAGCGCCTTGTCCACCTTAGGGGGTGTTTCCCAGCGCGCCCTAACCTCTGGCGGGAAAGGGTATAATGCCAATAACTTTTTTGAAATTATCAACTTTTTATCAGGAGCAACCCACGCTTCATCACACACGTCATTTAATTCTTCTGATTCAGGAAAAACTGTTTGTAGTTTTTTCACACCATACATAATACCCTGTTTTACGGTATCTGTAGTATCAGCTAAATGTAACGTCTCCTTCATTGCCAAAATCATATAACGTGTGGCCCTACTGGAAAATACGTTTGAATTTCTACCGTCGTCACTGGAATCAGTGCCCGTGTCTGGGTCTGTGTCGACCGACTGAGGCAAAGGGCGTTTTACAGCCCCTGACGGTGTTTGAGGCGCCTGGACAGGCATTAATTGATTGTCCGGCCGCCTCATGTCCTCAACTGACTGTTTAAGGGAAGATAAACCATCACGTAATTCCACAAATAAAGGCATCCATTCTGGTGTCGACCCCCTGGGGGGTGACATCTGCATATTTGGCAATTGCTCCGCCTCCACACCAATATCGTCCTCATACATGTCGACACCACGTACCGACACACACCGCAAACTCACAGGGAATGCTCTAATGAAGACAGGACCCACTAGCCCTTTTGGGGAGACAGAGGGAGAGTCTGCCAGCACACACCACAAAGCGCTATATATACAAGGGATATCCTTATATTAAGTGCTCCCTTATAGCTGCTTTAATATATATATATATATAGCCATTAATGTGCCCCCCCTCTCTGTTTTACCCTGTTTCTGTAGTGCAGTGCAGGGGAGAGACCTGGGAGCCGTTCTGACCAGCGGAGCTGTGACAGAAAATGGCGCCGTGTGCTGAGGAGATAGGCCCCGCCCCTTTTTTCGGCGGGTTCTTCTCCCGCTATTTTTCCAGTCAGGCAGGGGTTAAATATCTCCATATAGCCCCTATGGGCTATATGTGAGGTATTTTTAGCCTTGTATAAGGTTTATATTTGCCTCTCAGAGCGCCCCCCCCCAGCGCTCTGCACCCTCAGTGACTGCCCAGTGAAGTGTGCTGAGAGGAAAATGGCGCACAGCTGCAGTGCTGTGCGCTACCTTATGAAGACTGAGGAGTCTTCAGCCGCCGGTTTCCGGACCTCTTCACGCTTCAGCATCTGCAAGGGGGTCGGCGGCGCGGCTCCGGGACCGGACTCCACGGCTGGGCCTGTGTTCGATCCCTCTGGAGCTAATGGTGTCCAGTAGCCAAGCAGCAAATCCACTCTGCATGCAGGTGAGTTTACTACTTTCCCCCTAAGTCCCACGTTGCAGTGATCCTGTTGCCAGCAGGACTCACTGTAAAGAAAAAAACCTAAACTAAACTTTCTCTAAGCAGCTCTTTAGGAGAGCCACCTAGATTGCACCCTTCTCGTTCGGGCACAAAATCTAACTGGAGTCTGGAGGAGGGTCATAGGGGGAGGAGCCAGTGCACACCACCTGACCTAGTAAAGCTTTACTTTTTTGTGCCCTGTCTCCTGCGGAGCCGCTATTCCCCATGGTCCTTTCAGGAACCCCAGCATCCACTTAGGACGATAGAGAAAACTACTAATCACTAGTAATTATTATTTTCCCAACTATATAAAAAGGAAAGACACTTTAAATTTTGCTTGCCGTTTGTAATCTGCAAATACTAGCACCACTGTATAAACAAAAAAAATACATGGGAACAGTAACATTTAATAGACAGCCCTTTAATTATAAAAATTTAAAAATGTGATGCTTTTAAAGCGGACCTCTTTCTCAATCGCCACCTCAGGCTTTGCTACGAGCGACAGGTCTAATACAGATGTGGAAGGCATATTTATAACAGAGAGACTGTGCGATTTTGGTGTGAGTGATGGGAATCATGGGGTTATTACAACGTTCCATATCTAATTTGTAAAATGCTTTGCAGTTCACTGCATAATGTGTTCATGAAGGCAGTGCATTATAGGGAAGACTGTTTCAGGTGGGTGAAAAAAAGCTCGTTATATGGACACATATGCCCTTCTATTTGTTCCAGTTCTAACATTACAGCCTTATAAACCATGGTTTGACAAGGTGCCTCTATTGCCCCTCTTATCCTAAACTGAAATAAGTATGTCTTACAGGAACGTATTATCAACCACTCAGTGGGGAAGTTATTAAGGTGGCTACAATGGACGAATAATGACAGCCAACACGCACACAACACTGAGTACCAGAAGCAAAGCGTGAAATCTATTTTGGGTCTGCTGACTGGGTATATTTATTAAACCTAAGCGACTACAATTATAACTGGTAATATAAAAATGGACTTACACTCCTTTCAAAAAATTGATGTAATCAACCCATATCTGCAATAAAATGAAAGAGCGTTAATCCCACCATAATTAAGATACACGAAAAATGCGTTTTGGATTATGAAGGGCAATTATACCTGGTATGACATTATTTCCATGCCAATTTTATCAAGAGCAAAGTCATAAGCTTGTGCCATTTTTTCCCTGAAAGAAAAAACGAAGTTGGGATTCAAACACTTTACATATATAAAGTTAGATTATCCAGAATGGCGACACACCGCGGCATTTCAATTTTACAAGAGATCGGTCATTTCTCAAGTTTTTATTTTACCATTACTCTCTGTGTTCTAGAGAATATGGTAAGGCTCTTAGGAAATAGCCCCGCGCTGGCAGACTCACCAGGTCTTTGCAATAGGTGCTCTGTTGTCTTGGCAAAGCACAACTAATAAAGCAGGAGATTTTCTGCCAATCCCAACTGTATGGCCACCTGCACACCCAATAAATGTCACAGCTGCTGTATCACTTCAGGCTATTCTTTAATTACCGATTTCCTGGACAGCAGAACTTTAAAGATTGAAGGTTATCATATATGTAGGGTGGTCCGTAAGTGTGGAGACCCCCTTCTAATAAGGAAATGAGTAAGGACATATTAATCCAGTGTCTACACATATGATAAGGGAGTGGGGGGAAACTTACCCTAAAAAGATATCCCACACTCCGATCATCAAATGTATTGACACCATACTAATATTTCCTTACTCATTTCCTTTTTATAAGAGTGTTTCCACACTTACGGACCACCCTGTATTTCAAAACTGCAGTATATGTTGCGCTTCGAATGGACGTGCTTGTGACATTCTATACATATAACATCTTTAGAAGTATTGGTTTGGCAGAAGCAGAACTGAACAGATCATGTACTGTATATCCATAGGTATCCGTGATGTCTATTACAGCAGATGTTACCAGATGCAGAGCGCCTCCAAAACACCCACTTGTGAACTTTGGGGTAGTTTGATCCTGGAAGAGGTGTCTATACACTTTGCACATTAACCAAGAGAAGCCGATTGAATGTACAGTGAATATTTCTATTGTCTAGTCATCATACACCAAGCCATCTCTATTGGGATCACAGATGCCATGACTTGTATTGGATACTTAGAACAGTTTAGATCTGTGTTCTGGAGTTTCTTGAGACTACAATAAATTTGGTACTTCCTCTTCTAGGGCCCAACAACAATGACCCCCAAATACTTTGTGTCCTAGCTAATAGAGGCCACTCATCATTGCACAAAAAAAAAAAACCCACATGAATGCATGGTGTACCTACTTGTAACTTGGCAGTTTTCCTTTGGTCTCCCGTACGTACAAGACATAGCATTTCCAGAGATCAATGTGCAAGACCTTCATGAGACATCGCTGAAACAACTGCAGATAGATGGTAAAAAAAAATAAAAGGCCTGTACTTGCTTATTGGGGAAATGGATTTAAATAATACAAAGTAACCATTTTCTTTATGCCCAGAAAAAGTAACACGGAACTTTCTAAACTTTGTGTATTATTAACGTTTGAGGTGGCATTGCATTTATTGGGAAGAAATTTGTTTAAACGCTAAACGGGCGCTGCTGCATCAAACACAACTTCACCAGTATTCACACAGGCAAACGCATGCGTACTTTTGATAAATGGTATCAGCATTTTGATAAATGGTATCAGGTCTATCTGGTTCGTTGATGTTAAAATTACTGTAATTCACTCCTATAGGAAGCCAATCTGGCTTCTCATAACACCGACGTTGTTTTATTATAGCAGAATCAACGATTTTACAACGTAGAAGTGTTAATTGAACTCACCTTTTCAACCTTGTCATAATTCTTTGCTTTGATCTGCAAGTAAATTGAGCAAAAGTTATAAAACAAATAGTCCACAAACTTTTCTTTGTACGTGACCTGGAGTGAGGCCTTTGCCTATCCTGACCATGCACAATGTAAAAATCTTCTAACGGATCTGCTGACCAATGACCTAGATTAAACATATGAATATCCCCCAGATTCTACAGTATAATATATTAGTAGTGTATGTTCGCCTTATACATTTAATAACTGTGGTATAATGATGACTGGTCTTGCAGCAGGTTCTGCGTACAATGCTATGCTATGACAATGTTCTTGGCATCTCCTTGGATCCAGACACCTATGGGTATATTGTTTTTAATGCGCTATACTAGGCAGAATCCTGTATAAAATCATTAAGAGCTATGTTATAATGTGCAATTACAGTAGAGTAAAATAGAATCCATTATAGTCATCAATGCAAAGCCGGAATCCGGAACACTCTCTAAAGCATCCCCGTTTAATAAAAAAAAACTACTAAGATCTGGCACAGCAGATTATGAAGCCAGTATAGCTAGTGGGTTTTTACGAATATACAGGTTTTACTTTTCATATCACCATCTATCACCAGATAGTGAAGAATAACATTTTATCTTGGTGTCGGCTTCAGAACCAACAGTTCAGTTTTTAGTCAATAACGCATCTTATTTTCGCTATAATACTACTGGTTACATGTCAATATAACAGATTTTTAAAAGGAACAGGAAATCGTATTTCCGCAAAATTATTAATTTGCTTATTAGTTTGTAGTGAGAAATCCTTTTACCATGGTCACAGCAAACAAATAATCACTGGACATTTGTGGAAAATATATATTGCAACTGTAAACTATTTTAAATGGTATCCTGTTTGGTATCCGGTCTCTAGGTCAACAGTGTCTAGGTCGACCACTATTGGTCGACAGTAACTAGGTCAACAGGGTCTCTAGGTCGACAGGTCAAAATGTCGACATGAGTTTTTCAGTTTCTTTTTCTGAACTTTTTCATACTTTACGATACACGTGGACTACGACTGGGAACGATAACCTGTGCAGAGTGCAGCGGTAGCGGAGCATGGCGAGGGGACACGGTGCACTTATTGGGGTTCCCGGTCACTGTACGGCGAAAATGACTATTTAAAAAACAAACAAACTCATGTCGACCTTTTGACCTAGACCATGTCGACCTAGAGACCCAGTCAACCTACTTAGTGTAGACCAATAGTGGTCGACCTAGACACGGTCGACCTTCATTACCCCACCCATCCTGTTTAATATCAACAAATGGAACTTACAGTACAATCGCACACTTTCCAAATTTTATATAATAATTCACATCATTTATATCCTCTCTAGAGAGTTTTTGTTTAATGCAGTGCTGAAGTGTCGGTGGTCCAGGATCCAGTTTATTTATGGTCAATGTAATAGGTAAAACCAGTCGTTGTGGCTTCCTATCAAACATAGGTGGACCAACAGAAGCAAATCCTGTCCCTCACCACATAGCTGACTCCAAGGATAACATATAAAACACAATTTATTTAATTTCATATTTTATTCTGAATTTCCCAATAAGAAACTGTGGCCGAGGGGTGCAGTAAAAAAAATGCTGATATTCCACTGTGAGTCAAAAGTGTGATTGCGTATAATGTATAATAACATTTATTATATATTTCTGTGGAGTATCTATCTTTGTATAATGTATTAGAACATCTATATTTCTATCCTTTCGGTGGAGTGTGTTTCACTTAGTACCAAAAATATAAGCATAATGTACAGAAAGCATATATTTATCAGTTACTGTGATTGACGGTTCACAAAGTTTAAAAAAAGTATGGTGATGTAACCACATATTCTACCGTAATTCTTTACTCTTCATAAATTAAACCACGTTCACTGCTCTCAGTGATGCATCACGCCTCTTCATTGAAATCATTTGTGAAGCCGAGAAGCCAATAAGCAAATTTGATCAAGTTGTATACATTTGCAGGTTAATGAAATTCATGGATTATGTTATGCTTGAAATCTGTAGTTGTCAAAGGTTGGTAAATGTAGATTCTGCACTGCTGGCTCTAAGTATGAGTGTTAGCTTTTGGGCCTCCGTTCTCTGCTGTTAATTTGCAGTCACAGTATCATTTGATGTTATGTGTGATTGACAAGACTGGGGAGGGTCACTGTATACATTGCATAGCTATCCCACTGATTGAAGTGTCTTAAAGGTAGGCCGCTCGGTCATACGCTGCATGAATATTAGGTGATTAATCTCAAACATAGATAGTATGCGTTAATTACTGATCCCATAAGATGTTAGATGATTTTGGTCAGGAAACGCTCATATGGCACAGAGAACACAGGAAAGCATTGTTTTATTTTCCTTTGGCCAAATAATCTCATGACTTTAATCACATAAAATTGGACTATTTTTGATTACGTATTTAACCGTATAAAATTAAAATCTCTGTGTAGCCCTAGGCTTAACCTGACGGCTGAATTCCCAGGGATCAGCCACATGACAAAGCCGGATACTGAAATCTGGAATACTAAAGATTTTTACAGTTGACTATCCATATTTTTACAGTTGACTATCCATATTTATTCACTATGTACAGTGAAAACACAAATCTAAACAGATATTGCAAGCTGTTGCTCTTAACAAATATGGAACACTTATATTAATTATCCCACATGAAAAAAACCTGGTCATTCAGTGAGCTTGTAATTAAGAGAATTACTAGTGTGTAGTGTGGTTAAGTAGTAATGCATCTCTGTATTACTGCAACCTGGGTGTACAAAATATGGGCAAAACAAAGCACTGAGTGTACAGTAAGTGTATGCCTCACGGCTAAATCCCTCTTGTGCTTGCATCTGATCTATATTGCACATGCCTACCATATTAGATGCCCAAGGGTATACATGACTTATACATCAATGTGCGCTGTCAAACCTTCGCTTATACCCAGATGTGTTTTATTATTTACATCCGCAAGTCAGCCAAGTGTGTAGATATAAAATACTATATATTTTTTTTCCATAATAAATATTTGGTCTTGGTGAAATATTTTGCAGTGTACGTGTGTGTACTTAAAAACAGCTTGTATGCTAATGTGTCTGCAGTATGTGTGGTATGTATTCCCCCCCCCCCTTACAACTTGGTTAGGTTTTGACTTGTGTTGATTTGAGTTACAGTAAATTCCCCACCCATAAAGACTGATATTTATCAGAAAAAACAAGATTGCTTTTCCACTCCGGAGAAGTATTTTCATTGGCCGAAACAGATCTGTTTGAAGGTCCGTAACAAAAGAAAAAGTTATTATAGACTAATTACTTCAAACATATACTGTAGGTTGAAACATTTTTCAAAAAAATAGCCCCAAAACAAAAAAACAAATACCCTAATCACATTTTGTGGACCAGCAAAAAAGTAATCTGATTGGTAGAATAAACAGTTTAGCCCCCTCTCAATCACATTGGAAACTTAAACAAAAATTATGTATAGTAGTCAAGTATTTAATAAGTTATTTTTAGTCTTTGATTTGCTGTACCTCCTTTACACAAACTGGTCTGGGTCTGACCACTGGGATGCCCATTGCTACCTTATAACCACAACAATTGAATATCCTGCACTGTCTAAAATGCCACGTACCAATACAAACTATAAAAGGGAACAGTAGTCTTAGCTCAGGCAGCGATCAGTAGAACAATTTAAGGGACAGGTGGAGCATGGACAGAAATGAGGATGGAGATGTAGGAGAAGGAGGGATTAAGGGCTTTATATGTGTGGCGTGGAATTAGAACTGGTTACCATGGGGGATAGAGGGCCAGTGAAACAGGGTGAAGGAAGGGGGCGAGGACACCAACGCAGAGAGGAAAATGAGAGGTCAGGACCGATTGAAGTGGGATAAGTTTTGGTTGAATCCTAAAGATGTTGCAGAGATGGAAGACAAGAAGAGCGAGAGATGTTTTGAACATGAGCGGTGTATGAGAGAGTGGAATAAAGGATGACACCTAGGCCGCAGACTTGTGGAACAGTAGGGAGAAAGATGTTATCAACAGAAAGACGGAGAAGGAATAACTAGTTTGGCTTTGATCATAATTTAATTTGAGAAAGAGTAGTGACATCAAAAATAAGAAGAGACGTGAGAATATGGAGGGAGAACAGGTAAGCAGGTAAATAAGGTGGCATTAGTGACCATAAGGAGTCAATGAGATTTCAAGGGAGAAGAGGAGCCTATACACAATATCCAATGGGTTTGAGTGCTGCATACTGCAATTGTGTAGCCAAAATCTGTAGGAGTTTTTGACCACCGCCCTAGAATCCATGACAGCTGGGTTCCAGTACATGTAGTCAACAACAGTTAACGACAGCTGTGAACAGAGCCTAGCCACTGTTGACCGAAATGTACTGAAGGTGTCTGAGAAGGGATTATAATTTGCATTACTAATTGTCAATTTAAAGCAATGTTAGTAAAACGATTCCCCTGTTCTGTTCACAGTGCTTTCCAATATTGCTTTGCATTATTATGATGCTCAATGGATTCAAATAAAAAAAATAAGAATTTACTTACCGATAATTCTATTTCTCGTAGTCCGTAGTGGATGCTGGGAACTCCGTAAGGACCATGGGGAATAGCGGCTCCGCAGGAGACTGGGCACAAAAGTAAAAGCTTTAGGACTACCTGGTGTGCACTGGCTCCTCCCCCTATGACCCTCCTCCAAGCCTCAGTTAGGATACTGTGCCCGGACGAGCGTACACAATAAGGAAGGATATTGAATCCCGGGTAAGACTCATACCAGCCACACCAATCACACCGTACAACCTGTGATCTGAACCCAGTTAACAGCATGATAACAGAGGAGCCTCTGAAAAGATGGCTCACAACAATAATAACCCGATTTAGTTAACAATAACTATGTACAAGTATTGCAGACAATCCGCACTTGGGATGGGCGCCCAGCATCCACTACGGACTACGAGAAATAGAATTATCGGTAAGTAAATTCTTATTTTCTCTGACGTCCTAGTGGATGCTGGGAACTCCGTAAGGACCATGGGGATTATACCAAAGCCCCCAAACGGGCGGGAGAGTGCGGATGACTCTGCAGCACCGAATGAGAGAACTCCAGGTCCTCCTCAGCCAGGGTATCAAATTTGTAGAATTTAGCAAACGTGTTTGCCCCTGACCAAGTAGCTGCTCGGCAAAGTTGTAAAGCCGAGACCCCTCGGGCAGCCGCCCAAGATGAGCCCACTTTCCTTGTGGAATGGGCTTTTACAGATTTTGGCTGTGGCAGGCCTGCCACAGAATGTGCAAGCTGAATTGTACTACAAATCCAACGAGCAATAGTCTGCTTAGAAGCAGGAGCACCCAGCTTGTTGGGTGCATACAGGATAAACAGCGAGTCAGATTTTCTGACTCCAGCCGTCCTGGAAACATATATTTTCAGGGCCCTGACTACGTCCAGCAACTTGGAGTCCTCCAAGTCCCTAGTAGCCGCAGGCACCACAATAGGCTGGTTCAAGTGAAATGCTGAAACCACCTTATGGAGAAATTGAGGACGAGTCCTCAATTCTGCCCTGTCCGCATGAAAAATTAGGTAAGGGCTTTTATAGGATAAAGCCGCCAATTCTGAGACACGCCTGGCTGAAGCCAGGGCTAACAGCATTACCACTTTCCATGTGAGATATTTTAAATCCACTGTGGCAAGTGGTTCGAACCAATGTGATTTTAGGAATCCCAAAACCACATTGAGATCCCAGGGTGCCACTGGAGGCACAAAGGGAGGCTGTATATGCAGTACCCCCTTTACAAAAGTCTGGACTTCAGGAACTGAAGCCAATTCTTTCTGGAAGAAAATCGACAAGGCCGAAATTTGAACCTTAATGGATCCTAATTTTAGGCCCATGGACAGTCCTGTTTGCAGGAAATGCAGGAAACGACCTAGTTGAAATTCCTCTGTCGGGGCCTTCCTGGCCTCGCACCACGCAACATATTTCCTCCAAATACGGTGATAATGTTGTGCAGTTACATCCTTCCTGACTTTGATCAGGGTAGGGATGACTTCATCTGGAATGCCTTTCTCCTTCAGGATCCGGCGTTCAACCGCCATGCCGTCAAACGCAGCCGCGGTAAGTCTTGGAACAGACAGGGTCCTTGCTGAAGCAGGTCCCTTCTTAGAGGTAGAGGCCACAGATCCTCCGTGAGCATCTCCTGAAATTCCGGGTACCAAGTCCTTCTTGGCCAATCCGGAGCCACGAGTATAGTTCTTACTCCTCTCCGTCTTATAATCCTCAGTAACTTGGGTATGAGAGGCAGAGGAGGGAACACATACGCTGACTGGTACACCCACGGTGTTACCAGAGCGTCCACCGCTATTGCCTGAGGGTCCCTTGACCTGGCGCAATACATGTCTAGTTTTTTGTTGAGGCGGGACGCCATCATGTCCACCTTTGGTTTTTCCCAACGGTTTACAATCAATTGGAAGACTTCTGGATGAAGTCCCCACTCTCCCGGGTGGAGATCGTGTCTGCTGAGAAAATCTGCTTCCCAGTTGTCCACTCCGGGAATGAACACTGTTGACAGTGCTATCACATGATTTTCCACCCAGCGAAGAATCCTTGCAGCTTCTGCCATCGCTCTCCTGCTTCTTGTGCCGCCCTGTCTGTTTACGTGGGCGACTGCCGTGATGTTGTCCGACTGGATCAACACCGGCTGACCCTGAAGCAGAGGCCTTGCTTGACTTAGGGCATTGTAAATGGCCCTTAGTTCCAGGATATTTATGTGAAATGACGTTTCCATGCTTGACCACAAGCCCTGGAAATTTCTTCCCTGTGTGACTGCTCCCCAGCCTCTCAGGCTGGCATCCGTGGTCACCAGGACCCAGTCCTGAATGCCGAATCTGCAGCCCTCTAGAAGATGAGCACTCTGCAACCACCACAGGAGAGACACCCTTGTCCTTGGAGATAGGGTTATCCGCTGATGCATCTGAAGATGCGATCCGGACCATTTGTCCAGCAGATCCCACTGAAAGGTTCTTGCGTGGAATCTGCCGAATGGAATCGCTTCGTAAGAAGCCACCATTTTTCCCAGGACCCTTGTGCATTGATGCACTGACACTTGACCTGGTTTTAGGAGGTTCCTGACTAGCTCGGATAACTCCCTGGCTTTCTCCTCCGGGAGAAACACCTTTTTCTGGACTGTGTCCAGAATCATCCCTAGGAACAGCAGACGTGTCGTCGGAATCAGCTGCGATTTTGGAATATTTAGAATCCACCCGTGCTGTCGTAACACTACTTGAGATAGTGCTACTCCGACCTCTAACTGTTCCCTGGACCTTGCCCTTATCAGGAGATCGTCCAAGTAAGGGATAATTAAGACGCCTTTTCTTTGAAGAAGAATCATCATTTCGGCCATTACCTTGGTAAAGACCCGGGGTGCCGTGGACAATCCAAACGGCAGCGTCTGAAACTGATAGTGACAGTTCTGTACCACAAACCTGAGGTACCCTTGGTGAGAAGGGCAAATTGGGACATGGAGGTAAGCATCCTTGATGTCCAGAGACACCATATAGTCCCCTTCTTCCAGGTTCGCTATCACTGCTCTGAGTGACTCCATCTTGAATTTGAACCTTTGTATGTAAGTGTTCAAGGATTTCAGATTTAAAATAGGTCTCACCGAGCCGTCTGGCTTCGGCACCACAAACAGCGTGGAATAATACCCCTTTCCCTGTTGCAGGAGGGGTACCTTGATTATCACCTGCTGGGAATACAGCTTGTGAATGGCTTCCAATACCGCCTCCCTGTCGGAGGGAGACGTTGGTAAAGCAGACTTCAGGGAGGGCTTCTGTTCCAGGGAAGAGGCTGCCTGATGCAGTCTTTTTCCCCTTCCTCTGCCTCGGGGCAGAAATGAGGAGCCTTTTGCCCGCTTGCCCTTATGGGGACGAAAGGACTGAGCCTGAAAAGACGGTGTCTTTTTCTGCTGAGAGGTGACTTGGGGTAAAAATAAGAATTTACTTACCGATAATTCTATTTCTCATAGTCCGTAGTGGATGCTGGGGACTCCGTCAGGACCATGGGGAATAGCGGCTCCGCAGGAGACAGGGCACAAAAAGTAAGCTTTTAGGATCACATGGTGTGTACTGGCTCCTCCCCCTATGACCCTCCTCCAAGCCTCAGTTAGGTACTGTGCCCAGACGAGCGTACACAATAAGGAAGGATCTTGAATCCCGGGTAAGACTCATACCAGCCACACCAATCACACCGTACAACTTGTGATTTGAACCCAGTTAACAGTATGATAACAACGAAGAAGCCTCTGAAAAGATGGCTCACAACAATAATAACCCGATTTTTGTAACAATAACTATGTACAAGTATTGCAGACAATCCGCACTTGGGATGGGCGCCCAGCATCCACTACGGACTATGAGAAATAGAATTATCGGTAAGTAAATTCTTATTTTCTCTAACGTCCTAGTGGATGCTGGGGACTCCGTCAGGACCATGGGGATTATACCAAAGCTCCCAAACGGGCGGGAGAGTGCGGATGACTCTGCAGCACCGAATGAGAGAACTCCAGGTCCTCCTTAGCCAGGGTATCAAATTTGTAAAATTTTACAAACGTGTTCTCCCCTGACCACGTAGCTGCTCGGCAAAGTTGTAATGCCGAGACCCCTCGGGCAGCCGCCCAAGATGAGCCCACCTTCCTTGTGGAGTGGGCATTTACAGATTTAGGCTGTGGCAGGCCTGCCACAGAATGTGCAAGTTGGATTGTGCTACAGATCCAACGAGCAATCGTCTGCTTAGACGCAGGAGCACCCATCTTGTTGGGTGCATACAGGATAAACAGCGAGTCAGATTTTCTGACTCCAGCCGTCCTTGAAATAGATATTTTCAATGCTCTGACAACGTCCAGCAACTTGGAGTCCTCCAAGTCGCTAGTAGCCGTAGGCACCACAATAGGCTGGTTCAAGTAAAAAGCCGAAACCACCTTAGGCAGAAACTGAGGACGCGTCCGCAGTTCTGCCCTGTCCGAATGGAAAATCAGATATGGGCTTTTGTACGATAAAGCCGCCAACTCTGATACTCTCCTGGCTGAAGCCAGGGCCAGTAGCATGGTTACTTTCCATGTAAGATACTTCAAATCTACCGATTTGAGCGGCTCAAACCAATGGGATTTGAGAAAATCCAAAACTACGTTGAGATCCCACGGTGCCACTGGAGGCACAATCGGGGGCTGTATATGTAGTACACCTTTGACAAAGGTTTGTACTTCAGGCACTGAAGCCAATTCTTTCTGGAAGAAAATCGATAAGGCCGAAATTTGAACCTTAATAGACCCCAATTTGAGGCCCATAGACAATCCTGCCTGCAGGAAATGTAGGAATCGACCCAATTGAAATTCCTCCGTTGGGGCCTTCTTGGCCTCACACCACGCAACATATTTTCTCCAAATGCGGTGATAATGTTGTGCGGTCACTTCCTTCCTGGCTTTAATCAAGGTAGGAATAACTTCCTCTGGAATGCCCTTTTCTTTTAGAATCCGGCGTTCAACCGCCATGCCGTCAAACGCAGTCGCGGTAAGTCTTAGAACATACAAGGTCCCTGCTGAAGCAGATCCCTTCTTAACGGTAGAGGCCACGGCTCTTCCGTGAGCATCTCTTGAAGTTCCGGGTACCAAGTCCTTCTCGGCCAATCCGGAGCCACGAGTATTGTTCTTACTCCCCGTAGCCGTATAATTCTCAGTACCTTTGGTATGAGAGGCAGAGGAGGAAACACATACACGGACTGGTACACCCACGGTGTTACCAGAGCGTCCACAGCTATTGCCTGAGGGTCTCTTGACCTGGCGCAATATCTGTCCAGTTTCTTGTTGAGACGGGACGCCATCATGTCCACCTTTGGTTTTTCCCAACGGTTCACAATCATGTGGAAGACTTCTGGATGAAGTCCCCACTCTCCCGGGTGGAGGTCGTGTCTGCTGAGGAAGTCTGCTTCCCAGTTGTCCACTCCCGGAATGAACACTGCTGACAGTGCTATGACATGATTTTCCGCCCAGCGAAGAATCCTTGCAGCTTCTGTCATTGCTCTTCTGCTTCTCGTGCCGCCCTGTCTGTTTACGTGGGCGACTGCCGTGATGTTGTCCGACTGGATCAACACCGGCTGACCCTGAAGCAGCGGTTTTGCCAGGCTTAGAGCATTGTAAATCGCTCTTAGCTCCAGTATATTTATGTGAAGAGACGTCTCCAGGTTCGACCACACGCCCTGGAAGTTTCTTCCCTGTGTGACTGCTCCCCAGCCTCGTAGGCTGGCATCCGTAGTCACCAGGACCCAGTCCTGTATGCCGAATCTGCGGCCCTCTAACAGATGGGCACTCTGCAACCACCACAGAAAAGACACCCTTGTTCTTGGTGACAGTGTTATCCGCTGATGCATGTGCAGATGCGATCCGGACCATTTGTCCAGCAGATCCCACTGAAATATTCGTGCGTGGAATCTGCCGAATGGAATTGCTTCGTAAGAAGCCACCATCTTTCCCAGGACTCTTGTGCATTGATGTACTGACACATTTCCTGGTTTTAGGAGGTTCCTGACAAGTTCGGATAACTCCCTTGCTTTCTCCTCCGGGAGAAACACCTTTTTCTGAACAGTGTCCAGAATCATTCCCAGGAACAGCAGACGTGTCGTCGGGGTCAATTGAGATTTTGGAAGATTCAGAATCCACCCGTGTTGTTGAAGCACTACTTGGGTTAGTGCTACTCCGACTTCCAGCTGTTCTCTGGACCTTGCCCTTATCAGGAGATCGTCCAAGTAAGGGATAATTAATACGCCTTTTCTTCGTAGAAGAACCATCATTTCGGCCATTACCTTGGTAAAGACCCGAGGTGCCGTGGACAAACCAAACGGCAGCGTTTGAAACTGATAATGACAGTTTTGTATCACGAACCTGAGATACCCTTGGTGTGAAGGGTAAATTGGGACATGCAGATAAGCATCTTTTATGTCCAGGGACACCATGAAGTCCCCTTCTTCCAGATTCGCTATCACTGCTCTGAGTGACTCCATCTTGAACTTGAATTTCTGTATGTACAGGTTCAAGGATTTCAGATTTAGAATAGGTCTTACCGAACCGTCTGGCTTCGGTACCACAAATAGTGTGGAATAATACCCCTTTCCCTGTTGTAGGAGGGGTACCTTGACTATCACCTGCTGAGAATACAGCTTGTGAATGGCTTCCAATACCGTCGCCCTTTCTGAGGGAGACGTTGGTAAAGCAGACTTTAGGAACCGGCGAGGGGGAGACTTTTCGAATTCCAACTTGTAACCCTGAGATACTACCTGCAGGATCCAAGGGTCCACCTGTGAGCGCGCCCACTGTGTGCTGAAAATCTTTAGTCGACCCCCCACCGCCCCTGAGTCCGCTTGCACAGCCCCAGCGTCATGCTGAGGGCTTTGTAGAAGCCGGGGAGGGCTTCTGTACGTGGGAAGTAGTTGCTTGCTGCACCCTCTTACCCCTTCCTTTGCCTCTGGGCAAATATGACTGTCCTTTTGCCCGCTTGTTCTTATAGGAACGAAAGGACTGCGGCTGAAAAGACGGTGTCTTTTTCTGTTGGGAGGTGACCTGAGGTAAAAAAGTGGATTTTCCGGCTGTTGCCGTGGCCACCAGATCCGATAGACCGACCCCAAATAATTCCTCTCCTTTATACGGCAATACTTCCATATGCCGTTTGGAATCCGCATCACCTGACCACTGTCGCGTCCATAAACTTCTTCTGGCAGATATGGACATCGCACTTACTCTCGATGCCAGAGTGCAAATATCCCTCTGAGCATCTCGCATATAAAGAAAAGCATCCTTTAATTGCTCTATAGTCAATAAAATACTGTCCCTATCCAGGGTATCAATATTTTCAGTCAGGGAATCCGACCACACCACCCCAGCACTGCACATCCAGGCTGAGGCTATTGCTGGTCGCAGTATAACACCAGTATGTGTGTATATACTCTTCAGGGTAGTTTCCAGCCTCCTATCAGCTGGATCCTTGAGGGCGGCCGTATCAGGAGACGGTAACGCCACTTGTTTTGATAAGCGTGTGAGCGCCTTATCCACCCTAGGGGGTGTTTCCCAGCGCGCCCTAACCTCTGGTGGGAAAGGGTATAATGCCAATAACTTCTTTGAAATTAGCAGTTTTCTATCGGGGTTAACCCATGCTTCATCACACACGTCATTCAATTCCTCTGATTCTGGAAAAGCTACAGGTAGTTTTTTCACACCCCACATAATACCCCCCTTTGAGGTACCTGCAGTATCAGAGATATGCAAAGCCTCCTTCATTGCCGTGATCATATAACGTGTGGCCCTATTGGAAAATACGTTTCTTTCTTCACCGTCGACACTAGATTCATCTGTGTCGGTACCTGTGTCGACTGACTGAGGTAAGGGACGTTTTACAGCCCCTGACGGTGCCTGAGACGCCTGGACAGGTACTAACTGGTTTTCCGGCCGTCTCATGTCGTCAACTGACTTTTGCAGCGTGCTAACATTATCACGTAATTCCATAATTAAAGCCATCCATTCCGGTGTCGACTCCCTAGGGAGTGACATCACCATTACCGGCAATTGCTCCGCCTCCACACCAACATCGTCCTCATACATGTCGACACACACGTACCGACACACAGCAGACACACAGGGAATGCTCTTATCGAAGACAGGACCCCACTAGCCCTTTGGGGAGACAGAGGGAGAGTTTGCCAGCACACACCAAAGCGCTATAAAAATGTATATAAACAACCCTAAAAGGTGTTGTTTCTGTTATATGCGCTTAACATATAAAAATATCGCCAAAATATGCCCCCCTTCTCTGTTTTACCCTGTTTCTGTAGTGCAGTGCAGGGGAGAGTCCTGGGAGCCTTCCTCACAGCGGAGCTGAGCAGGAAAATGGCGCTGTGTGCTGAGGAGAATAGGCCCCGCCCCCTAAAACGGCGGGCTCTTCTCCCGGAGTTTGCGATATATGGCAGGGGTTAAATACATCCATATAGCCTCAAGGGCTATATGTGATGTATTTTAGCCATAGAAAAAGGTATTATACATTGCTGCCCAGGGCGCCCCCCCCAGCGCCCTGCACCCTCAGTGACCGCTGGTGTGAAGTGTGCCGACAACAATGGCGCACAGCTGCAGTGCTGTGCGCTACCTTATGAAGACTGAAAGTCTTCTGCCGCCTGTTTCCGGACCTCTGGACCTCTTCAACTTCGGCATCTGCAAGGGGGGTCGGCGGCACGGCTCCGGGACCGGACTCCATGGCTGGGCCTGTGTTCGATCCCTCTGGAGCTAATGGTGTCCAGTAGCCTAAGAAGCAAATCCATCCTGCACGCAGGTGAGTTCACTTCTCTCCCCTAAGTCCCTCGTAGCAGTGAGCCTGTTGCCAGCAGGACTCACTGAAAATAAGAAACCTAAAAAACTTTTTCTAAGCAGCTCTTTATGAGAGCCACCTAGATTGCACCCTGCTCGGACGGGCACAAAAACCTAACTGAGGCTTGGAGGAGGGTCATAGGGGGAGGAGCCAGTACACACCATGTGATCCTAAAAGCTTACTTTTTGTGCCCTGTCTCCTGCGGAGCCGCTATTCCCCATGGTCCTGACGGAGTCCCCAGCATCCACTAGGACGTTAGAGAAAAGGTGGATTTCCCAGCCGTTGCCGTGGCCACCAGGTCCGATAGACCAACCCCAAATAACTCCTCCCCTTTATACGGCAATACTTCCATATGCCGTTTGGAATCCGCATCACCTGACCACTGTCGCGTCCATAACCCTCTTCTGGCAGAAATGGACAGCGCACTTACTCTTGATGCCAGAGTGCAAATATCCCTCTGTGCATCTCGCATATATAGAAATGCATCCTTTAAATGCTCTATAGTCAATAATATACTGTCCCTATCCAGGGTATCAATATTTTCAGTCAGGGAATCCGACCAAGCCACCCCAGCACTGCACATCCAGGCTGAGGCGATTGCTGGTCGCAGTATAACACCAGTATGTGTGTATATACTTTTTAGGATATTTTCCAGCTTCCTATCAGCTGGTTCCTTGAGGGCGGCCGTATCAGGAGACGGTAACGCCACTTGTTTTGATAAGCGTGTGAGCGCTTTATCTACCCTAGGGGGTGTTTCCCAACGCACCCTAACCTCTGGCGGGAAAGGGTATAATGCCAATAATTTTTTAGAAATTATCAGTTTTTTTATCGGGGGAAACCCACGCTTCATCACACACCTCATTTAATTCATCTGATTCAGGAAAAACTACTGGTAGTTTTTTCACACCCCACATAATACCCTTTTTTGTGGTACTTGTAGTATCAGAAATGTTCAAAACCTCCTTCATTGCCGTGATCATGTAACGTGTGGCCCTACTGGAAGTCACGTTTGTCTCCTCACCGTCGACACTGGAGTCAGTGTCCGTGTCTGGGTCTGTGTCGACCATCTGAGGTAACGGGCGCTTTAGAGCCCCTGACGGTGTTTGAGACGCCTGGACAGGCACTAGCTGATTTGCCGGCTGTCTCATGTCGTCAACAGTCTTTTGTAAAGTGCTGACGCTATCACGTAATTCCTTCCATAAGACCATCCAGTCAGGTGTCGACTCCCTAGGGGGTGACATCACTATTACAGGCAATTGCTCCGCCTCCACACCATTTTCCTCCTCATACATGTCGACACAAACGTACCGACACACAGCACACACACAGGGAATGCTCTGATAGAGGACAGGACCCCACTAGCCCTTTGGGGAGACAGAGGGAGAGTTTGCCAGCACACACCAGAGCGCTATATATAATGTATAGGGACAACCTTATATAAGTGTTTCTCCCTTATATAGCTGCTGTATAGATTCTTATGCCAATTTAGTGCCCCCCCTCTCTTGTTTTACCCTGTTTCTGTAGTGCAGGACTGCAGGGGAGAGTCAGGGAGACGTCCTTCCAGCGGAGCTGTGAGGGAAAATGGCGCTTGTGTGCTGAGGAGATAGGCCGCCGAGAAGGGGGCGGAGCCTTTCTCCCGCTTTTTTAAGGAAAACTGGCAGGGGTTAAATGCATCCATATAGCCCAGGAGCTATATGTGATGCATTTTTCGCCATCCAAGGTGTTTTTATTGCGTCTCAGGGCGCCCCCCCCCCCAGCGCCCTGCACCCTCAGTGACCGGAGTGTGAAGTGTGCTGAGAGCAATGGCGCACAGCTGCGGTGCTGTGCGCTACCTTGTTGAAGACAGGACGTCTTCTGCCGCCGATTTTCCGGACCTCTTCTGTCTTCTGGCTCTGTAAGGGGGCCGGCGGCGCGGCTCTGGGACCCATCCATGGCTGGGCCTGTGATCGTTCCCTCTGGAGCTAATGTCCAGTAGCCTAAGAAGCCCAATCCACTCTGCACGCAGGTGAGTTCGCTTCTTCTCCCCTTAGTCCCTCGATGCAGTGAGCCTGTTGCCATCAGGACTCACTGAAAATAAAAAACCTAACTTAAACTTTTTCACTAAGCAGCTCAGGAGAGCCACCTAGTGTGCACCCTTCTCGTTCGGGCACAAAAATCTAACTGAGGCTTGGAGGAGGGTCATAGGGGGAGGAGCCAGTGCACACCAGGTAGTCCTAAAGCTTTTACTTTTGTGCCCAGTCTCCTGCGGAGCCGCTATTCCCCATGGTCCTTACGGAGTTCCCAGCATCCACTAGGACGTCAGAGAAAATAAAAAGATTTAAGCATTAAAGTCCTTTTTTCTCTATCATACTCCTGGGGGAAACTGGACTATGGGGCGTCCCAAAGGTGTCGCTATAGGTGGTTGCGCTCGCAGTGTTGCAGTGCACTGCACCTTGTATAAAAATTTTGTTACAGATATGCATCAAGAAATCATGCGACTGTGACACTGCAGCTCAGACAAAGCTTCATGCCACACTGCTCAACACGTGTTCACTGATGTGGTAGAATGAGTCAGTGACTCTACCTTGATGAAGAGATTATCCGCATCATCATAACCCTGTATCTCAGAAGTATGGATGATAGTCATGATCCTTCTGAGAATCAGCTGTTGGGCCAAAAGTTAAAGTCCGAAACTTGGTGGAGGGGGGGGGGGGGGGGGGAGGCAAGCAGATAGGAATCCTTGACATCCATGGAACTCAGCTTGTTGCATGCTATGGATCTCATTGCTTCTATCTTTAACCTGCCCACCTGACCACAGGTGCAAACAAATTCTGCAGGCACAGATTTGATAATACTTATGTAACAGCTCAATGGCAGTCACAAAGCTTGGAAGAGCCAAAGTAAGAAGAAAAAAAAATCCATCTCAGTAGAGCCACTCACCCAGGAATGTTAAGGGGAAGTTGATCACTGTAGAGAAGCAAGGACTCCCACTACAGCCTATGCCAAAGGGTTCTCAAAAGCGGTCCTCAAGGCACCCCAATGATCCAGGTTTTAGCTATATCCATGGCTCAGCACAGATGGTTAAATCAAACTGACCAAGGTGCTAATTAAGTCACCTGTGGTTAAGCATGGATATACTTAAAATCTGGACCGTTGGGGTGCTTTGAGGACCACGTTTGAGAATCTCTGGCCTATGCCAAGCTGCTTATCTTGAATATATACTGTGTTACGACCAGGCCTATTTTCCTGTATGTAGACCTCCAAAAAGAAAAACAGTCTTCTCAACATGATCTGTCACTTCACAGACATCATGAAAGAACTGAGGGTCCTGTAATTTTAGCAAAATTGTCTTCAGCAATTCTGTCCACACATCACATGGCTAAATGTATTCTCTCATTTCTAATGAAACAAACAAAAAAAACAAAAAAAACGCCACATCTCTAGAAAACAGGCAAGGACTCCAGACTCTTCTTAGACTCTGAATCCACATCCCATGTTTTGAGTCAGAATGTTTGGCGAGCTGAGACCACCGAAGCAGAAACTCTAGCTTCATGTAGATATCTAGAAATCTCTGTTCAATTGACCATTACTTTACAATGCAGACCTAACGCACTGTAAACCCCACAAGAGTTGCCAACATTTTTCCCCAGCCTTGTGGGCCCAAGCTGAGTCAGAAGAAGTTCTCAAGAGAGGCACTTACTGCTACATACATGGACCTAAGAACAGTTCCAGTTCTTCTATCCATCAATGGTATCTTTAAGTGCTGCAGTCCTTAATTCAGAATAGTGGTGGTCTCTGATGATCACACTATAAGAGAAGCCCATCTTCGAAATATCTTCCCATTCATGTTTATCACCTTAGGGCAAGGGAGAAAGGATTCCTGCTGTGTATGTCGCTTGAAACTTCCATTCAGGTTTTGTTCATACCTCCCATAGAAAGTTAATTGTTCAAATGAAGAAGTAAAACAAAATCTGCACTAAATGACAACTCTGTTTTAGGGTCTTCATTATTACAGGAGGTATTCTCCATGATTCCTCCGCTAACTTTTTTTTTTTGTGAGCAGTCCGAATGAAACCATCCCTAGGATGGAAGGCAGAACTGTGAAATTTCCAAGACCTAGCCCGAAGGCATTCCCTAGAATTATTTCTAAAGAAAAGACTTCATAGCCTGCACAAATTTTGTCAGGAACTGTGCCTAGACCAGATTATATTGTGGAACAGCTGGGGGGCTGATGACCACTGAGAGTAGAGTCCGGAACATGGATTCACTCACTGCACATTCAGGGAAAGTGGTAGGTGCACAGGTTTCCTCCACCTACCACCTGGGCAAACATGCATGAGCTCAGAAATGGACTGCTCTAGCGATTTAGACCAGACTAGTTATGCCAGCTCAATGAATAAAAGTGCAGGTGTGTGCGGCAAGGGCTGTCTTCTCTAGGATGATCCTGATCAGCCTTACCCCTCACAGGGAGAAGAGATGAGGGAGTAATTTACCTTGACGCCACTCCCTCCAATGCACAGCCTGGCACTGCAGCACCTGATGAAGCAGTGCTAGCGCATGGTCCTCACTCACCTACTGTCAGTACAGAAAGAGGGGCATTAAGCCTGCAGAAGTGATAAAGCAGTGATAAGTACAAGGTGATAACACACCAAGCCAATCAGCTCCTAACTGCCAATTTACATATTGGAGCTGATTTGCTGATGCGTTATCACCTTGCACTTATCACTGCTTTACCACTTCTCCAGGTTTAATACATCTGCCCCAGAGTCCCTTATAGAGGTACAGTATTTTATATACAAAAATTTGGATTGGAGACAGTCCAACAAGGCTCTGTACCACAATGGTACCCAATAAATGGAGTCAACTTAAGCAAGAATGAAACACACTTATTCTGTGGGCATTTTACTTATCTTTTTTTTTTTTAACAGAAGTGGGACAAACGTAAAAATGTATTTTAAATGCCAAAACGCTATATAGCTATAGATCACAAAAAAAACACTGCATTTTAAGATGTAATTATCTTCAATCTTTAGTTTTTCATTTGTCTCAAATTCTTTCCTGCATAGCCTAATTTTATATATTTTTACATAAATAAATACAAAATCTTTCATAATTATTGAAGCAGACATTTTCTTTTTAAAGGAAATTAAAAGATTTTATAAAAGGTATTTTTCCCCTTTTGATGGTGGAGTTACACAACTCCCTCATCTTCCAGAAAGGGTTATAATTTCACATTTGCATCAGGGAACTCTCCTGGAGACCCAATGCAACCAGCTCCATACTGGATGGCTGCAGCATTTATCCAAGCATAGGTTCCTGTGGTAGACCATAGCTAATGTACTTGCCTGAATGCAAAGAGAAAAAACATATTTGTTTGCTCAGGCATTGCTTAATTCTTAATTCAAAGCACGCACAAAGAATTAAATATAAAACATATATGGATACGCATTAAGAAAAATCTATTAACATTTTATTTTCTTGTTTAACGTATACCTAACAACATTTTGTAACATTTTGTTAGGGATATGAGAAGGTGGCACCAAGGTACTGGTACTGCAAAGGCTAAATATGGTGTTTTGAAAATGGCACATTTGGAGGATAAATTGAGAAAACTGTATAAATTCTCATAAAAAAGGAATCAGATGAAAAGACAGCATGTAACATTTTAGGACGGGGGAATTCATTTGTTTTTTGCACGCTACTTTGTAATGGGCACCCAACAGAGCAATTCAACTGTTGCTTTTATTGGGCGCAACATCCTCGGCCACCCATCACTTCTGCTCAAACCCTACTTAGATGGCAAAGCATTAATGAGCAAAGTCAAGCTTTTAGGTGTCCAAACAGCATTTTTCTTGTCACACCCTGTACATTCAGTAATGGTCCCCCAAAAATAATTGAATAGCTCTGTCAGGCTCCCATTACTTACCTGCACGTAAACCCCCCCCCCCCCCCAAAAAAAACATAATTGAAACACCCCCTTTGGATTATTATTGGAATTTAAAAAAAAAAGTCCCGTATAAATTTTGTATTATATAGGTGGTGTGTATCACACCTAAATCTTTCTACACCAGCGTGAATGGAACCTATCATGATGCTTTTCCCACATCTCTGTTCCCATGATCACATCATAAGCCGCGGCCTACCAAAAACTGGGACACTCTGGTCAAATCCATTTTGAAACTGAACATATAGATTAGTCCAAAGAACCTGTTAGAAAATTAACCTACTTTAGTAGGAAAATAAAAAATAAAGAATTATTTTTGTCACAGTAGAGAGAAAAAAAAAAAAAAAGATTACGAAATGTAAAATAGAAATATGATTTGTTGTGAAATGTAATCATATTAGAATAGGCATACATTTCCAAACTACTGTCAGTAAAGTTCATGATGATATGACACTGAAACAAGTGCCTCAACCTAATAAGCGCTATTTTGCAGAATTAAATGTATTTTAAAAGAAGACGTGTTGAAATAGTGAAAATATGTTGCATAAACTACTTGAGGAATGAAGTACAGGTATCAACGCCATGTGAATAAAGTGCTGCTCTTTTTATCATTTCATTTTTTTTGTAACAGGGAATGCTGGGGACCATTATTGGCATAGCTTTTGTACCAAGGGGAGGCAGCCACAACAGGTACACCTCCTAAGAGGCATTCTCCGTTCCATATCTCATATGGGGGTCTATTCAATTACTGTTGGATTAAAAAAAAAAACTCAGGAAAAAACGGCACTTTCCGACTTTAGGTCAAATTTGGATTCGACCTGTTCAATTATAGTGCAGTTTTTCCCGACTTTTTAAAAAAATCTGACTTGTCGAAAAACATGTGGATCGGCGGATTAGCCGCGGATCCACAAGTTCTGTCAGATTTGCGGGCGATTTCGACAGTTTTTCGGGCCTGTCAGAATTACTCGCAAATTGAATACTGAACTCTCGGATCCTCTCCGTCGAAGAGGATCAGATAGGCATTGAATGGACCCCATGGTGTTAACACCCCCCACACCCCTTACTTTTGCAAGACAATAAACATATTTATAGAGCACCACAATACTTACCAGTGCTTTCCAATTGGGAACACAGGAATAAAACAAAACTGCATATTACCAAGTACACTCAATATACAGCATGAGGAAAAGAGTGGTAAGGCCCATATAGACGGGCCGATGCGGGGAGAGAGGTGTGCTGAGAATAAGACCACAGTTAATTACCCCGGCTAACTGTGTCCTGCACCAAGAGGAGTATATGAGACGTGGACAAAAACAAACACTTGAGGAGTGGATTAGGTAGAAAATCCTTATGAGAGTAAGAAAATAAAAGGAAAACTGGTAGAGAGATGTAGTGTTACAGATGTACACTGAATGCAGTGGTTACAAATGCTGTTATAATGCAGAGTAGTAAACTGACCTTCTAATGAGAACAGCGCTCATTGAGGAAAGATAACACATATATAATGGAATCAATAAAATTTATCAAAATGCTTTGAAAAAGCTGGGAAGCCCCCAGCGAAACACATCAGGTGACAATGCCCCAAGCCAAGACTTTTGTGGCTATTGCAGCGCTACTTCTATATCCTGAACCAGATCTCTAAAGAGACTGTCTACATCAGGCATTCCCAACCGCGGTCCTCACGGCACACCAACAGTGCAGGTTTTAGTGATATCCAGGCTTCAGCACAGATGGTTAAATCAAAATAACTGAGGTGCTAATTAAGTCACCTATGTTCAGGCCTGGATATCACTAAAACCAGGACTGTTGGTGTGCCTTGAGGACCACGGTTGGGAAACACTGGCCTACATTATAAACACCTGGAATTGGCAAAACGGGGTATTTATAATACACATATTAAAAGATTAAAAAAAATTATGCAGTATGTATAAATGCACTTTATTACATTTTGATCAATTTCATCAATTCCTTTTGGTATGTGTTTTATCTACTTTCCACAATAAGAGCTGTTTTCCATTTCTATATAAATCTGAGTGGTGGCTTACAACCCCCGATACCAAACAGCAGCTAGAAGAGGGTAACCCATTGAAGGTGCCCCAGTAACCAGCTTCAAGCTATCATTTTTTTTAATTAATTCATTCATTCAATAAAAGGATAGCTAGACTGTGGTCACTCCACCATTTACATATTGGGTTCCAGATGACAGATCATTAGGTAGGCAGAAACAAAAGCTTCACAGATAAATGGTCAACACAAGTTTGATCCTTTTATTCTTTTCTTCAATTCTGTCATTTACCATCCACAGTAACCTTGCCCGAAGCGTGGCGAGTGAAGCAAGCCCATGAGGGTACACATTTCCATTATTTTGGCATAGATATGGTTAAACATAAAAAAAGACACAAATGTCAACCATTTCCTTGCCAACCTTTTGTACGGCCTACCTTTTCCATATCAACTAGTAATATCCACCCCAGTATGGTGCAATGTAGGAGGCCTAGTCAACCCAATTATGAACATTTAAAGACCATAACTTTAAAAACACACATTTTCTTACTTTCAATGTATTGCCCCTATGATCCTAGAGGGCTCCAATGGTATGAAATAGCTCTCCTGTCCTACTAAGGGCAGGTGTGTTACATTATACCAATGGTTGGGATGCCGGCGGTCACACGACAGACACCACAACAATTAGAATGCCGACATGGGACGGGGTAATTATTATACCCCTCCCCTAACCTGCCTGGGGTGGCAGCTAGGGCTAATACACCAGGGGTGGCGACTAGGGCTAAGACTTGAAGGGAGGGTGTCTGGGGCCAACCCACCCCTCTAATGCCTAACATCAATTCCCCCACACCCCGATACTTACCTTCAGGATGTCGACAGCCGGGATTCTGTCGTCGGTCACATGACCACCAACAACCCGACTGTTGGGGTGCTAACCACATCCCTTAGGGGCACTTACCTACTGATGTTATTTATATGAATACTACTAGTAAGATGCATGTAAACTGGTGCTTTTGCTAGCTTGTGCATTATCAGAAGGCATCCACTATCCACTGTTTTTGACTGCAATGAACATTTAAGGATAAACGCACCAGCCAATCAGCTCTTAGCTGTTAATTTACATATCGGAGCTGATTGGCTGGTGCGTTTATCACCTTGCACTTATCACTGGTTTATCACTTCCTTATGCCGTCTCCAGGTTAATACATCTGCCTCTCTGTGAGAATCCTCTCTTTGCATACTGCAAATGTTACATTAGTGTCAATATTGTGGTCTACCACCTCACCAAATTTCCCTATTCTGTATGCCTCCTACTGATCATCTCCTGACTATTAACAATGAAAAGCAAGAGTTTTAAGGGGAAGGGGGGGGGGGGGGGGGAGTGTCCATTACTATAGATTTGGTTGACGGAACACAGATCAGCTTCAGCTATACAAGTAGGACGCAATGTATTTACACAGCCAGGCTATTACTCACTATCAGATGTAATGCATTTCAGCCATGTGAAGGTGCCAAAGTACTGACATGTGAGATAAAGTACCAACCAGTCCGCTCCTGACCGTTTTCAAACACAGCCTCTAACGTGACAGTAAGGAGCGGATTGGCTGGTACTCTCTCCAAGGCTTAGTAAATAGACCACTAAGTGCCATCATGCGAAGTGAACTGTAATTAATGTATATTTATTAACACATAAAGCATAGGAAATAGTTGTGGTTACCATAACAATCAGATTGTTTCAAATCTCTACATTGCACAAGAAAGTTTACAAACATTATTTTGTTGCTATAGGTAACCTCACTAAAGGGGGCACTCAATTTGGTACGATAATTTTTCGGTTGCAAAAAACAGGACTTTGAGATATTCTTATCGCAAGTTTTTTCTCCACGGGTATTTCAATTTGTGCCTGTTTTTTTGTACCCAAATTTCTTTTTATTATCAGGCGAAAAAGCACAGAATCCATGAAAAAGTTCAAGGAGCTACATGTTTTCGCAGTGGTAGCGCAAAAAAAAAAAGCTAATTAACAAGCATTTTGTTTTCTCATACGTCCTAGAGGATGCTGGGGACTCCGTAAGGACCATGGGGTATAGACGGGATCCGCAGGAGACATGGGCACACTATAAGACTTTGAATGGGTGTGAACTGGCTCCTCCCTCTATGCCCCTCCTCCAGACCTCAGTTAGATTCTGTGCCCAGGAGAGACTCAACACACACTAGGGGAGCTCTACAGAGTTTCTCTGAAAGACTTTATGTTAGGTTTTTTATTTTCAGAGAGACCTGCTGGCTACAGGCTCTCTGCTTCGTGGGACTGAGGGGAGAGAAGTCAGACCTACTTCTTCTGAGTTAAGGGCTCTGCTTCTTAGGCTACTGGACACCATTAGCTCCAGAGGATTCGATCACTTGGTGCGCCTAGCTGCTTGTTCCCGGAGCCGCGCCGTCACCCTCCTCGCAGAAGCCAGAAGAAAGAAGCCGGGTTAGTATTCGAAGAACAGAAGACTTCAGTGACTGCAGAAGACTTCCGAGTCTCAGAGGTAACGCGCAGCGGTCGCGCTGCGCGCCATTGCTCCCACACACCAATGGCTCTACAAGGTGCAGGGGGGACGCCCTGGGCCGCAATATATACCTCCATTGAGCCTGGCTAAACATGTATACAGTACATAGGCACTGTATTCAGACCCCTGCCAGCATAAAACGCTAAATTAATAGCGGGGCTGAAGCGCGCCGAGAAGAGGCGGGGCTTAGCCCTCACATGATTCAGTGCCATTTTCTCCATGGTCCCCGCCAAAGCAATGTGTACAGTGCAAACGAAGGGGGGCACAGTGATTTAGTGCAAAATAGAAGGAAATATAGCACCATCTTAGATAATGGGCATGTAATCATTGACTTGTGCATATATGTCTGTGTGTTCCCTGTCAGATATACCCACTATAGCTTTTTAGTGCACGTGTCAACATGTGTGAGTGCTGTCGCAAACAGCTATGGGAATCTGTCGGCATCGCTGAGTAGATCCAGTGTCCGCAGGTCGGTAGTTGTATGCTTTTCAAAAGTTAACACTGTATGGGAGACAGTAGTATGTGGGTGACCCTGTCGGCACCAACTGTTATTACTGGGTGTAAATTAACATGCTGTAACTGCCTTATACCTGTATATATATTTATATGTATATGTATGGTACGGTTCCTTGGACCTGTAGCTCGAGCACAGACATGGTGGTATTTGTGTGGAAGTGATATTAAAAATTATATATGTATACTTCCCTCGGACCCCTCGGGGTCGCAAGAATGTTTTTTGCCTGGTTACTACTCCCTGCTGTCGACGAATACTGGGTTTTCTGTCGACCATAAGGTTTCCTGGTTTGATCCACAACTGGGGCATTCAGTACATGGTCATACACATTCAGAACACATTAATGTCACTAGGGACCCGGCGGTTCCAGACCATCTGCTTATATGTATGATATATATCTATATATGTGTATATACATATATATATATATATATATATATGATATGTGTGTATATGTGTATTACAATATGTATATTCATATTACGATTTCTAATGAATGCTTAAGTAAAAGTATTCCTTCTCATGTGCTGGTCGCTCTGTTGATAAAGCTCTAGGTCGGCCGTGACGAGTTGGTCTCAGATCCTCACGAGGAGTCAGAGTGTTAATTCTTTTCCCGCCACGGATAGAATACTGTGAAAGTCAACTCCTGGTCGACACGGGGCCCTGTCACAAAGGATCGTATACACGAAGCTAAGTGATATTTTATTTCTATGCTTTGAAGTTATTTGCATTACGTGCGCATGGGGGAGTATTCGGAAAGGCATCCGATAGTTTTACCCTAAAGAGAGAGGGGATGTCTCTTATGTTGGTTCTTCTCTATAACATTGAGGCAGGCTGCCGTGCGTATACAGGAGGTGTGGCCGGGGGAATGCTGAGGCTGACTCCGAGAGATACTGGACTTTTTCCCTGGGACGGTGTACCGCTGTTTGGGGATGCCTCAGTTAAGTCACTCTCGGCGAATACCACTAGTAAGTCTACCTTCGTGAGTTAGTTTCCCTCACAACGGTTGGTGACGCATTCTTTTGAGGGATGCAGTCATTTTAACCGGTTCGATACCGTTCTTTTTTCCCCTTTCTGTGCAGATAGCGGAAGGTGAAAAGGTAAGAGCTCTGCAGCCTTGTTAGGTTCACAGAAGCGGATATTGTCTTCTGTTTCTACCACATCCACCGCATGTCGCTGGGTCTATCTGGCTGGAGCCCACACTGGTGGGAACTCGTCTAATACTCTTCCGTCAGTCCGGGAATGGACTTGGACCTGGGAGTTAATAATAGAATTTAAAAGGGGGACATACTGGAGTTTACAGATGATTCCCCTCACTGATTTTTCAAATAGATCTTACCGATTCCCCTCTGGAATGGGAGGTAGTACGCGACGCCATACCAGAGTTGCGTCAGGTTCAGGACTTTGTCCTGCTGTCCCTGTTAAAAAAAAATAAAAAATTTTTACTTACCGGTAAATCTATTTCTCGTAGTCCGTAGTGGATGCTGGGGACTCCGTAAGGACCATTGGAATAGACGGGCTCCGCAGGAGACATGGGCACTTTAAGAAAGAATTTAGATTCTGGTGTGCTCTGGCTCCTCCCTCTATGTCCCTCCTCCAGACCTCAGTTAGAGAAACTGTGCTCAGAAGAGCTGACAGTACAAGGAAAGGATTTTGGAAATCCAGGACAAGACTCATACCAGCCACACCAATCACACCGTGTAACTTGTGATAAACTTACCCAGTCAACAGTATGAACAACAGAGCATCAGTTCAACCCTGATGCAACAATAACAGCCCTTATTGCAGCAATAACTATATACAAGTATTGCAGAAGAAGTCCGCACTTGGGACGGGCGCCCAGCATCCACTACGGACTACGAGAAATAGATTTACCAGTAAGTAAAATCTTATTTTCTCTAACGTCCTAGTGGATGCTGGGGACTCCGTAAGAACCATGGGGATTATACTAAAGCTCCCAAACGGGCGGGAGAGTGCGGATGACTCTGCAGCACCGAATGAGCAAACTCAAGGTCCTCCTCAGCCAGGGTATCAAACTTGTAGAACTTTGTAAAAGTGTTTGAACCTGACCAAGTAGCCGCTCGGCACAGCTGTAATGCCGAGACGCCTCGGGCAGCCGCCCAAGAAGAGCCCACCTTCCTAGTGGAATGGGCCTTAACTGATTTTGGCAGCGGCAATCCAGCCGCAGAATGAGCCTGCTGAATCGTATTACAGATCCAGCGAGCAATAGTTTGCTTTGAAGCAGGAGCACCAAGCTTGTTGGAAGCATACAGGATAAACAAAGATTCTGTTTTCCTGACCCTAGCCGTTCTGGCTACATAAACCTTCAAACCCCTGACCACATCAAGTAACTCGGAATCCTCCAAGTCAGTAGTAGCCACAGGTACCACAATAGGTTGGTTTATATAAAAGGATGAAACCACTTTTGGCAGAAATTGTGGACGGGTCCGCAATTCTGCTCTATCCGCATGGAAAACCAGATAGGGGCTTTTATGTGACAAAGCCGCTAATTCTGACACACGCCTAGCCGTAGCCAATGCTAGTAGCATGACCACCTTCCACGTGAGATATTTCAATTCCACCGTTTTGAGTGGTTCAAACCAGTGGGATTTCAGGAAACTCAACACCACATTAAGATCCCAAGGTGCCACTGGGGGCACAAAAGGAGGCTGAATACGCAGCACTCCCTTCACAAACGTCTGAACTTCAGGTAGAGAAGCCAGCTCTTTTTGAAAGAAAATGGATAGGGCCGAAATCTGGAACTTAATGGAACCCAATTTCAGGCCCAAAATCACTCCTGACTGTAGGAAGTGAAGGAAACGGCCCAGCTGGAATTCCTCCGTAGGGGCATTCCTGGCCTCACACCAAGCAACATATTTTCGCCATATACGGTAATAATGTTGAGCTGTCACGTCCTTCCTAGCCTTTATCAGCGTAGGAATGACCTTATCTGGAATGCCTTTTTCCGCTAGGATCCGGCGTTCAACCGCCATGCCGTCAAACGCAGCCGCGGTAAGTCTTGGAACAGACAGGGCCCTTGTTGCAACAAGTCCTGTCTTAGAGGAAGAGGCCACGGGTCCTCTGTGAGCATTTCTTGCAGATCTGGATACCAAGTCCTTCTTGGCCAATCCGTAACAATGAGTATTGTTCTCACTCCTCTTTTTCTTATGATTCTCAACACCTTGGGTATGAGAGGAAGAGGAGGAAATACATATACCGATTGGAACACCCACGGTGTCACCAGGGCGTCTACAGCTATCGCCTGAGGGTCTCTTGACCTGGCGCAATACCTCTGTAGTTTCTTGTTGAGGCGGGATGCCATCATGTCCACCTGTGGCAGTTCCCACCGACTTGCAAGCTGTGCGAAGACTTCTTGATGAAGTCCCCACTCCCCCGGGTAGAGGTCGTGCCTGCTGAGGTAGTCTGCTTCCCAGTTGTCTACCCCCGGGATGAACACTGCTGACAGTGCGCTTACATGATTCTCCGCCCAGCAAAGAATTCTGGTGGCTTCCGCCATCGCCACCCTGCTCCTTGTTCCGCCGTGTCGGTTTACATGAGCCACAGTGGTGATGTTGTCTGACTGAATCAGAACTGGTTGACCGCGAAACAGGGTCTCTGCTTGACGTAGGGCGTTGTAAATGGCCCTTAGTTCCAGGATGTTGATGTGAAGGCAAGTCTCCTGACTTGACCACAGACCTTGGAAATTTCTTCCCTGTGTGACTGCTCCCCACCCTCGGAGGCTTGCATCCGTGGTCACCAAAACCCAGTCCTGAATGCCGAATCTGCGGCCCTCGAGAAGGTGAGCACTCTGCAGCCACCACAGGAGAGACACCCTGGCCCTGGGGGATAGGGTGATTAACCGATGCATCTGAAGATGTAATCCGGACCATTTGTCCAGTAAGTCCCATTGAAAGGTCCTCGCATGGAACCTGCCGAAGGGAATGGCCTCGTACGATGCCACCATCTTTCCCAGGACTCGAGTGCAGTGATGCACTGACACCTGTTTTGGTTTTAATAGGTCCCTGACCAGTGTCATGAGTTCCTGAACCTTCTCTATCGGGAGATAAACCCTTTTCTGGCCTGTGTCCAGAATCATGCCCAGGAAGGGCAGACGAGTCGTAGGAACCAACTGCGACTTTGGAATATTCAGAATCCAGCCGTGTTGCCGTAACACTTCCAGAGAATGTGCTACGTTGATCAGCAACTGCTCTCTTGACCTCGCTTTTATGAGATCGTCCAAGTATGGGATAATCGTGACCCCTTGCTTCCGCAGGAGTACCATCATTTCCGCCATTACCTTGGTAAATATTCTAGGGAGCCGTGGAGAGACCAAACGGCAACGTCTGAAATTGGTAATGACAATCCTGTACCACAAACCTGAGGTACGCCTGATGAGGTGGATAAATGGGGACATGAAGGTATGCATCCTTTATGTCCAGAGACACCATAAAATCCCCCCCTTCCAGGCTTGCAATGACCGCTCTCAGCGATTCCATCTTGAACCGAAACCTTTTTAGGTACACGTTCAGGGATTTTAAATGCAATATGGGTCTGACCGAACCGTCCGGTTTCGGTACCACAAACATGGTCGAATAATAACCCTTTCCTTGTTGAAGGAGGGGAAGCTTGACCACCATCTGTTGAAGATACAATTTGTGAATTGCAGTTAACACTATTTCCCTCTCTAAGGGGGAAGCTGGCAGGGCCGACTTGAGGTATCGGTGAGGGGGCATCTCTTCGAATTCCAGCTTGTATCCCGGAGACACAACATCTATTGCCCAGGGATCCAACTGTGAGTGAACCCACTTGTGGCTGAAATTTCGGAGACGTGCCCCCACCGGGCCTAGCTCCGCCTGTGGAGACCCAGCGTCATGCGGTGGATTTAGTGGAAGCCGGGGAGGACTTCTGTTCCTGAGAACTAGCTGTGTTGTGCAGCTTCTTTCCTCTGCCCCTGCCTCTGGCAAGAAAGGACGCACCTCGGACTTTCTTGTTTTTCTGTGATCGAAAGGACTGCATTTGGTAATACGGTGCTTTCTTAGGTTGTGAGGAAACATATGGCAAAAAATTTGACTTCCCAGCCGTAGCTGTGGAGACCAGGTCCGAGAGACCCTCCCCAAACAATTCCTCACCCTTGTAAGGTAAAACCTCCATGTGCCTTTTTGAGTCGGCATCACCTGTCCATTGCTGAGTCCACAGGACCCTTCTGGCAGAAATCGACATAGCATTTATTCTAGAACCTAGTAGGCTAATGTCTCTCTGAGCATCTCTCATATAAAGGACAGCGTCTTTAATATGCCCCAGGGTCATTAATATAGTATCCTTGTCTAAGGTATCAAGTTCCTCAGATAAGGTATCCGTCCAAGCTGCTACAGCACTACACACCCAAGCCGACGCGATTGCCGGCCTCAGTAAGGTACCTGAATGTGTATAAATGGACTTCAGGGTAACCTCCTGTTTGAGATCCGCAGCATCTTTGAGGGTAGCTGTATCCTGTGACGGCAGGGCTACCTTCTTGGATAAGCGTGTCAAAGCTTTGTCCACCCTAGGGGAGGATTCCCAGCGTAACCTGTCCGCTGGCGGGAAAGGATACCCATAAGAATCTTTTTGGAAATCTGCAGTTTTTTATCTGGAGATTCCCAAGCCTTTTCACATAACTCATTGAGCTCGTGTGAGGGGGGAAAAGTTACCTGCGGCTTCTTTTCCCCATACATATGAACCCTCCTGTCAGGGACTGGGGTTTCCTCTGTGATGTGCAACACATCCTTAATAGCTATAATCATATAACGGATGGATTTAGCCAATTTTGGCTGTAACTTTGCATCATCGTAATCGACACTGGAGTCAGAATCCATGTCGGTATCCGTGTCAATAATTTGGGATAGTGGGCGCTTCTGAGACCCTGTCGGCCTCTGCGACATAGGATCAGGCATGGGTTGGGACCCTGACTGTCCTGAGGTTTCAGCTTTGTCTAACCTTTTATGCAAGGAATTAACATTATCATTTAAAACCTTCCACATATCCATCCAATCAGGTGTCGGCGCCGACACCACATTCATTTGCTCCCGCTCTGCTTCCACATAGCCTTCCTCATCAGACATGTCGACACAAGCGTACCGACACACCACACACACAGGGAATGCCCTTTTTGAAGACCGTTCCCCCACAAGGCCCTTTGGTGAGACAGAGAGAGAGTATGCCAGCACACACCCCAGCGCTATATAACCCAGGAATAACAGTAACTTAATGTTAACCCAGTAGCTGCTGTATTTGTGTTTTTAGCGCCTAATTATGTGCCCCTCCCTCTCTTTTTACCCTTTTTCTACCGTGATCAGCAGGGGAGGGCCTGGGGAGCTTCTTCTCAGCGGAGCTGTGGAGAAAAAATGGCGCTGGTGAGTGCTGAGGGAGAAGCTCCGCCCCCTCGACGGCGGTCTTCTGTCCCGCTAAAATACATATCTTTTTGTCGGGGGCTCATACATATATACAGTGCCCAACTGTATATATGCTTACTTTTGCCAACAGAGGTCCATATGCTGCCCAGGGCGCCCCCCCTGCACCCTTACAGTGACCGGAGTATGTGAGGTGTGTATGGAGCAATGGCGCACAGTTGCAGTGCTGTGCGTTACCTCATGTGAAGAACGGAGTCTTCTGCCGCCGATTTCGAAGTCTTCTTTGCTTCTCATACTCACCCGGCTTCTGTCTTCCGGCTCTGCGAGGGGGACGGCGGCGCGGCTCTGGGATCGGACGACGAAGGTGAGATCCTGTGTACGATCCCTCTGGAGCTAATGGTGTCCAGTAGCCTAAGAAGCAGGACCTATCTTCAGAGAGTAGGGCTGCTTCTCTCCCCTCTGTCCCACGATGCAGGGAGTCTGTTGCCAGCAGAGCTCCCTGAAAATAAAAAACCTTAAAAAATACTTTCTTACAGCAAGCTCAGGATAGCTCACTGAACAGCACCCAGCTCGTCCGGGCACAGATTCAAACTGAGGTCTGGAGGAGGGACATAGAGGGAGGAGCCAGAGCACACCAGAATCTAAATTCTTTCTTAAAGTGCCCATGTCTCCTGCGGAGCCCGTCTATTCCCATGGTCCTTACGGAGTCCCCGGCATCCACTAGGACGTTAGAGAAATAAAAAGAAACAAATATTTCTACTCACGAAGTTGAACTACAGGATGGAATCTCTCAGGCCAGGGAGCTCCAGCATATAAGGGTAGAAAAAGGGTTTACATGCGTTTTTCTCAGCATTCAGCCTACCTGGGTTGATATCCAGGATTGTCTTTTCCATTTCAACGGAGTGTTGGAGGTATGATAGTTTTCTATCAATAGTAAGAGCCATTGTTATTCTGTACTGAGACGCTCTCCTGATTACGGCGAGGTCAAGAAACAAGTGGTCCAAATCGTTGTTTCTCTCGGACTGTTCATCAACACAGGGAATGGCTGTTGTTCCCAACGACTTGGATGTCGGAGGTGGGTATCAGATCAGAACGGTTTCCTGTGGAAAGAGGTCTGAGGATCCAGAGTTGTATCAGATTTGCAGTGACAATCCATCAATATGTTCCGATGATGAAGACGATGGGTGCGGCCTAAGAGGCCTTTTCGGTGAGCAGGTCAAATGCCAGAGTGGTTTTCACGGGACCAGTTGGAAATGTGGTCCGGGTCTCACCTGCACATGCAACGGAATATAATCCTAATGGCCAGGATATCGCTCCTGTGGTGTCCGCACAGTCTTACCTCCTAGAGGGACGAAGGTTCGGGATCCAGGATTAGATCCTGGTGTCCATGCATGCAGTTCTAAGAGGCTAGGGAGCAGTCATTCCAACGGAAGTATTTCCAGAGGAAAAGGCTAAGCCGGGAAGCTTGTCTGCAATAAGTTTTCTTGAATTAAGAGCTATTTCAACGAACATATTCTTCGTGATCTGCCCGTGTTAATTCTGTCGGACGACTTGACAGCAGTGGCGTAAGTAAGCCGCTAGGGCGGAACAAGGAACAAAGCGGCAATGGCAGAAGCCGCAAAAGTTTTCCGCTGGGCGGAAAGACAGGTAAACGCTATATTAGCAGTCTTCGTTCCGGATGTAGACGACGGAGAAATAGATTTCCTCTGCAGACGCGATCTCCATCCGGGAGAAATACAGTCGTCATCGAGAAGTTTTCACAAAAGTGACAAGTCTTTGAGGAGTGCCTCGATTGGACATGATGGCGTCTCGCCTCAACGATATTGTTCCAGGTCAAGGGACACTCAGGCTATAGCAGTGGACGCCCTCATGACACCTTGGGTGTTTTCAGTCGGTCTATGTGTCCCCTCCGCTTTCACTTTTTCTGAAGGTGATAAAAGTAAGAAGAACAGAGGTTCAGGCGATCCTCATTGTTCCGGTCTAGCCAAGGAGGGCTTGGTATCCAGTTCTTCAAGATTTACTCACAAAAGTTCCCTGGCCTCTTCCTCTACGTGAGGAACGGTTACAGCAAGATCAGGGCATGTATCAAGACTTACCGCGGCTGCGTTTGACGCCGTGGCGGTTGAACGCCATATTCTAGCCCGAAAGGGTATTCCCACTGAAGTCGTTTCCACACTTCTTCAGGCTAGAAAAGTAGTAACGGCAAAGCCTTACCACCGTATTTGGCGTAAATGTGTCTTGGTGTGAATCCGAGAAGGCTCCTACGGAAGATTTTCAGCTGGGCCGTTCTTCTATATTTTTGGCAAGCAGGTGTGGATGCGGGCCTAAAGTTAGGCTCCATTTCAGTGCAGTTTTGGTCTTATAAATTTTCTTTCAAAAAAAAAAAAAAAAAAAGAGAGAATTTGCCACCTTTCCGGAAGTTCAGACTTTTGTGAAAGAAGTACTGCACATCCAACCTCCATTTCTGCCCCATTGGCACCGTGGGACCTTGACGTGGTGTTGCGGTTTCTTGTGTCACACTGATTGGTACCTTTATGAAAGGATGTGTTAAAATTTCTCTCTTGGAAAATGGTCATGCTACTGGCCTTGGCGTCCGCAAGGCGGGTGTCGGAAGTAGCGGCTTTGTCTCACAAAAGCCAGTTTGATCTTCCATGTGGATAGAGCGGAATTGAGAACTCGGATAATAGTCCTGCCAAAAGTGGTTTCTGTGTTCGCAGAAACCAGCCTATTTTGATGCCTGTGGTTATTTAGCATTGGCTGATTCAAAGTCTCTCGATGTAGTCAGGGCTTTGAATATTTAGGCCGCCATTTTGGCTCAGATTGGGGAAACAGAGGCTCTGTTTGTCCGGTATGCTCCCAGCATGTTTGGGGCGCCTGCGTCTATGCCGTCTGTTACACGCTGGATCTGTGATACGATTCGGCGTGCTCGTTCTACGGCTGGATTGCCGTTACCGAAGTTTGTGGAGACCCATTCTACTAGGAAGGTGGGCTCTTCTTGGGCGGATGCCCGAGGAGTCTCGGCGGTTCAACTTTGCCGAGCGGCTACTTGGTCGGGTTCAAACACTTTTGCTAAGCTCTACAAGTTTGATACCCTGGCTGATGGGGACCTCGTGTTTGCTCAATCGGTGCTGCAGAGTCGTCCGCACACTCCCGCCCGGTCTGGAGCTTTGGTATAAACCCCATGGTCCTTACGGAGTCCCCAGCATCCTCTAGGACGTATGAAAAAATAGGATTTTAATACCTACCGGTAAATCCTTTTCTCTTAGTCCGTAGAGGATGCTGGGTGCCCGTCCCAGTGCGTACTGTGTCTGCAGTTATTGGTTATGGTTACACTCTTGTGGTGTTTCTTTTCTGTCAGGCTGTTGCTGACGTTGTTCATGCCATGGCATGAGGTATCCTATTATTGGTTGAGTTGACACACAGGTTGTGTTACATTTTCTCTCAGCATGTGGCTGGGTATTTTTTCATGCCGTTGGCTGGTATTCTATTGAATGCCACATTCTGCGGTATGTTCGAGGTGTGAGCTGGTATGACACTCACCGTGTTTAAACAAATTCTTTCCTCGAAATGTCCGTCTCCCTGGGCACAGTTTTCTAACGGAGGTCTGGAGGAGGGGCATAGAGGGAGGAGCCAGTTCACACCCATTCAAAGTCTTATAGTGTGCCCATGTCTCCTGCGGATCCCGTCTATACCCCATGGTCCTTACAGAGTCCCCAGCATCCTCTACGGACTAAGAGAAACGGATTTACCGGTAGGTATTAAAATCCTATTTCGGGGCCTGCTGAAGTCCCCCCCAAAAAAGCCTGTTAATAGCTGTTGACAGCCGCATTACGGGGCTTAGTGGATAGCCCTGGGGGATCGATCAGTCCGTGGTAAATTACCATGGATAATTGAATCCCCCTCCTAAATGTAAACAAAATATGCTGTAAGAGGTCGCGCTGCGGGATCTTTATCTTAAACATTCGATGCTTACTTTATTGTATGATGAAATAAAATCTGTGGTATTCAATGCTAATTAGGAGCATCCTCTTTCTGATTTTCAGGATTGGTGCTCTACTATATTATTTGCCAGCAATACTGTTCTAGCATATCACAAGGGTTCCATGTTGAAGAGTTCCCTACCAAACACGACTAGCCTATAATGAGGTGAACAATGACTGATCATGATTTGGAAAATTCATTATTTTTTTTAGAAATGATGACGTATGCTTTGTGTATGCTGACAAGGAGACCGTTGCAGTTAATAAAACTTAAACAATGAAAACTGCAGAATAATTATTTTTTTTTAAGTTAGTTTAATTTAACAATAACTTCAGCTAATGGAAAACAAAAACACACAAACGTGTATTTACAAGGAAATTAAGCATTTCATATTACAAAATTTAGAGACCACAGACTGCTAAGAACCATGTAATACATGTAATAAATACCATATAATAGTCCTGAGATATTAAAAGCAAATAGATTTTCTTATGCCAGCTTCACTTACATCTAATTTCAAGTGGTAGGTTTCAGCCCATAAACAAGATAAAACAAACAAAAAAATAAATAAAATAGACGTTACCGAACAACATTATTTATAACATTCACAAATATATAAGTCATGCCATACTTGGACAGAACGTGAGGTATGTGTCAATGTGTTCCCCACTGTGGCAGAGCAGGGGCCAAGCTACTGTTCTCTGGTGAAGACTAGTTAATAAACTTACAGGTATGAGGAAAACATTTCCTCCACAATCAAGTTTCTATTGAATATACTTAATGAGACTTTTACATCTGTGTTTGTAAATGCTATAAACAAATTTTTTTTTTTTTTAATTCTTTATTTTTCATTTTATAAATTGAAACAATTTCCATATACATCAGCATATATGTCAAAAAATAAAACTTTAGACAATATTCGCATAGCTTAGTGACTGTAGTTACAAAAACAGCAACAAAGAAAAAGGGGTTACCAGATACATATGCATGTCATCCTACGCTCGCTGTATATCGTTCAACATAAAGCATAATATTTGGAATAAAGAGCACCTCTTAACAATACCACTCATTACTATAGTAATCATACAATATTTGAGGTAGCAAACATTTAGAAACAATCAAAAATTAAAAGGGGGAGGACAAGGGGAAAAAGGGGGAATGGGAAAAAGAAGGGGAGGGGGGGGGGGAAGTGGAGAAGGTCACCTATATAAATCATTCAGAAGCCAGAGAGGAGGTATCAGCAAGTTCTATCCTCAATGGGTACTCAGGGGTGCGTAATCGGCATATGTCTTGGTTGTCTTAAATTCTATCCAGTGAAGCCAAATAGCTATAAAGTCTGAATATTTGTCCAAGGCGGCAGAGTAAACATCTTCCATATGCATATAGAAATCAATGCGTTGGAACCATTCCCATATTGTCGGCGGGTTAACGGACCGCCAGTGTACTGGGAGTACAGCTCTTGCTGCGTTATTTAAGTGTTTAAGGAGGGACTTCTTGTAGTGAGACAGGGATATACTGGAGTGTGATAGAAGCCAAAAATCCGGACCTGTTGGCACTGGGCCCCCCAGAATTTCTGTTGATAGTTTAATAATTGTGCTCCAGAAGGGGGCAATAGACGTACAGTCCCACCAAATATGGATCAACGTACCAGTATCCCTACCACACCGCCAGCACAGGGGAGAAACTGAGGGGTAGAATTTATGTAGAAGAGACGGGCACCTGTACCATCTTGTTAGCAATTTGTATTGTGTTTCCACAACTTCCAAGCTAGTGGAGCATTGTGCCATAACCTTGCAATGTGTATCCCAGTGGATCTTAATTCCCCGATGTAGTAAGTCCCTATCCCAGGCATCACAGAAAGAAGGGACAGTAGGGAAGTAGCCCCGCAGAAGAATTTTATAAATACCCGACACTACATGTAAGGGGGCCATCTCCTGATTGCACATGGATTCAAAGGGGGTAAGAGCCTTATAAAGGTCTATCGCTCCTCTCTGCGAGGTAATGAAATGGCGCACCTGGAGGAAGAACCAGTAGTCTTTAGCAGGTATTTCGCCCGCTGCCTGTATCTCAGAGAATAGTTTGAGTTTGCCATGTGCAAGCAAGTGAGTCACCCTAGTCACACCCGCCCTTTCCCATCTAGAAGCAATTGTACTCGACCTTCCTGGGGGGAACAGTGGATTATCAAAAATAGGTATAAGGGATGTTTGTCTAGACGAGACTCCCATCTTATAACGAAGCGTCCGCCATAAAGCTAGTGTGGGCCCCACAGTGGGATGGAGTGAGCGGCTGAATTTAGGGGACCAGGGCACTGCCTGTAAATTAAGATTAGTGGAAGAAGCCTCCAGGTCAACCCACGGTTTCCTATCTGAACTGGGGCGGGACCAATCTACAATCCTATGCAGTAGGGTGGCATGATAGTATGCTGAAACCATAGGCAGTTGTTGTCCGCCTTGAGATTTCAGTCTAGACAAATGGCTATGCTTGAACCTAGGTTTCCGTCCGCCCCAGATGAAATGACTTATCGCCTTGTGTGCTTCAGCTAAGAATTTAGGGGGGAGTTTCAAAGGGATGGTTTGAAAGAGATATAACAGCCTAGGGAGAATGTTAATCTTCACTATATTTATACGGCCTAGCCATGAAAACCTCTGCGTGAGCCAATACGTCATCTCCTGACGCAGTTTGCGGAGAAGAGGGGTGTGGTTAATGGCCACTACAGCATTAAGCGACGAAGGGATTTGAATCCCTAGATAAGTAATATGGGATTTCTGCCATGTGAAATGAAATGACTGCGCCAAGAGAGAGGCCGTTGCAGGTGGGAGCGTAATATTCATTGCCATAGATTTTGAATAATTAATTTTCAAATTTGATAGGTTTCCGAAGCGCATGAATTCATTCATTAGGCTAGGTAGAGATATCAAAGGATTTGTTACGACCGCTAATAAGTCGTCTGCAAAGAGGGCCAAGCGGTGGTTAACCTTGCCTACCTGCAGGCCCGCAATGTTAGGGTTGCATCTGATCGCACGGGCCAAAGCCTCCATGCATAGGACAAAAATTAGAGGTGATAGCGGGCAGCCTTGACGCATGCCATTGGATATCGGTATTGGTTCAGAAAGAATGCCATTCACCCTAACCCGAGCAGATGGAGCTCTATACAACGAGAGAATCCTCTGCATGAAAACATCTCCCAGACCCAGGCATCTAAGCACTGCCTCCATAAAGTCCCAGTCCACCCGGTCAAAGGCCTTTTCTGCATCTGTAGAGGAGCATAAAGGGGGAATCAGTAGCCTGCGCGTGCGCTATTAGGTCGATGACTCTGGTAGTATTATCCCTTGCCTCTCTGCCCATAACAAAGCCGACCTGGTCAGGGTGTATTATATCTGGTAATAACGGCCGAAGGTGATTAGCCATGAGTTTTGCAAATAATTTGATATCCACATTCAGCAGTGATATCGGCCTATAGCTGGAGGGGAGTGTCGGATCTTTAGAATCCTTTGGAATGACAGTAATATGGGCGTTCAGGGACTGGCTCGACAGAGGAACCACCGACGATATGGCATTGCAGGCCTGCAGGAGAAGGGGGCCGAGCTTATCTTGAAAGGCCTTATAATACGTGACCGGGAAACCATCCGTCCCGGGCTTTTACCATTGGGGGATGACTTTAGGGCGGCTAGCAGTTCTTCCTCAGTGAAAGGATCATCTAGGGCCCGTGCTACGCCTGTTGGGAGAGTCGGAAAAGTAATTTCGTCTAGAAATACCTGTATGTCGTGTATGTGGTCTAAGCGTGTAGACGATGTACGCGTGGAGGTCAGATTATACAAAGTCGAGTAGTAAGTATGAAATATCCCAGCTATCTCAGTATCAGAGGCATGGGACAGCCCGTCAGCGCCTGTGAGTTTAGATATATACGTTAAAGATCTCGGAGCTCTAAGGGCACGTGCCAGAAGTTTACCGGGTCTATTTCCCCACCTATGGTATTTATGGCGACATTTACGAAATGCCCTGCGGGTACCATCGCTGAGCAAGGTATTAAGAGCTTGTCTTGCTGACTGGAGTTCGGCAAAAGTGTCGGACGCCAACGTGGATTTATGTGCCAATTCTAATTTTTTTATTTTCTCTAACAGGGCGTTTCTACACTCAGCTTTTTGTTTTTTCAGGTATGTGCCCAATTGTATGCACTTACCCCTTATCACACACTTATGTGCCTCCCATAATATTACCGGGGAGACATCACCAGTCGCATTTAAAGAAACGTAATCCTCTATTGCCTTCTCAATCTGGGCTCGATAAACAGGGTCCCGGAGGAGTTGTTAATTGAACCGCCAACGCCAGTGCTTGGGAGGTGGATGTCGGAGGGAAAGTGTGATCGCAACCGGAGCATGGTCGGAGAGTGTAATTTGGCCGATGGTAGCACCAGTCAAAAGATCCAGATGGGCATGGCTCACGCAGAGGTAATCTATTCGGGAGTAGGAATTATGTGGGGATGAGTAAAAGGTAAAATCCTTGTCTGAAGGGTGAAGAAGACGCCAAGCGTCTACCAGTTGAAAATCGTGCAAAACAGTTCTAAACCGTCTGGACTCTCTAAGAGTAGTCCTTGGAAATCCAGAAGAGGAATCCAAACGGGGTTCAAGGACCCAATTAAGATCCCCTCCCACCACCAAAGTACCTACCAGGTTCTGCTCAACTTGCTCCAGGGAGTCCCTAAGAAACCGGATTTGGCCCTGGTTTGGAAGGTAGAGATTTACAAATGTGAATGTCTGATGGGCTATAGTAACCCTGACCAGAACCCCTCTCCCATCACCTATTAGCATTTCCGAAACATCCATCAGCCTCAGATGCTTGGCAAAAAGGATGGCGACCCCTCTAGCCTTCGCTCCGGAGTAATCGTTAAAGTACCCCTTTGGAAAGTGGCGGGAGCGAAGTCCCGGGGAGGCCCCCCTCTTGAAATGTGGCTCCTGCAAGAAAACAACCTCCGCCCCATCAGTATGTAAAGTATGTAGAAGACCTGACCTCTTTTCAGGGATATTTAGGCCCTTCACATTATAAGAAACAATTTTTAAGCTAGCCATAATGGAAGGGATGTAGGGACTAACTGACTGATCGATTTACCATAGCTACATATCCAGCATATTTTAGCACCAAGAGTAACCTGAAGTTGGCGGTGGTATGGGAGGGAAGGGGTGGCTGGGGAAACACAAGAGGAAAGAAAGGAGGACACAAATAACTGCACATAGAAAAAAAGGAAAAATAACAAAGACATATAAAACAACATGTTATAGCACTCTCTGCATTGAAAGCCATGGGTAAAAACAAAGCATCCCATGGTCTAAGAAATATACAGCAGAGAAGGGGGTCCAGAGGGTGACAACGGGTGCAACACATTTATAAAATAAGAATTTACTTACCGATAATTCTATTTCTCATAGTCCGTAGTGGATGCTGGGGCCTCCGTAAGGACCATGGGGGATAGCGGCTCCGCAGGAGACTGGGCACATCTAAAGAAAGCTTTAGGACTATCTGGTGTGCACTGGCTCCTCCCCCTATGACCCTCCTCCAAGCCTCAGTTAGGATACTGTGCCCGGACGAGCGTACACAATAAGGAAGGATTTTGAATCCCGGGTAAGACTCATACCAGCCACACCAATCACACCGTACAACTTGTGATCTGAACCCAGTTAACAGCATGATAACAGAGGAGCCTCTAGAAAAGATGGCTCACTACAGCAATAACCCGATTTTTTGGTAACAATAACTATGTACCAGTATTGCAGACAATCCGCACTTGGGATGGGCGCCCAGCATCCACTACGGACTATGAGAAATAGAATTATCGGTAAGTAAATTCTTATTTTCTCTAACGTCCTAAGTGGATGCTGGGGACTCCGTAAGGACCATGGGGATTATACCAAAGCTCCCAAACGGGCGGGAGAGTGCGGATGACTCTGCAGCACCAAATGAGAGAACTCCAGGTCCTCCTCAGCCAGGATATCAATTTTGTAGAATTTTACAAACGTATTTGCTCCTGACCAAGTAGCTGCTCGGCAAAGTTGTAAAGCCGAGACCCCTCGGGCAGCCGCCCAAGATGAGCCCACCTTCCTTGTGGAGTGGGCATTTACAGATTTTTGGCTGTGGCAGGCCTGCCACAGAATGTGCAAGCTGAATTGTACTACAAATCCAACGAGCAATAGTCTGCTTAGAAGCAGGAGCACCCAGCTTGTTGGGTGCATACAGGATAAACAGCGAGTCAGATTTCCTGACTCCAGCCGTCCTGGAAACATATATTTTCAGGGCCCTGACAACGTCTAGCAACTTGGAGTCCTCCAAGTCCCTAGTAGCCGCAGGCACCACAAATAGGTTGGTTCAGGTGAAACGCTGAAACCACCTTAGGGAGAAACTTAGGACGAGTCCTCAATTCCGCCCTGTCCGAATGGAAAATCAGATAAGGGCTTTTTTTAGGATAAAGCCGCCAATTCTGACACGCGCCTGGCCCAGGCCAGGGCCGACAGCATGACCACTTTCCACGTGAGATATTTTAACTCCACAGATTTAAGTGGTTCAAACCAATGTGACTTTTGGAACCCAAAACTACATTGAGATCCCAAAGTGCCACTGGAGGCACAAAAGGAGGCTGTATATGCAGTACCCCTTTTACAAACGTCTGAACTTCAGGGACTGAAGCTAGTTCTTTTTGGAAGAAAATTGACAGGGCCGAAATTTGAACCTTAATGGACCCTAATTTCAGGCCCATAGACACTCCTGTTTGCAGGAAATGTAGGAATCGACCCAGTTGAATTTCCTCCGTCGGGCCTTACTGGCCTCGCACCACGCAACATATTTTCGCCAATTGCGGTGATAATGTTTTTGCGGTTACATCCTTCCTGGCTTTGATCAGGATAGGGATGACTTCATCCGGAATGCCTTTTTTCCTTCAGGATCCGGCGTTCAACCGCCATGCCGTCAAACGCAGCCGCGGTAAGTCTTGGAACAGACAGGGTCCCTTCTTAGAGGTAGAGGCCACGGATCCTCCGTGAGCATCTCTTGAAGTTCCGGTTACCAAGTCCTTCTTGGCCAATCCGGAGCCACGAATATAGTGCTTACTCCTCTCCATCTTATCAATCTCACTACCTTGGGTATGAGAGGCAGAGGAGGGAACACATACCCTGACTGGTACACCCACGGTGTTACCAGAGCGTCTACAGCTATTGCCTGAGGGTCCCTGGACCTGGCGCAATACCTGTCGAGTTTTTCCCAACGGTTTATAATCATGTGGAAGACTTCTGGGTGAAGTCCCCACTCTCCCGGGTCGAGGTCGTGCTGAGGAAGTCTGTTTCCCAGTTGTCCACTCCCGGAATGAATACTGCCGACAGTGCTATCACATGATTTTCCGCCCAGCGAAGAATCCTTGCAGCTTCTGCCATTGCCCTCCTGCTTCTTGTGCCACCCTGTCTGTTTACGTGGGTGACTGCCGTGATGTTGTCCGACTGGATCAACACCGGCTGACCTTGAAGCAGAGGTCTTGCTAAGCTTAGAGCATTGTAAATGTCCCTTAGCTTCAGGATATTTATGTGAAGTGATGTCTCCAGGCTTGACCCTAAACCCTGGATATTCCTTCCCTGTGTGACTGCTCCCCAGCCTCGCAGGCTGGCATCCGTGGTCACCAGGACCCAGTCCTGAATGCCGAATCTGCGGCCCTCTAGAAGATGAGCACTCTGCAACCACCACAGGAGGGACACCCTTGTCCTTGGTGACAGGGTTATCCGCTGATGCATCTGAAGATGCGACCCGGACCATTTGTCCAGCAGGTCCCACTGGAAAGTTCTTGCGTGGAATCTGCCGAATGGGATTGCTTCGTAGGAAGCCACCATTTTACCCAGAACCCTTGTGCATTGATGCACTGAGACTTGGCTCGGTTTTAGGAGGTTCCTGACTAGCTCGGATAACTCCCTGGCTTTCTCCTCCGGGAGAAACACCTTTTTCTGGACTGTGTCCAGGATCATCCCTAGGAACAGAAGACAAGTCGTCGGAACCAGCTGCGATTTTGGAATATTGAGAATCCAATCGTGCTGCCGCAACACTACCTGAGATAGTGCTACACCGACCTCCAACTGTTCCCTGGATCTTACCCTTATCAGGGAATTGTCCAAGTAAGGGATAACTAAAATTCACTTCCTTCGAAGGAATATCATCATTTCGGCCATTACCTTGGTAAAGACCCGGGGTGCCGTGGACCATCCATACGGCAGCGTCTGAACTGATAGTGACAGTTCTGTACCATAAACCTGAGGTACCCTTGGTGAGAAGGGTAAATTTTGACATGAAGGTAAGCATCCTTGATGTCCCGAGACATCATGTAGTCCCCTTCTTCCAGGTTCGCAATCACTGCTTTGAGTGACTCAATCTTGAATTTGAACCTCTGTATGTAAGTGTTCAAAGATTTTAGATTTAGAATCGGTCTCACCGAGCCGTCCGGCTTCGGTACCACCACAGTGTGGAATAATACCCCGTTCCCTGTTGCAGGAGGGGTATCTTGATTATCACCTGCTGGGAATACAGCTTGTGAATGGCTTCCAAAACTGTCTCCCTGTCAGAAGGAGACATCGGTAAAGCCGACTTTAGGAAACGGCGAGGGGGAGACGTCTCGAATTCTAATTTGTACCCCTGAGATATCACCTGAAGGATCCAGGGGTCTACTTGCGAGTGAGCCCACTGCGCGCTGAAATTCATTGAGACGGGCCCCCCACCGTGCCTGATTCTGCTTGTAAAGCCCCAGCGTATACTGAGGGCTTGGCAGAGGTGGGAGAGGGTTTCTGTTCCTGGGAACTGGCTGATTTCTGCAGCCTTTTTCCTCTCCCTCTGTCACGGGGCAGAAAAGAGGAACCTTTTGCCCGCTTGTCCACGAAAAGACTGCGCCTGATAATATGGCGTCTTCTCATGTTGAGAGGCGACCTGGGGTACAAACGTGGATTTCCCAGCTGTTGCCGTGGCCACCAGGTCTAAAAGACCGACCCCAAATAACTCCTCCCCTTAATAAAGCAATACTTCCAAATACCATTTGGAATACGCATCACCTGACCACTGACGTGTCCATAACCCTCTACTGGTAGAAATGGACAACGCACTTACTCTTGATGCCAGTCGGCAAATATTCCGCTGTGCATCACGCATATATAGAAATGCATCTTTCAAATGCTGTATAGGCAAAAATATACTGTCCCTATCTAGGGTATCAATATTTTCAGTCAGGGAATCCGACCACGCCGACCCAGCACTGCACATCCAGGCTGAGGCGATTGCTGGTCGCAGTATAACACCAGTATGTGTGTAAATACATTTTAGGATACCCTCCTGCTTTCTATCAGCAGGATCCTTAAGGGCGGCCATCTCAGGAGAGGTTAGAGCCCTTACAAGCGTGTGAGCGTTTATCCACCCTAGGGGGTGTTTCCCAACGCACCCTAACCTCTGGCGGGAAAGGATATAATGCCAATAACATTTTAGAAATTATCAGTTGTTATCGGGGGAAACCCACGCCTCATCACACACCTCATTTAATTTCTCAGATTCAGGAAAACTACAGGCAGTTTTTCCTCACCGAACATAATACCCCTTTTTGGTGGTACTCGTATTATCAGAAATGTGTAAAACATTTTTCATTGCCTCAATCATGTAACGTGTGGCCCTACTGGAAGTCACATTTGTCTCTTCACCGTCGACACTGGAGTCAGTATCCGTGTCGGCGTCTATATCTGCCATCTGAGGTAACGGGCGCTTTATAGCCCCTGACGGCCTATGAGACGTCTGGACAGGCACAAGCTGAGTAGCCGGCTGTCTCATGTCAACCACTGTCTTTTATACAGAGCTGACACTGTCACGTAATTTCTTCCAACAGTTCATCCACTCAGGTGTCGACCCCCTAGGGGGTGACATCACTATTACAGGCAATCTGCTCCGTCTCCACATCATTTTTCTCCTCATACATGTCGACACAAAAGTACTGACATACAGCACACACACAGGGAATGCTCTGATAGAGGACAGGACTCCACTAGCCCTTTGGGGAGACAGAGGGAGAGTTTGCCAGCACACACCAGAGCGCTATATATATACACAGGGATAACCTTATATTACCACTTTTACACTCGCAGGAAAGTTCATTCCCGGGAATGTGTCCCGGTATATTTGCCGGGACACATTCCCGGGAATGACCCTTTCACATTAGCGGGCTGACCCGGCATATTGCCGGGTCAGTGACGTCACCGCCGAGTCTCCCAGAGGCGGTGCTTGGAGATAATCTTCTCCAAGCACCGCCTCCTCCTATGAAGAGAACGGGTGCCGGGTCGCCTTGACCCGGTATACCCGTTTACACTGGCAGCTTCCCGGGACGGTCCCGGGTTCAACCCTGCTTTTGACCTGGGATGAAATCCCGGGATGCTCGTCCCGGGAAATTGTCCCTGTACCCATTTACACTGAGAAGAATCCCGGGATGATGCGCGTTCACGTGCAATATCCCGGGATTTTTCTGCGAGTGTAAAAGGGTAAGTGTTTTTCCCCTTATAGCTGCTGTATAGTTAATACTGCGCCTAATTTGTGCCCCCCTCTCTTTTTTAACCCTTTCTGTAGTGTAGTGACTGCAGGGGAGAGCCAGGGAGCTTCCCTCCAACGGAGCTGTGAGGGAAAATGGCGCCAGTGTGCTGAGGAGATAGGCTCCGCCCCCTTATCGGCGGCCTTATCTTCCCGTTTTTCTGTATATTCTGGCAGGGGTTAAATGCATCCATATAGCCCAGGAGCTATATGTGATGCATTTTTTGCCATCCAAGGTGTTTTTTATTGCGTCTCAGGGCGCCCCCCCCCAGTGCCCTGCACCCTCAGTGACCGGAGTGTGAAGTGTGCTGAGAGCAATGGCGCACAGCTGCAGTGCTGTGCGCTACCTTGTTGAAGACAGGACGTCTTCTGCCGCCGATTTTCCGGACCTCTTCTGCCTTCTGGCTCTGTAAGGGGGCCGGCGGCGCAGCTCTGGGACCCATCCAAGCTGGGCCTGTGATCGTCCCTCTGGAGCTAATGTCCAGTAGCCTAAGAAGCCCAATCCACTCTGCACGCAGGTGAGTTCGCTTCTTCTCCCCTTAGTCCCTCGATGCAGTGAGCCTGTTGCCAGCAGGTCTCACTGAAAATAAAAAACCTAAACTAAAACTTTCACTAAGAAGCTCAGGAGAGCCCCTAGTGTGCACCCTTCTCGTTCGGGCACAGAGATCTAACTGAGGCTTGGAGGAGGGTCATAGGGGGAGGAGCCAGTGCACACCAGATAGTCCTAAAGCTTTCTTTAGATGTGCCCAGTCTCCTGCGGAGCCGCTATCCCCCATGGTCCTTACGGAGTCCCCAGCATCCACTTAGGACGTTAGAGAAAAACAGATTAAATGGGTAGTTTACAGGGATATGTCCTGGTCAAGGAGGAGATGAGCGAGATAAAGGAAAACAACCGCCGTCTCCCTCTCCGTCTCTCAGCTCCATATAACTCACAGGGAACCTCCCAGTCAGAGCACAAAATTAATTTCCACCATCAAGAAAGCAGTACACATTCCCAAAACAATTTAAGCCCATAAATTTAACAAACAGTAAGAAAATAAACATGGGCGTTCAATAATAAAATGCGAGGGAAAAAAAAAAAGGATATCACAATTCAGAGTGACAATTATAGTCACGAGGTTCCAGAGGCCTCATCGGTCTTGCCGGTTCGATTACGTCGTCTGGAATTGCTCACTGCTTTCCAAGGCTCCCTGCGGGGGAGTGATGTAGTGGGAAGTTGCAGGGGATCCGTCCAATTTGGTAGTGATATGAACGGTAGTCCCAGTGCAGAGCAGAACGATGGGACGTCTTCATAATCCTCAAGAACATAACGTGTCCCTTCACGGGTCACCTGGATACTTAAAGGATATCCCCAGCGGAACCGAATATCTTTCTTCCGAAGAGCTTCCGTGAGGGGGTGGAGAAGACGCCTCTGTTGGAGCATTGCCCATGAGAGGTCCTGGAAGATCTGTATGTGATGGCCTTTAAAATCTATGTTGGAGGCCTGTCTGGATTTCTGTAGGATAGTCTCTTTCACCTGAAAATTATGCAGACGGCAGATGACATCTCTAGGCCTTTCTGTGGGCGCTCCTTTCGATCGGAGTGCCCGATGCGCTCTGTCAAAGATTATTTTAGAGCTGGGGTCGGCACCAAGAAGGTTGTTGAATATTGTAGATAACACCGCAACCAGGCCTTGAGGAGGTACATCTTCCGGGAGACCTTTGACCCTCAGGTTATTCCGCCTACCCCTGTTATCTATATCATCCAGTCTACGTCTCATTTCAGTGGTGGTACGGGAGTATCGAGATACAAGATCGTGTAAATCAGCGAGCTTAGAGTCCGTTTCATCCCTGTGGTCTTCCAAGTCAACCACTCTATTCGCTACTTGTGAGAGGTCAGATTGGATGGTGGAGAGACTCGCCTGGAGAGAATCGTGAATCCGTGTCTCCATGCTGGACAAATCTTGCTGAATGTCTTGACGTGTTGGAAGAGAGCGCAGTTGTATAAGAACTGCCGCCAGATCGGCGGAGTCTTTACTGACAGACCCAGATTGGCGTTTTTTTGGGGAAGAAGCCGGGGCCCCATTATCCTCCATGATGTTCGATGTCAAGGGTTCAGAGAGGGGTGTAGAGGGAATGGGGTCGGGCACGGGAGTGCCAAATAAAGTACGGAAGGCCGCAGCTCGTGAGGTTACGGGTTTAGCTTTTGATGATTTGCCAGAGCGGCGCCGCCTTGACATTTGTCTAAGTGGAGAAAACAGAATCCAGAACAGTGCCTCGTGGAAGGAAATATTAGGTCATATCCCAATAGGTATTGCAACACATTATCCCCTCTGCGCGGCTTGGTCACATTATAGCATAATATACATCAGGCAGGCACCGGTGGGCACCGGGGTCATCAGCATGCCGGTATATAGAGGAAGGTCAGTTATGCCCTCCAGCTGCACAGGCGTCCCGCTCCTTTCGGCTGCAGTTGCAGTTGAGGTGCTCAGATGGTGAGGGGGTGCAGAGAAGTGAGCGGCCGCAAGTGGACCTCTAAAGGGGTTAAAACCCGGCCACCGGCGCGCCGCGTCGCCCCCAGTCCAAGAACGTCCACAGAAATTTAGTCCCCGGCTCCGGAGGAGCGAGAGGGCCGCAACCCGCAGGCTCGGCCGAAGCCTTCCCCCGATTCCGCGGCACACTGTCACTGATCCAGGAGCGTAGGGTGAGAGATCGGGGTGCAGCCGCAGAGAGACTGAGGGCACAGGGGAGGGTGAAGGAGGTCTTTTATATGGTTGCAGCCAAGGGCCTTGGAGGAGTGCAGTCTCTGCAGTTGAGGGCCAAGGCACGACCCAGAGTCATCTACAGTGAAGGGGCACTACTGTAATGCAACAGCAGATCACTCACCCCCTGTTGGAGAAGCAGGTCCCAGGCCGTAAGCAGCAGTCCTCTGGCCTCCACAGCGCACCTCTGCAGCAATCAGATTACAGTGGGAGACAATCGGGCAGCAGATATAGCACACCGAAGTAATAGATACGATATTTGCTTAAATTGGCACTGCTTTAGGGTCCAAGCAGGCACAGATCTCATTAGGTCAGTGAAACATGCCCCCTCCAAGATGGCCGCCGAGATCCTCCGCAGCAAACAGGGATCCTGGGACCACAGCGCCACACCAGGACTCCGCTCTCCTCAGACCAGGGAGCAGCAGCCAGGCAGCGCAGATCAGATCCACAGCGCAGCGCTAATCTCACAGCGCCGCGCCGGCCCCCCACCTCCGGTCTGCGACTCCCGGACGTCCGTCCCGGGCACACCACGCAAGTGAGCTCCCGGCTTCAGAGGAGTAAGTAGGCCGGGATCAGCAGGGAGGGTCGGGAACGAACCCGGGTCGCAGGCCGCTTCCCCAGTGTCTCAGAGCAGGCAGGGGAGACAGGGGCACAGCAGAGATCCCCTGTAACCGCGGAGAATCGGTCTATTTAGACGTGGGATAGTTGGAGCTGAGCCAGTGCACGTCCTCCTCATTAGCCTGCCAAGCCACGCCCCCCATAAACAAAATTTTTAAGAACACAAACTGAAAAAAACATTATATATATATATATATATATATATATATAAAATTGATGACGTTTATATGCACCCTTGCAGGAGTAATAATCATCTACTTCTACCACTGATGGATCTACTCCTGATCTTATGTGGAGTGGGGAGGGCAAAAACATTAGTCACAAGGTCTGTTATTACTTTAGTACACAATCCGCCAGTATCAACAAAAACGCTCTCACAGTACAAATAGGATTTTTTTTACTAGGACATAGAGCCTAGTTCAGAGTTCTATACAAACCCAATGGTTTGCACACAACTCTGATGGCAGGTGGACAGCCTCTGCGGGACCTGTTCTGAAGTGCCCCAGTAAGACACAGTGCCATTTGGGAACGGGGTAGCTCCGGGCAGCATTCCCAAGAATGGGGGCGTCGCTCCAGAGTTCTGGGAGTGCAGAGGCCAGGGGCTGTGTTTTCTTGGCCCCGGCAGAGGAGTTCCGCCACCCATTCAGATTAAGCTTAGACTTATATACCGAGACGAGCGATGACTACTACCATTGCAGCACTCTGATCTGCAATGCTGGCAGAAGTAGTCTTTTTTTTTTTTTTTTTTTTTACTTCAGACGCCCCCTGTGGCAATAACATTGTCGCATCGCTGCTGCATTCAAAGATGCAGCAATGATGCAAATACCGGTTATCTCTGAGTTAGGTCCATAGTTACTGGGTCAGCAAACCACAAGGTTGGAAAGTTTGTTGTCCACCAACTTATAATACTATCTGCATTCATCTACTACTATTCCCTCAGTGGAGTCTAATTAACAAACAGTCTCAAATGACAACATTACATATAAATGACCTCTTCAGTTGGTCTGTATTTCTGTATATCCTTGCCAATTACTCTTAAATAATCTGTAAAATAACCCCCAATACTGTAGTTTTTTAAAACCCAATTTCTAGTTCTGTTCCAGTCACTTGATTTTAGTAATCCGTTAGTGTGAAATAATAGGATTTGAATTACCTACCGGTAAATCCTTTTCTCACATAGTCTGTAGAGGAAGCTGGGGTCCACATTAGTACTACAGGTAAGAGCCATTGGCACTTTAAGAGTTTGAGAGTGTGGGTTGGCTCCTCCCTCTATGCCCCTCCTACCAGACTCAGTCTAGAAACTGTGCCCGAGGAGACGGACATCTTCGAGAGAAATGCATTCTTGCAAATGTGTTCGACCAAGACTAAGTAGCCGCTCGGCAAAGCTGTAAAGCCGAGACACCTGAGGCTGCTGCCCAGGAAGAACCCACCTTACAAGTAGAGTGGGCCTTAACAGACGTAAGACACGGCAATACTGCCGTAGAATAAGCATGCTGGATAGTGAACCTGATCCAGCGAGAGATTGTCTGCTTAGAAGCAGGACACCCAAGTTTCTTGGGATTATACAGGACAAACAGAGTCAGATTTTCTGTGACGAGCAGCCCTCTTCACATAGCTTTTCAGAGCCCTTACAACAGCCAAGGACTTTGATGAAACTGAGGAGTCAGAGCAACTGGCACCACAATAGGTTGGTTGATATGAAATGCCGACACAACCTTCGGAAGGAACTGCTGACGTGTCCAGAGCTCAGCTCCATCTTCCTGGAAGATCAAGTATGGGCTTTTTCGTGAAAAAGCCCCCAACTCCGACACACGTCTACCAGAAGCGAAGGCCAACAAAGTGACAGCCTTCCACGTGAGAAACTTGACTTCAACCTCCTGTAGACGCTCATACCAGTCCGACTGGAGGAACCGCAACACCACGTTAAGATCCCAGGGTGCCGTAGGCGGCACAAAGGGAGATTGGATGTGCAGAACTCCTTTCAAAAAAGTCTGAACCTCAGGGAGGGCAGCCAACTGTTTCTGGAAGAAAATGGAAAAAGGGCAAAATTCTGGACCTTTACGGAACCTAACCTCAGGCCCATATCCACACCTGCTTGCAGGAAGAGGAGAAAACGTCACAGCTGAAACTACACCACAGGAAATTTATTGGATTCACACCAAGATACATACTTTTTCCAAATGCAATAGTAATGTTTAGACGTTATTCCTTTCCTAGCCTGTATCAGGGTAGGAATGACTTTGTTCGGTATGCCCTTCTGAGCTAATATCTGGCGTTCAACCTCCATGCCGTCAAACGTAGCCGTGGTAAGTCTTGATAGGCGAACGGCCCCTGCTGCAGCAGGTCCTCTTGAAGAGGAAGAGTCATCGGCTCTTCTAGCAGTAGATCCAGAAGATCCGCATACCAAGACCTTTTTGGGCAGTCTGGAGCAATGAGGATCGCTTGAACCCTTGTTCTCCGTATGAGCTTTAGCACTCTTGGAATGAGTGGGAGTGGTGGAAACACGTACACCGACTGGAATACCCACGGAGTCACTAGGGCGTCCACTGCCTGCGGGTCCCTCTACCTGTAACAATATCGCCAAAGCTTCTTGTTGAGACGAGAGGCCATCATATCTATTTGGGGTACACCCCAAAGATCCGTTACCTCCTTGAACACCTTCGGATGGAGACCCCACTCCCCTGGATGGAGATTGTGTCTGCTGAGGAAGTCCGCTTCCCAGTTGTCTGCTCCCAGAATGAAGATTGCTGACAACGCCAAAGCGTGTTTTTCTGCCCAGAGGATGATTCTTGTTACCTCTGACATTGCAGCTCTGCTCTTCGTTCCGCCCTGTCGGTTTATGTAAGCCACTGTCATTACATTGTCCGACTGTACTTGAATGGCCCGATTTCTCAGAAGATGGGCCGCTTAGAGAAGACCGTTGTAGATGGCTCTTAGTTCCAGAATGTTAATCGGCAGGCCGGCTTCCAGACTTGACCACCTTCCTTGGAAGGTTTCCCCTTAAATCACTGCGCCCCAGCCCCGGAGACTTGCATCCGTGGTTAGAAGGATCCAGTCCTGAATCCCGAACCTGTGGCCCTCCAGAAGGTGAGGCAATTGTAGCCACCAGAGGAGTGAAATTCTGGCCTTTGGCGACAGACGTATTCTCTGGTGCATGTGTAGATGTGATCCCGACCACTTGTCCAGGAGATCCAGTTGGAAGGACCAAGCATGAAACATCCTGTACTGCAGAGCCTCGTAAGAGGCCACCATCTTCCCCAGAAGGCGAATACACTGATGAACAGACACCGGGGCTGGCTTCAGGACATCCCGGACCATTGTTTGTATCACTAACGCTTTTTCCTCTGGAAGAAACACCCTCTGCACTTCCGTGTCGAGGATCATTCCCAGAAAGGACTACCTCCTGCTTGGTTCCAAATGTGATTTTGGAACATTCAGGATCCAACCGTGTTCCCTGAGTATAAAGGTTGAGAGAGCAATGGACTGTAACAACTTCTCCTTGGACGATGCCTTTATCAGCAGATCGTCCAAATCTGGAATTATGTTCACCCCCTGTCTGCGGAGAACCATAATTTCCGCCATCACCTTGGTGAATACCCTCGGTGCTGTGGAGAGGCCGAATGGCAGGGCCTGGAATTGAAAATGACAGTCCAACAGTGCGAATCAGAGATAAGCTTGAAGCGACGGCCAAATCGGAATGTGGAGGTGCGCATCCTTGATATCCAGGGATACCAGGAATTCCCCCTCCTCCAGACCTGATATCACCACCCTTAGAGACTCCATTTTGAACTTGAACTCCCACAGGAAGGGGTTTAGCGACTAAGTTCACAATGGGCCTGACCGAACCATCCGGTTTCGGTACCACGAAAAGCTTCGAATAGTAACCTTTGTTTTGCATATGGGGTGGAACTGGAATAATAACCTGTGCCTTCTCCAACTTCTGGATGGCTTCCTGTAGGATAGCCCTGTCTGCCAGTAAAGCCTGATTTGAAGAACCGGTGCGGAGGGAGATTTTGAAATTCCAGCCTGTACCCCTGGGACACAATATCTTGCACCCAGGGAACCAGGCCGGACGATACCCAGACGTGACAGAAATGCCTGAGTCCACTCCCACCTCCAGGCCACACGGTCCACCGTCATGCTGAGGACTTTGGCGTTCCTTAAGTAGGTTTCTGTTCCAGGGAATTCGCCGCAGCAGGTTTCTTGGATTTTGGCCAACCTCCTCTGAAGAAGGTGGGACGGCTTGGCCTTTCTTGCTTTGGCAGTCCGAAAGGACTGAGATGCAGCTGAAGAAAAGGGTTTCTTCGTAACAGGTGCAGCTGAGGGAAGAAAATGAGACTTACCCGCTGTAGCCGTGGAAATCTACGCATCCAAAGCTTCCCCAAAGAGAGCCTGACCTGTGTAGGGTTGGGTCTCCACGTCGGCAGACTACTGGCGCAGCCAAAGTCCCCTACGAGATGAGACCGACATGGAAGATATCCCCGGCAGCCACAGAACCCAGGTCTTTCATGGATTCCACCATAAATTCAGCAGAATCCTGAATGTTACGTAAAAACAATTCAACGTCACTTTTATACATTGTATCCAAATCCTCAAGTAACGTGCCTGACCACTTTATTATAGCTTTGGAAATCCATGCACTGGCAATAGTAGGACGTAGTATCGCCCCTGAAGCCGTGTAAATGGATTTGAGCGTAGTGTCAATTTTGCGATCAGCCGGCTCTTTTAAGGCGGTAGATCCTCGAACAGGTAAACCACCTTTTTAGAGAGTCTGGATACAGACACGTCAACTATGGGTGGGTTTTCCCATTTTTTCCTATCCTCCACGGAGAAGGGGATAGCAACCAGAACCCTTCTAGGGATCTGAAATTTTTTCTCTGGGTTTTCCCATGCTTTTTCATATATAGCATTTCATTCTTTTGATGCAGGGAAGGTTAGTGAGGCTTTCTTATTGTCAGTGAAGTAAGCCTCCTCAACCTGCTAGGGTGTTGTATCAGCAATATTTAACACATCTCTAATAGCCTCCATCAACCGCACCCCTTTTGCAAGAGATGCTGCCCCCCGCAGCACATCCCTGTCACCATCTGTGTGTCAGAATCGATATCCGTGTCATCTTGCATAACCTGGGCAAGAGCACGTTTGTGGGAACATGCAGCAGGGGGTCCTGAGGTAACAGAACAGGACCAAACTGCCATAGAGTTCTGTAAAACCTGAGTTGCAGATTCATTTTGTGCAACCCTAGTAGAAATCTGTGAAATCATAGTTTTAATAGAGGATAACCATTCAGGCTCCCTTGCTGGTATCTGCGCTAAGACAGTGCAATCCTAATTACATGGAATGGGATCATCCTGAGAGGACATATCCTCTGCAGCATATGACACAGTCCCTGGACATAGCATAATGGAGACCACAGACACTCCACACACACGGGGGAGGACAGACAGAGTATCACCCCCAAGAATGGCAAGAGAGACACAGATTGGAGCCAACCCACACACAGAGCTTTTAAGGTATAGGGAGACACCCCCAACCAGCGCTGACTCTGCATCTTAATAAGTTACGCAGTCTTTACACAGCCTCTCCCCCCCCCTTCTACAACCCCCTGGTACCGTAAGATAGCTGGAGTTGAATTGGAGGGACAGCTCTCACTGACCGTGCTTCTGCAGGCAGGAAAATGGCGCTGAACGCTTCTGGGTCCGCTCTGAGAAGCTCCATCCCCTTCATGGCGCGGTCTTCCCGCTCTTCTGAAGATTATACTGGCCTGAGGAATTGTGCCGGCAGCGATCCTGGGACCCTGACAGGCTTGGAGGTCAGTGTAGGCGCTGGCTCAGGGCGCCCCTCACAGCGCCGCACTATGTACCGCTGAGCCCAGGAGCGCAGTTAGTACTGCGCTCCATACCCTGTTGCCGCCATCTTCACACCGGCCCCTCACTTGCAAGGGGGGGCGGTGACTAACTCGCCACCGATCTTCTGGCTCTGTAAGGGGGTGGCGGCATGTTGCTGGGGTGAGCGATCCCCTCAGGAGCTCAGTGTCCTGTCAGCGGAGATAGTGGCTCAGACCCCTCAGGCCAGACATTACTCCCCCTGTCAAAGTCGAAAAATATCATGATACATATCCTTTGTACTAACCCCTCATGCACATGCACGCTGCTCGTGCACCTGGTCCCCCGTGCGTACACATACCCGCAAGTTGCGTAAGAGACGCTCTAGCGACTCGTGCGCATGATATGTGTATTTACGACGGAGTTTGTGAGCGTGTAGCGTGCGATTCGAACGTAGCATATTTAACCCAAATAGTGCATTTTGTAGATATTGTTCCCCTAGACCATGTCAGCGAGTATGATTAGTTTAAACAGTTCCTGGACAGAGGGATTCCTCTTTGCATGATAGGAAGGGTCAGATAAAGGATGAAAGATGGTGTCTAGTATCCAGCTGTAGGGTATTTTAAGGGTAACATTCCGGTGTTAGTTAGGAAAGGATCGCTCGCTCCTGCGTATAGTTATGTACAGAAGTAGATTATGAACATTAACTGTATTTGCTGTAAATTACACATGCGGCTGGAATCCAGAGGATACCTCCCACCAGAGCAGTTGGGGAAGGACATCGCCTACCTATTCAAATCCACCTATGACCTTTGCTGTAATGTAGAGACATATCCCTGTGTCCAATGAACAATGAGATTACAGTGACCATTGTATTGTTTTGGATGAAGTGAATAAACAGACCTTGCAGCAGGCTTGGTCACACAAGACTCTGAAGGCTTTCTCCCTGATAGCTGAGAACTGGATCCAGGTTGCGCTTGCGAATGATTCCCCACGTATGTATATTCTCTGTAGCCATTATTCTCTGTTATTCTGTTTAGATTTCCTTGTTAGCCTGTAGAGTATAACTTGTACCTGTTTACCCCTTTTCCTGAATAATCCACTGTGGTGTTAGAGTCCAGTGGTTTACCACAAACAGTGTTGTGTTTTCATTTTCCTGCCTGGGCTTTTAAAGTAGATTAACTTGTTTAACCTGTTTTAGATTAACCTGCATTGTTAAGGTGTATGCACTGCGGATACTTTGTATCGCCAGTGCTATTAAAGGTTTAAAGTATAAGCATATCATTACATTGTTTCACTAATAAGGTTTACAGTATTTCAATCCGTGTGCGTACGTGCCGCGTGTGCGTCGCGCCCACGGCACAGCGTCTGATACGCTAAGTGCGCATCCATGCGGTACTCAGTACGCAAATAGCGTACTTAGTCCGTAGTGTGTGTAATAAGTCTAGCGGCCATAGCGGCTCCACGGTAACAGTGTATAGCTTTATGTTTTAAGATAATAAGATGACATTATCACCCCCTTAGTCCCACGAAGCAGGGAGGCTGTTGCCAGCAGGAGTGGGCCTTGGTAAACCGTAGAACAGGCAAGGCCGACGAAGTATAGGCCTGTTGAATAGTAAGCCTAATACAATGAGCAATCGACTGCTTCTTTTGAGCATCATACAGCACAAACAGGGAATCCGATTTTCGGACAGCAGCTGTCCTCTTGACATAGATCTTCAGGGCATGCTCCACATCAAAGGACTCAGGATTCGAGGAAGTGGCCGAAGCCGCCGGAACCACAATAGGCTGATTCAGGTGTAACGCAGAAACCATCTTTGGCAGGAACTGCTGACGAGTCCTGAGCTCTGCTCTTTCCTCATGAAAGACCAAGTAGGGACTCTTGCAAGATAAAGACCCACTTCTTCACCAAACCCAGCCATCTCTCCTCCTAACCCTCTTGTCTATGCTCACCGTCTCCCCCTTCTGTGTCACCCCGGTCTGTTAGCTCCTCACCTTTTAGATTGTAAGCTTGCAAGAGCAGGGATTTCTTTCCTTTCTTACACTATCTTATACTCCATACGCCCTTTGATGGCACCTAACCCCAGGTTTTTTTTATACCTGTCCTATATTGGTCTTGAACTGTAAGTGCTGTTTTCTTGTTTGCTCATTTGATTATGTACTATGTAATGGGCGCTGCGGATCCCTTGTGGCACCATATAAATAAGTGATAATAATAATAATAATAATAATAATAATAATAATAATGCTCCAAGTTCTGAAACTCGCCTAGCCGAAGCTAATGCCAATAGCATAACAGCCTTCCATGTAAGGTACTTGTCTGCTACCGACATCAATGGTTCAAACCAAGAGGATTGTATAAAAGGTCAAAACCACGTTCAGATCTCAAGGTGCCGTGGGTGGCACAAAAGGAGGCTGTATGTGAAGGACACCCTGCAAGAACATCTGGACTTCAGGTAACAAAGCCAATTTTCTCTTAAAGAAAATGGAAAAAGCAGAGAGCTGGACCTTTATGGAGCCTAACCGTAGGCCCATATCCACTCCAGCCTGTAAGCAACGCAAAAAACGCCACAGGTCGAAATCTGCAGCAGGATACCTTCGGCCCTCACACCAGGAGACATATCGTTTCCAGATATGATGATAATGCTTCGACGTGACTGCCTTCCTGGCTTGAATCATGGTTGCAATAACCTAGTCCGGAATACCCTTCTCAGCTAGAATGTTCCGTTAAACCGCCATGCCACTAAACAAAGCAGTCGTAAGTCCGGGTAGACGAACGACATTGGCAGAGGCCAGGGGTCTTCTACTGCCATGGCTAAAAGGTCTGAGTACCAAACTTTTCGAGGCCAATCGGGGGCAATCAGAATTGCCTGAACACCCTCCTTTTTGATTCTTTTCAGATCCCTGGGGAGTAGTGGAATCGGAGGAAACAGGTAAAGCCTACGGGTAAGCCTACGGTGTTGTCAGTGCGTTCACTGCCGCCGCCTCAGGGTCCCTTGTTCTGGAACAATAGCGCCAAAGCATTTTGTTGAGTCGAGAGGCCATCAGACCGATCTGCGGACAGTCCCAGTGATCTGTAATCTGTCGAAATACCTGCGGATGGAGACCAGACTCTCCAGGGTGTAGGTTGCGTCAATTTAGAAAGTCCGCCTCCCAGTTGTCTACTCCTGGAATGAATACGGCCTATACCGCCCTTGCATTCCTTTCCACCCAGAGGAGAATCTTGGATACCTCTCGCATGCAAGATCTGCTCTTTGTTCCTCCCTGTCGATTGATGTACGACTGAACTTGAATGGCCTGGTCTTGCAGCAGAGAAGAGGCCTGTAGCAGAGCATTGTAGATCGCTCCGAGTTCCAGGATGTTTATTGGAAGAACGGCTTTGTGGCTTGACCATCTGTCCTGTGTCAGGAATCAGCGCTCAGCAGTATCTCACTTACCAGCGCGCTGGTGCACAGGCCTCTGGAGGTCACGTCCCCAGCTTGATGCTGCATGAGTACTCTGCCCGCAGTGCACTGTACCCATTGTTACTGTACTGCATGGGTGCCGCCATGACACTTGCGGTCAGCTGACCTGTAAACAGCCAATCCTGCGCTGTGTCTGCACACATGATTCCAGCATCCAATGCCTGCTGACCAGGTGGCATAAGGCTAGAACACCAGCTCAGTCTCATCGCCTTGAACAACATGTCACATCTAGTGCACTGCGTCTCCTGTCTCCTGAGGTTTACCAGTTCAGCTTCTCCGTGGAACTACAGGCACCAGCCATCCAGCCTTGCTACAAGCTTCTTCCACAGTCTGCTACCACCTTACCTGCAGTAAGGGACTCTCTCCAGGTGCTGCCGCCTTTCTATATTCACCCGTGTGTAGTTATCGTGAATTTAGCATTGTGCTGTTGCAGCCAGCACTTAAAAATTACCAACTGTCTCCTGCTATAGCCTTGCTTGGCCCTGTGGACTCTGTGTACCTATTGCAAGTTGCTAACCGTTTCCAGACCGAATACCACAAGTTACTGATTGCCTGTGTTGTTCCATCACGTTCTCCCATCGGTTTCCAGGCCGATCCTCTGTGACATTATTTATCCTCTGGATATTGACTCATCACATCGGCTCCCAGGCCGGTCATACCTGTTCTATAACTACTGCTAGTTTCCAGATCAGCTCATTCTTCGTGACTGTACTAAACACCAATGTCAGCTTCTACGCTGAGAATCTTCTGTATTTGGTATTCCTGTTCCAGTAATAATTATATTGCGGTGCGTCTTTAATAAACATCATTGTGCACATGCGCAGGAACGTACTGCGGCCTCCTTGTTTCATCCATCTAACCACCACTGACCCACTAGTGTCCCCTCCGAGAACAGAAATTTACACAGACCTGACACCCTGGAACTGTGCCCCTTGGGTGACAGCTCCCCAACCCTGAAGACTCGCGTCTGTAGTTAAGAGAATCCAATCCTGTATCCCGAAGCTCCGACCCTCCAAAAGGTTGGAGGGCTGCAACCACCACAGGAGAGAAATTCTGGCCTGCTGTCAGAGACTTATGATCTGGTGCATCTGTAGATGCGAACCGGACCATTTCCTCAGGAAATCTAGTTGGAAAGTCCTCACATGGAATGTGCCATACTGAATCGCCTCGTAGGAGGACACCATCTTTCCCAACAGGCATATGCAAAGATGTACTGAGACCCGGTTCGGTTTCAGCACCACTCGAACCATCTCTTGTAGCGCCCTGCCTTGTCCTTGGAAAGGAAGACCTTCTGAGCTACCGTGTCCAAGATCATCCCCAGGAACTGATTTCAGTAAATTGAGAATTCATCTGTTACAGTAGTGTCATTGTGCGGCTGATGCTGTCCAACAGTTGTTCCCTGGATCTCGCTTTTATCAAGAGATTGTCCAGGTAGAGAACAATGTTCACTCCCTGAATCCTGAGTTGGAACATAATTTCCACCATTACTTTTGTGAAAACCCTTGGGGCTGTGGACAGGCCGAAGGGTAGTGCCTGGAATTGATAGTGCTCATCCAGCAGAGCAACCTGAGGTAGGCTTGATGGGGCGGCCATATTGGAATATGGAGGTACACGTCCTTTATGTCCAGAGATTAAAAAATCCCCCTACTCCAGACCTGAGATTACTGCTCTCAGACACTCCATTTTGAACCTGAAAACTGGCAGATATGGGTTTAATGATTTGAGTTTCAAAATGGGCCTCACCGAACTGTCCGGTTTTGGTACCACAAAAAGGCTGGAATAATATCCCTTGCCTCGCTGTGGAAGAGAAACTGGAACAATGACCTGGGTCTGAACCAACTTTTGAATGGCCTCCTGTAACATAAGGCGGGTTTCCCTGGAAGCCGGTAAAGCGGACCTGAAAAATCTGCAAGGTGGAGCACTTTCGAACTCCAGTTTGTAGCCTTGTGAGATCAGGTCTTTTACCCAAGCATCCTAGCAGAAGCTTCTCCAAATGAGGCTGAAGAATCTCAGAGGAGTTCCCACCCTGAGATCCCCCAGGGGTGGAGGGACACCGTCATGTTGAGGACTTTGAGGAAACAGAGCAGACGCCCGAATCCTGAGGCAGCAGGTTTACGTGGCTTAACTCTGGTGCCTCTTGCTGCATTTGAGGTGCCCCTGGCTTTACCATTAAATCTTGTGGACCGAAAGGAGTGCAATGAAGGTCCCAGGTAGGAGCGTCTAGCCGGTGGAGCTGCAGATGGGAGGTACGTGAACTATCCAGCGGTAGCCTTTGAAATCCATGAGTCCAATTCACCTCCGAATAGCCAATTTCCTTTGAAAGGCAAAGCGTCCACACTCTTTTGACTCAGCGTCCGCCACCCACTGACGTAGCCACAAGACCCTGCGTGCAAAAACCACCATGGTAGTAGTATGAGCATTAATAATGTCTATGCCCTTGATTGTCTCACAAAGGTAGCGAGCAGATTTCTAGATATGCTGTATCAGCATCACTATTTCAGCCAGGGTCTTATCACCAGTTAGGCCCTCCTGAAGGTTACCTGCCCAGGAATGAATGGCGTGAGTTACCTAACAGCCCGCAATAACAGGCCTTTGGGACGTTCCTGCTGCAATGTAGATAGATTTCAAAGTGTTTTCTATTTTCCTGGCCGCAGGTTCCTTTAGGGCAGTAGTCCCCGGAACTGGCAGCACCGTCTTTTTTTTTTTTTTTAACTCTTTATTTATACCAGGAGAGACAAAAAGTTAAACATTACTGACATAATAGTACATTAAAAGGTGAGAGTCAATCTCCATGGAAATTTTTCGTTCAAATAGTTTCGATCGTAATTAACAAACAAATAAAGATGTCCCCTGTACGGGGACCATATACATAAAAGAAAAAAAAAAACAGGGAAGAGGAAAGAGAGAGGGGGGAGGGGGAGCAGAAAGAGAAAGAAAAGGGGCAGATGCAGATAAAAAGAACAGAGCCGATCTATGTCTTGAGAGGGAAAGCACAGCGAATGATTCTAAGAACAGTGCATACTCATTACAATAACGATATAGACATTCGAGCTAGACATCCCTCAATAATCAATAAGGATCAAGAAGGGCATGGCGACGCCCGGAGGGAGGATCCAGGTACAGCACGGTCAGGAGCTCAGAGGGTGGGGACAAAAGAAAAAACCGGTTTGAGCATCAAATTGGGGGAGACCTTAAAAGCAGCCAGGGGCCCCAAACCAGTTCAAATTTGTGGGGACAGTCATGTAGATAATAAGTGATCTTTTCCATATTAGCAACGAACCTAATATAATTATTCAAAGCTGTAATAGTAGGAGCAGCGGAGGCCTTCCAATTTTTAGCTATTAATGATTTAGCAGCCACTAATATATGGGAGAACAGTTTATTCAATAGAGGGTCCAGGTCTGGGTGTGGACGGGCCAATAAAAACATCCACGGGTCCAGTTCGATTGTTAAACCAGATATGGAGTTTAATATATCGAGTACTCTATTCCAGAAGTGAACAATACGTGGACAGGTCCACCAAATATGGAGAGTTCCACGTTGACCGCATCTCCGCCAACAAACCGGGGTGGCAGAAGGGAACATCCTAGATAGTTTATCCAGGGTGTAATACCACCTATAATATAGTTTATAGGATGTCTCCTTGAGTCGGGTAGAGATAGAGCTTTTAGCAATACCCTCCCGAACTTCCTCCCAACAGGCATCGTCTGGTGGGGGACCCAGGTCCCTCTCCCACTCCCGCTCATGGCGAGTCTGCGGCCCCGAGGACATTCCAACCAACATAGAATAGATCAGCGAAATTAACCCTCTACATATGGGTTTTGTGGTGCATAGAGACTCAAAAGAGGTAAGGTCCCGCAGAGCATCCGCCTGGGGCAGGGAGAGAAGAAAGTGACGGAGCTGAAAGTATTCAAAAAAGGGAGGAGATAGCGAGGAAAATCTACTTTTGATTTCGTCTATTGACATCCAATGGCCCTGTAGAGAAATATCATGCACCACATGGATCCCGGCACCAAACCAAGGTGTGAACCGATAGGGTGAAATCCCAGCTGGGAAATCAGGGTTGTCCCAGAGGGATGTGAGAGGGGAGCATGAGGAGGACAGCTTATATTTCGTAACAGATTTATGCCAAATAGAGAGATGGAGTTTAAGAGAAGGAGAGGAGTTTGCTAGAGTGAGCTGATGTGGTTTGCCCAGGCCCCACAGCGAGACCAATGACCGAATTCCCAATGAAGAAGCTGCAAAATCCACCCAGGCAATAGAGCCACTGGGCGAAAAGGTGGCCACTATTTGACTTAGATGGCTCGCCAAGTAATAAAATTTAACATCGGGGAATCCTCGGCCTCCCTCCGAGCGAGGTAGCCGGAGCACAGTAAAGGCTATTCGTGGGGGCTTGTCGTTCCATACAAACTTCACGAATGAGGCCTGGGCATCCCTAAGAACCCCCTCCGGAACCCTCACGGGTAGAGTTTGAAAAAGGTAGAGAAGTTGCGGCATGACTGTCATTTTGAGAGCAATGATCCTACCCAGCCAGGATATAATATGTGATCTCCATCTTGCCAGATCAAATTTAAGCTTGGTCAACAGTCGCGGGAAATTTTCTGAGTACAGGGAGTTATAGTGAGAAGTGATATAGACACCCAGATACTTTATCTTAGTAGTCTGCCATCGAAGGTTATAGGAGGACTGCAGGGAGCGTTTAAGATCTGCAGGAACATGTAATAACATAGCTTCGGATTTAATGAAGTTTATTTTGTAACCTGACAGGGAACCATATTCCTCTATAATCCGATATAGGGCGGGGAGAGAAGACTGCGGCTGAGTAAGTGACAACAAAACATCGTCTGCAAAGAGCGAAATCTTAGACTCCTGCGGGCCTACCTTCACTCCCCTAATTCCGTCAGAATTTCTTATCATAGCGGCCAGGGGTTCAATAACCATGGCAAACACTAGGGGGGAGAGAGGACACCCCTGCCTTGTGCCATTGGACAGCGGGAAGGGAGGGGATAATATTCCGTTAGTGAGGACCTTAGCTATAGGGGAGGAGTATAGGGCAGAGACTCCCGTCAAAAATTCTGCCGATATCCCAAACGCCTGCAATGTCTGAAATAAGAAAGGCCATGAGATACGGTCGAACGCCTTTTCGGCGTCGAGAGAAAGGATAATGGATGGGGTTTGTCTGCAATTCAACAATTGTATAAGGTCGATCGCTCTTCTAGTGTTGTCCCTTGCCTGACGTCCAGGGATGAATCCCACTTGGTCATAATGTATCAGACCAGGGAGCACACCATTGAGGCGGGTAGCCAAAATTTTTGCATAGAGTTTGATGTCCAAATTCAATAGGGATATCGGCCGATAGTTATCGCAATTCCGAGGATCCCTGCCCTCTTTGTGGATAACTATAACCCTGGCCTCCAGCATATTACTCGGGAATGGGGTGCCATGAAGTACAGCATTAAACAGTATCCTGAGATGGGGGACCAAAATGGAGGCAAATTTTTTATAGTAAGAGGCCGTAAAGCAGTCAGGGCCCGGCGCTTTAGAAGATTTGAAGCACCGTCTTTTTTGACAGGCGTGATACCGAAGCATCCACAGCCGGTGGTGTTTCCCAGATCTTTCACCCCTTATGAGCAAAGGGGAAAGAGGCAACTAATTTCTGTCACCTGAAATTTCTTATTAGGAGTAACCCAGGGTTCTCTGAAAAGATCATCCAGTTCCTTTGAATCAGGAAAAGTGACAAGTGCTTTTTTTCTGTGCAGAGAAAAAGGACTGTTCTACTTCCGCTTCATTACCAGGGATATGTAAAACATCACTAATAGCAAGTATAAGTGATTCCATACCCTGCGCTGGAGAGAAATCCTCCTCAGCAGTAGATTCCAGCTCCTCCCCCTCTGGCACCTCCTCCTTGGACTACGACAGAATGTCAGGTAACACCCACTTTTGGGGTAGTGGTTGTGAAAGAAGGGGTAGTTGCCTGCCATCTGTCTTATTTTTAGCCAGAGCAGCCATAAACTTTGTAACTGCTGCCTTTCCTGTCTGGCAGTAGTTAACTCATTTCACGTCAGCCATAATAGATTTAAGAGAACTTAACCAAGCTGGTACTTGTAAATCACCCCCAGAAGCCCCACTTCTGCAGGGGAGGGAGAAAACCTGGTGTGACACACATTAAATACAGCTTTTTTCACCATGCTGACAGGGAAGAATAACACACACACATACAGGAACAAAGCAAGCCTGCCTAGCCCAGTATGTGCAGAGAGACCCAGAGAGGAGAGACCAGCTAGCATCTTTTTAGACAGGGAAAATGTATTTCCTGGAGACGACCAGGAATCCTGACGTATGTCAATTAAATGGTCAGAATGTGGTAAGACTACTTTGGTAACCTTCTGACGTTTGAAATTATCCGGTTTCTTAGACGCAGTAGTGGCATCGATCTCATCATCAATTTGGAGAATCAGCTTAATAGCCTCCACTAGGTTAGGATCATCAACCTGGGTTGTAGATTCCTCATCAGAAGCGACTGTTTCATTGTCTTACGGATCAGTATATTCCCCATCCTCATCAGAAGAATTAACCGAAATATTAGTGGATTGTGAGGAAGAAATGGCCCGCTTAGATGACCCCCTTGACCCCAGAGGGTCGTGGGGTAGACTTTTGTCTAACCAAAGATTGATTTAATTGTTGTAACCGGGTAGACAGAATGTCCGCCCAGGGCGGATTAACTACAGGGACAATATGTGGCTGCAATGGCACAGGAGGTCCCATAGGGGGCGTAAGACGCGTCACAAGGTGGTTCCTGATAGCCCGCAGCACCTGTGGCCAGACTGGGAGATGTATGGCACCCAGTGCCTGAACCATCAGCTAAAACTTCCCCCTCAGGTAAATCCTTGGTGCCATCACTGCATGATGCAGAAGCGTCCGCAGATTTCCCACCTGTGCGGCAGACATTATAGGGAATGCAGCCTTAGAGCATAACAGTACAATATAGCCATACAAACACAATACCTGCAAATAACCCCTTGATTTATGTGACAGTAAATACGGGACACAAACAGAGGATTAAAGCGGTATGAGGAGACTGAAATACACAGTAAAGAATACAAATACCAGTATATTCTGTATGTATATATAATAGATATATATATATATATATATATCTATATATATATCTATCTCGCCCCCCAGGGTACAGAATAGTGACGGAAAAGAAGTGTGATACACGAGTATGAAATCCACACAGCAGCTACAGGCACACTCAGTCACAGGTACAATGCAGAAGTTATTACAGATAAACAATAAAACTGCACTGGACTAGTAAAACTACATATAGATATGTATGTATATAGATATAACAAGGATGTATATTATAGAATACTTGTACTAAATATTCAGGTAGCAGTACACTTGTTCTTAACACTGTCTAAAATGACATGTAGAATACTTGAGTTCATGTAAATGCACAGCGCCGATGACACAGGCAGCTTTACAGATGAGACAGTGCCCTGCAGTTCCGGAGATCAGCTCAGTTACTTGTGTAAAGATGGAGCCAAAATTTGTCAGGGAGTGAGGGAGAGTGAAATGCAGCTCCAGGGCGGGAACACCAGCAGTAGATGGCGCAAAAGTTCAGCGCCTTATCACCTATGCTGGTCCTCACCACCGGGTACTGTGGAGCCTATGTAAAACGGATTTTAGTAAATCCGACCTGTGCTCCCTGCCCTGGTGGATATAGTGGGGTCCCTGTGCAGTAGTGTCCACGGCAGTGGCGCGGGCCATCTCCTGGGATCGTGATTTACTGCTGGGTCCCACCTGGGGGGCCCTCTTACCTCCTCCCTGATGTGTATCCACGCGATCCAGGAGAACGTCAGCGGTGGTGTGTCTGAAGACCGGTGCGCCTCCGCTGCAAGTACCCAGCCGCGGGAGTATGCAGCGCTGCTGGGGAGGTGATGGAGCCGCAGCACAGAATGTCAGAATGACATAGTGCTGCGGCCCTTGTAGTCTCCTTAAAAATCTCTTTGGTCTGCTAACTTACACACTGAGCTCCAGTGCCCAGAGGCTGGGTTATAGAGGAGGCGGTGCAGTGCATCCTGGGAACAGTCAAAGCTTTAGCCTTTTGGTGCCTCGGATCAAGATCCAACTCTACACCCCCTAATGTATTCCTTGTGGAATCCCAGTGTACCCCGCTGCAGGAAAACGGCTTTATTTTTACACTGCAATTTAGATTCCAGTTTAAACACACCCCACCCAAATCTAACTCTCTCTGCACATGTTATACAGTGTGGCAAAAAAGTATTTGGACAGCCACCGATTGTGCAAGTTGACCCACTTAAAAAGATGAGAGGTCTGAAATTTCCATCATAGGTACACTTCAACTATGAGACAGAACCTGAAAAAAGAAAAACCCCACTAGGAAATCACATTGTATGATTTTTAAACAATTTGTACATTCTTGCTGAAAATAAATATTTGGACAATCAAAAAGTTTAACTCAATACTTTGTAATATAACCTCAGTTGGCAATTACAGAGGTCAAACGTTTCCTGTAGTTCTTGACCAGGTTTGCACACACTGTAGCAGGTATTTTGGCCCACTCTTCCATGCAGATCTTCTCTAGATCATGTTTTGGGGCTGTCACCGGGCAACAGGGACTTTCAACTGCCTCCACAGATTTTCTATTGGGTTGAGGTCTGGAGACTGGCTAGGCCACTCCGGAACCTTGAAATGCTTCTTACGGAGCCCCACTCCTTAGTTGCCCGGGCGGTGTGTTTGGGGTCATTGTCATGCTGGAAGACCCAGCAATGTTCCATCTTCAATGCTCTTACTAAGGAAAGGAGGTTTTTGCCAAAAATCTCACGATACATGGCCCCATTCATCCTCTCCTTAATACGGATCAGTCGTGCTGTCCCCTTTGCAGAAAAGCAGCCCCAAAGCATGATGTTTCCACCACCATGCTTCACAGTGGGTATGGTGTTCTCGGGATGCCATTCATCATTCTTCTCCCTCCAAACACGACGAGTGGAGTTTATACCATAAAGTTTGATTTTGCCCTCATCTGACCACATTACGTTATCCCAATCCTCCTCTGGATCATCCAGATGGTCACTGGCAAACTTTAGAAGGGCCTGGACATGTGCTGGCTTAAGCAGAGGGACCTTTCGGGCGCTGCAGGATTTCAATCCATGACAATGTAGTGTGTTACTAATGGTAACCTTTGTGACTGTGGCCCCAACTCTCTTGTGGTCATTGACTAGGTACCCCTGTGTGGTTCTGGACTGATTCCTCAACGTTCTCAAGATCGATACCCAACGAGGTGAGATCTTGCATGGAGCCCCAGGTCGAGGGAGATTGTCAGTGATCTTGTATTTCTTCCATTTTTTTTTATAATTGCGCCAATAGTTGATCTCACCAAGCTGCTTGCCTATTGTCGAGTAGCTCATCCCAGCCTTGTGCAACTCTACAATTTTGTCCCTGGTGTCCTTAGACAGCTCTCTGGTCTTGGCCATGGTGGAGAGGTAGCAGTCTTGACTGTTTGAGGGTGTGGACAGGTGTCTTTTATACAGATAACCAGTTCAAACAGATGCCATTAATACAGGTAACAAGTGGAGGATAGAAGAGCTTCTTAAAAGTAGTAGTAACAGGTCTGTGAGAGCCAGTAATCTTGCTGCTTGGCAGGTGTCCAAATATTTATTTTCCACAGGAATATACAAGTAAATTGTTTAAAAATCATACAATGTGACTTCCTGGGGGGGTTCAGATTCCATCTGCTAAAGTTGATGCTATGATCAGGTCTGAATTAGGCCCTTTGGTTAACTTGCACAGAAAGCAATGAAACAAACTAATGGTTTCAGCACACCACTTTTGCATTGTTCTTTGGATTAAATGGTTTCAGATGGTTAACAGAATCGTGTCCCATCTCAACCTCCCCATTAATCTAGTTTTTATAATTGCTTTTACTAGTTTATTTTATTCCTTGCCATTTTTTCTGCTGATGTTAAATACTGAAGCCTTATGTAGTTCCTTCCTTCCCTATTTATGATGTTTCTTGTTCCATGTTTTTCAAATTGTACATTGAAAAATAATATTAATAAACCATTGGATGCCTTTACATCTTTTCTTTGAATCCCAGTTCTGCCTAGTGTTTCTGATGTAGTAATTACAAACCCTGGCCTTAGTCAAAACCAAGTGGAGTCCACTTGTCTTTATATGTTCCTAATGCCCCCTACACACTCGGCAATCCGCCACCGAGCTGCCCAACGGCGGATACAGCAGACGGGCGACCCGGCAGCAGGGGAACTGGAGTGGTTTCTTCAAGCCCCCTGTCACCATAGCATTGCATGCTAATATGAACGAGATTGTCCATATTGGCCTGCATGCATAAGCGACCCGGGAACCAACGCTGAACGAGCGCGGGGCCATGCATCGTTCATAGTTGGTGCCTACACACTGAACGTTATGAATGAGAACGTTTATATTGTTCAGTGTTATCGCCTAATGTGTAGGGCCCATAACACTCCATGGACAGTGGTTTTTTTTTTTATTTATATACTTTATTTTATTAAGTTTTTTTTATAAAGAGCAGCAAATTTAATTGCGCTGTTCATTTGGAAACAACTGTAAAAAAAAAAAAACTAGGTAAATAACACGCATAGAGATAAGAAGGCCCTGCTCGCAAGCTTACATCTGGTGCATAATGCTCTACCAAATTGCAAAGGTTCTTGGTGGGCTGTATGATATGGTCACACAGTGATGTTAGCCTGAGGTCAGGAGGATGGGAAAGTGTAGAAAGAAAATATGTGGACTCTATAGTGGGGATCTAATTGGATTTTTTTTCTTTAAACACATTTTGGTAGCCAGTACTGGAAGCAGATTCAGTCCTTTTGGATATGATCTGTTAACATCCAATCATACACTTGGCGGCCTGGTTAAAGTTTTTATTTCAACTCCACTGAAACCCTGATCCCACCCCCTCTTCCCTTTTCCTGGGATTTTGCAGGAACTTGCAATGATTCTAACACGTCCCTCTAGTCTAGAACCTGTGTGCAAACAGCTTCACTGTGGTAAGGGCCAAGTGTCAGATTCACAATGAGCAGAAGAGGCTCCAGTGTTATCTTTACAAAATATAGTAAAACAGCTGGTATTATGTGTATTATGTGCGTCAGAGAAGCCAGTAGCATCTCCTACAAGTTTGGCTACCTTTTAATTGTAGACAATTTTTTTTTACCCTTTAACCCTTGTCTGGGTGTTCACATCAAAACAGTAGTGACCAAGCCAAGTCAGGCTTTTACTGATAGTGACCAGCCAGAGACTGCATCTGGCAGTTTCCAGAAGATAATATTCTTGTGGCCGCTAGTTTCAGTGCAACCTCCTCCTTTCACACCAGCCACAGTGATGGGCGATCTTAACTGGATCAGACACCTGTTGCAGCAGGTCAAGATTCTTCTGGCAGGCCGAGCTCACAGGGGTCGGTGCATCCCCTAGCCACACTGTGGTTCATGATCCTAAGAGGTTGCCCACGAACCTGTACTTACGACATCTTTTTTGATATTAATCACGAGAGCAAGGCAATATTGGGGGGAAGGAAGGGGGGGGGGGTATAGAAGAGACGGTCATTAGGTCGACAACATATGGTCAAGAGGGTCAAAAGGTAGGCAGTAGGTAATGGCAACAAGGTCAAAAGGTTGACATGACTGTGGTCTACAGATGTTTTTACTTGGGTTTCAACTTATGTGATTACAATATCAGTGGAAACGTGTATCCTCGAGGGCTCACTTCGCTCACCATGATTTAACCAAAGTTACTATTCCCAATCGTATTCTATGTAGATAGTAAAAGCAAAAGTTGGGAAAACACGTAAAAAAAAATATAAAAATAAATTGTTAGCCTTTTATCTGTTGACCCATCATCTGGATATAGACATTGGGAAGGCCCATTACAGGCGTCACGTATGGTTTTAAATTTGGTTTTCATTAAACTGATCACAATGCACCCTGAATTGTTTTACTTTTACAGAAATACAAGTTGAAGGTGCAAAACATCCTATGTAAAATGTATAGGGACGAGATCAGAGAATTCTGCAAGAGCCATTACTCTGCGATGATAAGTAACAGCTGAAGCAGCGCTAGATTACGCAGATAGACAATCTTCTTAAATACCAATTTACAATCAGAAGTTCTGGCCCATACCCCATGGAGATGCTGCTGCATTGAAGAGAGCAGATCATGAATGGAACGCAAAAGGTACTGCATGAATGAGTGTGTCACTATTCCTCCATAGTAGTGTCATAGATTAACAACTGCAGAACATTTACTTACAAAAGCTGGTATTACCAGGTGAGTCCAAAAGGCTGATTATTTTTGGCCCAAGTGGGACATTAATCTTTTCAATCTTTAAGAATATTAACTTTTTGTTATTTGTCTGCAAAGCTCTTTTGAAACTACAATTTGAACAAAGAGCAAAAGTTTCAGGGGTAATACTTTGTAACGGCACCAATTCTCAAATGCAGGTTTATCAGCCTACTGGGACTGCACGGACACAATTAGCCCCAGAGGTGCAGACTTACCTTGTTGTAACCATCACAGTATATACAGATTTATGCGAGAACGTGCACTGAAACTTTTAGAATGGCTATGTCCTCATAGATTACAGGATCTATGCATGTACTTTCCTCCTAAAAGAGATAGGCAATTTTTGGGCTACACCAGTACTCACTCTATTAGCTGACTAGAATATGCAAATGAGACGCTCTGTGACATCCTCAATGTAAACGTCATGTGGTTTAGTAATAATTGTAAATAGTTTACCTTAGAAGGGATGCCACATATAAAACACTCAATGAACGTGTGCTCAATAAGTGAGCAGACGGACAGGATCAGAGTTACTAGTACAAGACACAGGTACACTGGTGACAGGGATGCTGCTAGGAGAAAAGTATGAGGGAAGAGAGCCTAGGAAAGGAATACAGAGCATCGGGAAAGTTACAGGAGTCGTGGTGGCAGCACTAATGATAGATTGAAATAGGGAGAGGCAGGCAAGAAAGCCAGATAGGAGAGGTTGCATTAGTCCAGCGGGGAGATGACAAGTGCATGGTTGAGCATATTGGTGGCACTTGTAGTAAGAAACAGTCCTACTATAGAGATACTACAAAAGGTGGAAGTGACATAATTGTGAGAAGCGTGGACATGGTCAGTGAGTGAGCAGCAGGAGTCAAAGAGGAAGCCCAAGCAACAGACTTCGGAGGCAGAGGAGATGGTGCTGTCAATAGACGGAGGACAGACGGCAAAGGGGTTGGTGGGGAAGCTGATGACGACGAGATCGGTTTTGGATATGAATTTTAGAAAGCACTGGGAGATCCAAGAGGAGTTTCTAGAGTTGGGCGGATCTATTGCACTTTTAAGTTGTAATTCTACATAGAATAGCACTTCTAGAGGGACTTGTCACCAATGCAACAAATTGTTTCCAATACATAAAATCATGGGGGGAAAAAAAAAATAGACTCAAACCCCAAATGTTAAAATACATAAACGAGTATAGACTGAGCCGTATTTTAGAAACAAAATAAAAATGAACAAAAGGAGTAGGTCTTAACGTAAAAGAAAGATGGTTATGTGCAAACTGACCACGTCTGCTGCATTTTGCACGTGACCTGGGAACCAGAAGTGTTATTCCATTGGGCTTAAACCTTCAATCACTGATGAAGAGGAGACTGGAAGATCACCAACTCCAGCAAAAACTAAGTCTTAATCATGCATAGCACCATAACACAGAACTTGTGTGTCTCATATCGTTAGGTCAGCTACAGAGGAAAAGAGGAGGCAGCAGCCAACTCAGGTATATTCTTAAATCAGCTTCTACACTACGTTGACAGAAGTGATTGGACACTAACTGCAAATAGAGCAATGATATTTTATTGATGTCAGTACTTTGTAGGTCCACCATGGGCAGTGATTACTGCAGACACCCTTCTTGGCAAACTGTCCACATGTTCCTGGACAACAGGAGGCAGTATGTTTTGCCATTCCACCTTAAGTACACTCAAGGAGGTCGAGTAAGTCTAGAATGCACCAGTCGCTCCATTTCGTCCCAGAGGTTCTCAATGGGGTAAGCTCTAGACTCGGAGATGGCCAGTCCATCCGGGTTACTGAATTTTCTGTATACTTGTCCAGTGTTGCGATGGAAAACTGACAGGTGGCATTGTCATCCAAATAAAATTTGTCGCTGCCACAAAGTAGGGAGCAGAGAGTAATCGAGAACATCTCTATACTTCTCAGAGTTCATGTGACCATGATTTACAACTACTGGACCCATGCCAAACCAGCTGAAACAGCGCCAAAGCAGAAATACACCTCCATGCTTTACTGTAGGTACTGTACACTCTGACATCAGGCGTTCTCCTGGCAATCACCAAATCCAAATATGTCCATCTTATCTGAAGTGTAAACTGTGATTCGTCACTCTATACCACTCGCCGCCCATTGTTCCACTGTCCAGGTTTTGCACGCTTTACACCATCGTAAGAGCTGGGCTGCATTCTTCTTTGCGATTAGAGGTTTATGAGCAGCTGCTTGCCCATAATATCCAAGTGCATGGGCCTCCCTATGAAAGGGTTTTGTTGAAACAGTCACATCAGTGGTCACTTGCAACTCGAGTGCAATAGTATCCATGGGGCGACCCCTGTTCTTTCGCTGATCCAAGGTTAGCACTCTCCGGACCCTGGGTTGCTGTTTTGGGGTTCTTTCAGGGTAAGGTGCATTCCTGCAATGACTCTTCCTCTTCCACGCATTAATAAGAGACACAGTGGATTTAGGAACCTCCCTAACATCCACAATGCTTCTCACACTCTCACCTCCGATCGAGCTGCCCACGATGATCCCCTTTTCAAACTCTGTTACCTCCTTCCGGCATGCCACTTTGTTAGCAAATGATCTAATCAGTGCCCCTCTACCAGTTTTATACCTTTACAAACCCGTGTCTGCTGCAGGAGCACACCATTTCGTTTGCACAGTGGCATCTAATCACTTTTCTACATTGTATAAGCTCTCATTTATCATGTACTTTTTATAACACCTAGAAAGGGATCAGCTGCTACAGGCAACATCTCAACCTGTTCTTTTTAGAAGGTTTGATCATCTCCCCCTTAGTTACTCATAGCCAGGACAGAGACAGAACATAAAAGTCTACAAAATGAATTCCCTGTACTAGGTATAACTGAAGAACACTTGTTACCTACACAGTGGAGACTGGCCGTATATGGGCTGAAATACCATCCATGACCAAAGTAGCTTCTTAATTCAGTAAGAACTTACAAACACCAACATTTGTGAATTTCTGCTTCCTGCATAACGGACTAAAAAGCATGTAAAGTATTGGTCACACTTTATTTCCTTTTTAACTTGATTGCAACCATCCACAAATGGGTGCACACCTTAGTCTACTACGGATACTGGAAAACATACTCCAGGATGGTAACTTAGCTTTGTTCCCCGATTTTCCCTTTCAGCTAAGCAAGTAAAGTTTATGTAGTTGTAGGGCAATTGCAGTATAATTTCTGTTACTAGTGTATTTACTTATCTTTTACAGCGACTCATGACGATCCCTAGCAACACCGCTCCAGGACAGGGATGTATCCATGGGACACTACTTGCCTAACTGTGCAGACTGCTTGAAAGCTTGCTTGCACACCGAACCCCTGCGTTGCAGAATAACATTTCAGCAGCCATGGAGCCTAAAACCAATTCTCAAAAAGCCGAAGGGCACAGAAATTAGGTAAGCCCATTTGTAATGTTACCTCACAGTACTCTTACAGAGACTGCTGGAGGGAAGAAAACTAGCAAAAAAGTCAACATTAAATGTCTGCGCAGTGAGTTTGTGATAGATGTTTAGGTGATCCTGCAAGACCATTATAGGAAGACTGTATACTTGATGTGGAAGAAGCCTCAGCTCGCCCTACTGGACAAATTATAGAATGTCTTAGGTGTTGGTAGCAAAAACAGGATGCTTATCTTTATGGAGGACATCATAATAAACAGGGGTCAGAGAGTGACACATGACTAAGTGTGGACAAAGGATGTACAGTCTGGTCCTTCATGTGTGAGCAAGGCCCTCTGTTCTCTTGTGGAACATGATTTATAATCAAGTAAGGAGTCCAGTAAGATCAATAGAGAAACAGTCTTCTAATGCTGAAGTGGGTCATGCTTAAATTACCCAAACTACAGCCGATACCTCATACCCAGGATTCTCTCAAAGATCCACTACGTGGTTACATATATTACTACAGAATGACAATACATGTACAAACTATCTTTAAAAGACTTAATCATATGTATCCCTTTCAGGATGAATTAACTTCTAAATGGTGTTAGGAACCTTAAATTGCTGCAGCAGAGGCCAGCCTACAGGGACAACTAATCCATTAGAACATGGAGCACCACCACCACCAATGATCCCGTGAACAGAAGAAAATGACAGTTGCTTTAAACATTACTTCATTAAAATTTCTTTAGAGACCAATTTGGCTATGGCTTCAGTTTCACCACTGGGAAAGAGCAGCACAACAGTGGTATCAAATCACTGCTCAATGATATTACTGAGCAGGACAACTCTCCACTGCACTACAGGAGAGAACCTGAAGTGCAGGGATATAGTTGGGAAGAAGGGGGGGGGGGGGGGGGGGGGGGGAATCAGGGTGTGCACACACTAATTTGATAGGGGAAGGTCTAAGGACTTTACTTCTTTAGAAAAAAAGAAAAAAAACATCTCTCTCATGTGGTGGGGTTCAGGCTTCCCCAGATGGTGATTCAGATATAACCCAGATGTGAGATATTTTGCAGATGCTCACTGAGAAATTTGTTGCATGCGCTTATACCACTTTGTTTAAGCAGATGGACTAGTCCGAAGAAGGGGAGTCTTCTACATGCTGGATGAAGGTCTCCACTGCGGCTTCCGGTGACTCAGAACATATCCCACGCATCTTGCACTTGATTTGTGGGAACACGAAGAAGTCACAGGGAGCAAGGTCTGGACAGTTCAAGGAATGACCAACCTCCTGGATGAGTTAACGGACCAGAATATCCACCACTTTCCTTGACTTGTGGGTAGGTGCATTGTGTTGGAGAAGGGCACCACAAGTGCAAGTTATTGGCTGGCGCCTGGAAATGGCTTATAGCACTTGCAACAGTCATTTCTTGGTCTACTAGTCCCCAGTGACACCATCAGCTTAGCAACGCAGCCCTCATGTTGTAATTTCTGTGGTGGTGTGCCTCCAACTGGGGTTCAGTAGGCTGACTGTTTGGTCTTGGAGTCAAAACTGTAGATCTAGGAATCATTGCCACGGGTGTATATAGAGAATGAGCGACCATCATCAAACCTGGCCAGCATGTTGCAGCACCAAGTCACCCAAGCCGCCTCCTGCTCTCTTGTCAGCTTTTGGGGAACCCAGCGTGCAGAAATCTTGCTCAGACCAAGCTTTTCGTGGAGTATCAAGCAGACAGATCCTTTATGAGATGTCTACTTCTCTAAATGGCCACAGACACAATAGCATCCACCTCAACTATGGCCTCAGTAATGACAGACACAGTTCGGCCGCAGAGCTCCTCATCTTCCAGGAACAGTCTCCCACGCCAAAATTCTGCAAACCACTCAAACACTGTTGTTCGGGACGGTGCTTCCTCCCCAAACGCAGCTTGCAGTCTATTAAAAGTCTCCTGCGGTCGCAAACCACTCTTGTATTCACAGAAGATCATAGCTCTCCAGTGGCCTCTGTTGAGCTCCATAACGAGTTTGTGAGGTAAGTGAACGTGCAGACTTCTTCTGTGTGCAATGCTGCTTATATAGGGTACTGTGCCTTGAAATTTCACAAGAACTTTGGTTAGAGATTACGGCTCACAACCAGGCAGATGGTGTCTACTCTACCCTATGCACTGCACATCCGGAATCTTATTGCATACCCCTCGTATTTGCACAGTTGATTATAAGTAAATTAATAAACCAAAGTTTTATGTATTTGTGTTTAAGTAAGTCCCATTCATTGATGGCTGACATGGAGTAAAAAGGAAATTAGTCAAATTACTGTTAATTTCTTTTCCCTGAAATACTCCATGGTAACCATGTATAGCTCCTATTGTGTAGTCTGCTTATGCTTTATAGGATAGCTTGGAAACATTCTTAAAAAGATACAGAAGGAAAGAAGTCACAATATATATCTCCTGGGGGGTGTCTTTTTCCTCTCAGCTGAGTAAGGTGTTAAGCCAGTGTTCCCAAACTCTGTCCTAAAGGCATAATAAGAGCCCAGTTTTTAAATATATCTATGCCCCAACACAGATGGTTAAATCAAAGTGACTGAGGTACCAATTAAGTCACCTGTGGCCAAGCATGGATATATTTAATACTTGGACAGTTAGGGTGCCTTGATAACCTCTGTAGTTTAGCCATTTGTGGATGACTGGCACTGAGCATTACAAGGAAAATAATTTTTTTAACATTAAAAAGCACCAATGATTACCCTTATGGGCAGATCTTAGAAAAGGCAACTGTATTGTTGCAATGTGGAAGATCAGTCTTCATGAATGATATGCTCTTCAGCAAGCATTTAAATTGTACACTTTCAATTAACTACATTCATGAGTGTCTTAATACTTTTATATAAACAGCACTCCAGTGGTGTAACAGTACAAGCGGCTGGGTACATAACGAATAAAAATACCCCCTTTACATACAATGAAGGGTAATAATTAGGATGTAGTATGTCCATGGAATATTTCAGCTTAATACTGCCATCACTTAGTACCAGGTAAAGTAATGCACTTCCCATTTCCTTTCCAAACATTGTATGGAAGATGTTCATATTTTTATCAATCACCAGAAGCTTAAAAAAAAATGTATTTTTTAATTTGCTATAACAAAGTTCTACTCACATGCAACAACATTTTCCTGGATGAGGAGAGGGGAGAGAATTTATGTCATATCAGTATAAAATTGACCACTGAACTCAAACGTTTATTAAAAGTAATAATTTAAAACGGAAGGGGAAAAAGGAATAGTAAAATGAAAGCAAAATGACAAAACGATGAAAGTTAAATATTTAATCTATTTACCAAACAAAATGTGAACAATTGCTCTCTGCCATTGTATACATACAGTTACAGCATGGCTCTAATGTACTTTAATAGACTGGCAGCTAAACATCCAAGGCATTCTAGCCCTGTCTTTGTTCTACACTTTTCTTTGTAATTGTCTAATAGCAATGACAAATTTACAATAATCTGTAATATAAGACTACGGGTGCGATTCAATTGTTTAACGGGTGGCTCATAATTGCATTTCCCCCATTACCTTAGACATGGCACTACGAAATTGTTTGGGCATCCATTGTTTTCTTGCGCTGATCGCGAACAGAAGTACTGTGTTTAGCTACGTAAAATTACTAAACCAGTCTAAAATATTGGCCATAGTGTGAACAGTTCTGTTTGGTTACCAAAAGGGGGACACATTCTGCAAGCCAAAAGACGTGAGCAGAACTGATATTGGCACACCAGTCAGCAGAAACAATTGAATAGCTGGCAGCAGGTGTGCACTGATGCAGGGAGGGGGACGGGACTGGGGAATTGAATCTCTCCCTGCATATTTTGAAAATGTTACCTACTTTGTAGAGCTCACATTTTGTATTATAACTCATCATAGTAGACTCCTATCAATCTCACTAATGAGTGATACACTTGGCACCATACAATAGTATGGTCTAGTGGCAAGGATGTGGGAAAACTATCAAAGGGTAGGCATAACAGCATAGAAAAGTCAGAGGCCATAGGTATGCCTAGCATGTGTTTTTTTTTGTGCCAATTAAGCAATGATAACAGCTTCAACAATTCAAATTAATCTAGTTTCCAACACTTTAGATCAGTGATTCCCATCCTCAGTCTTCAAGACAAAACTAACAGTCCAGGTTTTAGTGATAACAATGCTTGAGCACAGATGTTTAAATAAAAATAACTGAGTATAGGTGACTTAGGGAGGACATATACTAAGCAGTGATAAAAGTGGAGAAATGAGCCAGTGGAGAAGTTGCCCATGGCAACCAATCAGCTGCTCTGTATACTTTTACAGTATGCAAATAATAAATGTAACGTCAATGCTGATTGGTTGCCATGGGTAACTTCTCCACTGGCTCACTTCTCCACTTTTATCACTGCTTAGTACATGTCCCCCTTAATTAGTACCTCAGTTATTTTTATGTAACCACATGTGCGCGGTATGGCTATCTTTAAAACCTGGCCTGTTAGCGTGCTTGGAGGACCATGGGTGGCAATCCCTGCTTTAGATAAAGCTCAAAAGATAAATTCTGCATCATGCTGTAATATGCAAAGTATAATTGTCCAATCAGATATTGCCATGTGTATGACCCACAAATGCATTCAGGCATTTTCTCTTTTGGCGCCGGATTAAAAAGCGGATATTGGATTATGTCTGACCAGAAACCAGTTTTTTTTAGAAACATAAAAATATAGTGTGGGGGAAATGTGTGATCTTTGTTAAATTACCTTTTGTTTTAAATAAGAGGTATGAGGTTTATTTTTTTTACTGTGAAATGTAGAATGGAAATGGGTACTGAATAATTTATGCAGGGAGCACAATGGAAAACCTCATTCATTCTATAGACACCCACATCCTAAATGTCAGATCGTACCAATCTCTAATAGAGGCAGCCATGGTTATAACAAGCAAAACAGACCCAGTATCCAGCCCAGACTGCTAGCACTGGGGCTAATTATGAAAGTTTAAGAACATTGATTTATGCCTTTTTAAAAGGAGGTTGTTTAACCAAAAGGGAGACATCAATAATGATGTGGTCAATACAGGGTAAAGTAAGATTTTTTTTCTTTTATCTGGTTGCTAATTCTAAATCATCTTTACAGCCCACTTCTGCCATTATTGCGGCCCCACAAATTTATTAGCCTCATCCACTTGTTAATCTGAGTGCAGTGCTCGCATGACAAGTTAGACAGATTGCAGGGCTCAGGGAGTAAGTGCGCTCATATTCCCTCACTTCCTGTCTGTGCAATATCAAAGCAAACAGTGCAGTGGCAGAAGAACAGCCCGTCAGAGGGCAAATGGGGTGGAGTATGGCAGCAAGGGTAGTCATGAGAGGAGACAGAATAGCTATGATACAGAGACACAGACTCTGGGAGGAAAAAAGTAGACAAATGCAGGGGGGGGGGGTACTTTGGTCGTCACAGAGAAGGATGTGCTGGACATGGGAGAGGTAGCCATTACACAAAGTAGTTCTAAATGTAACTAAATAGAGGTACTACTACCAATGTAGCAATTTATACCTATTATTATAAGTCTTGGATGCAGTTATTCATGGATTGCAGCCCACTTGTATGTGCTAGTACGTATAGTCTCTTGGTTGTAGTACCACAGTTGTAAACTAATTTTTACTTATAAAGTGTAAACTGGTTAATCTACAAAAGTTATAACAAATATTAGCAATCCCCAGCCATTCACCATACACCCCTATATACTTAAACAAAATGAGTAGAAAAAAAAAAAAAAGTTTTAGAAGATACAGACACTTAAATTATAACTCATTTAATCACACAAGTATATAGACACAACAGAAAGAGCAGCCTTTGGTGTTCATGCACTGGATGACTACACGGAGCAGCACATGAAGGGTTATGTCCATCTTATAATGTATTTCCCTTCTATATTGTAAATATCAAGATTAATACATGTATGAATGCTCATTATCGGTGACAATACTTTTACAATAGTACATGTGTGAGAATAACACATTACACTTCTGACCTTCACATAAGATAGTGCAGTCACATTAATTACCAAATATTGTACATTTGCCAGTACAGGTTCTTTTTGGCATACAGTACATGTTACAGTATATGCAACATTAATATTGGAAACAAAAGGAAACTGAATACAAAAAGCCTCTATAGTAGTAACAGCAATGTGAAATATAAAAGCATACTTTAATGGCCATCACTATGGATGCAGCACATCCCGTATGTCTCCATTACGTACAGAAAAGGTTCCCTGTACTCACACACTTATTTTTAAATGTTTTCTGGTTTCCGCTGTTTCGTGGGATTAATATTGCTAAAACGAACGCTGCAAGAGGAACATTGGGTTATTCATGACACTTAAAGCTCTTCCATGCAATAATACATGTAATAACTACATTAAAAACATAGTGTAAAGTATGTTAGATTACACATATGGAGGCATTAATAACGTTTTATTCCGAAAGCAAGGCCTACTGTATTCGGGATACCATTCAAAAATAGTTTGGCATGGACAGAACATGTAATAAGATCTAAATAAATGACACAGGAGGCAATAAATTGACACGACAAATAAATAAAAGTCTAAAAGCACTCCATACCATTAAAATGTTTTAATGTTGTTGCAGTATCGCTATGCAACAATCATCAGTACGGTGACACTTTAGAAAACTCACTTATGACTAACCCTAAATGACATGGTTATTACACCTGAACTATCTGGCCCTGTCTGTGTTGTCCCCACTGGTAATACCATTTGCCATGTGTAGCAGTGTGAAAATACCCAGAAATAAAATAGAAAAATATTAACCTCTGCTTCAATGTAAAGTTTCCAGAACCTGCCAGAACTTGGGAATTGGACCACAAGCCGCTCATAGGTCTTCCGTGCTTTGTCTATAGGCTGGTTCTAGAATTTGGATAAACAGCATTCATAGTATTATGGATTTAGAGAGACAATTTAGAATATAATGCCGCTAGCGGGACTGAGAGAGAATGGAATGTAATCCTATGTCACTAAACCTGTGCTTCGCGTATGAGAATGCTCCAAGCGTCGAGGTCGTAAGAGTTGTCTTCCAACTTCTTCTCTGCTTTCTTCACCTTTTCTGGAACATACTCAGCAGCCTTCGTGAATCAAATGAGAAAAAAAAATAAAAAAAAATAACGAAAGAAAGAATAAATATATTATAAAATTGTACTGGCTGCTTAAATGCACAGTTATATACACAAAGATCCTCATATTATGGAGAAAGCAAAAATATAAAGGAAAATATTAAGTGTCAAGTTGCTACTCTTAGGACAGATTTAGAAGCAATGTCAACAAGGACGAATGTATTGCAAAGCAGTCACTAAAGCTTCAGCAGATAGCTATAACTAAGGGATTGGGGAAGGGGGGGGGGGGGGGGGCAGACGGCTGGCACATGTAAGTGGGGAATTTTCCTTAAAGCGTTGATAATGCTTGAATTGAAATTGCCAGAATTTATTTTATTAATAACAATACCCCTTTGCCTTGTATACCCCCTCAAATACTGCAGCAGGCCAACCCAGTGTTGTATCCCTGCACCACTGGCCAGAATGGCACTATCATTCCAACGCTTCAACCCACCAATGCACTAACATGTTAACTATTCTTGTTAGAGCATAATTATGGTGACTAACTGTAGTGGCGGTATCAGCATAACTCTAATCTCCGCTAAAGAGGTTCTAAGGGTAGTGCCTACACAACCCAGCCAGGAAGCATTCATTAGAAACATTATAAAATGTAATTAGCCTTTAAACCACAACCTTTTTGTGCCAGTGAACATTTAATGCCTTGACTACAGTGTTCTCTAGGGCACAGGTTCTCAAATTCCGTCCTCAGGACCCCACAAAGAGCATGTTTTCCAGGTCTCCTCACAGGATCACAAGTGAAATAGCCACCACCTGTGGATATTTTAAAATGTGTCAGTGAGTAAGGAGTACACCTGTGCACCTGATAGGTGACATGGAAAATGTGAACTGTGTGGGGTCCTGAGGACAGAGTTTGAGAACCAATGCTGTAGAGGAACAGTGGCAGGGTGCCATCGGTGTAGTGCACTTATGTGCGCCATCCCAAAAGGGGCATCAGCACTTGAAGAGGAGGAGGAGTGGCCTTGCGACATCTTTAATTTGTCACTCTTGGTAGCATGGATAGCATTTAGAGAGATGCAGGGCTGCCCCTAAACTCTACCTGTACTATGAATAGACACCATCCATTCACCAGCGGTGAACGTTAAACCACACAGCCTTTCCCACCGATGGGATACTACTGCCCGGGGACATCAGAGGGCAGGCTGTTTCAGCGGGGTGTCTCCATAAGGCAAAGGCGTATTCTGGCATTTAAAAAAAATTAAATAGTCGGGCAGGGTGCAGGGTCCCTCCAAACAGTGCAAGTCTGCTGGACAGTCAGAGTATTGTGCAGTCTTCCTGCAATATCAGAGCACATTACAGGGCCAAATCAACTGTGGTGAAGGTAAGTTCAGCATCACATTCTCCGTGCACCACTGTGGGTTGTGCTAAGCCACTAATTACATTGCCTCTAGGATACATTGGGATACACCAGCCCCATTGCTTTTCCAGTAAGACTTAATTCACATAAAAAATAAATAGTACTTAGTATAAAACTAGACACCAGAAAGTGGCAATTCAATTAGCAGCTTGACCACGATGAGACAGTCTAGAATGGCATATCACAGTCAGACATGCCTAGTCCCTCATGCCACATAGGTGCACAGGTCATTCACATGCTGAGCCTGCCATAATTGGTTTATATGCGCACAGCAGAACACGGAGGCCCATCACTGATTAAATCTGCACGTGGTACAGATGTCACACAGCGTTTTGTAGGTAGAGCAATACAGATGTACAATGGGAAGTAAAGGCATACATCTATACAGATTCTGAATACCCAGAGTTGACCATGTCAAGCATCCTTGATGCCTAGCAATCTCCTAGTACTCAAGTTCCATCTCAGGAGCTCTTGTACACGAGATCATTTTCCAGAAACAAGAATAAATATAAGAATACTCTATAGCAGTTACACTGGTAAGGACAGACATGAAGTAAAGAAATAGAGGCCTGCACATCTGTCTAGGTACTTGAGACACTTTGGGGTCGATTCAATTAGCTCCCGACGCTATTCAATTCAGCTCCAGTTAAGTCGGCGATGGCCCAGTCTCGGCGACTAAACAGGTTGAATTGTCGGGAGAACAGACATTCTCCGACTTAACTCCCCGGCGCGAGGCTGATTCCCAACAGAATCAGCCTCGCGCAGGCCGCGAGGCAGCACTTTTGTCGGGTTTCTTCTCTCATCCCCCGGGGATGAGAGAAGAATTCCCGACAATTGCGTGTAACTAGCAGCTGAATTGAATAGCGTCGGAGCTAATTCCCGGCGCTATTCATAAGTTGCCGAATTGAATCGACCCCTTAGGCCACCGTCCAACAGCTTGCAAGCTCAGGGGAGAGTAGCTATCATTTTATTGATGTACGGACAACATAAGCAGACACCTCTCACCAGCTGTCTGCGCACGTTACCGACCAACATTGTGGCGGATGCAGTCACAGCAATGGTAAAGAATGAAACAGTGGGAGGAGCCTATGCAACTAATTGTTTTACACCAAAGATGGCCAATAAATGATAACTTAGTATAATCTATTTTCCATCATTTCATTTAGTAATTTTTTTACCATGTCTATGGGGTCGATTCAATTCGGCAACAGATGACTAGCGCTAGGAATTAGCTTCCGACGCTATTCAATTCAGCTACTAGTTACCCGCAATTGTCGGGAATTCTTCTCTCACCCCCAGGGGGCCAGAGAAGAAAACAGACAAAAGTGCTGCTGCACGGCCGACGCGAGGCTGATTCTGTCGGGAATCAGCATCGCTGCGGGTAGTTAAGTCGGAAAATGCCGGTTCTCCCGACAAAACTACCTATTAAGTCGGCGAACCGGGCATTCGACAACTTTAGCTGAATTGAATAGCGTCGGGAGCCAATTCCCGGCGCTATTCATCTGTTGCCGAATTTAATCGATCCATATGGGGTCTTTTTTGTTCTAATAGCACTTTGCTTGTCCAGTCTGATTGCTCAGACAGGCATGCTTCTATCTGCATGCCTGCCTTGCTGTTTATTTTCCCCCTGTATAATGTGACCTGAAAATTAATATCAATCCCTAGTTGCTGCACTCTGTAGCGCTAGATGGGGATGATTCCATTCATTCACAGGAATTCAGCTCCCAGGCTATGTGCCTGGGAACAATTCAATTAATTTCCGCAATAGCCACTATTTCACGTACGTACGCATGGCTTTAGCTGCGTTAAGTAGCTTCTCCCGTGCTAAGTGGCCCCCGCGGCCAGCACCAAAGCCCTAGTTAGCGCAGATTTGTGCTCATACCTCGGGAGGGTGCAAGCAGAGATCAGCAATAAGTACAGCCCTAGGGGTAGTGTTAGGAAGTAACTGATACCCCTTTCACACCGCAAACCCGGGTCCGACCTGGTATTTTGAACCTGGGTCCGACCCGGGTCGGACACGAGTCAGGCCCTTTCACATTACACTTTCAACCCGGGTTATTGCAGGGTTGGCTCCTTTTAACTCAACCCGGGTCAGCAATTAAGACACCATGGATGTCATTTTAAATGGACTTTTTTTGGCTCAGAAAGATGAGGTGTCAGAAGAGGACAAAAGGAGAGGGTGGGGACAGTTCACAGCGTTGAAGGAATCATGGCTAACAGAGCTATGTTTTTATACACAACTGCAACTTTATCCCCTTCAGTGTCAAGTTCTCAATTTAAAAAAAGGGGTTAACTGTTCCAGTAACATACCACCCAACTGTCCCGATTTTCAAGGGACAGTCCTGTTCTTTTGGGACTGTCCCACCCGTGGGCCACAGTGGGGAAGGGGGGGGGGGGGGGGGGAGAAGAAACTGGGAGGCTCCTGCAGCGATGAATAGACGCTGTGCGCATGCACACAGCGTCTATTCACAGGTGACAACAGTGGCATGCCAGCAGCTCAGAGTGTGCTGGACATGCCCACTCAGTGATGGAACAAGGGGGTGTGGCTTGTGATTGCGGTTCTGCCCCCTTTCATATAGGCCATGCCCCCTTTCCGGGCACACGCGTGATTAGCATGCAGCAAGGTTCCTCTTTGTACTTTTAATAAGTTGAGGGGTATACAGCTGCCTAGCAATCTCTGCCTCACCCCTAATTCTTACTAGCTCTAATTGCTAATGCTCTCTGTTCTCTCCTGTGTAGCAGGGCTCAGGCTGCTGACATCAAGGCACACAAAGAACAGCCAATCAGCATGTTTACATGAATGCAGGGTTGAATAACCCGGGTTGGCACTTTAGAGTGCACATTGACCCGGATACAACCCGTGTATAACACTGCTTTTATACTGGGTTGAAATGCAGGGTTACTCGACCCAGGATATTCAAAAGTGGTGCTTTTAGACTGCACCTCGACCCGGGTCGAGCTGGCTTGACTCGGCAATATCCCGGGATATATTTGCGGTGTGAAAGGGGTATATTTGCGGTGTGAAATCTTCAGGACACCTAGCCCAGGTGCTAAATACCCAGGACTAGGGAGGCCAATCCCGGGATCGTCAGGATCCCGGGATTTGGGCCCAAAAATTCCCGGGATTTGAATCCCGGGATTGGAGCTTCCAATCCCGGGATTCAAGTGATTACAGTGCGCATGTGCGGGAGGGTGGGTGTAAGTAATGACACTTACTATTAGGCGGGCGGCCGCGGCAGCCATGGACAAGCTGAACGTGGCAGCACTTCAAATGTAGCGCCGGCCGCCAGCCAATCAGAGCTGGCGGCTCGGCAGCCAATCAGGGAAGCTGCCGCAGCAGCCAATCAGCAGCCACTGCTGCGACCGCTTCCCTGATTGGCTGCCGGTCCGCCAGCTCTGGTTGGCTGGCGGTCGGCGCTTCATTTGAAATGCTCCCACGTTCAGTGAGTCCATGGCTGCCGCGGCCACCCGCCTAATAGTAAGTGACATTACTTACACCCACCCTCCCTCTCGCGCCGCTACCAACCCTTCTGCGCCGCTACCTAAATCCTCCCTCCCGCACCACTACCTACACCCACCCTCTTGCACTGCTACCTACCCCCTCCCTACCTTCCGCACCGCTACCTACACCCTCCCTACCTCCCGCACCACTACCTACACCCTCCCTACCTCCCGCACCACTACCTACACCCTCTCTCCAGCGCTGCTCCCTACAACCTTCACTGGTCCCTACTGCAATCCCGGGATTGACTGTTTATCAATCCCGAATCCCGGGATTGAAAAAACGGCCCGGGATTGGCCTCCCTACCCAGGACGGAATTGAATTGCACCCAAGCTGTGGTATACTGGTTACCTACAGTATGTCTATGTGCAGCTTTAGAACTGTCCAACTGTGAACCTGCACATCTGCCCTGTTCACCTTTCCCAAACATGGTGTATATCCGTATGAAAGAATCCCTAAGCCATGTAAAACGCTGTCAGTACTCCAAATTAGTGTCAAAAGCTACAGTACACATGGATATGATCCAGCAGCACAGACCCCATACACATCTGTGAATGGGAACAGGCAATGGCGTCACAAGAGGGGTGCTGCCTGCACCCAGGTGCCACTCGTAGAGGGGTGACACAAAAATGCCGACTCCTGCTCATTGACAGGAGCCGTGTGCTGCACTGAAGCATTACTTCCAGCACAGGACTCCTGTCACTGTGTTGGAGCCGGCACTGCAGCACAGCAGTCTCCAATCGCAGCTCACTTTTCCAGGACCCCCCATGTGAAGAAAACGGTGTATTGGGACGTAAAGCCACGTACCCTTTACGGAACGTGCGCCTTCTGTGCACATAAACACTCAGGGGTGCCGCACCGGGTGCCCTTTAGGTAAGAGACGCCTCTGGGAACAGGAGCTACTGTATTGCCTCAGAAAAGGAGAACTGGACTCACACATAAAGAGAGCTGGTCTTTCGGTGTGTTATAGGCTCTGTCTCCAACTCATTCTGCTGCCCAGTTTCTACCATTATGCTAAATTACAAGTACAGTATGAGGCCAATCTTCTCTTTGGACAAATGTACTTCCTAAAATTGTCCAGTGCAATTCTCCGGTACAGAAGGAAGAATGGAGTGTGGTCACTGTGGGTACCAATCTCACAGTGCCATTAAAAGCCAACGCATCATAATTTAAATTAATGCCCGCAGAAACCATTTGTCAACAATAAGTGAGCAGGTGCAGTTAGAGAGTCTTCTGGCAATAACATTTGGTACAATATGCCGCTGGCCAGGCATCACCACTATAACCTGCAGCGCTTATATTGTGCCAACATGGCATACTGTCTCTACCACTCAGTGTCAGCAGAACAAGAATGGCACAACACATTAATGTGGGGAAATGAATACTCACTAATATTGGAGTACACCTAGACAATAGTATAAAAACTATTTAGAATGTTTTTTGAATATCTTCTATGGCACTCAAACCCATGCCCCAGAACACCAGCCCAGTATTAATAAAGGAAGACCCCTTTTGTCTAGTAGGGGCTCTGCAATTCACATCTCAACAGTAGGGCCTACCACAAATGAGCCACCTGGGATACAGCCTAAGTCAGCTGCCTCCTAGCCAGTATGTCAGGACACCTGTATCACAATACCAGCATAAAAGGGTCACAGAAATTTAGAGGTCAGAGGAAGTCTAGACACACGCAGTGGGAAGTTTTGGTTTTTCAAATCTAATGAATTTTAACTTACAATATGCAATCTCATAATATTATAACAAATGGCAATACAATAACCTGCTGGCATTACTAAATTATTTAATTGGCAGATGTATAGGCAGGTGTTTAATTGAAAAAAAAAAAAAGTTGGTAATCGCTGATTTAAGAAGCAGAAGTGTCAGGGTAGGAGCAAGTGTCCAAAAATGTAAATTTCCTTTAAACCTAGATCCAGCAGGATGTCTTTAGAGAAGGATGAAAACAAAGGGGCATGTGGTAATTGCCTGACTGCATTAACCACTCCGGCTGGACAACAGCTCATAGATCCTAATCAGAAGGTAATAATGATCTGCCTGGGCACAAAAGTGATGGGAAAGAGCTATACTGTACATTGTCTGCTCTGAAAAGCAATCAGAAGTGCCAACATTTCAAGTTCTCCCTTGCACCTCTATGGGGGCGCAATGTGCCATTCCAGAACAGCACATCACTCTTACACCGGCAACTGAATAACACCCCCCTTAGTGTGCCTTAGATGATATTTCAAAACACGTATATCTCGCTAAGTGGTGTATTCAATTGTAGTGTTCACTCTAAGCTTCTTTCGCAGGGCGCTGCGCCCTGCCCCTTTTTTGAGTGACAGAATGCGCCCTGCCCGTTTGCGCCCGCCCTGCTAAGAGCTGTCTTCTCCCCCCGCCGCGCTGTCACTTCTCCCCCCATGTGATCGCAAAATACGCGCTGCTATATCCAATCGCCGCCAGCAGCGCCTCCTCATCCAATCGCCGCTGGCAGCACCTCCTCATCCAATCACCGCCAGTGCCTCCTCATCCAATCACCGCCGGCAGCGCCGCGTCATCCAATCGCCGCCAGCGTCTCATCATCCAATCGGTGCCGGCAGCGTCTCCCCATCCAGTTGCAGTGTCTCGCTATCGAAGCCCGCCTGAGACGTCCCTCCCTCCTCCCTGCCCGCATGCTGCTCCAGGGACTGACTACACTACTTGTTTGCTGGTGCGAGGTCGCTTGGAAAATAGCGGAGACGCTGGAACGGGTTAGGTTCTCTGCTTCCGCCCTCCGGAACCTACTGACAGCGGGTAACATTGCTGTTACTAAAGGTACGGCAGGGCTGGGAGACTGTTCTGGTAGATACTGTATGTCACTTGTGAGCAACGCGCGCCCTCACCCAATGCATCTATTACTGAGCTTCACCATCTTGTAGCCATGTCTCTGTCCCCATGGAGTACAGCCGCCCCCCACCCCGCTCCGTTAGTTGCTTACAAGTTTAACTTTGTCCCCATGGAGTACAGCCGCATGTAGCCAAAGTTAAACTTGTAAGCAACTAACAGAGTGGGGTGGGGGGCGTAATTCGGCTAATGATAGAAATGGTCGGGGCTGGGGCAGTGCCCATTATTTACTTCACCCATGCCACCACACTGCCCAACATAAACACACCCAATACCCCCACAGTGGACAACATACACCCACACGTGCCCAGCATATGCACACCACCACAGTGCCCAGCATACACACCCCACAGTGCCCATAACACCCTCCATACCCACCCAGTGCTCATTATACACCCACAGTGCCCAGCATATGTACACCCCCACGGTGCCTATAACACCCTTCATACCCGTACTGTGCTTATTCTACACCCTTCATGCCCACACAGTGCCCAGCATATGTACACTCCCACATTGCCAGCATACACACCCCACAGTGCCCATTACACCCTCCATACCCACATAATGCTCATTATACACCCCACCTCTCCCATACACAGTGCCAAGCATACATACAATCCTATGTCCACACATAGTGCCCAGCATACACACATCTCAGAGAGGAGCTGATCTTAAAAGGTAATTGGGGAGTGGGTATCCTGGGTACTAATGCCTCCATACCCCTAACACTGACTACAGTACTACCTGCTCCTAATCCCCTTGCCCCCCAGCACTGTCCCAACTGCTATCTCTCCCTTGTGCAGTGTGCCCCAGTGCTCTCTCCAGTGTGCGCAATATGTAGAACGTGCTCTACCTGGCGCAGTGTGTATAGGAGATTCTACCTGGTGCAATGTGTATGAGCGGCACTATTGTGTGGTATAATGTTATTTAGTACTATTATGTCGTCATGCCCCTTCCCCACGAAACAACACCCCTAAAAAAATTCCGGTGCGCACTGTCCATGCTTTCACCTATAGGAATGGGCGCACCAAGCGATATAGTATGTACCTATTTTTGCCCTTCTAACTTAAAAATGTGCCCTCACGAATGAAAAATGTGCCCTACCCGTGATCAGCACCCTGCCCTAAAAAATTCCTAGAGTGAACACTACAATTGGGGTCAGATTCTCTCTGGAGAGGATCAGACACTGCACTATTTAATTTGCGGTCAACCTGTTTAGCCCGTTTTTCACAATGGCGACCCTTTTTTTTGTGTGTGTGTGTTTTTAAGTCGAATCGGCATTGTCAAAAAATGGGCTAAACACCTGTCGGACACGCCCGCATATTCAACAAAATACGTGGATCCGCGGTTCATCCACCGATCCACGTGTTTTCCAAAGAGTCAGAAAAATGGCAACAGACTTGAATAGGTAGAATCCAGATTAGACCTTAAAGTGGGAAAATGCAGTTTTTCCAACTTGTCGGATTAATTGTATAGACCCCTTAGTTTTTATTTCTTGCATTATGTATCACCTCTTCTAGGCATTACACGTGCCTTGCTACATCTGTGTCTGTTATTACCCAGATGTGTTTTACCGCGGTTGTTAATTGTTTTTTCACCGTTTTCAATTGTAAAGCGCAACGGAATTTGCTGCACTACTGTATATAAAAAGCTTTTAAAAAAAACAATTGAATTGCTCTGCTCGCCATCTAGTAACCCAGGAGAAAAAAATAAGATTTTACTTACCGATAAATCTATTTCTCGTAGTCCGTAGTGGATGCTGGGGACTCCGTCAGGACCATGGGGAATAGCGGGCTCCGCAGGAGACAGGGCACATCTAAAAAGCTCTTTAGGTCACATGGTGTGTACTGGCTCCTCCCCCTATGACCCTCCTCCAGGCTTCAGTTAGGTACTGTGCCCGGACGAGCGTACACAATAAGGAAGGATCTTGAATCCCGGGTAAGACTCATACCAGCCACACCAATCACACCGTACAACTTGTGATCTGAACCCAGTTAACAGTATGATAACAAAACGAAGTAGCCTCTAAGAAGATGGCTCACAACAATAGTAATAACCCGATTTTTTTGTAACAATAACTATGTACAAACATTGCAGACAATCCGCACTTGGGATGGGCGCCCAGCATCCACTACGGACTACGAGAAATAGATTTATCGGTAAGTAAAATCTTATTTTCTCTAACGTCCTAGTGGATGCTGGGGACTCCGTCAGGACCATGGGGATTATACCAAAGCTCCCAAACGGGCGGGAGAGTGCGGATGACTCTGCAGCACCGAATGAGAGAACTCCAGGTCCTCTTTAGCCAGAGTATCAAATTTGTAAAATTTTACAAACGTGTTCTCCCTTGACTACGTAACTGCTCGACAAAGTTATAATGCCGAGACTCCTCGGGCAGCCGCCCAGGATGAATGCCACCTTCCTTGTGGAATGGCATCTACATATTTCGACTGTGACAGGCCTGCCACAGAATGTGCAAGCTGAATTGTACTACAAATCCAGCGTGCAATAGACTGCTTAGAAGCAGACGCACCCAGCTTGTTGGGTGCATACAATATAAACAGCAAGCCGTCCTAACTATATATATATATATATATATATATATATATATATATATATATATATATATATATATATATTTATTTTTAGGGCCCTGACAACGTCTAGTAACTTGGAGTCCTCCAAGTCCCCAGTAGCCTCAGGCACCACAATAGGTTGTTTCAGGTGAAAACGCTGACACCCCTTTAGGAAGAAACTGGAGACGAGTCCCAGTTCTGCCCTGTTCAAATGGAAAATTATAATATGGGCTTTTGTAAGACACAGCCGCCCATTCTGACAATCGCCTGGCCGAGGCCAGGGCTAACAACATGGTCACTTTCCATGTGAGATATTGGTCAACAGCATGGTCACTTTCCATGTGAGATATTTCAAATCCACAGATTTGAGCGGTTCAAACCAATATGATTTTAAGGAATCCCAACACTATGTTGAGATCTCACGGTGCCCCTAGAGGCACAAAAAAACTGTATATGCAATACACCCTTTATAATCTGGACTTCAGGAACTGAAGTCAATTTTTTTCTGGAAGAAAATCTACAGGGCCGAAATTTAAATCTTAATGAACCCCAATTTGAGGCTCAAAACACTCCTGTTTTCAGGAAGTGCAGAAATCGACCTAGTTGAATTTCCTTCGTGGAGCCTTCCTGGCCTTACCCACGCAACATATTTTCACCACATGTGGTGATGACGTTGTGCGGTCACCTCCTTCCTGGCTTTAACCAAGGTAGGTATGACCTCTTATGGAATGTCTTTTCCCTTCAGGATCCGGCATTCAACCGCCATGCCGTCACACGCAGCCGCGGTAAATCTTGGAATATACATGGTACTTGCTGAAGCAAGTCCCATCTTAGCTCCCCAGGCCCTTAGTCCTCTGTGAGCATCTCTTGAAGTTCCGGGTACCAAGTCCCTCTTGGCCAATCCGGAGCCACTAGTATAGTTCATACTCCTCTATGTCTTATAATTCTCAATACCTTGGTTATGAGAAACAGAGGAGGGAACACATACACTGACTGGTACACCCACGGTGTTACCAGAACATCCACAGCTATCGCCTGAAGGTCTCAAGACCTGGCGGAATACCTGTCCCGTTTTTTGTTCGGGCGGGACGCCATCATGTCCACCTTTGGTCTTTGCCAACGGTCCACAATCATGCTGAAAAACTTCCCTATGAAGTTTCCACTCTCCCGGGTGGAGGTAATGCCTGCTGAGGAAGTCTGCTTCCCAGTCGTCCACTCCCGGAAAGAACACTGCTGACAGTGCTATCACATGATTTTCCGCCTAGCGAAAAATCCTTGCAGTTTTGACACTGCCCTCCTGCTTCTTGTGCCGCCCTTTCTGTTTACGTGGGCGACTGCCGTGATGTTATCCCACTGGATCAATACCGGCTGACCTTGAAGCAGAGGTCTTGCTAAGTTTGGAGCATTATATATTTGCTCTAAGCTTATTTATGCGGAGAGAATTCTCCAGACTTAATCACACTTCCCTGGAAATTTTTTCCTTGTGTGACTGTTCCCCAGCCTCTCAGGCTGGCCTCCGTGGTCACCGGCATCCAATCCTGAATGCCGAATCTACGGCCCTCTAGAAGATGAGCACTCTGTAATCACCACAGGAGAGACACCCTTGTCCTTGGATATAGGGTTATCCGCTGATGCATCTGAGGATGCGATCCGGACCATTTGTCCAGCAAATCCCATTGAAGAGTTCTTGCGGGAAATCTGCCGAATGGAATTGCTTCGTAATAAGCCACCATTTTTACCAGGACTCTTGTGCAATGATGCACTGACACTTTTCCTGGTTTTAGGAGGATCCCGATTATCTCGGATAACTCCCTGGCTTTCTCCACTGGGAGAAACACGTTTTTCTGGACTGTGTCCAGAATCATCCCTAGGAACAGTAGACGTGTCGTCGGAAAAAGCTGCGATTTTGGAATATTTAGAATCCACTCGTGCTGTCGTAGCACTACTTAAGATAGTGCTACTCCGACCTCCAACTGTTCTCTGGACCTTGCCCTTATCAGGAAAGCGTCCATGTTTCTTTTAAGAAAATTCATCATTCCGGCCATTACCTTGGTAAAGACCCGGGGCGCCGTGGACAATCCTAACGGCAGCGTCTGAACTGATAGTGACAGTTCTGTACCAGGAACCTGAAGTACCCTTGGTGAGAAGGGCAAATTTGGACCTGTAGGTAAGCGTCCCTGATATCCAGTGACACCATATCGTCCCCTTCTTCCTGGTTCGCTATCACTGCTCCGAGTGACTCCATCTTGATTTGAACGCTTGTATGTAAGTGTTCAAATATTTCAGATCTCACCGAGCCGGTTGGCTTCAGTACCACAATATAGTGTGGAATACTACCCCCTTCTGTAAAAGGGGTACTTTGATTATCACCTGCTGGGAATACAGCCTGTGAATTGTGTGAGGGGGAGACGTCTCGAATTTCTAATGTACACCTGGGATACTACATGTAGGATCCCGGAGTTCCCTTGCGAGTGAGCCCACTGCGTGCTGAAACTCTTGAGATGACCCCCTACCGCACCTGAGTCCGCTTGTACGGCCCCAGAGTTATGCTGCGGACTTGGCAGAAGCTGTGAGGGGCTTCTGTTCCTGGGAATGGGCTGCTTGCTGCAGTCTTCTTCCCTTTCCTCTACCCCTGGGCAGATATGACTGGCCTTTGCCCGCCTGCCCGTATGGGGACGAAAGGACTGAGACTGAAAAGACTGTGTCCTTTCTTGCCGATATGTGACTCGGGGTAACAAAAGGTGGATTTTTCAGCTGTTGCCATGGCCACCAGGTCCAATGGACCGCCCCTTTATACAGCAATACTTCCATATGCCGTCTGTAATCTGCCTCACCTGACCACTGTCGTGTCTTCGTCTGGCAGATATGTACATCACATTTACTCTTGATGCCAGAATACAATATATGCCTCTGCGCATCACGCATATATAGAAATGCATCCTTAAAATGCTCTATAGTAAATAAAATCTTGTCCCTGTCAAGGGTATCAAAATTTTCAGTCAGGAAATCCGACCAAGCCCCCTCAGCGCTGCACATCCATGCTGAGGCGATTGCTGGTCGTAGTATAACACCAGTATGTGTGTATATACTGTTATGATATTTTCCAGCATCCTATCAGCTGGCTCCTTGAGGCGGCCGTATCTGGAGACGGTAACGCCATGTTTTTACAAGCGTGTGAGCGCCTTATCCACCCTAAGGTGTGTTTTCCAACTCGCCCTTACTTCTGGCGGGAAAGGGTATACCGCCCATAACTTTCTATCGGAGGAACCCCACGTATCATCACACACTTCATTTAATTTATCTGATTCAGGCAAAACTACAAGTAGTTTATTCCCACCCAACAAAATACCCTTATTTGTGGTACTTGTGGTATCAGAAATATGTAACACCTCCTTCATTGCCCTTAACATGTAACTTGTGGCCCTAAAGGAAAAATACGTTTGTTTCTTCACCGTCGACACTGGGGTCAGTGTCCGTGTCAGTGTCTGTCGACCGACTGAGGTAAATGGGCGTTTTTACAAGCCCCTGACGGTGTCTGAGACGCCTGGACCAATACTAATTTGTCCGCCGGCTGTCTCATGTCGTCAACCGGCTTGCAGCGTGTTGACATTATCACGTAATTCCATAAGTAAGCCATCCATTCATGTGTCGACTCCCTAGAGAGTGACATCACTATTACAGGCAATTTGCTCCGTCTCCTCACCAACATTTTCCTCATACATGTCGACACACACGTACCGACCTATAGCACACACACAGGGAATGCTCTGATAGAGGACAGGACCCACTAGCCCTTTGGGGAGACAGAGGGAGAGTTTGCCAGCACACACCAAAATGCTATAATTATACAGGGACAACCTTTATATAAGTGTTCCTCCCTTATAGCATTTAATATATATTTATATCGCCAAATCATTGCCCCCCCTCTCTGTTATAACCCTGTTTCTGTAGTGCAGTGCAGGGGAGAGCATGGGAGCCTTCCCCTCAGCCTTTCTGTGAGGGAAAATGGCGCCTGTGTGCTGAGGAGAATAAGCTCCGCCCCTTTCTCGGCGGGCTTTTCCTCCCGGTTTTTTAATACTGGCCTGGGTTAAAATACATACATATAGCCTTAATGGCTATATGTGGTGTATTTCTTTTGCCAAATTAGGTATTTATATTGCTGCCCAGGGCGCCCCCAGCAGCGCCCTGCACCCTCCGTGACCGTGTCAGTGAGCCTGTGAGACAACAATGGCGCACAGCTGCAGTGCTGTGCGCTACCTCTATGAAGACTGAGAAGCCTTCTGCCGCCTGTCACCGGACCTCCGTCTCTGCCGTCTTCAGCGTCTGTAAGGGGGATCGGCGGCGCGGCTCCGGGACGAACCCCAGGCTGACCTGTGTTCCGACTCCCTCTGGAGCTCAGGGTCCAGTAGCCTAAGACTTCAATCCTCCTGCACGCAGGTGAGTTGCAAGTCTCTCCCCTAAGTCCCACGTTGCAGTGATCCTGTCGCCAGCAGGTATCACTGATTAGTTTAAACCTAAAAAAGACTTTTCTAAACAGCTCTATAAGAGAGCCATCCAGGTTGCACCCTACTCGGCCGGGCACAGAAACCTAACTGAAGCCTGGAGGAGGGTCATAGGGGGAGGAGCCAGTACACACCATGTGACCTAAAGAGCTTTTTAGATGTGCCCTGTCTCCTGCGGAGCCCGCTATTCCCCATGGTCCTGACGGAGTCCCCAGCATCCACTAGGACGTTAGAGAAAATAATTGAATTCACATCAATTTGTCAGAAACTGCTGTCTGTTATGGGGTGGTGGAATTTAACCTTGAAATAACGCAGTGCCTTGCCCTTTAATGGGATTTTTCACAAATCCACACACAAAAGTGTCAACAATTGTCTGGACTCAACTAAATCTTGATAATATAGCCCACCAGTTCACTTGAGGCCCTCAACCCTCATGAATACAAATTAGGCACCCATCAGAGCAATTAAAATGTTGCTCTGATTGGTTGCCCAATACTGTTTAAGCTCCCAACGCTTAAAGTCCACACTTCGCACATTTCTGTTCACCACCTCAGTAGGTTGCAGGCAGAAACGGCGCTGGCTGTGATTTCTCAAAACGGCAGAACATTTGAATTGCTGCTGTCAGGAGCCACCTAGTGGTCGGTGCCTACATATAATTTAATTGCCCTATGTATCCTAATGACTGCTTTCTAGTAAATTTATGGACTCCACATTGATTGTGCACAACAATGCACGCTAGGGCGCATCAAACGCCCCGACATTCGGAATGCTTGCTGTCCCTATTCTTAAAATGTACCTTTTTAGCATAGAAACAACTGTGCAATTTTTTTTTGATATACAATTTGACTTAGGTGATCCACCTCCACACCCAAAAAGAACATAACAAAGAAAGGGAACAGCATGAAGCCTCATGGGCCTATAGTGGCTGTTCCCATCCAAATCACAAATCATTAATCAAATCATTATTTCTTTTTCAGATAAAATAAATAGAAATGTTTAGAAATAAATAGAAATAAAATAGAAAAATAGAAATTAATAGAAATCTTTAATCTTCAGGGGCATGGTGGGCCACATAAATATCTCAGATTCTTCAAAATTGGTATGCAATATATCCTTAACAATTCTAAAAAATCTAGCATGGGGACAAATCATTTTTCTTACTTTTAAAAATTCATAGGGCGTTTGATGCACCCTAACGCACGCATAGCTATCATCTAAAGCAGTGGTTCTCAAACTCGGTCCTCGGGACCCCACACAGTGCATGTTTTGCAGGTAACCCAGCAGGTGCACAGGTGAATTAAATACTCACTGGGGTCAATTCTATTCGGCAACTAAAGAATAGCGCCGGGAATTAGCTCCCGACGCTATTCAATTCAGCTAAAGTTAAGTCGGCGATGTCCCGTTCTCGCCGACTTAACAGGTAGTTTTGTCGGGAGAACGGGCATTCTCCGACTTAACTACCCGGCGCGAGGCTGATTCCCGACAGAATCAGCCTCGCGCCGGACGCGAAGCAGCACTTTTGTCGGTTTTCTTCTCTCATCCCCCGGGGATGAGAGAAGAATTCCCGACAATTGCGGGCAACTAGTAGCAGAATTGAATAGCGTCGGGAGCTAATTCCCGGCGCTATTCTTTAGTTGCCGAATAGAATTGACCCCACTGACATTTTAAAAGGTACACAGGTGGAGCTAATTATTTCACTTGTGATTCTGTGAGGAGACCTGCAAAACATGCCCTGTGTGGGGTCCTGAGGACCGAGTTTGAGAACCTGTGATCTAAAGCATAGGTCTGCAAACTTGGTCCTCATTACCCCACACAGTGCATGTTTTGCAGGTCTCCTCACAGAATCACAAGTGAAATAATAAACTCCACCTGCGGACCTTTTAAAATGTGTGAGTAATTAATACACCTGTGCACCTGCTGGGTTACCTGCAAAACATGCACTGTGTGGGGGTAATCAGGACCGAGTTTGCAGACCTATGACCTGAAGTGTCTGGAGATAGTCAATTGTTTGATATTAAATCACATATGCACTGAGTTTTGCCATGTAAAACAGCTAAACCCATGATACAGTAACTACTGGACGCACTGCTGTGAAAGCTAGACTTTACACTGACTACTGCTCATACCTCAGGAGGGTGCGAGTATGTTTTCACAATAAGTGACGTGTGCCTAAAAACTAATTAATAGCTCCTGACACTCCAACAAGCCATGTTTTGAGGATTTGTCTTTGGAATCAGGCGGAATAACTACAGACACTGGGAAAATAAGAATTTACTTACCGATAATTCTATTTCTCGTAGTCCGTAGTGGATGCTGGGGACTCCGTCAGGACCATGGGGAATAGCGGCTCCGCAGGAGACAGGGCACAAAAATAAAGCTTTAGGATTAGGTGGTGTGTACTGGCTCCTCCCCCTATGACCCTCCTCCAAGCCTCAGTTAGGATACTGTGCCCGGACGAGCGTACACAATAAGGAAGGATATTGAATCCCGGGTAAGACTCATACCAGCCACACCAATCACACCGTATAACTTGTGATCTGAACCCAGTTAACAGTATGACAAACGTAGGAGCCTCTGAACAGACGGCTCACAACAATAACAACCCGAATTTGTTTGTAACAATAACTATGTACAAGTATTGCAGACAATCCGCACTTGGGATGGGCGCCCAGCATCCACTACGGACTACGAGAAATAGAATTATCGGTAAGTAAATTCTTATTTTCTCTAACGTCCTAAGTGGATGCTGGGGACTCCGTCAGGACCATGGGGATTATACCAAAGCTCCCAAACGGGCGGGAGAGTGAGGATGACTCTGCAGCACCGAATGAGAGAACTCAAGGTCCTCCTCAGCCAGGGTATCAAATTTGTAGAATTTTGCAAATGTGTTTGCCCCTGACCAAGTAGCAGCTCGGCAGAGTTGTAATGCCGAGACCCCCCGGGGAGCCGCCCAGGATGAGCCCACTTTCCTTGTGGAATGGGCCTTGACAGATTTAGGTTGTGGCAAGCCTGCCACAGAATGTGCAAGTTGAATTGTGCTACAAATTCAACGAGCAATCGTCTGCTTAGAAGCAGGAGCACCCATCTTGTTGGGTGCATACAATATAAACAGTGAGTCAGACTTTCTGACTCCCGCCGTTCTTGAAATATATATTTTCAATGCCCGGACCACGTCCAACAACTTGGAATCCTCCAAATCGTTAGTAGCCGCAGGCACCACAATAGGCTGGTTCAGGTGAAACGCTGACACCACCTTAGGCAGAAAATGAGGACGTGTCCGCAGTTCTGCCCTGTCCGTATGGAAAATCAGATATGGGCTCTTATATGATAAAGCTGCCAATTCTGATACTCTCCTGGCTGAAGCCAGGGCCAGTAGCATGGTTACTTTCCATGTAAGATACTTCAACTCCACCGATTTGAGCGGCTCAAACCAATGGGATTTGAGAAAATCCAAGACTACATTAAGATCCCACGGTGCCACTGGGGGCACAACCGGGGGCTGTATATGTAGTACTCCTTTTACAAAAGTCTGGACTTCAGGAACTGAAGCCAATTCTTTCTGGAAGAAAATCGACAGGGCCGAAATTTGAACCTTAATGGACCCCAATTTGAGGCCCATAGACAATCCTGCAGGAAATGTAGGAATCGACCCAGTTGAAATTAATCCGTGGGGGCCTTCCTGGCCTCACACCACGCAACATATTTTCTCCAAATGCGGTGATAATGTTGTGCAGTCACCTCCTTCCTGGCTTTTACCAGTGTAGGAATGACCTCTTCCGGAATGCCTTTTTCCCTTAGAATTCGGCGTTCAACCGCCATGCCGTCAAACGCAGCCGCGGTAAGTCTTGGAATAGACACGGTCCCTGCTGAAGCAGGTCCGGTCTTAGAGGTAGAGGCCACGGATCCTCCGTGAGCATCTCTTGAAGTTCCGGGTACCAAGTTCTTCTTGGCCAATCCGGAGCCACTAGTATCGTTCTTACTCCCTTTTGCCGTATAATTCTCAGTACCTTTGGTATGAGAGGCAGAGGAGGGAACACATACACTGACTGGAACACCCACGGTGTTACCAGAGCGTCCACAGCTATTGCCTGAGGGTCTCTTGACCTGGCGCAATACCTGTCCAGTTTTTTGTTGAGGCGGGACGCCATCATATCCACCATTGGTTTTTCCCAACGGTTCACAATCATGTGGAAGACTTCTGGATGAAGTCCCCACTCTCCCGGGTGTAGATCGTGTCTGCTGAGGAAGTCTGCTTCCCAGTTGTCCACTCCCGGAATGAATACTGCTGACAGTGCTATCACATGATCTTCCGCCCAGCGAAGAATCCTTGCAGCTTCTGCCATTGCTGTCCTGCTTCTTGTGCCGCCCTGTCTGTTTACGTGGGCGACTGCCGTGATGTTGTCCGACTGGATCAACACCGGCTGACCCTGAAGCAGGGGTTTTGCCAGACTTAGAGCATTGTAAATCGCTCTTAGCTCCAGTATATTTATATGAAGAGACATCTCCAGGCTTGACCATACTCCCTGGAAGTTTCTTCCCTGTGTGACCGCTCCCCAGCCTCTCAGACTGGCATCCGTGGTCACCAGGACCCAGTCCTGTATGCCGAATCTGCGGCCCTCTAACAGATGAGCACTCTGCAACCACCACAGAAGAGACACCCTTGTCCGTGGCGATAAGGTTATCCGCTGATGCATCTGCAGATGCGATCCGGACCATTTGTCCAGCAGATCCCACTGAAAAGTTCGTGCGTGGAATCTGCCGAATGGAATCGCTTCGTAAGAAGCCACCATCTTTCCCAGGACTCTTGTGCATTGATGCACAGACACTTTCCCTGGTTTTAGGAGGTTCCCGACAAGTTCGGATAACTCCCTGGCTTTCTCCTCCGGAAGAAACACCTTTTTCTGAACCGTGTCCAGAATCATTCCCAGGAACAGCAGACGTGTCGTCGGGGTCAACTGAGATTTTGGAAAATTCAGAATCCACCCGTGTTGTTGCAGCACTAGTTGGGTTAGTGCTACTCCGTCCTCCAGCTGTTCTCTGGACCTTGCCCTTATCAGGAGATCGTCCAAGTAAGGGATAATTAATACGCCTCTTCTTCGCAGAAGAATCATCATTTCGGCCATTACCTTGGTAAAGACCCGAGGTGCCGTGGACAATCCAAACGGCAGCGTCTGAAACTGATAATGACAGTTTTGCACCACGAACCTGAGGTACCCTTGATGTGAAGGGCAAATTGGGACATGTAGGTAAGCATCCTTTATGTCCAGGGACACCGTAAAGTCCCCTTCTTCCAGATTCGCTATCACTGCTCTGAGTGACTCCATCTTGAACTTGAATTTTTGTATGTACAGGTTCAAAGATTTCAGATTTAGAATAGGTCTTACCGAGCCGTCCGGCTTCGGTACCACAAATAGCGTGGAGTAATACCCCTTTCCTTGTTGTAGGAGGGGTACCTTGACTATCACCTGCTGAGAAAACAGCTTGTGAATGGCTTCCAATACCGTCGCCCTGTCTGAGGGAGACGTTGGCAAAGCAGACTTTAGGAACCGGCGAGGGGGAGACTTCTCGAATTCCAACCTGTAACCCTGAGATACTACCTGCAGAATCCAGGGGTCCACCTGTGAGCAAGCCCACTGTGCGCTCAAATTCTTGAGTCGACCCCCCACCGCTCCTGAGTCCGCTTGTAAGGCCCCAGCGTCATGCTGAGGGCTTTGCAGAACCCTGGGAGGGCTTCTGTTCCTGGGCAGGGGCTGCTTGCTGCCCTCTCTTACCCCTTCCTCTGCCCCGAGGCAGATATGACTGTCCTTTTGTCCGCTTGTTCTTATAGGACCGAAAGGACTGCGGCTGAAAAGACGGTGTCTTTTTCTGTTGGGAGGGGGTCTGAGGTAAAAAGGTGGATTTTCCGGCAGTTGCCGTGGCCACCAGATCCGATAGACCGACGCCAAATAATTCCTCCCCTTTATACGGCAATACTTCCATATGTCTTTTGGAATCCGCATCACCTGACCACTGTCGCGTCCATAAGCTCCTTCTGGCAGATATGGACATCGCATTTACTCTCGATGCCAGAGTGCAAATATCTCTCTGAGCATCTCGCATATAAAGGAAAGCATCCTTTAATTGCTCTATAGTCAATAAAATACTGTCCCTATCCAGGGTATCAATATTTTCAGTCAGGGAATCCAACCAGACGACCCCAGCACTGCACATCCAGGCTGAGGCGATGGCTGGTCGCAGTATAACACCAGTATGTGTGTATATACTTTTTAGGGTAGTTTCCATTCTCCTATCAGCTGGATCCCTGAGGGCGGCCGTATCAGGAGACGGTAACGCCACTTGTTTTGATAAGCGTGTGAGCGCCTTATCCACCCTAGGGGGTGTTTCCCAGCGCGCCCTAACCTCTGGCGGGAAAGGGTATAATGCTAATAACTTTTTTGAAATTAGCATTTTTCTATCTGGGTTAACCCACGCTTCATCACATACATCATTTAATTCCTCTGATTCAGGAAAAACTACAGGTAGTTTTTTCACCCCCCACATAATACCCCTTTTTGTGGTACTTGCAGTATCAGAGATATGCAAAGCCTCTTTCATTGCCGTGATCATATAACGTGTGGCCCTACTTGAAAATACGTTTGTTTCATCACCGTCGACACTAGATTCAGTGTCTGTGTCGACCGACTGAGGTAAAGGGCGGTTTACAGCCCCTGACGGTGTCTGAGACGCCTGGGCAGGTACTAACTGGTTTGCCGGCCGTCTCATGTCGTCAACTGATTTTTGTAATGTGCGGACATTATCACGTAATTCCATAAACAAAGCCATCCATTCCGGTGTCGACTCCCTGGGGGGTGACATCACCCTTATCGGCAATTGCTCTGCCTCCACACCAACATCGTCCTCATACATGTCGACACACACGTACCGACACACAGCAGACACACAGGGAATGCTCTTATCGAAGACAGGACCCCACTAGCCCTTTGGGGAGACAGAGGGAGAGTTTGCCAGCACACACCCAAGCGCTATAATATATATGGGAACAACCTTATATAAGTGTTGTTCTTTATAGCAGCTTAAATATATCAAAATATCGCCAAAAAATTGCCCCCCCTCTCTGTTTTACCCTGTTTCTGTAGTGCAGTGCAGGGGAGAGTCCTGGGAGCCTTCCTCACAGCGGAGCTGAGCAGGAAAATGGCGCTGTGTGCTGAGGAGAATAAGCTCCGCCCCCTATTTCGGCGGGCTTTTCTCCCGTAGTTTTAGATAACTGGCATGGGTTAAATACATACATATAGCCTCAATGGCTATATGTGATGTATTCTTTTGCCATAAAGGTATTAAATATTGCTGCCCAGGGCGCCCCCAGCAGCGCCCTGCACCCTCCGTGACCGCTTGGTGTGAAGTGTGTGACAACAATGGCGCACAGCTGCAGTGCTGTGCGCTACCTTCATGAAGACTGAAGAGCCTTCTGCCGCCTGTTTCCGGACCTTCAATCTTCAGCATCTGTAAGGGGAGTCGGCGGCGCGGCTCCGGGACGAACCCCAGGGTGAGACCTGTGTTCCGACTCCCTCTGGAGCTAATGGTGTCCAGTAGCCTAAGAATCCAATCCATCCTGCACGCAGGTGAGTTGAAATTCTCTCCCCTAAGTCCCTCGATGCAGTGAGCCTGTTGCCAGCAGGACTCACTGAAAATAAGAAACCTAAAAACTTTTTCTAAGCAGCTCCTTAAGAGAGCCACCTAGATTGCACCTTGCTCGGACGGGCACAAAAACCTAACTGAGGCTTGGAGGAGGGTCATAGGGGGAGGAGCCAGTACACACCACCTAATCCTAAAGCTTTATTTTTGTGCCCTGTCTCCTGCGGAGCCGCTATTCCCCATGGTCCTGACGGAGTCCCCAGCATCCACTTAGGACGTTAGAGAAAAACCATTAACTCGCCTGTGCATGATTAAAGAAATCCACAGAACATGACCTGTTGGTGGTACTTGAGGGTTGGAGTTGAGAAACTACTTTTTAATACACATTTGAGGTGCAGAACAATTAAACAATAAAGAATATGCGCAAGGATCGCTGCAATATTGGATAAGGTTGTTCCCTATAGTAGGACACTTTATACTAATGTATTATTTATTTTTATTATTTATTACCAGTTATTTATATAGCGCACACATATTCCGCAGCGCTTTACAGTGAATATTTGGCCATTCACATCAGTCCCTGCCCCAGCGAAGCTTACAATCTATATTCCCTATCACATGTACACGAGCACACATTCACACAAGGGTTAATTTGTGTTGGGATCCAGTTAACCTACCAGTATATTTTTGGATTGTGGGAGGAAACCGGAGTACCCGTAGGAAACCCACGCAAGTACAGGGAGAATATACAAACTCCACACAGTTAGGGCCAAGGTGAGAATTGAACACGTGACCTCAGTGCTGTGAGGCAGTAACGCTAACCATTACACTATCAGTACTGCCCCGTATCTGGTAGCAGTTGTACAACACTAATTTGCTGCTTTTATAAAGCAGGTGCTTCAAATACATTCATGACAGACCAGGGTTGGCTGCTTTAAACCATAATAACCTGTAAAAAATTGGTTTAACTTAAAGATGTAAAACAAATCAAAGCCTTATAACATTATTCATGTTAGAAAGCATTAAAACATGGTTGATCAAGGTTTCTAATACACAATTCATTTCTTTCCATTAAAACATGACAAATTAAATACAAAATTAGTTTAAAAAAAAAGTAAAACAAAATGTATGGGTTTAAAAATGTTAGAGGAATCATACAGAACAGAATATTGAATACATGATCTGCCAAGTGTTTCCTAAAAGGGCAGTCACTTCCCAGTGAATCCAGGTTAACATACCATTAGAGGAGGTATATACTGTACTGCACGTACTACAAACCAACAGGCTGTCCCGGTAAGGCAACATTCAAATACAAACACTTTCAAACATAGGGTGTGTACACACGGTGAGATATTTTCTTTCAATTTTGACTATATAATCAAAATCGCAAGAAAAGTTAGTGCAGATCGCAAGGTGAAAGTCACCTTGCGATACCGATGCGCTGTCCCGCCAGGTCGGCATCGCAAGAAAAGATAGACTGTACAGGCAAGTCAGTCCTTACTAGATCTATCTAGTGTCAATGACATCTCACATAAGCCAAAATCGTAAGCACACACAGGGGTCGATTCAATTCGGCAACTTATGAATAGCGCCGGGAATTAGCTCCCGACGCTATTCAATTCAGCTGCTAGTTACCCGCAATTCTCGGGAATTCCTCTCTCATCCCCCGGGGATGAGGGAAGAAAACCGACAAAAAAGTGCTGCCGCGCGCCCAGCGCGAGGCTGATTCTGTCGGGAATCAGCATCGCCGCGGGTAGTTAAGTCGGAGAATGCCCGTTCTCCCAACAAAACTACCTGTTAAGTCGGCGAGAACAGGCATTCGCCGACTTAACTTTAGCTGAATTGAATAGCGTCGGGAGCTAATTCCCGGCGCTATTCATAAGTTGCCGAATTGAATCGACCCCATAGTCCATATATCAAGAAAAGTTAGTCAAAATCTGTGCTGTCTGTCTAAAGACATCCTGCTGGATCTAGGTTTAAAGAAGATTTACATTTTTGGACACTTGCTCCTATCCTGACACTTCTCCTGCTTCTTTTATCAGCAAGTGAAAATAGGGCATAGCAAGGATCTCACCGTGTGTACACACCCATAGAAACCAGCAAACATTTGTATAAATAAAACTAACATTTATTCGGTTATAGGACAAAAAAAAAAAAAAAAAAAACACAGGTCCATAGTCACAAGACAAATGAAAACAGCATTGCAACAATGGTGCTATTTCCCCCCAGGTAAGCAGATGCATTGACCCAATTTAATGAGACTGCCCAATGCACAAACACTGATAACCTTTTCTTGCTAGTAAAGTCACAGATAAATTCTGCCCTTATCCAGTTTCATATATAACCCTGTACCATTATTACAGACAATAAAAGTGGTTTAGTCCTACTGTGTAATGCACCAACGCTAACCTAAAACGGACTTTCCTTCCCCTCCTGGTAGGCAGACATTTTGTCAATGCCCAATTTAATATACGTTTATTAAAACATACAATTACAAAACAAAAATCGTGCTGTAGGTATCCAGACATTAATACAACAAAGTCATACAGTCCAATTGTTGATTAATTCCATGGCGCCGATTCAATTGTTTTGGGCATCTAAAAATCCTGTCTAAACAGGACTTTTTAGATGTCCAAACAATTGCCACAGTTCAATTGTGTTTGGGCGCCCATTCAAACTGGGTTTAGCCACCAAAAAGGCTAAACCCATCTAAACTCCCTGCCTTGGACGTCCAAAATCCCATTTGGATGGCCAAAGTGCAGAGCTTCAACACATTTTTTTCTTGCACCTCAGAAGGCTGTGAGAAAACAAAAAGTGAGTTGCGGACGCTGGGTGCCCAAACAGCAGAACACCCGAGTTGCTGCCGCCGGGCAGCCTCCAGTAGCAGCTGCGCAAAAAAATGGAATCAGCTCCCATGTGCCTGTATATATGGGTGTAGTATGGTATGCCGGCGGGCTCCCGACGGCCAGCATACCAGCGCCGGAATCCCGACTGTCGGCATACCGACAGCTGGGTGAGCGCAAATTAGCCCCTTGTGGGCTCGCTGCACTCGCCATGCTACCTATTCTCCCTTCAGGGAGGTCGTGGACCCCCAAGAGGGAGAAAAGGTGTCGGTATGCCGAGTGTCAGGATTCCGGCGCCGGTATACTGTGCGTCAGGATCCCAACAGCCGGCAAACTGAAGACCACCCTGTATATATTCATCACAAGTCCATCCATTTACCAACTACAGCTAATACTGCATCTGCAATACACATCTGGTACACACATAAGAGGCAAACAGCAGCGATATCCACAGCCAACAGTAAAATGCAGGATTACTATAATGTATTTCTCTCCCTACATACACACATATATATATATATATATATATACATACACACACATATACACAGCCTTACCATACTAACCCTTTAACCTGGGATGTTTATGAATTACACAGGTTCTGTGTCTGATTAAAACCAGCTGAAATTGAGACACGAAGTCAGCAGCCACAGAACCTGTGTGATTCATAAATGTCCCTGTTTAAAGGGAGTATATATATATATATATATATATATATATATATACACACACCTATATCTATCACGTGTGCATGCATATATACTACATCCATCTATCATGCACACATGTGCACTACAAGTGCCAGCAGCAGCCACATGGAGCCAGGGCCTAGCCTCAAAGGGCCCGCTGCAGGACCTCCCTCACCACACACAAACACAAGGTCCGTACGTAGCCCTCACACAAACACCCCCGACCGAATATATCCCCCAGGCATCCACTCCCGGGCACACTGCGGCCTCCCCCGCCCGGTCCAGCCCCGGACTCGCGTAGCCGCCCGACCCACCACAACTCACTTGCTCGGAGGGACCTTCCCCGGTGGACATCATGTCCCCGCTTATCCGTGTAGGTAGGTTCGTCCCTTCGCTGCGCTCGCACATGGGGCTCCGGCTGTCCGCTCCCCGAGTCCAGCTACCCGCAGCCCAGCGACGGCGCGCAAAATGGCGGCCAGGGACGGGGGCGGGGGTAGAACCGCCGTGTCCGTGCCGCGGCGCTCTCAACCGTCTAAGGCTGTGCGGAACAGCGCCACCGTGCGGCACCCAGAGCTACTGCAACACTGCAGTACCATGAGCATGCTGAGTGGGTGTTTTATCTGACTGTGTGCTCCTGTAACCAGCTTCCCGATTCCTCCTGATCACATCACTTCCGTTACACAAACCTTGTGGGCCCATCAGGTTTTTATTGCCAGGCTGTGGTGTGTGCCCTGTGTTGGTTCCTGTTGCTAGCTGCTGCTTTGGACTTCTGATAACATGCACCATGAATTAGTCTCCTCTATGATCTGAAGATCTGAATGATATTTGCTTCTGGCTTTAGCCCTCATACAGGTTTGAACGCAAAACGCGATCCTACCGCAAAAATTGCAAAGGCGATGTGGGCGCATGCGCAGGACGCGTCCTGTACATGCGCCATGCATTTAATGCGGCTGCCCCGCAGTAAATGCGAACGCCTCTGCCTGTGAATCAGGCAGAGGGGGGCAACAATGCTCCGTTTCCTAGGTGGGGGCATTGAGTGGGACGGTGTCTGAGAAATGAAGGTGGAGGCAGATGAATGGGGGTGTGACATCACACGTGACCGCTGTGATCACAAAGATGGTGACGGGCCTCCTGCGCTCGCAGCCAGGCTGCGCCGGAAAGGAGGCATCAGCAAATTCTGCGATCACGCTGAAATTGCGGTCACACCTCAATTTCAGTGTGATCGCAGCGGGGAGGTGGCAGGTAGCATGCTGGACGGCCTTGTCCTGTGATGGGCGGCCCCCAGCATGCGATCAAAAGGATTGCAAATTCTGCTAATAAGCAGAATTTGCAATCCTTACTGAATGTGGGCCCTCATTCCGAGTTGTTTGCTCGCTAGCTGCTTTTAGCAGCATTGCACACGCTAGGCCGCCGCCCTCCGGGAGTGTATCTTAGCTTAGCAGAATTGCTACTAAATATTTTCTTGCAGTTTCTGAGCAGCTCCAGATCTACTCCTAGATTGCGATCAGCTCAGTCCGTTTAGTTCCTGGTTTGACGTAACAAACACTCCCTGCGTTCGGCCAGCCACTCCCCCGTTTCTCCAGCCACTCCCACGTTTTTCCCTGACACGCCTGCGTTTTTTTAGCACACTCCCGGAAAACGCTCAGTTACCACCCAGAAACGCCCCTTTCCTGTCAATCATTCACCGATCAGCAGTGCGACTGAAAATCGTCGCTCGAACACCAGCAAATCTACTAAGTTTTCTGTTAAATAACTTAGCGCATGCGCTCTGCGTACCATGCGCATGCGCAGTTAGCAACAAATCGCAGCATAGCGATTGTCAATGAGCGAACAACTCGGAATGACCACCGTGGTCCTTTATCTGGACTTTACTACTACATTGTAAGCCTACCACTTCTGCACTGTTTAATACTGCATATGCTCATGATTCTCTGCATTGCTGATATACTCTGCACTGAGCCCTGCGTCTGTGTGTGACCGGCCATATACCCAGTGTATTTTACTGTGACCAGCATGCTTGTGATACCAGCCATTTCTAATGCTTATAGGGATGCGGGCAACATACCGGCGTTCAGGATTTTGGCAGTTGGAATACCAACGCAGGAATACCAGCACTGGTCGGAATGCCAATGCTGGGATCCCGACATGGATCAAAATGCTGGCTCCAGAATGCCGACTTCTGGCATCCCGAACAAAGGTATGCTGGAGCTCCTAAGGATCAGGCTACGGGGGCGGGGGTAGGGTTAGGCTTGGTGGGGGGGGGGAGGGGATAAAGGTTAGGGTTATGCTGCAGGGAGGGGGGGTTAGGGTTAGGTCTAGACTGCGGGAAGGGGGGGGGTAAGTTTAGGCTCCACCATGGAGGGTTAGGCTGCTGGGGGGCGTGACTGTAGGGTCAGGCTGCAGGAAGGCTGAGGTAGGGGGTTAGGGTTATAGGGTTAGCATAATTACCATCCAGGTGTCGAGATCCTGCACGTCAGGATGCCACTGTCCGCATTCTGACTGCCGGCCTCCCAAGCACCGGGATCCGGATCCCTGCCAGTTATGTATACTGTTAATGTAATTCACAGATATATGTATGTGTGTTTCTGGTGCTTATCAGAACGAAAGGTGTGTGAGTTACAGCTGTGACGGTGGTTGGCACGGTTTCCACTATGCACTACAGACCTGTCAATGCAGAACTGTGGCCTGTCGTTGGTCCCTAGTGAAGTGACCAGTTGCATTATGAATATAGGCTTAGCCCAAGCACTGCGTAGGTGACGGGTGTGCTCTAATGGGGAAATCCACTTTAGCATGTATCTAAATCCGCTCTTCCCTTTAAAGTGAAGGTGGCTCAGTTCCTCCCTTGGGACCGCACACCTCTGCCAGTCCCTTTAGGAGCTGTTGGGGTTTCTGGAGCAGAAGAGATCCGATCCTAGTGAATGAAAGCTGTCTGCTGATTGCAGGATTGGCTGCATTGAGCCAAAGTCCTATAATTGGGAACAAGGGAGATTTGGGTGCAATACTATTGGAGAGAAACCCTTTAGGAACACAGAGGGAGTGTTTTTCTGGAAGAGTAGGATAATAATAGTCATAGGAATAGTAATGGTGTACTGAATCTTCTCCTGATATCGTGTGGTTACTTTGGCATGTATTTACTTCTGAATGTGACAATCTGCCTGATGTTCACTGTTCTCTAATAATCATGACCTTCTGCCTTGGAATGGCATATGGATATTTGAAGCGCTTTGATGTTCTTCTCTTTTTGCTGTGTTATTGGAATTTTTACTGGGATTAGGTCATTATGTCAGATGGACAACTCTTCTAATTATTGTTTGGCCGTTTCAGTTAAACTCATTACTAAAGGGTTCATAAATGCAAATCTATATTCAGCACGAAAATACCCGTGCAAACAAAGCCAAGTTTGGTGTGGATAAACCCGAGTGGCAAAGAGCCCGGACATAACACCCTTCAAACACCTTAAGGATGAATTGGAATGCTGACTGCAAGCCAGGCCTAACAGCAGGTCCCAACCTCACCAATGCTCTTGTGGCTGTATAAATGCAAATTCCCGCACCCATGTTCCAACCTTCCCAGAAGAGTGAAACGGGGGAGCAACTCAATATTAATGCCCATGGCTTTGAATGAAATGCAGTTCAACAAGTACACGTGGGTGTGAGGTGTAGGTGACTACATCACATTCTGGCAGTGTAGTGTATGTAGATCTGGTCAAGGGAAGCAGAATTCCCATAATGCTTTGTTTTCTTTAGGCACCACCAGGGGGGGGTTAAGGGTTAGGCTGCAGTAAGTGGGGAGGTTAGGTTTAGGCACTAACCAGGGAGGTTAGGCACTAACGGGGAGGTTGGGGTTAGGCTGCGGTAAAGGAGGGTTACAGGGGTAGGGAGGGGAGTTAGAAGCCTTAACTTAATCCTGTTGGGATCTTCAATATCGGGATGCCGGCCTCTGTATTCTACCAGCCGTGATCTAATACCCAACTCATAGAAAGATAGCTAAGGGGAAGGATAATCTCTTGGCTGCCAGTCAGTCATACTGCCACACATACACAGGCTCCCACCACATCATGTGACGGCTGAGGGGGAATTCAATTTGACAATGAAAACAGAGCTCAAAGTGATGTTCCAGAGCCTCTCTGTTCACTAAGTGACTGATTGCTATGGTAGTTACATGATACTGTGTAAAAATAATTATCAGTATTTAATAGTGGTCTCAAGAAACAAACCAAAAGTTAATTAGCAACCTACTTCTTATACAGTGCATCCGGAAAGTATTCACAGCGCTTCAGTTTTTTCCACATTTTGTTATGTTATAGCTTTATTCCAAAATGGAATAAATAATTTTTTTCCCGCAAAATTCTACACACAATACCCCATAATGACAACATGAAAAAAGTTTTTTGCAAATTTCTTACAAATAAAAAACTGAAAAATCACATGTACATACTGTAAGTCCAAACATGACGCCTGGCATTCATGCCAAAGAGTTCAATCTTTGTCTCATCAGACCAGAGAATTTTGTTTCTCATGATCTGAGAATCCTTCAGGTGCATTTTGGCAAACTCCAGGCGGGCTGCCATGTGTTTTTTACTAAGGAGTGGCTTCCATCTGGCCACTCTACCATACAGGAGCAAAATATGCTAAGCGCTCAGGGGCCCTCATTCCGAGTTGTTAGCTCGCAAGCTGCTTTTAGCAGCATTGCACACGCTAAGCCGCCGCCCTCTGGGAGTGAATCTTAGCTTAGCAAAATTGCGAACGAAAGATTCTCAAAATTGCGAATAGAAATATCTTTGCAGTTTCTGAGTAGCTCGAGACTTACTCTGCCACTGCGATCAGTTCAGTCAGTTTCGTTCCTGGTTTGATGTCACAAACACACCCAGCGTTCGCCCAGACACTCCCCCGTTTCTCCAGCCACTCCCGCGTTTTTCCCAGAAACGGCAGCGCTTTTTCACACACTCCCATAAAACGGCCAGTTTCCGCCCAGAAACACCCACTTCCTGTCAATCACACAACGATCACCAGCGGTAGCTGTGTTTGTCATCATTCTAGAGTACCATTGCTGCTTGCGGCAGAATGCTCTCCTTTCTTTATATCATTTAATTATACAAAAATATTTTTTTTTCTTTTATCACTTATTTATTTCTCATTTACTTTTTATTTTACCAATTTTTTATTATTAGAATTTCTTTTCTCTTTCTTTTTTTCTTTCTTTATTTTTTATTTCTATCCGTATTTTTATGTATTATTACTATTTGTATATACGTATTCTTTTTCCATTTTGGGGATAAGATTCTATTACCTTTTTTAGATTTATTCTTTGTTATATTATATTGGCTAGAGTGGGCTAATCCTTTAGCACTAACTATATGTCTGTTTAGAAACAAGAATTTTCTTATGCATTATTAACACTGAATTTCAGTAAGTATTTCCGAGCTCTATATTCCCAGTCTCATGTTCTATCTTTATAGATGATGTGGTAATTGTTATTCATTTATGATTATGTTATTTTTCATATTTAGATGTGTATATTTATTTGTTTTAAGTATTTTATATATGTGCTCTGGGATCTGCTTTACGGTGAAAAGTCTTTTTAGAAAAGCCTAATATCAGTGCTTACTAAATGTTTGCAATCATGGTGATCATTTTGATTGAATTAATTACAATTAGTTTCACCTGTGTAGCAGGTATAAATACTAGATACTCCCACATCCTGTTATACCTGCATTTTGGAAAAAGACGCCCTGCTGGCGTTGAAACGCGTTAGGATACAGGTGCATTTTCTTGCTAATACCCCTGCATCGTTTGAAGTTTGGCTCAGTCGGAGCCTCTGCAGGAGATCAGTCCCTTCACGTCCGCTGTCTTTACAGCTTTCTGTCAATCAGCGGTTGCCTAAGTGCCGACTATTCTTCTGCTTACGCTAGTGGTCGAATTGAAGCCCTGTGCGGCAAGTACAACAACATCACTGCGGACCATAGCAAAGTTGGCTCCAAGCACACAGCCTACCTAGCTCATTGTGGCTCCATCACTACCTCCATTCTACACCAGGTGACCGCAGGGAGGCTCAATCGGAGCTGCCCGTGGGAGTACAGGTCAGCCGTTTCTGTTGAGAGCTTTTCCACACTGTGCCACACAAAGCAACATCTAGCCGTCCGGACATCATAGCTGCCTGTCAGCAGTAGCGGATCTTGCCACGGGCATGCAGGACTTTTGCCCGGGGCGCCGCCTTCCGGAGGGCGCCGCACCATGGCAAGATCCGCTGCTGCTGTGCCCCCCGTTGGTCGCTCTGTCCCGCTGCCGCTGTCCCCCGCTGCCCCCCGCTGTGAAGGGAACTAGACGCGTGGCGTCTAGTTTCCCTTCATGGAGAGGACCTTTACTGTGCGGTGCGCGATGACGTCATCGCGCACCGCACAGCAAAGGTCCTCTCCACGAAGGGAAACTAGTTTCCCTTCGTGGAGAGGACCTTTGCTGTGCGGTGCGCGATGACGTCATCGCGCACCGCACATCATTTCACTACTGTACAGGGGGCGTAAATGACCACGCCCCCTGTACGAAGCCACGCCCCCTTTGCCCGCCCGGGGCGCTGGAAGAAGCAGAACCGGCCCTGCCTGTCAGCTTTGTACAGCTGCAATCCATCCAGCCCGGCGGCCACTACAGGCACCGCTCTCCATTCCCCGTGCAGGGTTCAGCGGCTGACCGCACCAACATCACTCCGGGCTCTCCTTCCCGTCACCACTACAGTGGCTTGAGGAATTTTTACACAGTTCATCTGTTCATCAATATCTATCATTTGGGCACCACAATATTGCTCTAAGGGTCCCCTTCAATATAGGACCACTGGAATGGACACTTAGTCACACGTATTTAGGACTGTTCGAGACTTTCATGGATCAAGTGAGTTACATGCATTTGCATATAGACCCTTAATCCATTTCAAACCGTTACTAATTATTGTTGGTATTATATTTGAAACGATACCTCCGGGGTTACATGTTTTAGAATAAAAGAATATCCCGCAATTGTAATTCATCTTGGCATAGGGTTAATGTATTTTTATGTTGTATTGTTATAATCATACTCCCAGGAGATTTGTTGTTATTACTACAATTTTTTATATATAAAAATAAATGTTTTATACATTTGATTGTTGAGCGCAACTTGGTATTCTTTCTATATAACTCTACCATACAGGCCTGATTGGTGGATTGCTGCATAGATGGTTGTCCTTCTGAAAGGTTCTCCTCTCTCCACAGAGGAATGCTGTAGCTTTGACAGAGTGACCATCGGGTTCTTGGTCACCTCCCTGGTTAGGGCCCTCTTCCCCCGATCACTCAGTTTAGACGGCCGGCCAGCTCTAGGAAGAGTCCTGGTGGTTCCGAACTTCTTCCATTTATGGATGATGGAGCTCACTGTGCTCACTGGGACCTTCAAAGCAGCAGATATTTTTCTATACCCTTCCCTAGATTTGTGCCTTGAGACAATCCTGTCTCGGAGGTCTACAGACAATTCCTTTGACTTCATGCTTGGTTTGTGCTCAAACATGCACTGTCCAGTCAACTGAATTTACCACAGGTGGACTCCAATTAAGCTGTAGGAACAGCTTAAGGATGATTAGTGAAAAGAGGATGCACCTGAGCTCAATTTTGAGCTTCATGGCAAAGGCTGTGAATACTTATGTACATGTGATTTCTTAGTTTTTTATTTTTAATAAATTTGCAAAAATCTCTAAAAAAAACTTTTTTCAGATTGTCATTATGAGGTATTATGTGTAGAATTTTGAGGGAAAAAATTAATTTATTTCATTTTGGAATAAGGCTGTAACATAACAAATTGTGAAAAAAGTAAAGCACTGTGGATACTTTCCAGATGCACGATAGACTGCTACAATCAAATCTTCATTCTTTCATCTAAGGAAGTAGTAGAACAAAATGGCCACTGAAACTGGAGGGAAGGAGGTTCAAAGGAGATGTGAGGGAAAATGACTTCACAGAAAGGGAAGTGGAAAAGTGGAATAGTCTCCCATCAGAGGTGGAAGAAACTAATACAGTAGGGCAGTGGTTCCCAAAGTTTTTTGAATCATGGCAACCTGGAGTATCAGAATTTATTTCACGGCGTCCTTAGGCCCAAAGTTTCTTATTGAGACATTTAGAAAGAATTATTAAATTAAGTAAATTGTGTTTATAAGGTCAACTGTGTGGCGAGGGATAAGATTTGCTTCTGTTTGTCCACATAGTTTATGATTGGCAGCCACCAGCACTGGCTTTGCCTATTACATTGACCATAAATGGTTCTTGACTGGCGCCCAAGATGGCTGCCTCACCTTTTGTATGCTCCTGATCATCTCCATAAAACAGCTTAAATTTACCACAACTGACCCATGAATCATCATAAATATCCATGGACTTACCTTTAACTTGTACTACTCTACGCGGACATTTCATCAAAACCAACGGATTGCATTCCTGCGCTGAGATACACACTGGATTGAATCCTGGCTGAATCCTCTGCATATCTCCACTGAGAAATCCTTCAGTTTAGCAGCTGCTGTACTCTGCATTGGACATTACCCAGATAAGGCACTGTGGATTACAACCTATCTTTGGCTACATCCAGCCCCTCACTTAGACATCATCCACCTCTGTTCTCTGAGCAACAAATAACTGACTTATTGCATTAATCTACTAATATCAGTATATTCAGGCTCTGAATTGCTGAAGGCTCACTGTTTAAAATCAGGATCCATTTCCAGGACACGTTATCACTACTACCCCCACAAAAAAAAAAAAAAATCTACTTCAAAGGCCTCTCACACTGAGACTTTTCACACCTACACAGTAGGAATTGGCTTCTAACACCTTCCAAAAGACTGCCTATCCTAGGATAATTGACTAAATCAGCAGTTATTTTATTTATTACTTGCTTCAAACACACCCAATAGGTTATAGCAATAACTTTGTTCATATGCCATTATAATTTTGGATCACATACCGAATTGGGGGAAAACAAAACACAAAAAGGAAAAAAAAAAAAAACACTGCTTTCTCTCCCTCTCTCATCATCATATGCAGCTCAAATTTATAGTAATCTGTCATTGATGACCAAATGTATACGTATTGCTCCAGCTTCATTCTTTCACTCCGCCCACCACGTTCTTCAGTTCCTATCACACCATCACAGGCTTCTATTCTCCAATCCCTTGGCATTTTAAAAAGAAAACACTGGCGCATTCGTGGGAAGCGAGCAGGCCGGAAATGTATTTCCCCCGGTAACCATCTAAGTCCTTTGCCCACCTGCTCACCCTCATACTCAAAGAACAATCAAATAGAAGTGATACCCAAAAGACGGCCCTGTGTTTGGAAGGACAGAACTGTCAACTCTCACTTTGTGACCCCCATACCCAGAGCTCCTGCACTTAACATAAAGAAAACTGAAGGCCCTCTGGTATGCCCAATCAGGTCAGTCCTTTGTAATGCCAGATCTATAAGAAACAAGACTGCAACAATTGCTGACCTTATTGAATCTGCAGATCTAGCCTGTATTACAGAGACCTGGCTAGATGAAAATGCAGCACCTATATTGGAGGCTGCAGTACCAACAAACTACTCTGTCATCCACAACCCAAGACTGGACCGCAGGGGTGGCGGGGTGGCTATCTGCTTCAAAAAAGAACTTAAACTTAGGGTCCACCCTATTGAAACTACTCGCTCATTCGAGTGCATTGCTGCCCGGAGTTCGTCAGGATTAGGTTTCAGAGTACTTCTCATTTACCGGCCACCTGGAGATGGAAAGATATTTCTACAAGAAATTGCAGACTCTGTTGCTGGCCTGGTTCTGGAACATCAAAGATGGCTCATCCTCGGGGATTTCAATGCATGGGTGGATGATGAGCTCTCACGCCTTGGCCAAGACCTCCTGTGCACAATGAATGGTCTGGGCTTCACACAGGTCGTTCCCTCTGCCACACATAAAAGTGGTCACACTCTCGACCTTGTCTTTCAGATTGGATTAGAAGTCACTGACCTAAAAATAAACCCAGTCATCTGGTCAGACCACTACTCCCTCTGGTTCTCAGTTGCAACCCCTCAAATAAGATCTCTGCCCGTGGAGTTGACCAGGTATCGTCCAAGGAGGGGTATGACTCCCCAGGCTCTTGCAGCAAATCTGGATCTCTCTGCTATACTGGGTGCCTGTGAAGATCCCTGTTCCCTAGTCCGTTATTATAATAGGGATGTTATGGCTGCAATTGATGTTATCGCCCCTGTGCGTTTAAGACCTCGTAAACCACAACGTCAAGCTCCATGGTTCGACAACAGTGTTAGTGAGCTCAAGAAAAGGGGGCGTAGACTGGAAAGACGATGGAGGAAGACTAACCTAGTGGATGACAAAATAAAACTAATAAAGCATAACGAAGAATATCAATCGACAATCACTCGTAAGAAGGCACAGTTCCTGTCAAATGAGATCACAGCAGCAAACAATAGGCCAGCTCAGCTTTTCCGCACAGTGGAGATGCTTTGCAAGCCAGCATGCCTGCAGACTGATGAGACCCTCTCCCAGGCAAGATGCAACGAGTTTGCAAACTTCTTTGCAGATAAAATATCCACCATCCGGGCTGGAATCTCCACAGTGCCATCAAAGGAGTGCCAAACTACAAAGCCTGCCAATATTAGCTACCTGCCTTCATGGACCAGCTTTGACCCAGTGGATGTAAAGGACACTGCTGAAATTGCTCGAATTTTGCATCCCACCACCTGTGATCTGGACCCAGCCTCAACCAAGCTTCTAATAGGTTGTATGGATATAATTGGTCCTGTCTTTACAAAAATTGTTCAATGCTCTTTGCAGACAGGCATTTTTCCTGGACCCCTAAAGGAAGCAATTGTTAGACCGCTTCTTAAAAAACCTAATTTAGATCCCGACTGCATGACCAACTACAGACCGGTATCAAACCTTCCTTTCCTAGGAAAGGTTATTGAGAAAGTCGTTGCAAATCAACTGGAAACCCGCCTGACAACCCATGATATTTATGATCCATTTCAATCAGGATTCAGGAGAAGACATAGCACTGAAACAGCCCTGGTGTGTTTGTTAAATGATCTTCTGATGGCAAAAGACAGAGGTGACTGTTCAATATTAATCCTTCTGGATCTCTCGGCAGCATTGATACTGTGGACCATGGGCTTCTGATTGAGCGACTGATACATTTCTGTGGTCTGGATGGCACAGTCCTAAGCTGGTTCAAATCATTTCTCACAGGCAGGTCACAGAGAGTATCATCTGGATTATACTCATCACCACCAGTGCCATTGCCATGTGGTGTCCCACAAGGTTCTATACTATCCCCCATGCTTTTTGCAGTATACATGCTCCCATTGGGCGAAATAATCAGGCGCCATGGCCTGGTCTACCACTGCTATGCAGATGATACACAACTGTACTTGTCCTTTGCTCCGGGCACTGATAACCCAATAGCAACCCTAAATGGCTGTCTAGCTGAACTACAGGAGTGGATGAGCGCCAGTTGGCTGCGACTGAACCCGGATAAAACAGAGGTCCTTTTGATACGACCGCAACATCAAAGGACAAGACTGCAGCATAGCCAACCAACTGGACTAACACTGGGGGATTCAGAATTACAGACCAGTGATCGTGTGCGGAATCTTGGCGTTGTCCTGGATGGTGGCTTGACACTTAAACATCAGATATCAGCCACAATCAAATCCTCATTCTTTCACCTGAGGAACATAGCCAGAATCAAGCACTTAATTCCCTCAGATGACATGCCAAAAGTCATACATGCATTTGTATCATCTCGTTTAGACTACTGTAATGCCCTCTACCTTGGTCTACCAGCAAAAGAATTGCAACGCTTACAGCTGGTGCAAAACACAGCTGCCAGGCTATTAACCAACCAGCCCCGTTCTAGCCACATAACACCCATCCTCTACTCCCTTCACTGGCTGCCTGTAAGATGGCGAATCATCTTCAAGATTGGCTTACTGAGTTTCAAAGCATTACATGACCAAGGCCCAAGGTACCTGAAACAGCTTCTGACCCCATACTGCCCCACTCGATTACTGCGATCTGTAGATGAAGGACTTTTAGCAGTACCTAGAATCTACCGTAATTCATCTGGGGGTCGAGCTTTTAGTCATGCGGCTCCGACTCTATGGAACTCACTTCCCTGCACAGTGCGAGAGGCCCCAACTATAGAATCCTTCAAAAGTAGACTCAAGACTTTCCTGTTTACTCAAGCATTTCCATAATGTCCCTTTTAGTATCTTCATGCTTCTGTATTTTATGAAAATGTACTTCATTATTTTCTGTACTATATTATGCTATGTATCTGTTAAGCGCCTTGAGTCCTATTGGAGAAAGAGCGCTATATAAATAAAATTATTATTATTATTATTATAAATAATTTGAATTGGTCCTGGACCACCAACCAAGGCACCCCTGCAAGTGTCCCGAGGTGCCTGGGCACACAGTTTGAGAACCACTGGCTTAATGAGAGAGTGACATCTAGTGGACTTTTTGGGTATTACATAAATCTATGTTATACAAAAAATAAGAATTTACTCACTGGTAATTCTATTTCTCGTAGTCCGTAGTGGATGCTGGGAACTCCGTAAGGACCATGGGGAATAGACGGGCTCCGCAGGAGACTGGGCACTCTAAAAGAAAGATTAGGTACTATCTGGTGTGCACTGGCTCCTCCCTCTATGCCCCTCCTCCAGACCTCAGTTAGGGAAACTGTGCCCGGAAGAGCTGACACAACAAGGAAAGGATTTGGAATCCAGGGTAAGACTCATACCAGCCACACCAATCACACTGTACAACTTGTGATAACCATACCCAGTTAACAGTATGAACAACAACTGAGCCTCCTTTTACGGATGGCTCATAACAATAACCCTTTAGTGAAGCAATAACAATATACATGTATTGCAGAGAGTCCGCACTTGGGACGGGCGCCCAGCATCCACTACGGACTACGAGAAATAGAATTACCGGTGAGTAAATTCTTATTTTCTCTGACGTCCTAGTGGATGCTGGGAACTCCGTAAGGACCATGGGGATTATACCAAAGCTCCCAAACGGGCGGGAGAGTGCGGATGACTCTGCAGCACCGAATGAGCAAACTCAAGGTCCTCCTCAGCCAGGGTATCAAACTTGTAGAATTTAGCAAATGTGTTTGAACCCGACCAAGTAGCAGCTCGGCAAAGCTGTAAAGCCGAAACCCCTCGGGCAGCCGCCCAAGAAGAGCCCATACTTCCTTGTGGAATGGGCTTTTTCTGATTTAGGATGCGGCAGTCCAGCCGCAGAAAGTGCCAGCTGAATCGTGCAACAGATCCAGCGAGCAATAGTTTGCTTTGAAGCAGGAGCACCCAGCTTGTTGGGTGCATGCAGGATAAAGAGCGAGTCAGTTTTCCTGACTCCAGCCGTCCTGGAAACATACATTTTCAAAGCCCGGACTACGTCCAGCAACTTGGAATCCTCAAGTCCCGAGTAGCCTCAGGCACCACAATAGGTTGGTTCAAATGAAACGCTGATACCACCTTTGGGAGAAATTGGGGACAAGTCCTCAATTCTGCTCTGTCCATATGGAAGATCAGATACGGGCTTTTACATGACACAGCCGCCAATTCTGACACACGCCTAGCTGAAGCTAAGGCCAACAGCATGACCACCTTCCACGTGAGATACTTTAGCTCCACGGTCCTAAGTGGCTCAAACCAGTGTGATTTCAGGAAATCCAACACAACGTTAAGATCCCAAGGTGCCACTGGAGGCACAAAAGGGGCTGAATATGCAGCACTCCCTTTACAAACGTCTGAACATCCGGCAGTGAAGCCAGTTCTTTTTTGAAAGAAAATAGATAGGGCCGAAATCTGGACCTTTATGGACCCCAATTTTAGGCCCATAGTCACCCCTGACTGTAGGAAGTTCAGAAATCGACCCAGCTGGAATTCCTCTGTTGGGGCCTTCCTGGCCTCACACCAAACAACATATTTCCGCCATATGCGGTGATAATGCTTTGCTGTCACATCCTTCCTAGCTTTTATCAGCGTAGGAATCACTTCATCTGGAATACCCTTTTCCGTTAGGATCCGGCGTTCAACCGCCACGCCGTCAAACGCAGCCGCGGTAAGTCTTGGAACAGACAGGGCCCCTGCTGTAACAGGTCCTGGCTGAGAGGCAGAGGCCATGGGTCCTCTGAGATCATTTCTTGTAGTTCTGGGTACCAAGTTCTTCTTGGCCAATCCGGAACGATGAGTATAGTTCTTACTCCTCTCTTTCTTACTATCCTCAGTACCTTGGGTATGAGAGGAAGAGGAAGGGACACATAAACCGACTGGTACACCCACGGTGTCACTAGTGCGTCCACAGCTATCGCCTGAGGGTCCCTTGACCTGGCGCAATATTTTTTTAGCTTTTTGTTGAGGCGGGACGCCATCTGGTTTTGAAGCAGGGGCTCTGCTTGACTCAGGGCGTTGTAAATGGTCCTTAGTTCCAGTATATTTATGTGCAGTGAAGTCTCCAGACTTGACCACTGTCCTTGGAAGTTTCTTCCCTGAGTGACTGCCCCCCATCCTCGGAGGCTTGCATCCGTGGTCACCAGGACCTAGTCCTGTATGCCGAACCTGCGGCCCTCGAGAAGATGAGCACTCTGCAGCCACCACAGCAGAGACACCCTGGCCCTTGGGGACAGGGTGATCAACCGATGCATCTGAAGATGCGATCCGGACCATTTGTCCAACAGATCCCACTGAAAGATCCTTGCATGGAACCTGCCGAAGGGAATTGCTTCGTAAGAAGCCACCATCTTTCCCAGGACTCGCGTGCAGTGATGCACCGACACCTGTTTTGGTTTCAGGAGGTCCCTGACCAGAGATGACAATTCCTGGGCCTTCTCCACCGGGAGAAACACCTTCTTCTGTTCTGTGTCCAGAATCATGCCCAGGAAAAGCAGACGCGTCGCAGGAATCAGCTGCGACTTTGGGATATTCAGAATCCAGCCATGCTGTTGCAACACTTCCTGAGAGAGTGCTACGCTGACCAACAACTGCTCTCTGGACCTCGCCTTTATGAGGAGATCGTCCAAGTACGGGATAATTATAACTCCCTTCTTCCGAAGGAGTATCATCATTACGGCCATTACCTTGGTAAATATTCTCGGTGCCGTGGAGAGACCAAACGGTAACATCTGGAATTGGTAATGACAGTCCTGTACCACAAACCTGAGGTATTCCTGGTGAGGTGGGTAAATGGGGACATGCAAGTAAGCATCCTTGATGTCCAGCGACACCATAAAATCCCCCTCTTCCAGGCTTGCAATAACCGCCCTGAGCGATTCCATTTTGAACTTGAACTTCTTTATATAAGTGTTCAAGGATTTTAAATTCAGAATGGGTCTCAACGAACCGTCAGGTTTCGGTACCACAAACATTGTGGAATAGTAACCCCTTCCCTGTTGAAGGAGGGGGACCTTGATTATCACCTGCTGGAGGTACAGCTTGTGAATTGCCGCCAGTACTACCTCCCTTTCCCTGGGAGCAGCTGGCAAGGCTGATTTGAGGTAACGGCGAGGGGGAGTCGCCTCGAACTCCAGCTTGTATCCCTGAGATACAATTTGTACAGCCCAGAGATCCACTTGTGAGCGAACCCACTGGTTGCTGAAGTTTCGGAGACGCGCCCCCACCGCACCTGGCTCCGCCTGTGGAGCCCCAACGTCATGCGGTGGACGTAGTGGAAGCAGGGGAGGATTTTTGTTCCTGGGAACTGGCTACCTGGTGCAGCTTCTTTCCTCTACCCTTGCCTCTGGCCAGAAAGGATGCTCCTCTGACCCGCTTGCCTTTCTGAGGCCGAAAGGACTGCACTTGATAATACGGTGCTTTCTTAGGCTGTGAGGGAACCTGAGGTAAAAAAGTCGACTTCCCAGAAGTTGCTGTGTTAGAATCAGCATCACCTGTCCACTGCCAAGTCCATAATACTCTCCTGGCAGAAATGGACATTGCATTAATTCTAGATGCCAGCAGGCAAATGTCCCTCTGGGCATCCCGCATATATAAGACGACGTCTTTTATATGTTCGAGGGTTAGCAAAACAGTATCCCTGTCGAGGGAATCAATGTTGTCTGACAGGGTATCAGTCCTTGCTGCTGCAGCACTACACATCCAGGCTGAAGCAATAGCAGGTCTCAGTAGAGTACCAGAGTGTGTATACACAGACTTCAGGATAGCTTCCTGCTTTCTATCCGCAGGCTCTTTAGTGCCACCCTTTTAGATAAGCGTGTTAGCGCCTTGTCCACCCTAGGGGATGTTTCCCAACGTAACCTATCCGTTGGCGGGAAAGGGTACGCCATCAGTAACCTCTTAGAAATCACTAGTTTCTTATCAGGGGAACTCCACGCTTCTTCACACAAATCATTTAATTCATCAGATGGGGGAAAAGTCACTGGCTGCTTTTTCTCCCCAAACATAATACCCCTCTTGGTGGTAACCGGGTTAATATCAGAAATGTGCAATACATCTTTCATTGCAGTAATCATGCATCGGATGGCTTTTGTAGACTGTACATTTGTCTCATCCTCATCTACACTGGAGTCAGACTCCGTGTCGACATCTGTGTCTACCATCTGAGCTAGCGGGCGTTTATGAGCCCCTGACGGCTTCTGAGTCGCCTGGGCAGGCGCGGGCTGAGACCTCGGCTGTCCCAAGGCTGCTGCGTCATCAAACCTTTTATGTAAGGAGTTGACACTGTCGGTTAAGACCTTCCACATATCCATCCAATCAGGTGTCGGCCCCGTCGGGGGCGACACCACACTTATCTGCCCCTGCTCCGCCTCCACGTAACCCTCCTCATCAAACATGTCGACACAGCCGTACCGACACACCGCACACACACAGGGAATGCTCAGACTGAGGACAGGACCCCACAAAGTCCTTTGGGGAGACAGAGAGAGAGTATGCCAGCACACACCACAGCGCTATATAACACAGGGATTTACACTATAAAAAGTGATTTACCCAATAGCTGCTTAAATATCTTATTTGCGCCTAAATTTATGTGCCCCCCCTCTCTTTTTTACCCTTCTTGTATCAGGATTCTGCAGGGGAGAGCCTGGGGAGCTGCTTCCAGCGGAGCTGTGAAGGGAAAATGGTGCTGGTGTGCTGAGGAAGAAGGCCCCGCCCCCTCAGCGGCGGGCTTCTGTACCGCGTTTTATGTAACTTAATGGCGGGGTTTTTTACACATATACAGTTTTCAGACTGTATTATGTGTATTTAAGTGCCAAAAGGTATTATAATTGCTGCCCATGACGCCCCCCCTCCCCCCCCCCAGCGCCCTGCACCCTACAGTGACCGGAGTGTGTGGTGTGCTGTGGGAGCAATGGCGCACAGCTGCGGTGCTGTGCGCTACCTTAATGAAGACAGGAGTCTTCTGCCGCCGATTTCATCGCTTCTCTTCTGGCTCTGCAAGGGGGACGGCGGCGCGGCTCCGGGAACGGACGATCGAGGTCAGGCCCTGTGTTCGAACCCTCTGGAGCTAATGGTGTCCAGTAGCCTAAGAAGCACAAGCTAGCTGCACGCAGGTAGGTTCGCTTCTCTCCCCTCAGTCCCACGTAGCAGTGAGTCTGTTGCCAGCAGATCTTACTGAAAATAAAAAACCTAACAAATACTTTCTTTACTAGTAAGCTCAGGAGAGCCCACTAGGAGCACCCAGCTCTGGCCGGGCACAGATTCTAACTGAGGTCTGGAGGAGGGGCATAGAGGGAGGAGCCAGTGCACACCAGATAGTACCTAATCTTTCTTTTAGAGTGCCCAGTCTCCTGCGGAGCCCGTCTATTCCCCATGGTCCTTACGGAGTTCCCAGCATCCACTAGGACGTCAGAGAAAAAGAATTAACTTACAATATCAAATTCAGTGATATGTTGGGACTGATATCAGATTGTGACAGGCATGGTGTTGTGTGGGAGCACCTTTCTGCATTCATCTGGCTATATTTAACAGTTACATAGTTTAATTTCTATGTATCGGCTGGTAAGAAGTGATGTGCATGTGCCACAGCCACAAGTAGGTGATAACACAAGCATGCAAGGTCAGGGCCGTTACTAGGGTGGTGCAGCCAGTGCTTAGTACACAGTGCATATGCTCTCTGGGAAAACAGGCAGCATCCATCCACTAACGCCACCCTATGTATGCTCCAGCACCAACTGCAGCACTGTCCACTGTAATGTAGAATAGTAGCGGTGTGCCGGGCTCCTCTGCTGGGCGCATTACTACCATTACATATTACGGCAGGCATTACTACAGCTGCCTGCACATGTGCCTTTCACCCTCCCCCATCTCCTGCAGTGCCTTTTGGGACTGGGAGTGATGTCTTGACACTATGATATATCTCCCAGTCCATTCCCACACTGCTCTGTGTAGAGGAGCCATAAGGTTGGCCGCAGCACTGGGGCAGCACAGCAGGAGAACTTGAAGAGGCACTGACTGCGCAAGAGAATAATAATAATACATTATGCTAAAATGGCATTTACAAAAATAAATACATTAAAAAAGCAAACAGATATGTACTGTCATTTCATTCAAAATAACTGAAACATAATTTGGTTTTACAATACTATGGGTTTGTTTGTTTGTTTGTTTGTTTGTTTGTTTTTAGTCTGGCATCCACCACCCCTAAATAGCCAGCCAGTCACACTACTTTGATAAAAATTTTTTATCATTCTAATCATTATTAGATATCTAATAAACCGGCCCTCATCTATTACCTGTTCATCTACCTTCTCAACCTCGCTGACACCTCCTCCAGGATTCTGGCGCTGGCAATGTGGGCCTAATTCAGACCTGACGCAGCAGGAAATTTGTTAGCAAATGGGCAAAACCATGTGCACTGCAGGTGGGGCAGATATAACATGTGCAGAGAGAGTTAGATTTGGGTGGGTTATTTTGTTTCTGTGCAGGGTAAATACTGGCTGCTTTGTTTTTACACTGCAATTTCGATTTCCGTTTGGACACACCCTACCCAAATCTAACTCTCCCTGCACATGTTATATCTGCCCCCCCCCCCCCTGCAGTGCACATGGGGGGGGTCATTCCGAGTTGATCGTAGCTGTGCTAAATTTAGCACAGCTACGATCGTTAACTCAGACATGCGGGGAGACGCCCAGCACAGGGCTAGTCCGCCCCACATGTCAGTGCCGCCCCCCCCCCCCCCCCCCCCCCCGCACAAATTCAAAAGCATCGCCTATGTATTTGAGGAATAACTCCCGACCAGCGCAGCTCCTGCGGCTTGCCGGGAGTTGCTCGAACCACTCCGTTGGCCGGACCGCACCCCCTAAACGGCGGCTTAACACCGCAGTTCAGCCCCCTCCCGCCTAGCAACAGCCTCTGTCTCAGAGGCAATCGCTAGGTAATGAAAGCTGCTATGCCCCGGCGCACTGCGGCGCCGGCGCATGCGGAGTTCCGACCCAATCGTTGCGCTGACGTCAAATCCGTGACCTTCATCGCTGGATCGATCGCACAGGGTAAGTAGCTGCAGGGCTAGTCTACTTCTGCACAAAACATTTTTAGCATAGCAGGGCTGCACAAGCGATCGCAGCCCTGCTATGCTAAAATACCCTCCCCCATAGGCGGCGTCTAGTTGATTGCACGAGCAGCAAAAAGTTGTTACGTGCGATCAACTCGAAATGACCCCCTATATGTGACTCGGCATTAGGCCGAGGTCACTCTAAGTGTGAGTTAGGTAGGTACAAGGCCTGTGGTCAGTATTAATACGCCTGGGCATTAGTCCCAGTCAGAGTAGGATTAAGGCTTTGGGGGGGCCAGGGACACTTAAGACGGGACCCTAAAGTCTTAACTTGCTTGCAAATATATCTGGTCGCACATACATGTCCACAGTGACGTGCAATTCTAAAGTACCTATATACCTATCTATATACACGCATGCATAAATATATAATTGAGTCAGCAGTGCGTCATGTCTCTGGGAATGAGGTGGAATAAAGGTCAACCAAAGAATGGAGGTTGGACAGAGGATGGGATGGTGGAAGCAGGTATGGGATAGGAACTGACACGCTAGCCTTTGCTCCCTACGCACATCAATGAAGCTTGGTCACCCATGAACCTGTTGCTGGTTCACCATTTGTCCTTTCTTGGACCACTTTTGGTAGGTACTAAACACTGCATACTGGGAACATGGAAGACCTGCCCTTTAGGAGATGCTCTGACACAGTCATCTAGACATCCCAATTTGGCCCTTATCAAAGTCACTAAGTCGCTGGCCTATTTTCCTACTTTTAACACATTGGGCAGGATGTAACGATGACCATGTTCGGCGGCTGTGCAGGATGCCGGCCGAACTTGTGCGTTTTAAAAAAAATGGGCAATCACTTACATCCCAAACCATGAACCCCTACAAACATATTATCTGTAGTCCAGTGCCCTCCGTGGAAGCTTCCTATTCTGGAGCCCGATATACAGCTTACAGATTCGGCGGCACTTGGATAAAATGATGGACCCACACAGGTAAACTTCAACGTTTCGCTGATTTATTTCAACGTCTTTAGGATAAAATGAAATAAATCAGCGAAACATTGAATCTGTCATCTGTATATCGGGCTTTAGGCTAGGGAGCTTCTACGGAGGGCACTGGACTACAGTTGTTCGCTTTGTTGGTGTGCTGTCTGAAAGGACTTATGTGTGTGTGTGTGTGTGTGTGTGTGTGTGTGTATATTAGTGATGAGCGGGGTCGGTTTCTCAGAAACCGAACCCCCCCGAACTTCACCCTTTTTACACGGGTCCGAGGCAGGTTCGAACCTTCCCGCCTTGCTCGGCTAACCCGAGCGCGCCCGACCGTCATCATCCCGCTGTCGGATTCTCGCGAGATTCGGATTCTATATAAGCAGCCGCGCGTCGCCGCCATTTTCACTCGTGCATTGGAGATGATAGGGAGAGGACGTGGCTGGCGTCCTCTCCGTTTATTGTTGAACTTGATTGCTTTATTGCTTAATTATGGGGAGGACTGGGGAGCAGCTGTTAGGAGGAGTACAGTGCAGAGTTTTGCTGATCAGTGACCACCAGTTTTATCCGTTCTCTGCCTGAAAAAAATGCTCCATATCTGTGCTCAGTGTGCTGCATAATATATCTGTGCTCACACTGCTTAATTGTGGGAACTGGGGAGCAGCTTATATAGCAGGAGTACAGTGCAGAGTTTTGCTGACAGTGACCACCAGTATACGTTGTCTGCCTGAAAAATACTCCATATCTGTGCACAGTGTGCTGCTTTATTGTGGGGCCTGGGGACCACCAGTATAATTAATATTATATAGGAGGAGTACAGTGCAGAGTTTTGCTGACCAGTGACCACCAGTATACTATATATAGCAGTACGATACGGAAGGCCACTGCTGTGCCTACCTCCGTGTCGTCATTAAGTATACTATCCATCTACATTCTATACCTGTGGTGCATTTTAGTTTTGCAGTTTGCTGACACAGTGACCACCAGTATACTATATAATATAGCAGTACGATACGGAAGGCCACTGCTGTGCCTACCTCTGTGTCGTCATTAAGTATACTATCCATCTACATTCTATACCTGTGGTGCATTTTAGTTTTGCAGTTTGCTGACACAGTGACCACCAGTATACTATATAATATAGCAGTACGATACGGAAGGCCACTGCTGTGCCTACCTCTGTGTCGTCATTAAGTATACTATCCATCTACATTCTATACCTGTGGTGCATTTTAGTTTTGCAGTTTGCTGACACAGTGACCACCAGTATACTATATAATATAGCAGTACGATACGGTAGGCCACTGCTGTGCCTACCTCTGTGTCGTTATTAAGTATACTATCCATCTACATTCTATACCTGTGGTGCATTTTAGTTTTGCAGTTTGCTGACACAGTGACCACCAGTATACTATATATAGCAGTACGATACGGAAGGCCACTGCTGTGCCTACCTCTGTGTCGTCATTAAGTATACTATCCATCTACATTCTATATCTGTGGTGCATTTTAGTTGTGCAGAGTATATAGTAGGAGGGTGCAGTGCAGAATGTTGCTGTGACCACCAGTATATATATAGCAGTACGGTACAGTAGTTCACTGCTCTACCTCTGTGTCGTCAAGTATACTACAAAAGTTCAGCAAAATGACCCAAACATCAAAATTAAAAGCATCTGATGAGAAGTGTAAACTTGCCAATATGCCATTTACGACACGGAGTGGAAAGGAACGGCTGAGGCCCTGGCCTATGTTCATGGCTAGTGGTTCAGATTTCCATGAGGATGGAAGCACTCATCCTCTCACTAGAAAACTGCAGTGCCACTCCTAGATGGGCCAGGTGTTTGTGTCGGCCACTTGGGTCGCTTAGCTTAGTCACACAGCTACCTCATTGCACCTCTTTTTTTCTTTGCATCATGTGCTGTTTGGGAACTATTTTTTAAATCTGCCATCCTGCCTGACACTGCAGTGCCACTCCTAGATGGGCCAGGTGTTTGTGTCGGCCACTTGTGTTGCTTAGCTTAGCCATCCAGCGACCTCGGTGCAAATTGTAGGACTAAAAATAATATTGTGAGGTGTAAGGTGTTCAGAATAGACTGGAAATGAGTGGAAATTATGGTAATTGAGGTTAATAATACTATGGGATCAAAATGACCCCCAAATTCTATGATTTAAGCAGTTTTTTAGTTTAAAAAAAAAAAACACCCGAATCCAAAACACACCCGAATCCGACAAAAAAATTTCGGTGAGGTTTTGCCAAAACGAGTCCGAATCCAAAACATGGCTGCGGAACCGAACCCAAAACTAACGCGGCCAGTCGTTTGAGCCTGCACAGGTGCAGAGACTTTCAATTTGTATAACTCTCATGGGACAGCCCCAGCGCCTGCAGCCTTGGCACTGCACTGTGGCGCTGTCAGTGACGGCTATGCGGCGCAGCCTATTGGAGAATAAGATCCAATCTGCAGCGCGGGGCCCCTTCAGAGAGTCAGAGAGGGGGGCCCGGGGTACTTACCTCCAGTGCCCCCCCCCCCCCCCCAATCCGGCTCTGGGCCCAGTCAATGAATAAGTGCTTTACTGGTGATCCTGGATATTAGGCCCAGGCTAGTACAGCACTCATGTCCCAGGCATTAGGCCTGTGGACATCATAATTCCACAAAGAGGCTGGAGAGCTGTCTGGCCCCCACTGTAAAGGCCTGTTTTTCCGCCAAAAATAAATTATCTTGAAGAGGAGCTGACCAGCTCTCTGTGCAGTACAGGAAGGTTATAATGGGACATCTCCATATCCTGTAGGCATGCGGGTATTAAAGAGACAATACATCTCCTGCACCCCCCCCCCCACCCCCTCCCCTTTCTCCATCTTGCTCAGGGGTGTGCAACATGCGGCCCGCGGGCCGGATGCGGCCCGCGAACCGATGCTGCCTGGCCCGCTGTCCCCCACCAGTGTGCAATGACAAGCGGCCCGACTGGCTGAGCCGCTTGTCATTGCGCTACAGAGCTCTGAGACGTGGCGCCACTGAGGGAAGACCCGGTCACGTCACAGGGACTGCTGACCGGTATTTCCTCTGTGACGTCAGGCGCTGGGCGGCGCTGGGGGTGGAGCCACGGCAGGATTGTGGATATGTGCCCTCTACATCAGCGGCAGCAGCAGCGGGGCCGCACTGTCTTGTCTTTGTTTGAATGCGCTGGTAGTGTATGTAGCTGTGCGCTCAGCTCTGTGTCTGCTGAGCACACCTCTACATACATTACCCCGCATTACATCGGTGTGGCCAACACTCATTGTCTGCCCCCTCTTCGCTGGGTCATCAGATGTCCGCACTCCACAGGTGACATTAGCGGGGAGGCGATGCAGCTGCATGGGCACATGCTCCGCCTCCCTTCCCCGGCTCACTGATCAGTGCTGCCTCCTCCTCAGGCAGCTTGGCGCCACCACCTCCTCCTACTACGGGGAAACAGGATCCTGCAAGGTGAAAAATCACACACTCATGTCATGGGCATGAGTGTGTGGGGGACAAGTGATGTATTGTTGCTTTGGTTAAAAATTATTGGTATTTTGTACATTATATTAGTGTGGCTGTGGATGTCACCAGCCTTGAACTGCTTGCTTGCTCGCTCTCTCTCTCGGACTCTGCTTGCCTAATGTGTAAAAAGGGGGGCTCTGCTGCCGTAATGTGTAAAAAAGGGGGACTCTGCTGCCGTAATGTGTAAAAAAGGGGGACTTTGCTGCCGTAATGTGTAAAAAAGGGGGGCTCTGTTGCCATAATGTGTAAAAAAGGGGGACTCTGCTGCCATAATGTGTAAAAAAGGGGGACTTTGTTGCCGTAATGTGTAAAAAGGGGGACTCTGCTACTGTAATGTGTAAAAAGGGGACTCTGCTACTGTAATGTGTAAAATTGTCTTGTATTGTATATACAAGATACTTTGTGTGTGGCCCTCGAATATTCACTGGAAGTGTTAAGCGGCCCCCCAGCTGAAATAATTGCCCACCCCTGATCTAGCTATTCCTCCTGCTACTTTCTCTCTAACCACCTTTCTCATTTTCCATCTATCCCTATGGTTTACTTACACTGTGGATTGTGAATAGGATATATTCATTCTATATATAAATAATACGAGGTAGTGTAATCATCTTTATCAGCTTTAATGATCCAAGTAGAGTATCACAGTCTCTGGAATATGTTTGCGTCACAGAAGTGAACCTATAACAGCTCAGACATGTGGAAATAATATATATTAAAATCAACAAAATGACACACAGCCTTGTTTTTAACATCAATAAAATTTTATTGGGGTACAGAAAAAGCAGGGAAGGTAGGGGTGGAATTAACAAAAGCATAGTACATGGGATATATGGGTTACATATATGTTAACATAGAACCAGCTATGACTATAATTAACATTCCAATAAACATTAAATTGGGTAAAAGACTTCAGATAAATAGGTTAACAATCAAGAAAATGTGAAATAGCATCAGGTTACTCTAAGTGTAAGTTAGCCGGCACAAGGCCCGTGCCCACTATTAATAAGCCTGGGCATTAGGCTCAGTCAATGAATAAGTGCCCTACTGATGAGCCGGATAGGCAGACACTAAGCCTAAGCACACTATATGTGACTCAGGACAATAGGCTTAGGTCACTGCTGAGCATCGGATAGGCAGGCACTGAGCCTAAGCACACTATATGTGACTCAGGGCATTAGGCCCAGGTCACTGCTGATAGGCAGGGAATAAGCCTAAGCACACTGCTGAGCACAGGATAGGCAGGGACTAAGCCTAAGCACACTGTATGTGACTCAGGGCATTAGGCCCAGGTCACTGCTGATAGGCAGGCACTAAGCCTAAGCACACTATATGTGACTCAGGGCATTAGGCCCAGGTCACTGCTGATAGGCAGGGAATAAGCCTAAGCACACTGCTGAGCACAGGATAGGCAGGGACTAAGCCTAAGCACACTATATGTGACTCAGGGCATTAGGCCCAGGTCACTGCTGATAGGCAGGGAATAAGCCTAAGCACACTGCTGAGCACAGGATAGGCAGGGACTAAGCCTAAGCACACTATATGTGACTCAGGGCATTAGGCCCAGGTCACTGCTGAGCACCAGATAGGCAGGCACTAAGCCTAAGCACACTATATGTGACTCAGTGCATTAGGCCCAAGTCACTCTAAGTGTACGTTAGGTATTAAGACTCATGTCCCAGGCATTAGGCCTGTGGCCACTGTAATTCCACAAAGGGCGTTGTCTGACCCCAACTCTAAATGCCTGTTTTTGCAACAAGAATAAAATATCTAGAAGAAGACCTGGCCAGCTCTCTGTGTAGTACAGGAAGGTCATAGTGGCACAGCTCTATATAGGCAGGCAAGTGATACAGAGTCAATACACCTCCTGCCCCTACCCCCTACATTCTCCCTCTGCCTATTCCTCCATTTGCTTCTTTCTTCCCATCTACTTTTCTCCTTTTTCAGTATCACTATAGTTGACTTACACTGCACTAAAAATGTTACTATTCTAATATTAATAGTAATAATAAATACATTATCTTAAATTGGTAATTACAAAAATTAAATACTAACTTAAAGACAAACACAGGTATGTACTATTAATTTGTTCAAAATAACTGAACACAACTGTTGGTATTACAATACTATGGGTTGTTTTTTTTTTTTTTTTTTTTTAGTCTGGCCTCCACCACCCCTGAATAACCAGCCAGTCACACTCCTTTGATATGTTTATTATTATAATCATTTTTATTATTATTATTATTATTAGTTATCTAATACCTTCCCATCCTAACTGACACCTGGCATTCCTCCTCTGATACCGATCTCCCACAGCTCTCCACTAGGGTGACCACTTCTTCCCCCACTCATGGGTGACTGAGCCTGATTCCGATGTGTACGGTATTGCACAGCCGCAGGGAAAGGATGTGAATACTGTACAACTAAAATGCAGATGCAGCAGGAGGTGTCCGCGGGATGCCTTTGTCATGCATTTGTGATAAGTACAGATGCAGCTTCGGATCACCGATGGTCACAGCCATCGATCAGTGAGCCTAATTCAGATGTGGTTGGAGCTGCGCTCTGTGCCGCAAAGTACCGATTATCTGCACTTTGTACATGCGCAGGACCCATTCTGCCCATGAGTAAACAGGTCATGCGATACACATTAGGCAGGATGGCAGAAGACTGTCAGTAATTGCCAGTCTGCTGCTATTTGGTGGGCAGGGAGGGGGTCGGTGATGGCCTCCATTTCTGAAAATGCAGGTGTATTGCCTCCATTTAGGGGGAGGAAAAAGGTCAGGGGTCTCAGTCGTTGGATGGAGATTTCCTAGCCTCTGTTATAGGCAGCTTGTGCGGCACCATGAGTGCTGCAATCCACCCAATGGTAAGTCAGTAATCCGATGCTGTGCCCTAGGACACAGGTCAGATCACTACTGCACCATGAGACAACTGCTCGTAATAGACGCCTCCTGCTGCATTACCATACAGCGCTATCACTGCTTCTTCCAAGGAAATGATAGCACCTCCAACTACATCACAACTAGGTCCTGTCTGTGTAAGCTGAACCTTACTAGACTGGCCATCTCAACTGGTCAGCTGGGTCCAGGAAGTCTCCGTCCATCGACACAGACCCTGGGTCTAGCATGCCTACAAAATGGGGACGACAATCCCCCATCCTGGTCGCCATCCCCAAAACAACATAGCATTTTAATCATGCACGACTAAGGGAGTGTTTCGGGCAATCATGCAGAACATGTTCAGCACATGCGCAAATGGGTCCTGTACCCACTATTAATAATCCTGGGCATTAGGCACAGTCGATTAATAAATGTCCTACCGGTAAGCCTGGGCATTAGGCCCAAGCTAGTACAACATTGGTGTCCTGGGTAACAGGCCTGTAGCCATTGTATTTCCAGAAGGGGGTGGAGTGCTGTCTGGCCTCCACTGTAAAAACCTGTTCCACCAAGAATACAAAATCTAGAAGAGGAGCTGGCCTGCTCTCTGTGCAGTACAGGAAGGTCTTAGTGGCACAGCTCTATATAGGCAGGCCGGTGTGTAATAGACAGTGCACCTCCTGCCCCATTTCACCCTCTAGCTACCTTCTCACCCTCTAGCTACCTACTCACCCTCTAGCTACCTTCTCCGTATTTACATTTCTCCTCTTCAATCTATCTCTATGGGTGACACTATACTAATAATGTTACTATGCCAATAATAATAATAATAATAATAACTACATTATCTTAAATTGCCAATTAGAAAACATTAAATAATAGCATAAAAAACAAACACAGATACTGTATGTAATGCCAATTTGTGCAAAATAGCTGCAACAGAATTCTTGGTTTTACAATATTATGGGTTATCTTTAGGCCTGGCCTCCTCCACCCCTAAATAGCCAGACAGTCACACACCTGTGATATTTTATTATTATAATCATTCTTATAATTAGTTATCTAATGTCTAATATGCTGTCCCTCATCCGTCTGGCCCCCACTGTGACAGCCTGTTATTCTGCCAAAAATAAATTATCTGTGAAAGGAGTTGGCCAGTTCTCTGTGCGGGATGGTATCGGGAACCGGGCACTTGGGATGCCGGTGGTTAGAAGACCGGCAGCTGCATACCAATGGTCAGGATCCCGACACCTTTTGGCTAACCCTAACCCTACCCCCCTAACCATCCCTACCTGCAGCCTAACCCTCCCCTCCTCAGCCTAACCCCCACTTCTTTGTGCCTAAACCTCCACCCTGCAGCCTAACCCTACCATACCCCCTTAGTGCCTAACTCTAACACTCCCATTTTAGTGCCTATCCCTAACACTCCCCCTGCAACCTAACCCTAACCTTTCCTCTTCCCCTCCCTGCATCCTAAGCCTAACACTCCATCTAGTGCCAAAACCTAGCCTCCCCCCCACAGCCTAACCCTCCCCTTTCCCTCCCTGCAGCCTAAGCCGATCCGTCCCTCTAGTGTCTAAACCTAACCAGCCCGCAGCCTAACCCTAACCTTCCCCCTTCCCCTCCATGCAGCCTAAGCCTATGCCTCTCTTTAGTATCTAAACCTAACCTCCCCCCCTCCCAGAGCCTAACACTAACACCCTCCAGCATGCTTACAAATGGTATGCTATCAGTCAGGATTCCGGTGCTGGTATTGTGAGCAACATCAGGATCCCGGCGTCAATTTCCCTGCCAGTGTTGGGATTCCGCCATCAGTATGCTGACTGCTGGAAACCCGACCACTGGTATGTTAACTTGTGCAGTACAGGAAGATCTTAATGGGACAGCTCTATATAGGCAGACAGGTATTAAAGAGAAAACACCTTCTGCCCCCCCCCCCCCCCACTTCTCCCTCTAGCTATTTCTCCTTTTGATTCTTTTTCCCTATCCACCTTTCACCTCTTCAATCTAACTCTACGTTTGTCTTACACTATACTAATAATGACCTATGCCAATAAAAAAAATGATTATAATAATGAAATTATCTTCAATTGCGAAACATAAAAAACAGATATATGCGGAAACATATACATACATACATACATACATACATACAAACAAACAAACAAACAAACGTAAATATACAAATACTAACATAAAAAACAAACACAGATATGTAATGCCAATTTCTGCAAAAAAAATATTATGGGTTATTTTTAGGTCTGGCCTCCACCACCCCTAAATAGCCAGCCAGTCACACTCCTTTGATATTTTATTATTATAATCATTATTATTATTATTATTAGTTATCTAATATCTAATATGCTGTCCCTCATCCATAACCTATTCATCTACCTCCTCACTTGGGATGCCAGTGACCGACAGCTGCATTGCGATGGTCAGGACCTGACAACTTTAGGTAAATATGCTAACCCTCCCCCCCACCTTCCCTACCTGTAGCCTAGGCCAATCCCTCACCTCCTCAGCCTAACCCTCCCTGCTTAGTGCCTAACCCAGAGGTTCTCAAACGCATTCCTCAAGGCACCCCAATGGTCCAGGTTTTAGGTATATCTATGGTCAGCACAGATGGCTAAATCAAATTTGCTGAGGCGCTAATTAAGTCACCTGTATCTAAGTATGGATAAACATAAATCCTAGACCATTGGGGTGCCTTGAGGATTGCTTTTGAGAAGACCGACAGCTGCATACCGATGGTCAGGATCCTGACACCTTTTGGCTAACCCTAACCCTCTACCCCCTTAACCCTCCCTACCTGCAGCCTAACCCTCCCCTCCTCAGCATAACCCTCACTTCTTAGTGCCTATACCTAACCCTCCACACTGCAGCCTAACCCTACCATACCCCCTTAGTGCCTACCTCTAACACTCCCCCTGCAACCTAACCCTAACCTTACCCCTTTCCCTCCCTGCATCCTAAGCCTAACCCTACATCTAGTGCCAAAACCTAGCCTCCCCCCAGCCTAACCCTAACCTTCCCCCTTCCCTTCCCTGCATCCTAAGCCTAACCCTCCATCTAGTGCCAAAACCTAGCCTCCCCCCCACAGCCTAACCCTCCCCTTTCCCTCCCTGCAGCCTAAGCCGATCCGTCCCTCTAGTGCCTAAACCTAACCAGCCCGCAGCCTAACCCTAAACTTCCCCCTTCCCCTCCATGCAGCCTAAGTATGCCTCTCTTTAGTATCTAAACCTAACCTCCCACCCTCCCAGAGCCTAACACTAACACTCCCCGGCATGCTTACAAATGGTATGCTATCAGTCAGGATTCCGATGCTGGTATTGTGAGCAACACAGGATCCCGGCATCAATTTCCCTACCAGTGTTGGGATTCCGCCATCAGTATGCTGACTGCTGGAAACCCGACCACTGGTATGCTAACCTGTGCAGTACAGGAAGACCTTAATGGGACAGCTCTATATAGGCAGACAGGTATTAAAGAGAAAACAACTTCTGCCCCCCCCCGCCCCCCCACTTCTCCCTCTAGCTATTTCTCCTTTTGATTATTTTTTCCCTATCCACCTTTCATCTCTTCAATCTAACTCTACGTTTGGCTTACATTATACTAATAATGACCTATGCCAATAATAATAATGATTATAATAATTAAATTATCTTCAATTGCCAATTAGAAACATAAAAAACAGATATATGTGGAAACATATACATACATACATACATACAAACAAACAAACAAACGTAAATATATAAATACTAACATAAAAAACAAACACAGATATGTAATGCCAATTTCTGCAAAAAAAAATATTATGGGTTATTTTTAGGTCTGGCCTCCACCACCCCTAAATAGCCAGCCAGTCACACTCCTTTGATATTTTATTATTATAATCATGATTATTATTATTAGTTATCTAATATCTAATATGCTGTCCCTCATCCATAACCTATTCATCTACCTCCTCACTTGGGATGCCAGTGACCGACAGCTGCATTGCGATGGTCAAGGACCTGACAACTTTAGGTAAATATGCTAACCATCCCCCCCAACTTCCCTACCTGTAGCCTAGGCCAATCCCTCACCTCCTCAGCCTAACCCTCCCTGCTTAGTGCCTAACCCAGAGGTTCTCAAACGCATTCCTCAAGGCACCCCAATAGTCCAGGTTTTAGGTATATCTATGGTCAGCACAGATGGCTAAATCAAATTTGCTGAGGTGCTAATTAAGTCACCTGTATCTAAGCATGGATAAACATAAATCCTAGACCATTAGGGTGCCTTGAGAATTGCTTTTGAGAAGACCGACAGCTGCATACCGATGGTCAGGATCCTGACACCTTTTGGCTAACCCTAACCCTCTACACCCTTAACCCTCCCTACCTGCAGCCTAACCCTAACCCTCACCTCCTCAGCATAACCCTCACTTCTTAGTGCCTATACCTAACCATCCACACTGCAGCCTAACCCTACCATACCCCCTTAGTGCCTAACTCTAACACTCCCATTTTAGTGCCTAACCCTAACACTCCCCCTGCAACCTAACCCTAACCTTCCCCCTTCCCCTCCCTGCATCCTAAGCCTAAACCTACATCTAGTGCCAAAACCTAGCCTCCCCCCCAGACTAACCATAACCTTCCCCCTTCCCCTCCCTGCATCCTAAGCCTAACCCTACATCTAGTGCCAAAACCTAGCCTCCCCCCCAGCCTAACCCTAACCTTCCCCCTTCCCCTCCCTGCATCCTAAGTCTAACCCTCCATCTAGTGCCAAAACCTAACCTCCCCCCACAGCCTAACCCTCCTCTTTACCTTCCTGCAGCCTAAACCGATCCGTCCCTCTAGTGCCTAAACCTAACCAGCCCGCAGCCTAACCCTAACCTTCCCCCTTCCCCTCCATGCAGCCTAAAGGCCCGTACACACTGGTCGATATATTGGCCGTTCTCCTGAACGGCCGATATATCGCGGGACCGTCGGCCAGTGTGTATGGCCGATACGTCTGTGAACTCCGTCGTTCACAGACATATCGCTTCGGCCGCGCAGCACAGCCGACGGCCAATATATCTACCGATATATTGGCGCGTCGATGTGTGTGTACGGGGCGGTCGGCCGACCGCTCGGACACATGCTGCGGCGGCCGGCGGTGATTGACAGTAGAACTGGGCGGGCGGGTGTACACGCCCGCCCAGTTCATGACGTCAGTCCCCGACGGATCGAGCAGTGTGTATGCTGAACACACTGCTCGATCCGTCCATAGATATATCTGCAGATCAATTGATCTGCAGATATATCTACTGGTGTGTACCCACCTTTAGCCTATGCCTCTCTTTAGTATCTAAGCCTAACCTCCCCCCCTCCCAGAGCCTAACACTAACACCCTCCGGCATGCTTACAAATGGTATGCTATCAGTCAGGATTCCGGTGCTGGTATTGTGAGCAACATCAGGATCCCGGCGTCAATTTCCCTGCCAGTGTTGGGATTCCGCCATCAGTATGCTGACTGCTGGAAACCCGACCACTGGTATGTTAACTTGTGCAGTACAGGAAGACCTTAATGGGACAGCTCTATATAGCCAGACAGGTATTAAAGAGAAAACACCTTCTGCCCCCCCCCCCCCCCACTTCTCCCTCTAGCTATTTCTCCTTTTGATTCTTTTTCCCTATCTACCTTTCACCTCTTTAATCTAACTCCACGTTTGGCTTACACTATACTAATAATGACCTATGCCAATAATAATAATGATTATACTAATGAAATTATCTTCAATTGCCAATTAGAAACATAAAAAACAGATAGATACATACATACATACAAACAAACAAACGTAAATATATAAATACTAACATAAAAAACAAACACAGATATGTAATGCCAATTTCTGCCAAAAAAATATTATGGGTTATTTTTAGGTCTGGCCTCCACCACCCCTAAATAGCCAGCCAGTCACACTCCTTTGATATTTTATTATTATAATCATTATTATTATTATTATTATTATTATTAGTTATCTAATATCTAATATGCTGTCCCTCATCCATAACCTATTCATCTACCTCCTCACTTGGGATGCCAGTGACCGACAGCTGCATTGCGGTGGTCAGGACCTGACAACTTTAGGTAAATATGCTAACCCTCCCCCCCACCTTCCCTACCTGTAGCCTAGGCCAATCCCTCACCTTCTCAGCCTAACCCTCCCTGCTTAGTGCCTAACCCAGAGGTTCTCAAACGCATTCCTCAAGGCACCCCAATGGTCCAGGTTTTAGGTATATCTATGGTCAGCACAGATGGCTAAATCAAATTTGCTGAGGTGCTAATTAAGTCACCTGTATCTAAGCATGGATAAACATAAATCCTAGACCATTGGGGTGCCTTGAGGATTGCTTTTGAGAAGACCGACAGCTGCATACCGATGGTCAGGATCCTGACACCTTTTGGCTAACCCTAACCCGCTACCCCTTTAACCCTCCCTACCTGCAGCCTAACCCTAACCCTCTCCTCCTCAGCATAACCCTCACTTCTTAGTGCCTATACCTAACCCTCCACATTGCAGCCTAACCCTACCATACCCCCTTAGTGCCTAACTCTAACACTCCCATTTTAGTGCCTAACCCCAACACTCCCCCTGCAACCTAACCCTAACCTCCCCCCTTCCCCTCCCTGCATCCTAAGCCTAACCCTCCATCTAGTGCCAAAACCTAGCCTCCCCTTAGCCTAACCTTAACCTTCCCCTCCCTGCATCCTAAGCCTAACCCTCCATCTAGTGCCAAAACCTAGCCTCCCCCCCCCCCCACAGCCTAACCCTTCCCTTTCCCTCCCTGCAGCCCAAGCCGATCCGTCCCTCTAGTGCCTAAACCTAACCAGCCCGCAGCCTAACCCTAACCTTCCCCCTTCCCCTCCATGCAGCCTAAGCCTATGCCTCTCTTTAGTATCTAAGCCTAACCTCCCCCCCTCCCAGAGCCTAACACTAACACCCTCCGGCATGCTTACAAATGGTATGCTATCAGTCAGGATTCCGGTGCTGGTATTGTGAGCAACATCAGGATCCCGGCGTCAATTTCCCTGCCAGTGTTGGGATTCCGCCATCAGCATGCTGACTGCTGGAAACCCGACCACTGGTATGCTAACCTGTGCAGTACAGGAAGATCTTAATGGGACAGCTCTATATAGGCAGACAGGTATTAAAGAGAAAACACCTTCTGCCCCCCCCCCCCCACTTCTCCCTCTAGCTATTTCTCCTTTTGATTCTTTTTCCCTATCCACCTTTCACCTCTTCAATCTAACTCTACGTTTGGCTTACACTATACTAATAATGACCTATGCCAATAATAATAATGATTATAATAATTAAATTATCTTCAATTGCCAATTGGAAACATAAAAAACAGATATATGCGGAAACATATACATACAGACAAACAAACGTAAATATACAAATGCCCCCCACTTTACCCTTTATCCGTATAGTTAAAATACACTATATTAATAATGTTATAATAGTAATAATATTAATAATAGTATTAATAATAACAATAACAGTAGTAATAATAATAATAAAAATAATAATAATAACAACAGTAATAATAATAGTAGTAATAATAATAAAAACAGTAATAATAATAATAATAATAATAATATAAATAACAATAATAATAATAATAATAATAAATAGTAATATTAATAATAATAATAATAATATTAAATAGTAATACTATTAATAATAATAATAATAATAGTAGTAGTAGTAGTAGTAGTAGTAGTAATAATAATAAAATAATAATAATAATAGTAAATAGTAATATTAATAATAATAATAATAACAACAGTAATAGTAACAATAATAAAAATAAGAATAATGATAAAAGTAAATAATAGTAATAATAATAATAATAGTAACAATAATAATAGAACATAATAGTAATAATAATAATGAAAATAATAACTATAATACCCATTTCTTCATATCTGTTTCCATCTCTAGGTGTTATGACCATCTCTTGCTGCGCTGGAAGTGGTGATCAGTGGGAGGCCCTCAAGATGGAACCCACAAATGAGAAACCTCTGAATAGCTCCTGGTCAATTTCGATTTCCCACCAATCCATTTCTGCTTCCATCCTCTTGATGTCAAACCTCCGGGAGCTGTGTGTTATGGTTGGCTACAGGGAGAAGAAACAAATGATCATCCTTGTACTGAAACCTGATTGCAAATTCACAAAAGCTAAAAGAGGTGAAAGAACAGTGTATGTACCTATGGATCCTCTGCTACCACAGACTAGTGTACAATGTACAGTATTGTAATAGTGATACAGCTTCAGCTGCTGCAGTGTAATGAGCCATGAGATACAACTGAATAAGCATAAAAATAGTGAGAAGCAGACATAAATGGAAATACCTGTTTACCAAGTTACCAGACACTTGTTGTTCTTGTATTGTGTGATATTAATAATTGACCCTAATTTTTTTCTATTGCATTAACTGGGCAAACCAGCTTTTTCATATACTTACTGGAGCAGGGATGTGTGGTGGTGTTACTCTCAGGGCTTCCAGCGAGACCCAATCAATATGCTGGAATAATGGATGCTGGCGGATGTTGCCGTTGACTCCTAACCGCCTGGAGGGATCATTACGCAGGAGCTGGAATAAAACAGAAGAAGAAATACGTTTCTCTGTTATCATCATTGCAGCACTGAGGTGTGTTTATGGGTATAAGGTGCGTGGTGCCAGGCAGTGTAACTATGGACCTGTCCCACAGGCCAGAGGGTGATGGTAAATAGCTACAATATCCTGTGGTTGGCAGAGTAACTGGAACTCTTCCATGTATGGGCTATCGTAACTGTGGGTTAAAGAACAACCTATGGGGTGTGAAATATTCAAGTAATCATATTTTTACATAACATTCTGCATGTATCATGAGTGTATCAGGATGTCTATTTATACAGTGTTGCTGATAACTATGTTTTACTTCATCCTATTTAACAAGAGTGATACCACAGAGAAATCATTGCTTTCTCCTGCAGTACCTCTATTCTCACTGCTTTCCACTGTTTCTCTAGACTTATATGGGGACAGTGGTTTTACTTAAGGTAACTTGTTAGGTGCCGCCATCTTAAGATGTTGCTCTGGATCCCCTGAGCTGAATGTCTGTGCTGGTGAAGGGCCCATTGGAGCAGCGTTAGGCTGCTGTGAGAGGATGAAGCCACTATATAGTAGTCAGGATTTCACATGGACTTCTCTGGGATACTGTAAGAATACTGTACGGGTGCGGCTACATTATGTTCTGCTGCAATATGCAGTGACACATAATGCTGCTGCTGCACCACCAATGATGTCATTAGGTCCCTAAGGCTAGTTAGATGTGTGTACTGTAGAGCAGAATGCTATAGTATAGACTCAGAGACCTTATGTATTTACCTGTTGAACGATGTCTTCAGCAGCAGCTCCTGCTTTGAGTAACAGTCTAGGATGGTATTTAGACGTTCTGGTAATCATTTCGTTGATGATAATGCCAAATGAATACCAATCCACTCCAGCGTTATATGGCTCTTCCGCCAGCATCTAACATAAGAGAGAGACATTATATCACATTGTTGCTCTGTGATTAGTGTATATATTAATGTGTCATTGGCGCTGGCTTTCTGTAATTATCACCAAACCTTACAGTAGGGAACACTGGGATTCTCTTTTGGCTTTATGTAGAATGAGCACTAGGCCAATCTGCAGAGTCTCTTTGTCTGACTCTGATCTCACACGGATGCAGAGATGTGTGACTCTGTCACCCCTCCTGCTGCTGGATATGCTGGTCACTGGCGCTATCATTTACAGTATAATAACAATGTGTTCGCGCAACTCTGAACAGATGCAGATCGGAAACAAGACGCATTTATGTCTGAGAAAGCCGTAGTAATTTACTGATGATGAGGATGATGATGATGATGATGATGATAATCACCTGAACTAGAAAACTACTTGGGTGACTGTGATGACTGCGCTTATGCTGACGGGACTTATAATGTTTATTGTGTGTTGTAACCATTTCTTACCTCCATACACGAGATGAAGAGTTTTCTGATGTCTGAGAGATTTTACGTTTAATTGACACCTAATAGCAGCAATGCAGATTTCACAACCAAAGCAAACTGTAAAAAAATAAGATTTTACTCACCGGTAAATCTATTTCTCGTAGTCCGTAGTGGATGCTGGGACTCCGTAAGGACCATGGGGAATAGCAGCTCCGCAGGAGACTGGGCACAACTAAAGAAAGCTTTAGGACTACCTGGTGTGCACTGGCTCCTCCCCCTATGACCCTCCTCCAGACGTCAGTTAGGATACTGTGCCTGGAAGAGCTGACACAATAAGGAAGGATTTTGAATCCCGGGTAAGACTCATACCAGCCACACCAATCACACCGTACAACTCGTGATATTATACCCAGTTAACAGTATGACAACAACGGAGCCTCTGCACAGATGGCTCTCAATAATAACCCTTTAGTTAACAATAACTATGTACAAGTTTTGCAGACAATCCGCACTTGGGATGGGCGCCCAGCATCCACTACGGACTACGAGAAATAGATTTACCGGTGAGTAAAATCTTATTTTCTCTGACGTCCTAAGTGGATGCTGGGACTCCGTAAGGACCATGGGGATTATAGCAAAGCTCCCAAACGGGCGGGAGAGTGCGGATGACTCTGCAGCACCGAATGAGCGAACTCCAGGTCCTCCTCAGCCAGGGTGTCAAACTTGTAAAATCTTGCAAATGTGTTTGACCCCGACCAAGTAGCAGCTCGGCAAAGTTGTAAAGCCGAGACCCCTCGGGCAGCCGCCCAAGAAGAGCCCACCTTCCGCGTGGAATGGGCTTTTACAGATCTAGGATGCGGCAGTGCCGCCGCAGAATGTGCAAGCTGAATTGTGCTACATATCCAGCAAGCAATAGTCTGCTTTGAATCAGGAGCACCCATCTTGTTTGGTGCGTAGAGGATAAACAGCGAGTCAGTTTTCCTGACTCCAGCCGTTCTGGAAACATACATTTTCAGGGCCCTGACTACATCCAGCAACTTGGAATCCTCCAAGTCCCGAGTAGCCATAGGCACCACAATAGGTTGGTTCAAATTAAACGCTGAAACCACCTTAGGCAGAAATTGGGGACGAGTCCTCAATTCCGCCCTATCCATATGGAAAATCAGATAAGGGCTTTTACATGACAAAGCCGCCAACTCTGACACACGCCTGGCCGAAGCCAGGGCCAATAGCATGACCACTTTCCACGTGAGATATTTTAACTCCACGTTGAGATCCCAAGGTGCCACTGGAGGCACAAAAGGAGGCTGAATATGCAGCACTCCTTTAACAAAAGTCTGAACTTCCGGCAGGGAAGCCAGTTCTTTTTGGAAGAAAATCGACAGAGCCGAAATCTGGACCTTAATGGACCCCAATTTGAGGCCCATAGTCACCCCTGACTGTAGGAAGTGCAGGAATCGACCCAGTTGAAATTCCTCCGTTGGGGCATTCCTGGCCTCACACCAAGCAACATATTTTCGCCATATGCGGTAATAATGTTTTGCGGTCACGTCCTTCCTGGCTTTGATCAGCGTAGGAATGACTTCCTCCGGAATGCCCTTTTCCTTCAGGATCCGGTGTTCAACCGCCATGCCGTCAAACGCAGCCGCGGTAAGTCTTGGAACAGACAAGGCCCCTGCTGCAGCAGGTCTTGTCTGAGCGGTAGAGGCCATGGGTCCTCTGAGATCATTTCTTGAAGTTCTGGGTACCAAGCTCTTCTTGGCCAATCCGGAACAATGAGTATAGTTCTTACTCTTCTCCTTCTTATTATCCCCAGCACCCTTGGTATGAGAGGAAGAGGAGGAAACACATAAACCGACCAGTACAACCACGGTGTCACTAGAGCATCCACCGCTATCGCCTGAGGGTCCCTTGACCTGGCGCAATAGTTTTCTAGCTTTTTGTTGAGGCGGGACGCCATCATGCCCACCTGTGGCCATTCCCATCGGTTTGTAATCAGCCGGAAGACTTCTGGATGAAGTCCCCACTCTCCCGGGTGGAGGTCGTGTCTGCTGAGGAAGTCTGCTTCCCAGTTGTCCACTCCCGGAATAAACACTGCCGACAGTGCTAACACGTGATTTCCCATCGGAGAATCCTCGTGGCTTCTGCCATCGCCATCCTGCTTCTCGTGCCGCCCTGTCGGTTTACATGGGCAACCGCCGTGATGTTGTCTGACTGAATCAGTACTGGCTGACTTTGAAGCAGGGGTCTTGCCTGACTTAGGGCATTGTAATTGGCTCTTAGTTCCAGAATATTTATGTGTAGGGACATTTCCTGGCTTGACCACCTGGAAATTTCTTCCCTGTGTGACTGCTCCCCAGCCTCGAAGGCTGGCGTCCGTGGTTACCAGGACCTAGTCCTGTATGCCGAATCTGCGGCCCTCCAGAAGATGAGCGCTCTGCAGCCACCACAGTAGAGACACCCTGGTCCTTGCAGACAGGGTTATCCTCTGATGCATCTGAAGATGCGATCCGGACCACTTGTCCAACAGATCCCACTGAAAGATCCGTGCATGGAACCTTCCGAACGGAATTGCTTCGTAAGAAGCTACCATCTTTCACAGGACTCGCGTGCAGTGGTGCACCGACACCTGTTTTGGTCTTAGGAGGTCTCTGACTAGCGATGACAACTCCTTGTCCTTCTCCTCCGGGAGAAACACCCTTTTCTGTTCTGTGTCCAGAACCATCCCCAGGAACAATAGACGTGTTGCAGGAACCAGCTGCGACTTTGGAATATCCAGGATCCTGCCGTGCTGTTGTAGCACCTGCCGAGCAAGTGCTACTCCGATCAACAACTGTTCCTTGGACCTCGCCTTTATCAGGAGATTGTCCAAGTACGGGATAATTATAACTCCCTTTTTTCGCAGGAGTATCATCATCTCGGCCATTACCTTGGTAAACACCCTCGGTGCCGTGGACAGACCAAACGGCAGCGTCTGGAATTGGTAATGACAGTCCTGTACCACAAATCTGAGGTACTCCTGGTGAGGAGAGTAAATGGGGACATGCAGGTAAGCATCCTTGATGTCCAGTGATACCATGTAATCCCCTTCCTCCAGGCTTGAGATAACCGCCCTGAGCGATTCCATCTTGAACTTGAACCGTTTTATATACGTGTTCAAAGATTTTAAATTTAAAATGGGTCTCACCGAACCGTCCGGTTTCGGTACCACAAACATTGTGGAATAGTAACCCCTCCCTTGTTGAAGGAGGGGTACCTTGACTATCACCTGCTGCGAATACAGCTTGTGAATTGCCTCTATCACAGCCTCCCTGTCCAAGGGAGACGTTGGCAAGGCAGATTTTAGGAAACGGCGAGGGGGAGACGTCTCGAATTCCAGCTTGTATCCCTGAGACACTACTTGTAGAATCCAGGGATCCACCTGTGAGCAAGCCCACTGATCGCTGAAGCACTTGAGACGGGCCCCCACCGCAGCTGGCTCCGCGGAGGAATCGGGGGAGGACTTTTGTTCCTGGGAACTGGCTGTATTTTGCAGCTTTTTCCCTCTACCTCTGCCTCTGGGCAGAAAGGACGCGCCTTTAACCCGCTTGCCTTTCTGGGGCCGAAAGGACTGTACCTGATAATACGGTGCTTTCTTTTGCTGTGAGGGGACATGGGGTAAAAATGCTGATTTTCCAGCTGTCGCTGTGGAAACTAGGTCCGAGAGACCATCCCCAAATAACTCCTCACCCTTGTAAGGCAAAACTTCCATGTGCCTTTTAGAATCTGCATCCCCTGTCCACTGCCGGGTCCATAAACCCCTTCTGGCAGAAATGGACAGTGCATTTATTCTAGATGCCAGTCGGCAAATATCCCTCTGTGCATCTCTCATATACAGAACCGCGTCTTTTATATGCTCTATGGTTAGCAATATAGTGTCCCTGTCTAAGGTATCAATATTTTCTGACAGGGAATCTGACCACGCAGCTGCAGCACTGCACATCCATGCTGAAGCAATAGCTGGTCGCAGTATAATGCCTGAGTATGTATAAACAGACTTCAGGATAGCCTCCTGCTTTCTATCGGCAGGTTCCTTGAGGGCGGCCGTGTCCGGAGACGGCAGTGCCACCTTCTTTGATAGTCGTATGAGCGCTTTATCCACCCTAGGGGGTGTCTCCCAGTGTAACCTGTCCTCTGGCGGGAAAGGGTACGCTATTAGTAACTTTTTAGAAATTACCAGTTTCTTATCAGGGGAAGCCCACGCTTCTTCACACACTTCATTTAATTTATCAGATGGGGGAAAAACCACTGGTAGTTTTTTCTCCCCAAACATTATACCCTTTTTTGTGGTACCTGGGGTAACATCAGAAATGTGCAAGACATTTTTCATTGCCGCAATCATATAACTGGTGGCTCTATTGGAATGTACAGTAGTCTCCTCGTCGTCGACACTGGAGTCGGTATCCGTGTCGACGTCTGTGTCTGCCATCTGAGGTAGCGGGCGTTTTAGAGCCCCTGATGGCTTTTGAGACGCATGGGCAGGCACGAGCTGAGAAGCCGGCTGTCCCACATATGTTATGTCGTCAAATCTCTTATGTAAAGAGTCGACACTGTCACGTAATTCCTTCCACATTACCATCCATTCAGGTGTCGGCCCCACAGGGGGTGACATCACATTTATCGGCACATGCTCCGCCTCCACATAAGCCTCCTCATCAAACATGTCGACACAGCCGTACCGACACACCGCACACACACACAGGAAATGCTCTGACTGAGGACAGGACCCCACAAAAGCCCTTTGGGGAGACAGAGGGAGAGTATGCCAGCACACACCAGAGCGCTATATAACACAGGGATTAACACTATAACTGAGTGATTTTTCCCCTATAGCTGCTTATATATATGTAATACTGCGCCTAAATTTAGTGCCCCCCTCTCTTTTTAACCCTTTGAGCCTGAAAACTACAGGGGAGAGCCTGGGGAGCTGTCTTCCAGCTGCACTGTGAAGAGAAAATGGCGCCAGTGTGCTGAGGGAGATAGCCCCGCCCCTATTTCAACTGACTTTCTCCCGCTTTTACTGGATCTCTGGCAGGGGTATTTTTACACCTATATAGCCTTCCTGACTATATATGGTGTAGATTTGCCAGCCAAGGTATATTATATTGCTGCTCAGGGCGCCCCCCCCCCAGCGCCCTGCACCCATCAGTGACCGGAGTGTGAGGTGTGCATGAGGAGCAATGGCGCACAGCTGCAGTGCTGTGCGCTACCTTGTTGAAGACCGAAGTCTTCTGCCGCCGATTTTCTGGACCAACTTCTTGCTTCTGGCTCTGTAAGGGGGACGGCGGCGCGGCTCCGGGACCGGACGATCGAGGTCGGGCCCTGTGTTCGATCCCTCTGGAGCTAATGGTGTCCAGTAGCCTAAGAAGCCCAAGCTAGCTGCAAGCAGGTAGGTTCGCTTCTTCTCCCCTTAGTCCCTCGTAGCAGTGAGTCTGTTGCCAGCAGATCTCACTGAAAATAAAAAACCTAAACTATTACTTTCTTTCTAGGAGCTCAGGAGAGCCTCCTAGTGTGCATCCAGCTCGGCCGGGCACAAGATTCTAACTGACGTCTGGAGGAGGGTCATAGGGGGAGGAGCCAGTGCACACCAGGTAGTCCTAAAGCTTTCTTTAGTTGTGCCCAGTCTCCTGCGGAGCCGCTATTCCCCATGGTTCTTACGGAGTCCCAGCATCCACTTAGGACGTCAGAGAAACATTGGTTAGAAATGTATATATAAATGTATGTGAGGTTTGCCAGGCGTAAACCAGACGCATATATTGCTGACACAGAGCGGTACGGCTCAGCACACACACAGGAATATGCTCATGTTCTGTGCATTGTTTTCCTGTGTGTACATTGCGGTCCTTCTGTGGCCAACTCTGCGTTTGTGCTGTATAATAATAATGGAGATACTGCGCTTGTCAGAATAACTGGTTATTACACCATCATTTTAAGAATTTCTTACTGGATTTTTTTCAAAACTCCATCCCATGGTGCTGAGAACAATGTATATTACTGCAACAATGTATATTATAGTAAATGTTTGTGGGCGTGACTAGGGAGAGCCAGTTACCTCAGCAGCAATCACTGCGTATCCGGGATTACTGACAGACCAGACACAGGACTGATGATCCGCAGTCCTGACTGTCTGGTGTAACCCTAATGCCACAGTAGCTGAATGGTCAGTAGAGGCTGAGATTGTGCAGCTGATGTAAGTCTCTAGCATTACTTATTTGTCATTATTATTACACGATGTACTGGGAATTCTACATGACATTTAGAAGAAATGTGTTCACTTGTGTATCAACTAAACGCTGAGGTAAAGTTAAAAGCGACTTTATGACCCTAGATCTATTCAATACATTGCTATAAATATAGTATATGCTCAGAAAACAGTAATAATATATTTTAGCCCTCACCTCTGGAGCTATATATCCAGGGGTCCCAGCGTATTCTGTGGCGGTCTGGTCACCAAAGATGTTCTCTATTGCTATTCCAAAGTCCGCAATTTGTAGATGACCAGATGCCGCCATCAAGATGTTCTCCGGTTTTAGGTCTCTAAATAGAAAGATTTGTAATGAATGTTAGCTGTATTGTCTAGTGAGAGTGATATATACATATATATATATATATATATATATACTGTATATATAAATATATATACACACTAGCACCACCTAGTGATAACGGTGACTTCAGTACTAACTTTGGGGTCCTATGTGATATATATATATATATATATATATATAAATATACAGTCCATGTATTCCGGCTCTCCATTGAATGTAAACAACTGCTCCGGGTGCCTCTGTAGCACAATTACATACCCATACAATAGACGTGGCACTCCTGGAGTCTTGTACAATGAAACTCATAAGCAGGCAGTTTAGTAGGACAACAACGTTTCAATGCCGAATTTATTTGGGCATTTTCCTCAGGTTACAAACATACACAAAACAACATCTTACCTATAAAGACGACTAATCACCCAGGTGCTCGTGCCGCGTGTAGCGTGTGGGGCGGCGTCCGCTCCGTCCGGCGCAGCTACAATGACGTCATGATACGTCACTTCCCCTATGTGCATCCCGTCACCATGGATACCTACACAACACAGGCTGGTTACCTAGATACAACAAGTCGCGCTGATCGCGTGTGCCATATGATACAACTATTATGATACTGTCGTCTTCAAAATGTATCTATAGCAACCTAATAACAAGATGTAAACTAATTGCCAGCTGAAATACACATACAAAGAATAGTGGCCTAACATATAATGTAAAATGTGGGCAATCGTGCCATGTGCATAAATCAATCTACTCTGATATTATGAGAAGCATAGGAATAAAGCCTGTGGCCATGATGTGTACCATCAAAAAGGGGCATTAATGTAATCCATGTTACAAAGTAGGTATAGGAAAATCACAATACTCATATTGATGATCATATCACCCTACTGACCTAGTAAACCTAGGTGAGCTAATGCATGCTCATAAGGAATTGCTAAATAGAATCAGATATGTACCGCCACCTAGTGGGCACATATCAATCAAAAATAAAGCCAGGCAGTTACATGTATGGGAAAAGAACCCGGGCTGGCTTGCTAAAAAAATATAGTCTAAAGAGACAAAAAAGACAAAAAACGAAGCTAGCTGTATAAATTATAAAAAACTATTAAAGCCCTGAGACTCGTTAAGACCGTTCGGATGAATAGTACCCAACCGGTAGATCCAACGAGCCTCTAGTCTCAGGAGTTTGCCACCCCGATCACCACCTCTGATGGAAGCCGGTACGTGATCTATCATTCGGTATTTAAGCGTGGTGAGGGGGTGCTTCCAATGGGCAAAGTGCCTGGCCACTGGCTGTTCACTAGAACCCTTGTTGATTGCTATTTTGATAGCTGATCTGTGGGCTGCCATACGTTCCTTAAACATACGTTCTGTTTTGCCAATATATGACAGCCCACAGGGGCATATCAGTTGGTATATGACAAATTTGGATGAACATGTGAGCGTATGGGCAATGTACATGGTTTTGCCAGACTGAGGGTGTTGGAATGTTTCTCCTGGTATTAAAAACTGGCAGGTGGTGCATGTGCATCGAATGCATCCCTTTTTGTGGAACAAGACCTGAGTGGATGTTTTTTGGGAGACATCTGTTTTAACAAGGATGTCTCTCAAGTTTTTATTGCGCTTGTAGCAAGACATCAGTTTGGTGTTTTGTAAGCCCAATTCGGGGTCACTCTGAACAATGGGCCACAATTTTTTAGAGATCTGGTTGATCCCTGTACTTGCAGCATGGTATTGTACCACCCAAGGGATCATGGGACTAGTTGTAGAGGGGTATCGGATGGCCTTATGAGTGTGTCCCGATCTAATAATAGAACCTTCTCCTTAGCTGCTTTAAGGAGATGCATGGGGTATCCCCGTTGGGCAAACTGTTCAACCATCTCATCCATCTGCACCTCCGCCTTGGCGGGGTCAGAAGTAATGCGTCTGACTCGAAGGAGCTGGGAGTAGGGCAAGCCTTTTTTAAGTGGCTGTGGATGGAAACTCTTATAGTGCAGCATATTATTTTTGTCGGTGGTTTTGGCATATAAGGAGGTAGTAATTTTACCTTGTTCAAGGGCAATATGTACATCTAAATAATTGATGGCATATTCACTGATGGTGTACGTTAATTTAATTGGGTGCTGCAACCTATTATGAGTTTCAATAACCTGCTCAAGCTTACTTTTCGGACCCTGCCAGATTAACAGTAGGTCGTCGATGTACCGACAATAAAACAAGATATTATTTGCCACCTCGGAATCTGAAAAGAAAATTTCCTGTTCTACATGAAACATGAAGACGTTAGAGTATGCCGGAGCCACAGGGGACCCCATGGCACACCCCTTCTGTTGCAGATAAATCTGACCGTCATATAAGAAAAAAAAATTTTGTAGGGTCATTTGTAATAATTGTATACACAATTTAATGCTGTTACCCTGGAATGCACTATGATTGCTCAAAAATTGCTCCATGATTTCTAAACCCATCTCATGGGGGATCACCGTATATAAATTTTGAACATCAATACTACATAATAATATATTGTCATCAAATGTGGGTAATTGGTGTAACTTCTGCAATAATGTAGTGGTGTCTAACAAAAAACGTGGATGCATTTGTATACAGGGTTGAAGCAGAGAATCTAAGTATAGTGCAGTGGGTTGAAATAGGGATGATCGGGCAGAGATAATGGGACGTCCTGGTGGATTATTCAATGACTTGTGGATTTTCGGTGTAGTGTACAACAGGGGCATGACGGGGTGTGCTGGAATAAGTGCATTGCGTATAACTTTAGATAATGTACCCTCCTGTACTGCACTATCCAATAGTAAAGTGAGTTGGCTCTTAAATTCGGTAGTAGGATCTTTAGACAACAAACAATAAGTCTCTTGATCTTGTAGTTGGCGTGTAATTTCCTCTTTATAGTCCTTTTTATTCTGAATAACTAAAGCCCCGCCCTTATCTGCGGGGCGAAAAATAAGTTCATCCTGCGCTGCCAGATGATGTAAGGCTTCGTTCTCGGCTTTGGATAAGTTATAGCGTATCTGAGGCATCTCAGTTACATACGCACTGGTTTGATCATCCAACAATCTGCCGAATGTTTTAATTGAAGCGTTCTGGGATTGAGGTTCAAATTTGGATTTAGGCAGGATCTGTTGGAGTTTAGGAGGAATTTCTGATTCTATTAATGAAGGTGTCTGTTTATGAAAATGTTCTTTCAGTTTCAATTGCCGTTGCAACCGGTATTTTTCTATTTGCCAACTGAATGGATCACGTTTAGCAGTCGGGATGAATGATAAACCTCTTGACAAAACACTTAGTTCAGTTATGGATAGATCGTAATCTGACAGATTAACCACTAGCGTTTCGGATTTTTCGGTGGTCTCCCTACCCTGTTTCTGCCTCTGCCACTGGCGGCCTCTTCTGGTGTAGGGCCGCTGGCTTCGTTTTTGTCTGGGGGCTGGGTTCGTGGAGTACTGCCTAAAGGGCGCTGGCCCTGATGGTGATGACTGGCGGAGTCAGATTCACTTGTAGATGAAGTATGTTCATGAGATGACTCGAAATCTCTCTGCCGGTATGGTCTCCGTCGAAAAAATGGTTTTCTTTGGTCACGATTGCTGGAGGAATCCGTCCATCTGTATACGTTATGGTTTTCATAGTCACCATCAACTTTGGCACGTTTTTGTGTTTTGAACTTAATAAGATCACGTTTGTGGATCTGGAGCTGGCCATTGAGTTTTTCATACCAGTTGGTACTTGTATCTGCCTGTAAAATGGGTTTGTGGACGGTCTCGAATTCTGCTATTTTTGCTTTTATAGCATTCATCTCTTTGGTGGATTGCTCTATTATCAGAAGCATAAGATCCATCGAGCATTTGTTAAGGATACCCACCCACTTCTTGCAAAAGGCCAGATCGTTACGGCCTATAGTGGGTGAGTTCCTGACTCGTAAACCACGGGGGATCTTTTTTGCTCTGTAATAATCTGAGAGCGAAATGCAGTGGTAATAATAGTCTATTTCTTTACGGTGCAGACGGAGTAACTCACGATAGGAGCTATCTGGCGCGCTGGCCTCCTTCTGAGCACCCATAATCTCTGAGTATAATATCTCCTCCGCCTCTGCTTCGGAATACCCGTGTAGGTCACCTATTGCATAGTTAGAGAGCTGGGGGCAACCCACTGCATCTCCACTGGATTCAGCCATAATTGAGACTGGTTTTCACCACACTTGTATCACTGCAGGTATGTAATTGTTTGTAGTACAAATAATGCAGTATCAAGATCCCTCCACATAGCCCGTTAGCTGTGTAAGTAACACCAATGTGCAACAATCTGCTAGTGCAAATACGCTGATTTAAAGTGCAAATATCGATTAAAAACAAGTGGCAGAGGAAACAGGGTAATTAATGTACATCAATACCATAAAGGGAGCCTTGAAATAAAAAGTATGTTAGAGATGCCACTCTAACAACTTACGAATATACAGTCCATGTATTCCGGCTCTCCATTGAATGTAAACAACTGCTCCGGGTGCCTCTGTAGCACAATTACATACCCATACAATAGACGTGGCACTCCTGGAGTCTTGTACAATGAAACTCATAAGCAGGCAGTTTAGTAGGACAACAACGTTTCAATGCCGAATTTATTTGGGCATTTTCCTCAGGTTACAAACATACACAAAACAACATCTTACCTATAAAGACGACTAATCACCCAGGTGCTCGTGCCGCGTGTAGCGTGTGGGGCGGCGTCCGCTCCGTCCGGCGCAGCTACAATGACGTCATGATACGTCACTTCCCCTATGTGCATCCCGTCACCATGGATACCTACACAACACAGGCTGGTTACCTAGATACAACAAGTCGCGCTGATCGCGTGTGCCATATGATACAACTATTATGATACTGTCGTCTTCAAAATGTATCTATAGCAACCTAATAACAAGATGTAAACTAATTGCCAGCTGAAATACACATACAAAGAATAGTGGCCTAACATATAATGTAAAATGTGGGCAATCGTGCCATGTGCATAAATCAATCTACTCTGATATTATGAGAAGCATAGGAATAAAGCCTGTGGCCATGATGTGTACCATCAAAAAGGGGCATTAATGTAATCCATGTTACAAAGTAGGTATAGGAAAATCACAATACTCATATTGATGATCATATCACCCTACTGACCTAGTAAACCTAGGTGAGCTAATGCATGCTCATAAGGAATTGCTAAATAGAATCAGATATGTACCGCCACCTAGTGGGCACATATCAATCAAAAATAAAGCCAGGCAGTTACATGTATGGGAAAAGAACCCGGGCTGGCTTGCTAAAAAAATATAGTCTAAAGAGACAAAAAAGACAAAAAACGAAGCTAGCTGTATAAATTATAAAAAACTATTAAAGCCCTGAGACTCGTTAAGACCGTTCGGATGAATAGTACCCAACCGGTAGATCCAACGAGCCTCTAGTCTCAGGAGTTTGCCACCCCGATCACCACCTCTGATGGAAGCCGGTACGTGATCTATCATTCGGTATTTAAGCGTGGTGAGGGGGTGCTTCCAATGGGCAAAGTGCCTGGCCACTGGCTGTTCACTAGAACCCTTGTTGATGGCTATTTTGATAGCTGATCTGTGGGCTGCCATACGTTCCTTAAACATACGTTCTGTTTTGCCAATATATGACAGCCCACAGGGGCATATCAGTTGGTATATGACAATGACGTATCATGACGTCATTGTAGCTGCGCCGGACGGAGCGGACGCCGCCCCACACGCTACACGCGGCACGAGCACCTGGGTGATTAGTCGTCTTTATAGGTAAGATGTTGTTTTGTGTATGTTTGTAACCTGAGGAAAATGCCCAAATAAATTCGGCATTGAAACGTTGTTGTCCTACTAAACTGCCTGCTTATGAGTTTCATTGTACAAGACTCCAGGAGTGCCACGTCTATTGTATGGGTATATATAAATATATATATATATATTTGCATGCTTTACTGTTACTCAATGTCTCCTGGTTACTCACCCTGGTGCCCTGCAACACAATGGGGGGAATTCAAATGTTTGAAAAGTGGTTGGGTTTCTGTTTTTCTGTCTATTAGATAGGAACAAACAGACACCCAACTGACTTTTCAAACAATTGACTATCCCCCAATGAGTGAATGTAGGTCGGTCGACGTAGAATGGCAGCACTCAATCGGGTCTTGCATAACGGCAATAAATGAAGAGACTGCGCTCTAATCTGTGTCAGAACGAATACACTGAAACGTTACCACAGATTAGTCTCTTCATTTATTGCCATTGTGCAAGACCCGGTTGAGTGCCGCCATTCTACAGTACGTCGACATATATATATATATATATATATATATATATATATATAGCCATGGTATCGGAATGCTGGCAGTCAGAATCCCGACAGCGTACTCAGAAACCCCCCTGTGTACGCTACTGATCACTATCCATATTTTACATGTTGTGATGAGAAGTTCTCGCCATAATATGCTTTGATATATTAGAGAGTATTTATTTACCAAAAATAAAGTGCTGAGACGGCTTGCAAGAAAGCTCAGTCCCGGTGAATAAGCCGTAGATGGCTTTCTGCACAATTTAAAGGTGTGTATTTGCTTTCACATTTATGAAATCCTTTGCCTGGGGGTCAGTCTGCGCATGTGCTGGTACTGTATATACAGCTGCCCATTTACCCCTGGCTACACAATGTGCAATAAGGTAGTCCAGCACAGTCAGGGGGGGTAGGCCAGCATCAGCATCTGTCTGATGGCTCAGAAGGGCAGAAGACTGAAGACATTTCTACATACAATGTTTATGGATTTTAAATAACTTCTATTTACTGTATCTTTCTAATCTGCATTCCCACCTGTGTCTGTCATCATGGTAGGGAAAAGGAGGGGAATGGGAGGTTCTGCAAAGATCCATCTCCTATGCCTCTTTGCAGGGCACAACAGACCAGCAGAAGGAGGGGATCCGGTCTGAAGATCGACACTGTCTAGTTCGACCACTATAGGTTGACATTCACTAGGTCGACATGATATGAAGGTCGACAGGGTTTCTAGGTTGACATGTGCTAGGTCAACAGGTCAAATGGTCGATATGAGTTTTTTTTTTAAATATATATATTTTTGAACATTTTCATACTTAACGATCCACGTGGACTAGTGCACTGCGAGGGGACACGATGCACTAATTCGGCTTCCCGGTCACTGTACGCAGAAAATTACACACACACAAAAACACCCTCTTGTTGATCTTTTGACCTGTCGACCTAGCACATGTCGACCTAGAAACCCTGTCGACCTAGCGACTGTCGACTTATAGTGGTCGACCTAATCGTTGTCGACCTAGACACTGTCAATTTAATGATCCACATCCCAGAAGGAGGGATCTCCAAAGATCTGTCTCCTAGGTCTCTCAGCAAAGCACCACAGACCAGGAGTAGAAGGGAGAAATCTGCAAAGATCCCTCTCCCAAGTGAAGAACAGATAAAAAGCCTCTCTAACACCTTCTGAATACGGCGTTAGTTTGGTGCGGCTACCTCCACAATGTTTCACAATTGAATCACATCACTGTGACCTGATTGTGTATGAAGTTGGTATTAATTATAAACTTACCGATGGATGATGCCCTTAGAGTGCAGGTACTGCACACCACACGTGATCTCTGCTGCGTAGAAACTAAAAAAGAATAAAGGAATGTAACATGTTTATATAGAAAAAGGTAGAAACCTGATATCACTAATCTGCTGTTGGGGGATCCTGCTCCTTCTACTATATAACTCTCAGTCTGTGACTTTCTGCTTACCTCCCCATAGCAGTTTTTAGCAGCCGTGCAAACGCTATGCCGCCGCCCACTGGGAGTGTATTTTAGCTTAGCAGAAGTGCGAACGAAAGGATCGCAGAGCGGCTACAAAGTTTTTTGTGCAGTTTCTGAGTAGCTCAAAACCTACTCAGTGCTTGCGATCACTTCAGACTAGTCAGTTCCTGTGTTGACGTCACAAACACGCCCTGCGTTCGCCCAGTCACGCCTGCGTTTTTCCTGGCACGCCTGCATTTTTACGAACACTCCCTGAAAACGGTCAGTTGACACCCAGAAACGCCCATTTCGTGTCAATCACTCTGCAGTCAGCAGTGCGACTGAAAAGCTTCGCTAGACCCTGGGTGAAACTACATCGGCCATTGTAATAGTACGTCGCGCGTGCGCATTGCGCCGCATACGCATGCGCATAAGTGCCTTTTTTTGCCTCATCGCTGCACAGCGAACGAATGCAGCTAGCGATCAACTCGGAATGACCACCATAGTACCTTGTTATCATTAATTCTCAAAGCTGTGCAAGATCAGCCACTACTAACTTATTATGCTACTCTGAGACTTTCAAATATAAACACATCTTAATAGAGAGATTACCCTGAATATGTGCCAGTCCTTGAGTTACTACATTACAATTAAAGGAGTAATCCAATTTTAGATGTCCCCAACTCAATATAAATAGTCCTTCCCTTCACCCGAAGCCTAGCACAATCAATTTATTTTCACCTAATTTTCACAGTGCTTCCAAAAAAATTAAAACTCAGAATTTAATGTTAAATTCACTCGACGCGGAACAACTGCAGCTCACAGCTCAGTATCACAATCCCAAACAAGCTCTATTGATGAGGAATGTATGGATGAGGTCCCCCAGTTACATTAGCCGTGGCGCCATCTAGTGTTCCAACTATGGTGGTCATTCCGAGTTGTTCGCTCAATATTTTTTTCCCGCAACGGAGCGATTAGTTGCTAATGCGCATGCGCAATGTCCGCAGTGCGACTGCGCCAAGTAAATTTGCTATGCAGTTAGGTAATATACTCACGGCATTACAAGGTTTTTTCTACGTTCTGGTGATCGTAATGTGATTGACAGGAAGTGGGTGTTTCTGGGCGGAAACTGGCCGTTTTATGGGAGTGTGTGAAAAAACGCTACCGTTTCTGGGAAAAACGCGGGAGTGGCTGGAGAAACGGGGGAGTGTCTGGGCGAACGCTGGGTGTGTTTGTGACGTCAAACCAGGAACGAAACTGACTGAACTGATCGCAATGGCAGAGTAAGTCTCGAGCTACTCAGAAACTCTATTCGCAATTTTGAGAATCTTTCGTTCGCAATTTTGATAAGCTAAGATTCACTCCCAGTAGGCGGTGGCCTAGCGTGTGCAATGCTGCTAAAAGCAGCTTGCGAGCGAACAACTCGGAATGAGGGCCTATGTGTAAAGGCAGGTTTCCAGTATTCACTATATATGGTGGTAGGAAATATTAAGGTACATTCACCAACCATTCTCCTGTCCGTATCTCTGCACACACTGTTACAACTGATCTCAGAACATGTCTTTTGTATTTTAGGTCCTTACGTTGCGCTGGTGATGTCCAAGCAGCCTTTCCTCTGCAGGAACTGATGGAGGTCCCCGCCACTTGCATAATCCATACCCAGGAATAGATGTTTCTGTTTGATTGAACAAACACAATAGTCACATAGTTATTTATGGAAAATAATAAATCCTGAGGCTACTGGTCTAATAAGAAGAACACCATACCGGGGTCTGGAATGCAAGGTGAGCATGAATGAGGAAAGGACTACCAGACGCAACCTCCAGCACCCTGCGCTCCACCAACACCTCCTCCCGGTCCTCCAACGGCAGATCTTTCTTTCTAATGATCTTCACAGCCAGTTGCAGACCAGTGACAGAGTCCTCAGCCAACACGACCTAGAGGAAGAGACGTACACAAGTTATCATTACATGTCATTACCTCTAGAAGCACCCAGGTAGCTAAATAACTTTAGAGGGAAGTGGACGCGTATGCAGCAGAGCTGTAGTGGGACACATCTGCAGTTCAACAATGGGATGGCAATCATGAATTGAGAGAGAAGTCCATGAGCTGGGCATTTCCTTCTGGGAAAGGGTCAAGTTAGGAGCTATATGTTCATGATTCCTCCACTACTACAAGATCTGAGACACATAATTGATCCCTGACTTAAGTTTTATAACCACAGTCACATGACTTACCTTCCCGAAGTTGCCCTGGCCGAGCTCATACAAGAAGGACAGCCTCTTGATGTATATAGAGGCTGTATCGCCATGGCCAGGGCCAGCTTCCTGATCACCACTTCCTCCTTATGGGGACAAAAAAAAAATGAACAATGTAACAATTATTCAGAGTTAGATGCAGTTATGTAACAGTAATGCAGTTATTATACTGTTGCGCCAGGGTTAAAACTGGGCAGAACTGAGTTCCATCACCTGTAGACAATATGAGAGTGGGTTGGAGGGATACAGAGAGGCGGGGAAGCTGCTGGAGGGGCTCTGGGCATGAAGCTGCTGCAGGGACATGAGCAGTGAATTGCTGGAGTGACAGAGGCAGAAACGTGTATAAAGAGCACTACTGTGGGCTTTATGTGTATAAGGGGCACTACTAGTGTGGGCATTATATATATATAAGGGGCTTTACTATGGGCCTTATGCTATTGTGAGGCATAATTTGAAATGGTACTTTTGTGTGACTATGCCCCTTCCTCCTGAGACCACACCCTTCACACATTTATATATATATATATATATATATAAATATATATATATATATATATATAAGTAAATGTGTGGTAGGTGGTGGGGGGGGTTGAGTTTCACGACCTCTCCAGGACCTCTGGACCACTTTAAACCCTGCTGTTGTATACACCACAGTGATCATACAAACACAGCCATACAGAGGTAAGTGGGTCATCAATTGCAATGGAAGATATATTATTATATTATGATATCATACTATTAACCATACTTTCCTACTCTTCTGGAAGCTGTGGGAGGCTCCCATTCTTTGGGGTAGCCCCCCGCACCCCCGAAAGAGTAGGCAGGTCTGCCGCATCCTTCTCGCATCCTAGTGATGCGGGCAGGATGGAGAGATACTCTCCTGAGTTTGCGGGTCCGTGGAGTGGGGAAGGGCTTAAAATGAAGCAAATTGCGTCATTTTAGCCCTGCCTCCTTCACGCAGACCCACGAATCGCGGCATTTTCCGGATGTGGGGGTGGGGCTTGATGGTGTCACAGCCCGGCCCCACCCCCCGAAGTCTCCTGCAGCGTCTTCTCTCCAGGCTTCTCCCGAAGAGGAGACATTCAAAGTAGGTAAGTATGCTATTAACTAATTTATTCAAGACAGAAAATTGTATTGTTGCAACTGAGAAACATTAAATAAATAAATAAATTAGCTTTTATGTAACCTTTTTAAATTCAGTTAATGATTTTCAGTTTTAATCCCATATTATATATCTGAAGCAACTCTTTGGCCCTTCCTGCAACATATTTACTCTTTCTATAGGTGGGAGTAAAGGAGGGCCTAGTCACAGATCCAGTGGCGGATTGGGATGGAAAACCAGCCCGGGAAATGTCTGGACGCAGCCCTAATGGTCCGAGGTATTTTGCAGCAGTTGGGCCTGTAACATCATGCTATATCACTACACAGCCCTTCCCTGGTGTACATCTACGTGCCCTAATGTGCAATGTGATCACCACTGGGATGTATCTGCGGTGCAACTCAGACAGAAAACACCCTCTACTGCACGCAACATCCCCCCTGGTCACACTCAGATCAGGCCATAATGCTGTATACTATGCCATAGTGGTGCTTACTATATAACACCTCCTACTGTGTCCCATGTCACCCCTGGTCACACTCAGATCAGGCCCATAATGCTGTATACTATGCCATAGTGGTGCTTACTATATAATACCTCCTACTGTGTCCCACATCACCCCTAGTCACACTCAGATCAGGCCCATAATGCTGTATACTATGCCATAGTGGTGCCTACTATATAATACCTCCTACTGCGTCCCACATCCCCCCTGGTCACACTCAGATCAGACCCATAATGCTGTATACTATGCCATAGTGGTGCTTACTATATAACACCTCCTACTGTGTCCCATGTCACCCCTGGTCACACTCAGATCAGGCCCATAATGCTGTATACTATGCCATAGTGGTGCTTACTATATATCACCTCCTACTGCGTCCCACATCACCCCTGGTCACACTCAGATCAGGACATAATGCTGTATACTATGCCATAGTGGTGCTTACTATATAACACCCCCTACTGCATCCTACATCACCCCTGGTCACACTCAGATCAGGACATAATGCTGTATACTATGCCATAGTGGTGCTTACTATATAACACCTCCTACTGTGTCCCACATCACCCATGGTCACACTCACATCAGGCCATAATGCTGTATACTATGCCATAGTGGTGCTTACTATATAACACCTCCTACTGTGTCCCACATCACCCCTGGTCACACTCAGATCAGGCCATAATGCTGTATACTATGCCATAGTGGTGCTTACTATATAACACCTCCTACTGTGTCCCACATCACCCCTGGTCACACTCAGATCAGGCCCATAATGCTGTATACTATGCCATAGTGGTGCTTACTATATAATACCTCCTACTGCGTCCAACATCACCCCTGGTCACACTCAGATCAGGCCCATAATGCTGTATACTATGCCATAGTGGTGCTTACTATATATCACCTCCTACTGCGTCCCACATCACCCCTGGTCACACTCAGATCAGGACATAATGCTGTATACTATGCCATAGTGGTGCTTACTATATAACTACTGTGTCCCACATCCCCCCTGGTCACACTCAGATCAGGAACATAATACTGTATACTATGCCATAGTGGTGCTTACTATATAACACCTCCTACTGTGTCCCACATCACCCCTGGTCACACTCAGATCAGGCCATAATGCTGTATACTATGCCATAGTGGTGCTTACTATATAACACCTCCTACTGTGTCCCACATCACCCCTGGTCACACTCAGATCAGGCCCATAATGCTGTATACTATGCCATACTGGTGCTTACTATATATCACCTCCTACTGTGTCCCATATCACCACTGGTCACACTCAGATCAGGACATAATGCTGTATACTATGCCATAGTGGTGCTTACTATATAACACCTCCTACTGTGTCCCACATCCCCCCTGGTCACACTCAGATCAGGCCCATAATGCTGTATACTATGCCATACTGGTGCTCACTATATAACACCTCCTACTGTGTCCCATATCACCACTGTTCACACTCAGATCAGGCCCATAATGCTGTATACTATGCCATAGTGGTGCTTACTATATAATACCTCCTACTGCGTCCCACATCCCCCCTGGTCACACTCAGCTCAGGCCATAATGCTGTATACTATGCCATAGTGGTGCTTACTATATAACACCTCCTACTGTGTCCCATATCACCACTGTTCACACTCAGATCAGGCCCATAATGCTGTATACTATGCCATAGTGGTGCTTACTATATAATACCTCCTACTGCGTCCCACATCCCCCCTGGTCACACTCAGCTCAGGCCATAATGCTGTATACTATGCCATAGTGGTGCTTACTATATAACACCTCCTACTGTGTCCCATATCACCACTGTTCACACTCAGATCAGGCCCATAATGCTGTATACTATGCCATAGTGGTGCTTACTATATAACACCTCCTACTGTGTCCCACATCCCCCCTGGTCACACTCAGATCAGGCCCATAATGCTGTATACTATGCCATAGTGGTGCTTACTATGTAACACCTCCTACTGTGTCCCACATCACCACTGGTCACACTCAGATCAGGCCCATAATGCTGTATACTATGCCATAGTGGTGCTTACTATATAACACCTCCTACTGCGTCCCACATCCCCCCTGGTCACACTCAGATCAGGCCATAATACTGTATACTATGCCATAGTGGTGAATACTATATAACACCTCCTACTGTGTCCCATATCACCACTGGTCACACTCAGATCAGGCCCATAATGCTGTATACTATGCCATAATGGTGCTTACTATATAATACCTCCTACTGCGTCCCACATCACCCCTGGTCACACTCAGATCAGGCCCATAATGCTGTATACTATGCCATAATGGTGCTTACTATATAATACCTCCTACTGCGTCCCACATCCCCCCTGGTCACACTCAGATCAGGCCATAATGCTGTATACTATGCCATAATGATGCTTACTATATAATACCTCCTACTGCGTCCCACATCACCCCTGGTCACACTCAGATCAGGCCCATAATGCTGTATACTATGCCATAATGGTGCTTACTATATAATACCTCCTACTGCGTCCCACATCCCCCCTGGTCACACTCAGATCAGGCCATAATGCTGTATACTATGCCATAGTGGTGCTTACTATATAACACCCCCTACTGCGTCCCACATCACCCCTGGTCACAATCAGATCAGCCCATAATGCTGTATACTATGCCATAGTGGTGATTACTATATAACACCTCCTACTGTGTCCCATATCACCACTGGTCACACTCAGTTCAGGCCCATAATGCTGTATACTATGCCATAGTGGTGATTACTATATAACACCTCCTACTGTGTCCCATATCACCACTGGTCACACTCAGTTCAGGCCCATAATGCTGTATACTATGCCATAGTGGTGATTACTATATAACACCTCCTACTGCGTCCCACATCACCCCTGGTCACACTCAGATCAGCCCATAATGCTGTATACTATGCCATAGTGGTGCTTACTATATAACACCTCCTACTGTGTCCAACATCCCCCCTGGTCACACTCAGATCAGGCCATAATGCTGCATACTATGCCCTAGTGGTGCTTACTATATAACAACTCCTACTGTGTCCCACATCCCCCCTGGTCACACTCAGATCAGGCCCATAATGCTGTATACTATGCCATAGTGGTGCTTACTATATAACACCTCCTACTGTGTCCCACATCACCCCTGGTCACACTCAGATCAGGCCCATAATGCTGTATACTATGCCATAGTGGTGCTTACTATATAACACCTCCTACTGTGTCCCACATCACCCCTGGTCACACTCAGATCAGGCCCATAATGCTGTATACTATGCCATAGTGGTGCTTACTATATAACACCTCCTACAGCGTCTCACATCACCCCTGGTCACACTCAGATCAGGCCATAATGCTGTATACTATGCCATAGTGGTGCTTACTATATAACACCTCCTACTGTGTCCCACATCCCCCCTGGTCACACTCAGATCAGGCCCATAATGCTGTATACTATGCCATAGTGGTGCTTACTATATAACACCTCCTACTGTGTCCCACATCCCCCCTGGTCACACTCAGATCAGCCCATAATGCTGTATACTATGCCATAGTGGTGCTTACTATATAACACCTCCTACTGTGTCCCACATCCCCCCTGGTCACACTCAGATCAGGCCCATAATGATGTATACTATGCCATAGTGGTGCTTACTATATAATACCTCCTACTGTGTCCCACATCACCCCTGGTCACACTCAGATCAGGCCATAATGCTGTATACTATGCCATAGTGGTGCTAACTATATAACACCTCCTACTGTGTCCCATATCACCCCTGCTCACACTCAGATCAGGCCCATAATGCTGTATACTATGCCATAGTGGTGCTTACTATATATCACCTCCTACTGCGTCCCACATCACCCCTGGTCACACTCAGATCAGGCCCATAATGCTGTATACTATGCCATAGTGGTGCTTACTATATAACACCTCCTACTGTGTCCCATATCACCCCTGCTCACACTCAGATCAGCCCATAATGCTGTATACTATGCCATAGTGGTGCTTACTATATAACACCTCCTACTGTGTCCCACATCCCCCCTGGTCACACTCAGATCAGGCCCATAATGATGTATACTATGCCATAGTGGTGCTTACTATATAATACCTCCTACTGTGTCCCACATCACCCCTGGTCACACTCAGATCAGGCCATAATGCTGTATACTATGCCATAGTGGTGCTAACTATATAACACCTCCTACTGTGTCCCATATCACCCCTGCTCACACTCAGATCAGGCCCATAATGCTGTATACTATGCCACAGTGGTGCTTACTATATAACACCTCCTACTGTGTCCAACATCACCCCTGGTCACACTCAGATCAGGCCCATAATGCTGTATACTATGCCATAGTGGTGCTTACTATATAACACCTCCTACTGCGTCCCACATCACCCCTGGTCACACTCAGATCAGGCCCATAATGCTGTATACTATGCCATAGTGGTGCTTACTATATAATACCTCCTACTGTGTCCCACATCACCCCTGGTCACACTCAGATCAGGCCCATAATGCTGTATACTATGCCATAGTGGTGCTTACTATATAACACCTCCTACTGCGTCCCACATCACTCCTGGTCACACTTAGATCAGGCCCATAATGCTGTATACTATGCCATAGTGGTGCTTACTATATACAGGCCTGACAACACAGGGGGACAAAGGGGGCACCCATACAGGGCCCCTGAGGTTCAGGGATACAAAAAAAAAATGGGCCTGCAGTGTCAATATTGCTTGTTAAACTGTGGTGTGCTCCAACTGCTCAATTTAAGTAAGAAATCAATTAAATGCCCCCCTACCCCCCCCCCCCCTCGACCCATAAACTATCCCTAATGCCTTAACACGAAAGAGCAGACTGGATGAGCAATGTGGTTCTTATCTACAGTAAAATTCTATGTCTCTATGTATATGGGGGGTCATTCCGAGTTGATCGCTAGCTGCCGCTGTTCGCAGTGCAGCGATCAGGCTAAAAAGTGGCATTTCTGCACATACGTATGCACCACAATGTGCACGTGCGACGTACAGGTACAATGAGCATCGTGGGTTTGCACAGAGTCTAATGAACATTCCTGTCGCACGGCCGAACGCAGGAAGATAGACATGAAGTGGGCGTTTCTGGGTGGCAACTGACCGTTTTTAGGGAGTGTTTGGAAAAAACGCAGGCGTGGCTGGGCGTTCGCTGGGCGGGTGTGTGACGTCAAAAGCCGTCCCTCTGTCGTTAGAATCAACGCACGCGAAGAGTAACTAAAGGGCTGGTCTTGTTTTGCACAAAAAAGATTTTGCAGGCGCTCTGCTGCACATGCGTTCACACTTCTGCAAAGCGAAAATACACTCCCCGGTGGGCGGTGACAATGCGTTTGCGCGGCTGCTAAAAACGGCTAGCGAGCGATCAACTCGGAATGACCCCCATGGTGTATTGCAAGAAAACATCTGCGAATCCAACGTTACCGCAAGTGCGGCATATATCTGCACTTAAGGAATGCGAACAACTCCCTAATTGAATTCAGCCCTATGAATAGAGGTTGTTCCATAGGCATCGATTCCGAGGGTTGTCCCGGCCCGAGCACCCACGAAAAATTATGAGCACCCACGCTCGGTCCCGGGGCCATAGGCGTGCGCACAGGCAGTGCCATTTCCACCTACCATGGCACTTTTCCCCTGTCCTGACTGCTCCCCCTTCTCTCTGTCATAGTACTCTGCTTGGGAGGCGGAGTTTAGCAGAATGATGTGTTTGCATCTTGACGTTACGACACAATGCGTCATTTTGCAAAACTCTGTCCCCCAAGTGGAGTACTATAACAGGGATGAGAGGGAGCGAGCAGGCGGGCAGGGGAGCTGGGGGCAGGTGGGCTGGCTGGCTGTGGCTGGCTGTACACACCCCTGACAACAAGCATTACCCCTGGCAAATAGCATTACACACCCCTAGCAACTAGCATTACACACCCCTGGCAACTAGCATTACCCCAACAAGCCTGGATCCCAGAGCATGAAACCCCTGGCAATGAGCAAGACACCCAGCCCATGAAACCCCTGGCAACAAGCATGACACCCAGTGCATGAAACCCCTGGCAACGAGCACAACACCCAGCATGTGAAACCTGGTAATCTAAAAGTAATTAGAAGCTTTTACTGTAGGGCATAATGTATCATGGGCATTGCGTTGTGTGGCATAATATGGTGTAAGGGGCATTACTGTGTGGGGCTTAATATGGTGAAATTTATTTTTTCCTCTGTGCTGGCAGAGGTCTGTTGGTGCAGGGTCAAAAACAGGGGTTTAAGGTAGTCTTTTCCTTCCTGGGAGGTCACGCCCATCTTAGCAAGACCACACCCATTTTTATCAAGGCCACGCCCCTCACAGCGAGAGTCACAGGCTTCAGCACCCACCAGCAAAAACATAAATCGACACCTCTGGTGTGATCCGTGTGCATCAGTCACAGAAAGGGTTAATCTCTGCAGCTTGTCATATACATTACATTGTTGCTATTTTAGCTGGGAGCTGCACACCAGAGACAGTTGGGTCGACTCAACTTAAGTCGACAGTCATTGGATCGACCATGGAAGGTCGACAGGGACAAGAGGTCGACATGGTCGACAGGTCAAAAGGTCAACATGGGTTTTTGGACTTTTTATGGTGTCGTTTTCTTCGTAAAGTGACGGGGAACCCCAATTAGTGCACCGTGTCCCCTTGCATGGCTTGCTTCGTTCGCCATGGTTCGGGCAAGGTGCCTCGCTGCGCTCGGCATAAGTTACCGTTCTTAATTGTAGTGCACGTGGATCATCAAGTATCAAAAAGTCCAAAAAGTGAAGAAAAAAAAGGTGAAAAACTCATGTCGACCCTTTGACCTGTCGACCTAGTACAGGTCGACCTAATGACCATGTGGACCTATTGACCATGTCGACCTAATGTATGTCGACCTTCAGTGGTCGACCTAATGACTGTTGACCTAACGACTGTATACCCCACAGACCAGCTGCAGTAATTACTATTATACATAACACAGCCAACACTTCTATATGCAGTGCACACTATATGGTGGCTATAGAAGGGGCGCTTACTATATAACACCTTGCTGAAAACTCGTTTTTGGAATTAAATGGGACCAATCGCTATTTAACAAGGCTAATAGCGCTGCTAATTAGCAGCGCTATTTGCCTTTCATATTCCCCATACCTCGGCCATGTAAACTGTATTTAAGAACAAGCGCTATTTCGGAAATAGCGCTCGCTTACCTGAAATGGCCTTGTCTGCTCCGAGCAGACGTTAGGACACTGCTGCAGTGGAGTCCGTCCTGCGCTCCGGCTCTCCCCGCCCACAGCAATCCCGGCATGCATCACGCCTGCCGGGTTGCTATAGAGACAGGAAGCCTGATGAGTCCCAAATGGCCGCCGCGTCCGGAAATCACTACTGCGCATGTGCCGGAAATTAGCATATTCCGGCATATGCGCAGACTCTCCCTACACAGATCACTCGTCAGTGCTGATATAAGGTAAACATCAGCACTGACGCGGCAAATACCGCATTCGCTCGCTGTGGCATAGGCTCTTCTTAAATAGAAGAGCGTGATGCCACTATACCACGGCGGGGGAAAACGGTATTTTGCGCTACACTTTTAACTGCATGATAAATGGGGGCCCTTATACCCTTTTATGCCCTGGAAGAGCAGCACAGCAAGAAGAACCTCCGTTAGTGGGAACTTAAGAGAATAGATACAAACAAAAATGTCCAGAGTACGCTCAATTTATGATGCTGTTTGAGAGTGTCTCAATTCAGTTTCCTTCAGAAGTCTTTCCAACAGTCCTTAGCTCTCTTTGGGTTCTTCCTACTTGCAGCCTGGAAGTATACCCTCTCACCAAGAAAACATATCACCCAGAAAAGGATTTGTAGTAAGAATTATTGTATTCAATTCCTTTAAACATATCTTTCTTAAGGAAACTGAATTGAGACACTCTCAAAAAGTATCATAAGTTGAGCGTACTCTGGACATTTTTGTTTATATATATATATATATATATAAATAAAGGAGCCTAGACCATACACTTTCTAATGGTTAGCCAAGCCTCTGTGTTGGCTGGCCGCACCCCCTTTGGAGGCTGGCCACATCCCTAATCATGGGCCCCTATCACTGTATTCCGCCAGTGGGCAATTCACGCCCCAGTCTGACACATATTTAAATTTGTCATTTTAGTTTCGTATCCTGTTGTTATAATGTAAGTGGGGGCCACAACTGATTACCTTGGATAGAATGAATACTTATTTCATAAAGAGACGTAATAAATCAGTATTACATATTTCCATATTTCCCACCAGTTCTAGGACTGTTCACAGTTTTCATAGGCCAGAAGGTGCATTATTTGTGAGAGGAGGTATATATGATTCCCATGGTATATTGGGGTAATATGGGTGGAGAAGGCCGAGGCCCAATTCTCCATGGTTTGTTGTTGTGAGGTAATACTCCTATTTTCTCTTATTTGGAGCATTTTCACCAAAGATGCGACACAGTCTTCCCTCAGATAATTATTTCAATCTATAAAAGTACGCATATGGGAAGATCCCAATACTTTCATTATGCCAAAATCAGTACAGGACAGACACCTTATCTTCACGCTAAGGTTATGGAATGGCAGGTTACATTTAATATATATAAAATCAGCAAAAGATGAAACAAAGAAATACAGCAGCAGGTGACAGGCTACATTAGTACAGCTAATATGTATCAGAAGCAGACAGCATGTCATCTAATGATCTAATAAAACCAAGGGTAGGGCCTGTAGTACTCTGACAATTAATACAGATAATAAAGAAAGGTAGCCCGTTGACAGGTTATCTCTATAATATTTAAATACTGACAATCCTAATAGTTGTCATGTCTGAGAAATTGATTTGGCCATACCTGCTCGTTCCTGACTCCCACAGTCACCATGTTCCTTCTGTATGTCATCTCCAGATGTTCTCCTACTCTTGCCATCTGCATCTTTCCTGCTGTTAATACAACTCTTTTCAACCTTTCCCTGTATCCTCCTGCTCTTAGCGCTCTTTCTGTTAATATTATCCTGCCCATCATCAGAGCTTATCACAATGTAGCCATCCTCCAGCCTATGGACACCATGTCCTCTCTGTATGTCCTCTCCAGATGTTCTCCTTCTCTTCCTGTCTGCAATTTTTCTGCTGTTAATACAACTCTCCTCAACCTTGCCCTGTCTCTTCCTGCTCTTATCGTACTTTTGGTTGGTATTTTCCTGGCTGCCATCATCTGAGCTGATCACAATGCAGCCATCCTCCATACGCAAACTCCTTTTGCTACCTACTTTATTGGACTTAGTAGATGTCCTCCTTCTGGCCCTCTTGATAGACCCAGGCTCTTCCAAACTGTCAAAAATACGTCTCTTCTTTAATACTGGCATCTTCTCTCTTCTCTTATCAGCGATAAACTCCTCCTCATCCGAGCTCTTGGCTTCCTCCAGATGTGAGGCCATCTCTCCTGACCATCCAGCTGCTGCTCTGACTTTCAACTGCCACTAACTGCCACTAACTAGCAGTGTTGCTATAGCAACAGGTCATGTGATGCCAATATGGCAGCCACTGATGGCACCATCTATGATTTACCAGTCATCCCATCAGCACTGATGCCTGTCTCATGCAGTTGCCCTGTAACTGATGCTTTATTGTATGAAAATGAGTTGTTATTGTTTTCGGAGCATCAGATCAGATTGGCCAATGTTTCCACAGAATAAACCATACACTTTTCTAGGTGGCCCCAATGTATCTGCTATAAAATACCCAGTGATTTCTACAGATGGGTGACTGTGGAGAGTCATGGGCACCTAATGTCTTTATTACAAGGACATATGGTTACTTATCCAAAGAAGTATACAGTACTTACATATCACCAACACATCTAAGCCTGTGCTATGCATGTGACCAGTAGGTATTGCCGTAGCTAAACATGTACATACAGAAACTTACATGTAAACCGTAAACTTTATTTCTGCCCATGTACATAGTATAATAAGATACACTGGCATACTGATAAATGTCATTATTATAGATCAGAAGTTGCTGAATAGATGCACATGTATATTTGTTAGGTGCAATGATAATACAGGTAGTAACATAGTAACATAGTATTTGAGGTTGAATAGAGGCAAATTGCCCATCGTGTTCAACCTGTTTTAAGTTATGATGATTTTACATACTTGCTAAATAATGTTTTATGACTAGTTAGCTACTATAACTCATGTTACCCCCGAATTAACCACGTTGATATTTTAAGTATTATAACCTTGGATAGCTTTTTCATTCAGAAATGTATCCATTCCTTTTTTAAATCCAATTACAGAGTCCGCTATAACCACCTTCCCTGGCAGGGAATCCACATCCTGATTGCCCTAACAGTGAAGAACTCTTTCCTCCGTTGCGTTCGGAACTTTCTCTCCTCCAGTCGCAGCGAGTGCCCACGTGTCCTAAACTGTGTTCTTTTAATAAATAATTCCTCTGATAACTCTTTGTGATGTCCCTTTACATATTTGAAGATATTAATAATATCTCCTTTTAGGCACCTCTTTTCTAGTGTATACATATTCAGCCTAGTAAGTCTTTCCTTATAGTCCAGTCCCTCTAGGCCTTTAATAAATTTAATATCTCGCCTTTGAACACTTTCGAGTTCACTGATGTCTTTTTTATACAATGGCGCCCAAAACTGAACACAATATTCCAGGTGCGGACGTACCAATGCCTTATACAGCGGCATGATTACATCTGAGTCCCTTGTCTCAATTCCCCTTTTTATGCACGCTAGCACCTTACTTGCCTTCTTTACTGCGTTTTGACATTGTGTATGGTTATTAAGCCTATTATCAATGAATACCCCCAAATATTTTTCCAACTCTGTTTCTCTAGGCGTTCCCCATTTAATATGTAGGATGCAAGTTTGTTTTTAGTCCCAAAATGCATAACCTTGCATTTGTCTGTATTGAACCTCATTTTCCATTTAGACGCCCAGAGTTCAAGTTTAGATAGATCATTCTGCAAGGACTACACATCCAATTCTGAACTAATTACCTTACACAGTTTAGTATCATCTGCAAAGATTGACACTGTGCTTTCCAGGCCTATTTCTAGGTCATTGATAAATATGTTGAACAGTTGTGGTCCAAGTGCGGACCCTTGTGATATTCCACTGACTACTGGGGACCAGGTTGAGGACTTCCCGTTAACCACTACTCGCTGTACCCTGCTATCCAACCAGCTGCTTATCCATGTGCAAATAGTTTTTCCTAGGCCAATCTCCTTTAATTTGATCATCAGTCTCCAGTGAGGAACTGTATCGAAGGCCTTTGCAAAATCTAGGAAGACCACATCCACTGCTTTTCCTTGATCAAGATTATTGCTCACTTCCTCGTAGAAGCTAATTAAGTTAGTCTGACATGACCTGTCCCTCACAAACCCATGCTGGTTCTTGCTAATAATCCTAGAGGACTTTAGATACTCCTGTATGACTTCCCTTAGAATTCCTTCCAATATTTTCCTCACTATAGATGTTAAACTAACTGGTCTGTAGTTTCCCGGAAGATTTTTGGATCCCTTTTTAAATAATGGCACTACCTCAGCTATACGCCAATCCTTCGGTACCATGCCTGATCTAATTGAACTATTGAAAATCAAGTATAGGGGTCGTGCTAGTTGTGAACTAAGCTCCATAAGAACTCTAGGGTGAAGTCCATCAGGACCAGGTGATTTATTAATCTTAATTTTGCTTAGTCTCTCCCGAACTACTTCTTCGCTTAAACAAGTATCTAACCATGAATCATTACTGTCACAATTGTTATGCTCTACTCCCACCATCAGTTCTTCACTGGTTAATACTGATGAAAAGAATTTGTTTAGTATTTCCGCTTTTATTTCGTCATTATTTATCAATTCTCCTAATTCATCTTTTAATGGACCTATATTCTCCTTTTTTAACCTTTTACCGTTTATGTATTTAAAAAACTTTTTAGGATTGGTTTTACTCTTTATAGCGATTTGCTTTTCATTTTCCATTTTAGCTGCTCTTATTGCTTTTTTGCTTTTCTTATTACACTCCTTGTAATACTTGAAAGACTCCTCCTTTCCATTAGATTTAAATGCTTTGAAAGCTGCTTTTTTTTTATAAATTTTTGCCTTAACCTTCTTGTTAAGCCACATCGGTTTGAGTTTAATACTCCTGCGGTTACTGCCCATGGGAATAAAGTTATGAATATTGCTATCTAGCAACCCTTTTAAAACATCCTACATTTCCGAAGTGTTATTTGTTATTAAACAGAACCTCCCACTCTATGTCTTTAAGTGCACATCTAAGCATACTGAAATTAGCCTTCCTAAAGTTAAAAGTTTTGGTGGAACCCCTGTAGCTATGTTTCCTGAAACTGATGTCGAATGTGATCATATAGTGATCACTGTTACCCAAAGTCTCCCCAACTTTAGTGTTTGATATAATGTCCACATTATTAGTAATTACTAGATCCAGGGTAGTTTTACCCCTAGTTGGGTCCTCGACTAATTGAGACAAGTAGTGATCCCTAATCATATTTAAGAACCTGCTGCCCCTCACATTAGCACATGAATCGTTACTCCAGTTTATATCCGGGTAATTAAAATCCCCAATGACAAGGATGTCCCCCAATCCCGCAGCCGTTTTGATTTGCTGCAATAGTTGTTTTTCCTCATGTATGCTAATATCCGGCTATTTGTAGCACGTGCCTATGACTAGTTTTTTTGCATCAATACCCCCACTTGAGATTTCTACCCATAGTGACTCCACATTATCGCCAGTCTCCTCATAGATAACCTCCTTTAGGTATAGTTTAAGTGATGGTTTAACATAAAGACATACACCTCCTCCTCTTTTGTTAGCCCTGTCCCTCCTAAAAAGAGAATACCCCTCCAAGTTAGCAACCAGGTCGTGAGAGTCGTCCCACCATGTTTCCGTAATACCTATAATGTCATACTGAGCCTTTGATGCTAACAATTCCAATTCCCCCATTTTACCTGCTAGACTTCTTGCGTTTGCAAGCATACATTTTAGTTTATCGGTTCCTTTATTTGTTTGTATTCCTAAAGATTTCCCATCCTGGTTAACTAGTGCATCCGTAGAGTTACTGATACAGACTGTCCTTCTCGCTCCCTCTCCAACCCCACCGTACTTAGTATTGCCCACCTTACTTTTCTCTTTGGTCAACCCAATGTTCCCAACTAAAATCACCGCCCTGACATAAGTATTTTCCCATAAGTACCGTACAACATTTTCTATAGTCTGTAATGATGACACATAATTGTTATTATTTAATACTTTAGCAATACCTTTCTTAACACCCTTAATAGAACCCATGTAAATACCCTTACTGGCTGCACTTTCCCTCCCCCCTTCTCCACCCCCATTTATCTCACTACCACCATCCCTACTATACCCGCTGCATGACCCATAGTTTCTAGCTAAACCCTCCCCCCAGGCTCATAGTTTAAAAGCTCCTCCAACCTACTAACCATCCTACCCCCCAGCACCGCAGCCCCTTCCTCATTCAGGTGCAATCCGTCACGAGAAAAAAGATGGCGCCTGACTGAGAAGTCCGCCCAGTGTTCCAAGAACACAAACCCCTCTTTCCTACACCAGTTTCTCAGCCACACATTTACCTCCCTAATCTCCCTCTGTCTTCCTGGGCTAGCGCGTGGCACTGGTAATATTTCGGAGAAAATTACCTTAGATGTCCTTTTTTTTAGTTTCTAGCCTAAGTCCCTATAATCTTTCTTAAGGACATCCCATCTACCACTAACTTTGTCGTTTGTGCCAACGTGCACCAAGACTGCCGGGCCTTTCCCAGCCCCTCCCAACAATCTATCTACCCGGTCCGCGATGTGCCGTACCCGAGAACCCAGGAGACAACAGACCATACGGCAATCACGGTAGCAGATTGCCCTATCTGCCTTCCTAATGATAGAGTCCCCTACCACCACCATCTGCCTGGGCACCTCTCTAGCTTTCATCCCATCTGAGCCAGAGGGAACACTCCTCCGGTTGCTAGAGGGAGCAGTCTCCTCCGGCTTCGTCATTTTGTCGCTATCATCCACCGAATCTTCGTCTAATCGGGCAAAGTTGTTCGGGTTTGATAGATCCGAGATGTCCCCCTCTTTTTCTCCCTTCTAACAGACTGTCACCAGCACTGTCGGCTCCTCTTCTATATGACAGGAGCCGGGTGCTGCAGCAGACTTTCACACTGCAGCGCTCGGCTCCTGTCACTGCGGAGGAGCCCACATTGTGATGTCACCCCTTCTAGGCGTCACACCCGGGTGCGGGCCGCACCCCCCGCACCCGGCTCGTGACGCCACTGTGCTGCAGCCCCACCTCTGTAACTGCCACTGGCAAAGAAGTTCAGGAACAGATCATTATGGGGGTAATTCCCAGTTGATTGCAGCAGGAATTTTGTTAGCAGTTGGGCAAAACCATGTGCACTGCAGGGGAGGCAGATATAACATGTGCAGAAAGAGTTAGATTTGGGTGGGTTATTTTGTTTCTGTGCAGGGTAAATACTGGCTGCTTTACTTTTACACTGCAAATTAGATTTCAGATTGAACACACCACACCCAAATCTAACTCTCTCTGCACATGTTAAATCTGCCTCCCCTGCAGTGCACATGGTTTTGCCCAACTGCTAACAAAATTCCTGCTGCGATCAACTTGGAATTACCCCCTTTGTACCTAATGGAATGAGTCATGTTGGGGGGCATGCAACAATGCAAAGAGCTCATCATGTTAGGCCACTTATCCACTGAAGTGTTTTTTTTAAATGCATTTTAAATGTTTTTTAAATTTTATGAAGTAACAAAATAGAAAAATGACTTAAATGGTAAATTAGAGATTTTTTGTTCAAGTGTTATCATACATATGAACATTTACTAGCGTTTCATTGCAGTGACATTTTTGGAACCCTGTTTGTAACATTTCTGTGACTTTCCACATTGCATTGGAAACCATACAAATGTTAGTAAAATTGAATGTAAAGATACATATCAAATGCAAATGAAATACTTTAGCATTTAATGGGTTTTTACTTGCATTAAACAGTGTATATACAGAAGAATGTCACTCTTACTTACTAAGACCAATATTCCCTGGTATTCAAACCAGGGGCATTTTGGGAGAGGAGGGGACCTGTGTGCAGCCTCCTTCACGGGCCCCCTCCTCTACAGCAGCAGTAGACTCTGGCATAATGCCAGAGACTACTGCGCATGCGCAGGTCTCCGGAAACATGGCGCCCGCGCCTTGTTCACGTGGACACCTCAAGTGCGCATGCGCAAATCACTCGGAAATGGCCGTGGCGGACATTTTCCGAGTGATCTGTACCCACACAGCAGGTCCTCCGTCGCGGGACTCAGAGGGGTAAGTATAATCTATGTGTGCGGTGTGTGCATTCTGGGCCCCCATGGACCGAGGGGCCCCGTATGCACTGCACACACTGCACCCATTATAAAAATGCCTACGATTCAAACATAAACAGCGATCGGCTGTATGAGCAAAGAAATCTTAATATCTTGGTGTTCAACCATAATAATAAAGGAATTGCATTGTATAATGCAAAAACAAATAAACTGTGAATCTTGTATAAATGAAAGTAGTATAGGCAATATTCCAGTATATCTTTCTAATAAAACATCCCCTCATTTGCTGTTAGAACAGCCTGAATTGGTTGGTAAAGCAATTAGTAAGGTGCAGGATCAGACTGGCCCACGGGGGAACAGGGGAAACCCCCCCAGCGGGCCCCACCTCTTCCTCCAGCGATCAGGTTCCAGACTGTGTACTTGAATTATACATTATACATATATTATATTATATTGCACAGGAATCTGGTGTCAAGGGCGTAGCTACCATAGGTGTAGGCAGTGCAGCTGCTATGGGGCCCTGAGCTGAGAGGGGCCCGCCTTCACTGTCAAAGTTACATGTGTTATATACATTTTTTGCTATTGGGTGGTACTGTACGTAGGGGTCCTTTCAAACTTTTTCCTTGGGGCCTGCAATATATCAAGGTATGCCCCTGGACCTGCTTATTGTAGTGTGGTATAAAATTAACTGTAGGGCATTTTAATGTTATATAATATGAACCGGGGCACTGTAATGAGGCACAATATGAACGGGGAGCACTATATACTGTAAAGTAATGTAAATTGGGGGTACTGTGTGGCATAATGTGTACTGTCAGCTCTGAAATGTGACATACTGTAGGGTGAACTTAATCACTTCTATGATTCATAAAAGAAACTAGGGCACTACTATGGGGCATAACATTAAATAAGGCTCTACTATGGTTAAGAAAATTAACTACTGTAGGACACTACTATAGGGCATAAAGTTGACAACTGCTGCAGAGAAGTGTCTCTCTAGAAGCATTGGGATGGGGGGTCCTTCAAAATGTTGCTATGGGGCCACAAAGTTCTGGCTACGCCCCTATCTGGTGTATTTTCTACAGGGCATTGCTGTTATGAATTTAGTACATTAGCATGCATACATAAGCCTATATATCAGAGGCAAATACAGGTTTTGCAAAGGGGGGGGTTTCCATAGAGGGGGTGGAGCCAAGCATAAGGGGGCAGAGATATATCTATATCTACATATATCTATATATAAATATATGTACACACATATACTGTGACATGCGGTGAGGTCAAAGTCTGGGGAGGCACTATATGTAGATAGAGATAGATAGATAGATAGATAGATAGATAGATAGATAGATAGATAGATAGATAGAGCTATCCCAATCCCCCAGCCCTCCACCACATGGCGGGTTCCACAGTTGCACTCACCAACAGTAACAGGGGTGGAGCTGGAGGTCGTGCACTGGAGGGAGAGCAGGGATACCACTAGCCCAGCCCACTGGAGCCTGGAGCAGCACACACAATACTGTAGCAGCCAGTAGCAGGATCCTGGCACTGGTGGTAAGAAGGGGACGTTCCGGACTCGGGAAGAAGACAGTGTGTCACCAGGCTAGCTCTCCAGCTCCATAGGAACCTGGTGGATGAAATGTGCACTACCGCTGCAGTTCCCCCTAGCCCCAGCCAGCTGCCAGCTCAGCCTGGTCAGCCATATTTTTCAATAGGAGGCAGCTGCAGTGTCACTGACACAACTCCTCCGTCTCTCATTCACCACCTGACACCCTAAAAATCAGACACCTACGTTAATGTATCAGTGGCGGGGGGATTTTTTAGGTACTCGGAAGCCCCCCTGCGTGCACTAGTCTATATATATATATATATATTTATATATATATTTTTTTATATATATCTATATATCTATATATATATATCTATATATATATATATCTCTATATATCTATCTATATATCTATCTATCTATATATATATATATATATATATATACTTATGAAGTAACCCCGGCACTCACTTGCTCCACAATGGGATGTATCTTGCTCCTGTGCCTTCCCCGTCCGGGGGTCCCCCTCCGGTGTATATGAACAAAGAAAAAAGAGGCGGCACTCCGAGTGCCGCCTCTTTTTTCTTTGTTTATATATATATATATATATTTATTTCTCTTACGTCCTAGAGGATGCTGGGGACTCCGTAAGGACCATGGGGTATAGACGGGCACCACAGGAGACATGGGCACTATAAAGAACTTTAGAATGGGTGTGCACTGGCTCCTCCCTCTATGCCCCTCCTCCAGACCTCAGTTAGATCCTGTGCCCAGAGGAGACTAGAGGCACTACAGGGGAGCTCTCCTGAGTTTCTCTGAAAAAAGAATTTTGTTAGGTTTTTTATTTTCAGGGAGCACTGCTGGCAACAGGCTCCCTGCATCGTGGGACTGAGGAAAGAGAAGCAGACCTACTTAAATGATAGGCTCTGCTTCTTAGGCTACTGGACACCATTAGCTCCAGAGGGAGTCGGAATGCAGGTCTCACCGTCGCCGTTCGTCCCGGAGCCCTGCCGCCGTCCTCCTCACAGAGCCGGAAGATAGAAGCCGGGTGAGTAGCAGAAGAAAGAAGACTTCAAAGGCGGCAGAAGACTTCGGTTCTTCAGTGAGGTAATTGCTCCCACATACACACACACAACAACGGGCACTGTAAGGGTGCAGGGCGCAGGGGGGGCGCCCTGGGCAGCAATTAATAGCCTCAAGGGACACTGGCAGCTGTACATATACTGCAGAGGCAGTATATTATTTATCCCCGCCAGGCTTTTTGATTGTTTGAGCGGGACCGAAGCCCGCCGCTGAGGGGGCGGGGCTTGATCCTCCAGCACTAACCAGCGCCATTTTCTCCACAGCACATGCAGAGAAGCTGGCTCCCCGGACTCTCCCCTGCTGAACACAGTGACAGAGGGCAAAAAGAAGGGGGGGGGAACTGTTTATTGGCGCAGTGAGTGTATATTATATAATTGTATAAAAGCGCTGTTTCTCTAGTAATTTGGTTTCCAGTGTAAGTTGGCGCTGGGTGTGTGCTGGCATACTCTCTCTCTGTCTCTCTCTAAAGGGCCTTGTTGGGGAACTGTCTCCATATATATATATCCCTGAGTGTGTGGGGGTGTCGGTACACGTGTGTCGGCATGTCTGAAGCGGAAGGCGCTTCTAAGGAGGAGGTGGAGCAGATGATTGTGGTGTCTCCGTCGGCAACGCCGACACATGATTGGATGGATATGCTGAATGTTTTAAATGCAAATGTGGCTTTGTTGCATAAGAGATTGGACAAAGCAGAGTCTAGGGATAATACAGGTAGTCAATCAATGGCTTTGACGGTGTCACAGGGCCCTTCAGGGTCTCAAAAACGTCCCCTGTCCCAAATAACAGACACTGATACAGACACGGATTCTGACTCCAGTGTCGACTACGAGGATGCGAGGTTACACCCAAGGGTGGCCAAGAGTATTCATTGTATGATTATTGCAATAAAAGATGTTTTGCATATCACGAATGACCCCTCTGTCCCTGACACGAGGGTATGCATGTTTAAAGAAAAGAAACCTGAGGTAACTTTTTCCTCATCCCATGAGCTGAACGAGTTATTTGAAAAGGCTTGGGAAACTCCAGACAAGAAGCTGCAGATTCCCAAAATAATTCTGATGGCGTATCCTTTCCCTACGAAGGACAGGTTACGGTGGGAATCCTCACCCAGGGTCGACAAGGCGTTAATGCGCTTGTCCAAAAAGGTAGTGCTACCGTCTCCAGACACAGCAGCCCTCAAGGATCCTGCTGATCGCAGACAGGAAACTACCTTAAAATCAATTTATACACATACAGGGACCTTGCTCAGACCGGCAATTGCGTCGGCTTGGGTTTGTAGCGCTGTAGCAGCTTGGACTGATACCTTGTCCGCTGACTTTGATACCCTAGATAGGGATACCATTTTATTGACCTTAGGTCACATAAAAGACGCAGTCTTGTATATGAGAGACGCTCAGAGAGACGTTGGTCTGCTAGGTTCGAGAGCCAACGCCATGGCGATTTCTGCTAGGCGAGCCCTGTGGACCTGCTAATGGTCGGGTGATGCCGACTCAAAGAAACATATGGAAGTTTTACCTTACAAAGGTGAGGATTTATTTGGGGAAGGTCTCGCAGACCTGGTTTCCACAGCTACCGCGGGTAAATCTACCCCTTTTTACCTTATGTTTCTCCACAGCAAAAGAAGAAAACACCGCAATATCAGATGCAGTCCTTTCGATCGCATAAGTCCAGAAGAGGTCGGGGTTCTTCCTTCCTTGCCAGAGGTAAGGGTAGAGGGAGAAACCTGCCGGCTACGGCTAGTTCCCAGGAACAGAAGTCCTCCCCTGCTTCTACTAAATCCACAGCATGACGCTGGGACTCCTCTGGGGGAGTCCGCCCCGGTGGGGGCACGTCTTCGACTCTTCAGCCACGTCTGGGTTCGGTCGGACGTGGATTCATGGGCATTGGAAATTGTATCCCAAGGCTACAAGCTGGAATTCGAAGATGTGCCTTCTCGCCGGTTTTTCAAATCGGCTTTACCAGCTTCTTCCCCAGACAGGGAGTTGGCTGCGATTCAAAATCTGTGTCAACAACAAGTGGTTGTCGAGGTTCCCCTAGTTCAACAGGGGAAGGGGTACTACTCAACCCTATTTGTGGTCCTGAAACCGGACGGTTCGTCAGACCCATTATAAATATAAAATCCCTAAACCTGTACTTAAAAAAATTCAAATTCAAGATGGAATCGCTCAGGGCGGTTATCTCCAGCTTGGAAGGGGGGATTTTATGGTGTCTCTAGACATAAAGGATACATACCTTCATGTCCCCATATATCCCCCTCATCAGGCATACCTGAGGTTCGCTATACAGGACTGTCATTACCAGTTTCAGACGTTGCCGTTTGGGCTTTCCACGGCCCCGAGGATTTTCACCAAGGTAATGGCGGAAATGATGGTGCTCCTGCGCCGACAGGGAGTCAACATAATCCCGTACTTGGACGATCTCCTGATAAAAGCGAGATCGAGAGGTCAGTTGCTGCGAAGCGTGTCACTCTCCCTGAGTGTGCTGCAGCAGCACGGCTGGATTCTGAATCTTCCAAAGTCGCAGTTGGTTCCAACGACTCGGCTATCTTTCTTGGGCATGATTCTGGACACAGGACAAAAGAGGGTTTTTCTCCCAGTGGAAAATGCCAAGGAACTCCAGAACATGGTCAGAGACCTGTCAAAACCGAAAAGAGTGTCAGTCCATCAATGCACTCGAGTTCTGGGGAAAATGGTGGCGTCCTACGAGGCAATCCCCTTTGGCAGGTTTCATGCGCGGACGTTTCAGTGGGACCTTCTGGACAAGTGGTCCGGGTCCCATCTTCAACTTCATCGAAAAATAAGCCTGTCCCCCAGGGCCAGGGTGTCTCTTCTGTGGTGGCTGCAGAGTGCTCACCTTCTAGAGGGTCGCAGGTTCGGCATTCAAGACTGGGTTCTGGTGACCACAGACGCGAGCCTCCGAGGATGGGGTGCAGTCACACATGGAAGAAATTTTCAGGGGATATGGTCAAGCCAGGAGGCTTGTCTACACATCAATGTACTGGAATTGAGGGCCATATACAACGGCCTTCGTCAAGCGGAGAATCTCCTTTGCGACCTACCGGTTCTTATTCAATCAGACAACGTCACAGCCGTGGCTCATGTAACCCGCTAAGGCGGGACAAGGAGCAGAGTGGCAATGGCGGAAGCCGCCAGGATTCTTCGCTGGGCGGAAAATTACGTAAGCGCTCTGTCAGCTGTATTCATTCCGGGGGTGGACAACTAGGAAGCAGACTTCCTCAGCAGACACGATCTCCATCCAGGAGAGTGTGGACTTCATCAAGAAGTTTTTGCAGAGATAACAGATCGTTGGGGACTTCCTCAAATAGACATGATGGCGTCACGCCTCAACAAGAAGCTTCGGAGGTATTGTGCCCGGTCAAGGGACCCTCAGGCAGTAGCAGTGGACTCCCTGGTGACACCGTGGGTGTTTCAGTCGGTCAATGTGTTCCCTCCTCTGCCACTCATCTCAAAGATATTGAAAATCATAAGACAAAAAAGAGTGCGGACAATACTCATTGTTCCAGATTGGCCTCAAAGGGCCTGGTATTCATATCTTCAGGAAATGAATCACAGAAGATCCGTGGCCTCTTCATCTCAGAGAGGACCTGTTGCAACAGGGGCCCTGCGTGTTCCAAGACTTACCGCGGTTACGTTTGACGGCATGGCGGTTGAACACCGAATCCTAGCTGGGAAAGGCATTCCGGAAGAAGTCATCCCTACTCTGATAAAGGCTAGGAAGGAGGTGACGGCGAAACATTATCACCGTATCTGGAGAAAGTATGTATCTTGGTGTGAGGCTAAGAATGCTCCGACGGAAGATTTCCATCTGGGCCGTTTTCTCCACTTTCTGCAGACAGGAGTGGATATGGGCCTTGAATTGGGCTCCATTAAAGTACAGATTTCGGCCCTATCGATTTTCTTTCAGAAGGAATTGGCGTCTCTTCCAGAAGTCCAGACTTTTGTAAAGGGAGTGCTGCACATGCAACCTCCTTTTGTACCTTCTGTGGCACCATGGGACCTTAACGTGGTGTTACAGTTCCTGAAACCTCACTGGTTTGAGCCCCTTCAAACAGTGGAATTAAAATTTCTCACTTGGACGGTGGTCATGTTGTTGGCCTTGGCGTCTGCAAGGAGGGTGTCTGAATTGGCGTCCTCAATTTTTGCCTAAGGTGGTTTCTTCATTTCATATGAACCAACCTATTGTGGTGCCGGTGGCTACGAGTGTTTTAGTTATTGCTTACATAAGGGTTATGTTTCAGTTTTGATCAGTCTCGGACTGATGCTGTTTTGTTCCATACTGTTAACAGGTTAATATGTTCTATGTTATACGGTGTAGATGGTGTGGGCTGGTATGAATCTTGCCCTTAGATTAACAAAATCCTTTCCTCGTACTGTCCATCTCCTCCGGGCACAGTTTCTCTAACTGAGGTCTGGAGGAGGGGCCTTGAGGGAGGAGCCAGTGCACACCCATTCTAAAGTTCTTTATAGTGCCCATGTCTCCTGCGGAGCCCGTCTATACCCCATGGTCCTTACGGAGTCTCCAGCATCCTCTAGGACGTAAGAGAAATATATATATATATATATATATATATATATATATCGACTAGTGCACGCAGGGGGGCTTCCGAGTACCTAGAAAATCCCCCCGCCACTGATACATTACCGTAGGTGTCTGATTTTTAGGGTGGCAGGTGGTGGCTGAGAGACGGAGGAGTTGTGCAGCTGCCTCCTATTGAAAAAGATGGCAGCATCTTTGGCTCTTGTCCTGTTTCTCCGCCGTGAGTGCCGCCTAAACAGATGTTATATGTTTGGGGAAGGAATTTTCCTCTGTTCAATTGGAGGGCACCGGTTTGCTTAATGGCCCTCATTCCGAGTTGATCGGTCGCAAGGCGAATTTAGCAGAGTTACACACGCTAAGCCGCCGCCTACTGGGAGTGAATCTTAGCTTCTTAAAATTGCGACCGATGTATTCGCAATATTGCGATTACTAACTACTTAGCAGTTTCAGAGTAGCTCCAGACTTACTCTGCCTGTGCGATCATTTCAGTGCTTGTCGTTCCTGGTTGACGTCACAAACACACCCAGCGTTCGCCCAGGCACTCCCACCGTTTCTCCGGCCACTCCTGCGTTTTTTCCGGAAACGGTAGCGTTTTCAGCCACACGCCCCTGAAACGCCGTGTTTCCGCCCAGTAACACCCATTTCCTGTCAATCACATTACGATCGCCGGAGCGAAGAAAAAGCCGTGAGTAAAAATACTTTCTTCATAGTAAAGTTACTTGGCGCAGTCGCAGTGCGAACATTGCGCATGCGTACTAAGCGGATTTTCACTGCGATGCGATGAAAAATACCGAGCGAACAACTCGGAATGAGGGCCTATGTGATTAACCTGAAGGAATTGGAGTGCCGCCTGACTGGTTGTTTTTATATATATATTTATTTATTTTTCTTTACTCCATGACTGCGATACTTGAAATAAACAGGCAGGCAGTAACACTGTGATGAAAATGTAATACTGTATACAGCATTGAAACATTGGTCACCATGCCTGGGATGCATTTGGCATCCCGGTGGTTGAGATGCTGGCGATCATGTGATCGACACCGGTATCCGGACACTCCTCAGAAGACCAGCGCCAGAACACAGCTGACATCTCGAAGGTGAGTATTGGGGTGAGGGTGAAGGTTAGGGCTTAGGGAGTGGTAGGGTTAGGGTTAGAAACTAGTGGGTTAGACACTAAGGGAGGAATTAGCCGATTCTTACTGTTGGTATGCAGCAGTCAGTCATGTGACCGCCGACATCCCAACCGCCAGCTTTCATATCCAACCGCCCATACCTGCCTGCCTGAATATTTCCAGTGTCGTCATCATGGAGTCTGTGTTGTTTGCTGCACTGCTTGTGCTGCTACACAGAGGGCACCAACTTATTTAATCACGCATCAAGTTTTGGTTGATTCTATTTCGGAGTGGGAGAAGGGACCTTCTGACGTATCTAGGGGAGGAGAACCATCAAGTTTTATCTGCCTGAGAAGTGTCGTTTTGTACAATTTTATATATATACGCACATGGCTTCCATAATAAAAATTTGAAGTACAGTTTACTGTATTCTCAATCTTTGCGTCCTGTACAGATCTGTAGTTGTAAAGGACGTGCAGAGGCACACATTGATCAGAAGATCCAGCAATTCCTAGACAGAGGTTATAACTGGGATTTGCTACAAAAAGCCAAGATTAGAGCACTTGGTAATGAAAGGGAACAACTTCTTATACCTAAGATGAAAAAACAACAGTAGAAGCATTTACCTTGGGTAAACCATTTCAATGTTGCCAGAGGAGGTATTGTGGGCTCTGCCAAGAAACTATGCACGTTTTGTTTACAGATCGCGTTCTTAACTTTGGTGGAAATACTGTAATGCCAGGTTTCACACGTGGTAAAAATATTGGGTAGTAAGGGCCGATATTACAGGACTACAATGAACAAGATGGCTTTTTGGATCTAAACTTTGTGGCACCCCAGGCGAAAAAAATAGGGACTTGGCTTCACGGAGAAGGGGCATGGTCAGTTATGCCCCCTGTTGAGCTGTGCCCCCTAGTTGCGCCGTGCCCCCAGTACTGTGCCCCCTATAGAGTTGTGCCCCCTAGTTGCGCCGTGCCCCCAGTACTGTGCCCCCTGTAGAGTATCGCCCCCTAGTTGCACAGCTTAAAAAAATAAATACAAATAAATTAATACTTACAATCCCCGCTCCTGCTTCCTGACTGCTGCTGCCCTCCGTCTCCGGCCACCAGTGCTGCTCCTCTGATCTATGGGAGAGACGTCATGACATCTCTCCCATAGCACCGCATAGACACTAGAGGTCAATTATGACCCCTAGTATCTATGTGCCGCTCCCACAATGCAGTGCGGTGCCCGATAACTTTATTGCGCACCGCACAACACCGCATCTACCGAGCACCGGGGGGCACCAGTAGAGGATCTTGCCACGGCGGTGGCACCCTCCTGAAGGCGGCGGCCTGGGTAAAAATCCTGCGTGCCCGTAGCAAGATCTGCTACTGGTTATAGGGGCATTAATTGCATCACGTGGGGTCTTACAGTAGGCAGATTTTTTTAGCCATCCGCTGAGTGGGAAGAAATACAAAATACAACATAGAATCACTTGTACTACAAAGTTTATTATTTATATGATGACTTGTGTGTGTTATGTTTATGTAAGTAAAAGTGACCACACATTGAGAGAAAAATGGGCAATCATAAATCATGTATTAAGAAGGCCTTGGCAACTGGCAAGAGTGATAAGCCAGTCGCTAGGTATTTTGTACTAGCTAAGCACAGTCTGGCATGATCATTGACCATGAGCCCCCCAGGATTAGAGGGGGAGATCGATCAATTCATCTTTTGCGGAAAGAATCCAAATGGATATATGAGTTGCGTACATTGGCCCCGCGGAGCCTTAATGAGACATTAGTCTTCGGCTGCTTCCTGTAATATTGGGTGGCTGTTCCACATTCATACTTTAGTAGTAGGCTTTTTAGCAATGCAGCAGATAAATGTTTTCCAGCTGTGCATTTTTGTTTGTTTCTTCCTCAGGTTGTTCTGAGTATACTTCTGATGAACATGCTATGTGTATATGCATTGGGGATACAGTTGTTAGGTCGACACAGCTTAGGTCGACAGTCATTAGGTCGACAATCATTAGGTCGACCACTAAAGGTCGACATGCATTAGGTCGACATGGTCACTAGGTCGACATTGTCATTAGGTCGACATGTACTAGGTCGACAGGTCAAAAGGTCAACATGAGTTTCTCGCTTTTTTATTTTTATTTTTTTGGATTTTTCCATACTTGAAGATCCATGTGTACTACAATTGGAACGGTAACCTGTTCATTACATACCATGTATGACAGGGTACACCTACTATATACAGTATAATGCATCACTATATACAATATATACCATGATATACCACTACTACATACAATCTATGACAGGAGATAGGACGCGCACATGTTGCACACAGGTAGAGGGTGATGGTGCAAAACCCCCTTGGGAAGAGATTCTGCAGCGACTGAGATCGCGCCCCCATCAGTAATACCTGTCGGCGTCAGTTGCTGGTCAACGCCGTCGGTTGACGTAAGGTACCAGAGAGGCTTCCTCGCTCCTGGCTGAGCGGAGTCATGCAGTGGCTGTGGTGGGGTGCCATGCTGAGGGTGTGTGGCGTGATGGGGAGGCGGAGTATCCAGAAATGACACCTTGCATCGTGACATCAACGCAATCACTTCATTCTGCGAAACTCGGCCCCCCAAGCAGAGTACTATGAAAGGGTGGAGGGGGAGCATGCGGGACAGGGGAAAATGCACCATATACAGTACTGTACATTGGGGGTCATTCCGAGTTGATCGTAGCTGTGCTAAATTTAGCACAGCTACGATCATCTTCCCTGACATGCGGAAGGACGCCCCACATGTCAGTGCCGGCTCCCCCCCGGCACTAACGCAGCCGTTCCGCCCCCTCCCGCCCCGGGGACTGCCTCGGCCTGTCAATCAGGCAGAGGCGATCGCAGCCCTGCTACGGCCTTCGGCGTCTGGCATGCGCCGGTGCACTACGGCGCATGCGCGGTAGGGACATGTGCGCTCATCTGCGTTAAAAAGCAGCGAGCTAATGGGTCAGAATGATGCCCATAGAGACAAATTTTACTGCAGATAAAGGGTCTAATTCAGAGTTGATCGCAGCAGCAAATTTGTTAGCAAATGGCCAAAATCATGGGGGTCATTCCGAGTTGTTCGCTCGCTAGCTGCTTTTAGCAGCATTGCACACGCTAGGCCGCCGCCCTCTGGGAGTGTATCTTAGCTTAGCAGAATAGCGAATGAAAGATTAGCAGAACTACTAATAAATAATTCTTTGCAGTTTCTGAGTAGCTCCAGACCTACTCACAGATTGCGATCAACTCAGTCCGTTTAGTTCCTGGTTTGACGTCACAAACGCCCTGCGTTCGGCCAGCCACTCCCCCGTTTCTCCAGGCACTCCCACGTTTTTCCCTGACATGCCTGCGTTTTTTAGCACACTCCCGGAAAACGCTCAGTTATCGCCCAGAAACGCCCCTTTCCTGTCAATCATTCACCGATCAGCAGAGCGACTGAAAAGCGCCGCACGATCCACAGCAAAACTGCTAAGTTTTTAGTTAAATAACTAAGCGCATGCGCCCTGCGTGCCTTGCGCATGCGCAATTAGCAACAAATCGCAGCATAGCGAAAAATTGGCAACGAGCGAACAACTCGGAATGACCCCCCATGTGCACTGCAGAGGGAGCAGATATAACATGTGCAGAGAGAGTTAGATTTGGGTGGGGTGTGTTCAAACTGAAATCTAAATTGCAATGCAAAAATAAAGCAGCCAGTATTTACCCTGCACAGAAACAATATAACCCACCCAAATCTAACTCTCTCTGCACATGTTATATCTGCCCCCCCCTGCTAACAAATTTACTGCTGCGATCAACTCTGAATTACCCCTAAAAACCACATGGCCCATCCAATGTGCTCCTTAGTGTTAAGGCATTAGGGATAGTTTATGGGTCAGGGGAGCTTTTCATTGTTTTCTTACTTAAATTGACTAGTTGGAGCACACACTTTGAAAAAGCAATATTGGCACTGCAGCCCTATTTTTTGTATCCCTGAACCTCGGGGCCCTGTATGGGTGTCCCCTTTGTCCCCCTCTGTTGTCAGGCCTGCTTATAGTAAGCACCACTATGGCCTAGTATCAGTGGCGGAACTAGTGAGTGGTGGGCCCAGGTGCACAATTATGCCCTTTACACACACTTACCAAATAGCTTCATTGTATATGAATAGAGCATATTATACAACCTTAGTATATTAATATATCTGCTGCACAAAATATTATTACAATAATACAATACTACACTCCTTAACTTACCTTTCCCCCTAAAAATATATTAGTCTACAAACCTCTACAATACATTAGCACACCCCCAACCTACGTCCCCTACTAAGTATACAATCACCCATATACATTACAATCCATATCACTCCCCAGATAATATACGTATAAACCCCCTGATAAATTACTATATCCCTAACACTCACTTCCACACATTACATCCCTAAACTCACCTTTACCCCCCCCCCCCAAGTAATTAAGAATACACCCTCCACCTCAACCACATAACATGGATACGTTTACAACCTTCCTCAGGTACTTACCTCTGTTTGCAGGAGGCTCTGTGTTCCCTCACACACTGTGGTTGGAGAACTAGTCACTGGTCAGTATAGGCCACACAAAGATTGAGGGGGCAGGGACTCAGGAAAGGGGCGGGGACATGGGAACGAGGCAAAGAGAAATGTGACCTAACAGCCTGCAGGGTAAGACAGGCAGGACGTGCAGTGCAGGAGAGAGAGGGGGGATGGGGGACTCGGGAAGAGGGTATGGAGAGGAGAGTTCAGTCATCGCCTGCAGGGAAGGCGTACAGGTTGGACAGAAGGAGGGGACAGGGACTCAGGGAAGGGGGGCATGGTAGGGGAACAGGAAGAAGGGGCCGCTAATTCAAGGGAAAAGTACGGGCTGGGCAATGAAGAAAGGTAGGGGACGGGATTCGGGTAGGGGAGATAGGACAACACACAACGCCTGCAAGGAATGAGGAGGACAGGCTGGGCAGAGGCAGGCGCTGTAATTGTGTCGTTGCAGATTGTGTCGTTGGCAGATTACATCCCCCTGTTGCCGGGCCTCTGTGGGGGGGATGTTCACGCTGGGGGACATCACGACAGGTCAGATACAATGTAGAGAGGAGCAGGGGAGGGAAGTGGAGTGCTCGTGGTCCCCCTTCTCTTCTCCAGCCTGATACATTCGGACTCATTATTAGTACAGCAGTGCAGAAGCCAGGGGCCGACTGTGGGCCCCTTGATTGCCGTGGGCCTCGGTGCATTGCACCATCTGCACTGCTGGTAGTTCCGCCTCTGCCTAGTATACAGCATTATCGGTCTGGTCTGAGTGTGACCAGGGGTGATGTGGGAAGCAGTAGGAGGTGTTATATAGTAAGCACTAGAGATGAACGGGTTCGGTTCTCAGAGAACCGAACCGTACCGAACTTCACCATATGAGTCCGGTTCTGAGCCAGGCTCGGGTTTTTCCTGCCTGACTCGGAAACCAGAACGAGGCATAACGTCATCATCCCGCTGTCGGATTCTCACGGGGCTTGTATTCCATATAAGGAGCCGCGCGTCCCCGCCATTTTCACTCCGGCATTGGAAAGTGTAGAGAGAGGACGTGTCTCCGTTCTCTCAGTGTCCTCAGTGTCCGTGTCTTGTGCTGAATCTGTCCAGTCACAGTGCTTGTGTCCTCTGCTGCCATATGTCCAGTGCTGTCCAGTGGTGCTGTGTTGTGCTGCATCAGTTCAGTGGTGGTGTGTTGTGCTGTACCAGTCACAGTGGTGGTGTTCTTTGCTGCCATACTGTATGTCCAGTGCTGCTGTATAATAAGTCCCTTACAATGTTGCTGTGTTGTCCTGCATCAGACCAGTGGTAGTGTCCTGGCCATCAGTCATTCCAGTGACCAGGCAGTCACAGTGGTATACACTGATGCTATATGTCCACTGCTGCAGTATAATAATAACAACAACAACAACAACAACAACAACAAGTGCCTTACAGTGTTGCTGTGTTGTGCAATGTGCTGCATCAGACCAGTGGTAGTGTCCTGGCCATCAGTCGTTCCAGTAACCAGGCAGTCACAATGGTATACACTGCTGCTATATGTCCACTGCTGCCGTATAATAATAACAACAACAACAACAACAACAAGAAGTGCCTTACAGTGTTGCTGTGTTGTGCAATGTACAGCATCAGACCAGTGGTAGTGTCCTGGCCATCAGTCGTTCCAGTGACCAGGCAGTCACAGTGGTATACGCTGCTGCTATATGTCCACTGCTGCCATATAATAATAATAATAATAACAACAACAACAACAAGTGCCTTACAGTGTTGCTGTGTTGTGCAATGTGCTGCATCAGACTAGTGGTAGTGTCCTGGCCATCAGTCGTTCCAGTGACCAGGTAGTCACAGTGGTATACGCTGCTGCTATATGTCCACTGCTGCCGTATTATAATAATAATAACAATAACAACAAGGCCCTTACAGTGTTGCTGTGTTGTGCTGCCTCAGACCAGTGGTAGTGTCCTGGCCATCAACCATCAGTCATTCCTGTGCCGCATATTGTGTTATATAACTCCAAAAAAATAATGGAGAACAAAAATTTGGAGGTTAAAATAGGAAAAGATCAAGAACCACTTCCTCCTAGGGCTGAAGCTGCTGCCTCTAGCCATGACATAGACGATGAAATGCCATAAACGTCGTCTGCCAAGGCCGATGCCCAATGTGATAATAGAGGGCATGGTGTTAGACGTGCATCCGGTATCCGCCATTAGTGCAGTGGGATTTAGACAATTGATGGAGGTATTGTGTCCCCGGAACCAAATCCCATCTAGATTCCACATCACTAGGCAGGCGATACCGAGATTTTGCCATTTAATTCCAGTGATTTGGACGTATAATTCCAGTGTTTTTGCCATTTAACTCCAGTGATTTGGACATATAATTCCAGTGATTTGGACGTGTAATTCCAGTGATTTTGCAGTATTATTTATTACAGCGAGTTCACAGTATAATTACAGTGACTTTGCCATTTAATTCCAGTAATTTGGATGTATAATTCCAGTGATTTTGTCATTTAATTCCAGTGATTTTGGCATTTAATTCCAGTTATTTTGTCATTTAATTCCAGTGATTTTGCCATTTAATTCCAGTGATTTGGATGTATAATTCCAGTGATTTGGACGTATAATTACAGTCATTTTCCAGTATAATTCCAGTGATTTTGCAGTATGATTTTGCAGTATAATTTCAGTGATTTTGCCATTTAATTCCAGTGATTTGGACGTATAATTCTTGTGATTTGGACGTATAATTCCAGTGGGAATTGTTTGTGTCACTTGCCTTAGTCATACAGCTACTTCATTGCACCTCTTCGACGTCTTTGCATGAGGTGCTGTTTGGGGCCTAGATTTTGAAAAGTGCCATCCTGTCTAACATTGCCGAATGAGTCCAGGGGTACTGCTGTATTAGTCCTGGGGTACAGCCGTATAATTCCACCATTTGCAGAATTTTTTTAAAATGACAGGGGCGTGCTGGAGATGCTGTCAGTGGACTGAACAATTGTGGACCATTCTCAACATTCAGCCACTGCGTGACACTACTAGATGGGCCAGGTGGTTGTGTCCCTTAGCTTAGTCATACAGCAACCTCGGTGCACCTTTTTTCCTTCGCATCATGTGCTGTTTGGGGCCTTTTTTTGATATCTGCCCTCCTGTCTGCCACTGCAGTGCCACTCCTAGATGGGCCAATTGTTTGTGTCGCTTGGCTTAGTCATACAGCTACCTCATTGCACCTCTTCTACATCTTTGCATGAGGTGCTGTTTGGGGCATAGTGCCATCCTGTCTGACACTGCAGTGCCACTCCTAGATGGGCCAGGTGTTTGTGTTGCACACTTGTGTCGCTTGGCTTAGTCATACAGCAGCCTCGGTGCACCTCTTTTTCTTATTTGCATCATGTGCTGTTTGGGGACTCGTTTTTGAATAGTGCCATCTTGTCTACAACTGCAGTGCCACTCCTAGATGGGCCAGGTGTTTGGGCCGAACACTTGTGTCGCTTAGATTGGTCATACAGCCACCTTGGTGCAACTTTTAGGCCTAAAAACAATATTGTGAGGTGTGATGTGTTCAGAATAGACTAAAAATGAGTGGAAATGAATGTTATTGAGGTTAATAATACAGTAGGAGTAAAATTACCCCCAAATTCTGTGATTGTAGCTGTTTCTATGGGGTTTTTTTCCCCAAAAATCATCCAGATCTAAAACCGAAACACGAAAGTGGAATTAGAACCAAAACCAAAACACAAAGCAGTGATTGACAGGTGCCTCCCAACTGCCCCCCCCCCCCACCCACCGTGGGACACTGCGGCCCGCGGGTGGGACACTGCGGCCCGCGGGTGGGACAGCGGGACAGACCCAAAAACATGGTTTTGCCCATCTGCTAACACATTTGCTGCTACGATCAGGTCTGAATTAGGCCCTAAGTCTTCCTTTACTCCCACATATAGAAAGAATAAATATGTTTTAGGAAGGGCCAAAGAGTAGCCTCAGATGGCTTACATACTATTTACCAGCGGAAAGGAATCCAGGCTGTCAAGATCCCAACAGCGGCATCTCACCCGCCAGAATGCCGGCAGTGGGGAGTGTGATGTTAGTGTATTAGAATGCTTAATATTTGTATACACTCCCTTACTAATCTGTGTAAGCCTGAATCTTCAGTGATTGTCCCTGGGACCGAGGGGATGCTGGGAAGTGGGTGGTCTAGTGTTCAGTGTGCCTGGAGTTGGTGATGAAATAAAACAGCACAGCAGTGAACTCACATGTCTCTGTGTCCTGATGACTGGATTTACAAACATATGAACAAAACATGGTGTCAGAAGAAGTTCAACTTGGACTGCTAGTGCTCTCAGAGTGTGAAAGAATCTTGCAGAAGTCTGTAAGGCTGTGATACTCTGCAAAGCCTGCCGTGTGCTCCTCTCTTCAAACAGTGAGTAACCATGGATAAACTGGCTCCTCCAACAGGCATGCTGATGTCTGGTAACTTGTCTGAAAACTGAAAAAGATTTAAGCAAAGGTTTAATATATATCTTGCTGCATGTGGAGCTGATTCAGAGGCTGACAAAACTAAGGCATCCATTTTCCTCCATGTGATAGGAGAGGATGTGCTGGACATTTATAATAGTTTTCAGTTTACTGAGGGGCAGAATATGGTGCTATCTTCTATAATGCAAAAGTTTGAAGATTACTTTGTGCCAAGGGAAAATGTGACATATGAAAGATATAAGTTTTTCACATGTGATCAGAAGTCTGTAAATGGATTTGATCAGTATGTTACAGAGCTGCAATCACTCAGTAAAACCTGTGAGTTTGGTGATTTAAAGGCTTCACTGATTAGAGATCGTATTGTCTGTGGAATACCTGATAATGGACTCAGAGAGAGACTGCTGAGAGAGCAAGACCTAACACTAGACAAGGCAGTGACTATGTGTAGATCTGCAGAAATAACTAGATTTCAAGCCAAAACGTTACACAAGGAAGCTGATGAACATGTAGTGCAGAAAACAGCCAAGCAAACCTCCATTCTCAAGAATGAAGCAGTCTAAGCCACAATCTAATAAGGAAATGTGTAGTAGATGTGGAAATGCTCACAATCCTAAAATGTGCCCGGCTTATGGTAAAACCTGCATGAAATGTGGTAGACTTAATCACTTTGCCAAATGCTGTAAAATAAAAAGTGAAACCAAAGTGCATGCTATTAAACAAACAGAGGAATTCTTTGTGGATTGCATTAAACTTTGCAGTGCAGATAAGAAAGAATGGATTGTCCCTTTAACTGTGAACGGGATTGTCATTCCCTTTAAGCTTTATACTGGCGCGCAGGTGAATTTAATATTGTCTCAAGACTATAAGACTTTTAGAGTAAAACCTAAAATTCATCCAGCCAAAGTGAAAGTTACTGGGTACACTGGGGAGGAAATTCCTGTGAAAGGTACATGCTTAGTGACACTGAAATATAAGGGACAACAGTTTAAAACATCTCTACTGATTGTGGATAAAAATGTACAACCGATTCTAGGATTAAGTACCTGTGAGAAACTAAGCTTGCTAAAGAAATTTTTATGGTGACATCACAAGTAGAAGATGACTGCAAATCGATGTTTACAGAATACAGAGACTTGTTTGAAGGTCTAGGTTGTTTGCCTGGAGAGCATAAAACAAATATAGACACGCAAGTTTCCTCAGTGATACACCCCTGTAGAAAAGTGCTGTTTGCGCTGAGAGAAAAACTGAAATAAGAGTTAAATCGCATGGAAGCCTTGGGTGTGATACAGAAAGTTGATGAGCCTACTGAATGGGTAAGTTCCTTAGTAAGTGTTGAAAAGAAAAATGGATAACTCAGAATATGTCTAGACCCCAGAGATTTTAACAAAGCTATTAAACTAGAACATTTCAAACTACCAATCAGAGATGAAATCATGTCGCAATTTGCGGGAGCAAAATGGTTCAGTAAATTGGACGCATCTTCAGGATTCTGGCAAATTAAGCTAGATGAGGCCAGCTCAAAGCTTTGTACATTTAATACACCAGAAGGTCGATACAGATTTCTTCGACTACCATATGGAATATTGTCTGCTCCAGAAGTATATCACAAAAAGATACACATGATTTTTGAACATATTCCAGGTGTTGAAACAATGATGGATGACATTATTATCTGGGGATCTACAAAGGAAGAACATGATTCTAGATTGAGACAAGTAATGGAACTTGTCAAGAAAGTGAATCTAAAGCTAAACAAGGACAAATGTGAATTTGGCGTGAATACACTTACCTTTATGGGCGACGTGGCCTCGGATCAAGGTGTAAAACCAGACCCAAGGAAAATATCAGCCATAGTGAACATGGAACGTCCTAACAACAAAGACGACGTCAGAAGATTCCTAGGAATGATTACTTACTCAGGAAAGTTTATTTCTCAACTCTCTGAACGAACAGCCTCTCTTAGATGGTTGTTGGACAAAGATAACGAGTGGATGTGGTCACATGAACAAGAAGAAAGTTGGCAAAACTTGAAACAGATCAATACAGAGCAACCAGTGCTAAAATTCTTTGATCCTGCGTGTCACAACTGAGGGCCTGAGCTGACGGGAGGCAGCCTCAGTTGTAGGGGCTGAGATGTACCGGAACCTGGGAGGTTGTATCAGACCCCTGGACATGTAAGTAACATGAATAATAACTGCCCGAAGGCGTGACCACGACAACTTGGATAAAAGTCAATGATGTTTATTATGACAACTCCGCAACACAGCAGCAGTAAAAGAAAACGTAAAAGTCAGCAAAGAATAAATACAGTTCCTGGGTACTACAGGATGGCAGGAGCCACAGGGCACTGGTAGTGTGAGATAGTTCTTATGATCTTCTAGATGGAAAGTCCTTACCAGGCCCGACTGTAGCAATGGAGATAACCCAGGATTGTGCCAGCTGGTGTTCCAGGAAAAGCTGGGTTGCTGAAGATAAAACAGCTGCTGTGGATACTGGCTGGAACCAGACTGTTGTTAGCACGGAGTGGATACTGGCTGGAACCAGTTAAATAATAAATGAACTTGGGAGCGATGAAATATGAACTGAAATGTAGAACTTGAGAGCGGAGAAATAATAATACCGGTGGAGAGTGGTAAAGTGTAGAAAGGACACCGGCCCTTTAAGGGAAGCTGTACTCTGCTGGAAGCTGAGCTGGAAGCAGGTAATGTTGTAGCTGGAAACAGATGAATCCACAATGGATTGGAGAGTCAGGCTACACCGCAGGTGGAATGCTGGTGCGGGTCTCTATGGTGGAAGTCTTGAGACAGGAGCTGGAACCTGGAAGACAATCACAGGAGAGAGACAAACAGGAACTAGGTTTGACAACCAAAGCACTGACGCCTTCCTTGCTCAGGCACAGTGTATTTATACCTGCAGCAAGGAAGGGATTGGCTAGGCAATTATGCAGATTATCAATACTGAGAACAGATTGGTGGAAATGATCAGCTGACAGAATCCAAGATGGCTGCGCCCATGCAGACACTTGGAGGGAAGTTTGGTTTGTAATCCATGTGGTAATGAAAACAGTAATGGCGGCGCCGGCCACCGGAGACAGGAGGCGCCAGGCTGACAGATGCACATCCAACCACGCGGACACAGCGGAGGCCGCGGCTGACGTAATCGCCACTCAGACACTCTGCATGCAGAAGTTCAGGGACGGCGGCGGAGGCCACGGGAGACGCCATGCCAGGTGTAATATGGCGTTTACTGTGACAGCGTCCCAGAGTGACAGGAGAGGATACAGGAATGTACACATCAGGATAACAGATGGGATCCGGTCCTGGAGCGCTGAGCCAGCCTTAGGAGGCATCTGATGGGTAAGAAATGGCGTCCAGATACCCGGATCGTGACAGCACCCCCCCCTTTAGGAGTGGCCCCAGGACACTTCTTTGGCTTTTGAGGAAACTTGGAATGGAATCTCCGGACCAAGGCAGGAGCATGGACATCAGAAGCATTGGTCCATGAACGTTCCTCAGGACCATAACCCTTCCAGTCAATAAGATATTGTAGTTGACCGTAACGGTGACGTGAGTCCAGGATCTTGGCCACTTCATACTCAACGCCTCGTTGAGTTTGGACTTTCGGAGTTGGAGGAAGTGAGGAATGAAACCGATTCAAGATCAGCGGTTTCAACAGGGAAACATGGAATGTCCTGGGTATTTTTAAGAAGGGAGGCAACTGGAGTCTGTAAGCAACAGGATTGATGACTTGTTCAATCTTGAAAGGACCGATATAGCGAGGTGCAAACTTCATACTGGGAACTCTTAACCTCAAATTCTTCGTGGATAACCATACCCGATCACCCACCTTGAGAGCAGGAACTGCTCGACGCTTCTTATCCGCAAACTTCTTGTACCTGAACGATGCCTTGAGCAGAGCTGATCGTACGCTCTTCCAGATATTGGCAAACTGATGCAAGGTGATATCCACTGCGGGAACAGAAGTTGCTGGAAGCGGTTGGAACTCAGGGACTTTAGGGTGGAATCCAAAGTTAGTGAAGAATGGTGTTGAAGCAGATGAAGAATGATACTGGTTGTTATGACAGAACTCGGCCCAGGGAAGTAATTGAACCCAGTCATCTTGAGAGGAGGACACATAGATGCGGAGGAAGGCCTCCAAGTCCTGATTCACCCTCTCGGTTTTACCATTGGTCTGAGGATGGTAAGCCGTGGAAAACTTTAGCTTGACTTGGAGGACTTGACATAAACTTCGCCAGAATTTGGCTGTGAATTGAACTCCTCGATCTGAGATAATTTCTTCAGGAAGACCGTGGAGTCGGAAGATCTCTTGTATGAATACTTGAGCCAACTTGGAAGCTGACGGAAGACCGGTGAGAGGAATGAAGTGTGCCATCTTGGTGAACCGGTCAACTACCACCCAGATGGTATTGAACTTGTTGCACATGGGTAAGTCTGTAATGAAATCCATCGACAAGTGGGTCCATGGTCGACGGGGAACGGATAGTGGAACCAGTTGCCCCGCAGGCGACTGGCGGGATACTTTATGTTGGGCACACTTTGGGCAAGATGCAATAAACTCCAAGACGTCCTTTTTCAGAGTTGGCCACCAATAGGACCTAGAGATAAACTCCAGGGTTTTTTGGATACCTGTATGTCCGGCAAAACGGGAAGCATGGGCCCAATGCATGAGCTTCTTCCTTAGCATCGGCTTCACAAAACTTTTCCCTGATGGGGGCGTAGAGTCCATCCCTACCGTGGAGAATGCCAACGGATTTATAATAGGATGCTTGTCTGAAGACTCTGACTCATTTTCTTGCTCCCATGAGCGGGAAAGGGCATCGGCCTTGCGATTCTGAGAGCCCGGACAGAACTGGAGTTTAAAGTCGAACCTGGAAAAGAAAAGTGCCCATCTGGCCTGACGAGGGTTGAGACATTGTGCGCCCTTCAGGTATAAAAGGTTCTTGTGGTCTGTAAGTATGGTGATTGAATGAGAAGCTCCCTCCAACAGATACCTCCACTCTTCTAGAGCGAGCTTGATGGCTAGCAACTCCTGGTCGCCAATGGCATAGTTGCGCTCAGCTGGGGAGAACTTCCGGGAGAAGAAACTGCAAGGGTGTAAATGGCCATCTTTAGCCCTCTGAGATAACACCGCTCCTACTCCAACGGAGGAGGCATCCACCTCTAAGATGAAAGGAGAGTCGATGTCAGGCTGTTTCAGAACAGGCGCAGAGATGAACCTTTGTTTTAAAAGATGAAATGCTTGCATGGCTTCTTCAGACCACTTGGACGGGTTAGCACCCTTCTTAGTGAAAGCAGTAATAGGCGCCACAATGGTGGAAAAGTCTCGTATAAACTTTCGGTAATAGTTGGCGAACCCTAAGAACCTCTGGACCCCTTTGAGGGTTAAGGGTACCGGCCAATTTTGGATTGCTTGTAGTTTCTCAGGATCCATCTCTAGTCCGGAACCGGACACAATGTACCCTAGAAACGGAATGGACTTGACTTCAAAGACGCATTTTTCTAATTTGCAATAGAGATGATTGACACGGAGACGGGACAGAACCTCTTTAACCCAAAAACGATGTTCCTCTAAATCGTTGGCAAAAATGAGGATATCGTCTAGATAGACCACGACATGACGGTATAGAATGTCTCTGAAGATCTCATTGACAAAATGCTGGAAGACAGCTGGAGCATTGCTCAATCCGAAGGGCATGACGAGGTACTCATAATGTCCGTCACGGGTGTTAAAGGCGGTCTTCCACTCGTCACCCTCACGGATCCGGATGAGATTGTATGCACCTCGCAAGTCCAGCTTTGTAAAGATGGTAGCTCCGCTAACTCTGTCAAAGAGCTCAGTAATCAGGGGTAAAGGATAACGGTTCTTGATGGTAATGTCGTTCAAACCTCTGTAGTCGATGCACGGCCGCAGACCACCATCTTTCTTTTTTACAAAAAGAAGCCTGCGCCGGCTGGAGAAGAAGAAGGTCGAATGAACCCCTTTGCTAGGTTCTCTTTAATATATTCCTCCATAGAATGCGTCTCAGGCAGAGACAACGGATAAGTTCGGCCTCGAGGTGGAACCTTCCCTGGAACGAGATCAATCGGACAGTCCCATTCTCTATGAGGAGGAAGGATATCAGCAGAAGCTTTACTGAACACATCCGTGAAATCTTGATATGGAGGAGGTGGAACATCAGACGACCTGGGGGAGGAAGAACAGACAGGCAATACTTTAAACAAACATGTCTCAGCACAGGAGGAACCCCATGCCAGGATTTGCGTAGTCGTCCAATCAATTGTAGGATTGTGAAGACGGAGCCATGGAAGGCCCAGGACCACAGGATGTGTGGCTCTTGGAATCACTAAAAAAGAAATAAGTTCGGAATGAAGAACTCCCACTCTCAGACGAACTGGTAGAGTCCTTAAAGAAATAACTGCATCAAAAATTTTGCTGCCATCCACGGCAGTTAAAGAAATGGACGAAGGAAGTCTCTCGGTGGGTAGGGACCACCGTTTAACATAGGCTTCGGTAATAAAGTTCCCAGCTGCTCCGGAATCAAGGAGGGCAATGACGTTCCGATAACGTTGAGCAACTTGAAGCGAGACTGGGAGATTACAATCTTGAGGAGATGGAGAGGAGATCATTACTCCTAGCCGGCCCTCTCCTTGGCGAGCTAGGATTTGGAGTTTCCCGGACGTTTGGGACAGGCATTAATGGTGTGAGACTGAGCTGCACAATAGAGACAGAGAAACTCGGAGAGACGTCTTCGGCGCTCAGCAGGAGTTAAACGGGAACGGCCAAGTTGCATGGGCTCATCTTTAGATGGTGACAGTTGACGAGGAGGAGGAGCAGAAGATTTTGGAGCAGATGATCTTCCACGCTCAGTTGCTCTCTCTCTGAAACGTAAATCAACTTTCGTGCAGAGTGAGATTAGCTCATCTAACTTAGAAGGTAAGTCTCTGGTAGCTAACTCATCTTTAATACGCTCAGATAAGCCATGCCAGAATGCAGCATACAGGGCCTCGTCGTTCCATGCCAGTTCGGATGCCAGGATCTGGAACTGTATCAGATATTGTCCTACAGTACGTGACCCCTGGCGTAAACGGAGAATCTCGGATGAAGCTGAGGTTACCCGGCCTGGCTCGTCGAAGATGCGCCTGAATGTTGACACGAAGGCAGTGTAGGAAGATAGCAGGGTGTCGGACCTCTCCCATAACGGTGATGCCCAATCAAGGGCTGAGCCACTGAGAAGAGAAATAATGAAGGCAATTTTTGTACGGTCACTGGGAAAATTGCCAGGTTGTAGCTCAAACTGAATCTCACACTGGTTGAGAAATCCCCTGCAGAATCTTGGAGATCCGTCAAATTTTGCTGGCGTTGGAAGATGAAGACGTGGAGCAGAAATGGGTAAGGTGGGTGGGGTTATAGCTGGAGACACTGTGGTTGACGCACCAGACGCGCCTGATCCACGGAGAGTTGTCTGAATCCCATCCAGCCGAGTAGAGAGATCCTGGAGACAGCGGATGATGTGGCCCTGTGCAGCCTCCTGATGTTCTAGTCGGGCTGCCAGTTCTTGCATCGGCCTGGCCGCTTGATCCTGGTCTCCGGCTGGATTCATTTGGTCAGTGCTTACTGTCACAACTGAGGGCCTGAGCTGACGGGAGGCAGCCTCAGTTGTAGGGGCTGAGATGTACCGGAACCTGGGAGGTTGTATCAGACCCCTGGACATGTAAGTAACATGAATAATAACTGCCCGAAGGCGTGACCACGACAACTTGGATAAAAGTCAATGATGTTTATTATGACAACTCCGCAACACAGCAGCAGTAAAAGAAAACGTAAAAGTCAGCAAAGAATAAATACAGTTCCTGGGTACTACAGGATGGCAGGAGCCACAGGGCACTGGTAGTGTGAGATAGTTCTTATGATCTTCTAGATGGAAAGTCCTTACCAGGCCCAACTGTAGCAATGGAGATAACCCAGGATTGTGCCAGCTGGTGTTCCAGGAAAAGCTGGGTTGCTGAAGATAAAACAGCTGCTGTGGATACTGGCTGGAACCAGACTGTTGTTAGCACGGAGTGGATACTGGCTGGAACCAGTTAAATAATAAATGAACTTGGGAGCGATGAAATATGAACTGAAATGTAGAACTTGAGAGCGGAGAAATAATAATACCGGTGGAGAGTGGTAAAGTGTAGAAAGGACACCGGCCCTTTAAGGGAAGCTGTACTCTGCTGGAAGCTGAGCTGGAAGCAGGTAATGTTGTAGCTGGAAACAGATGAATCCACAATGGATTGGAGAGTCAGGCTACACCGCAGGTGGAATGCTGGTGCGGGTCTCTATGGTGGAAGTCTTGAGACAGGAGCTGGAGCCTGGAAGACAATCACAGGAGAGAGACAAACAGGAACTAGGTTTGACAACCAAAGCACTGACGCCTTCCTTGCTCAGGCACAGTGTATTTATACCTGCAGCAAGGAAGGGATTGGCTAGGCAATTATGCAGATTATCAATACTGAGAACAGATTGGTGGAAATGATCAGCTGACAGAATCCAAGATGGCTGCGCCCATGCAGACACTTGGAGGGAAGTTTGGTTTGTAATCCATGTGGTAATGAAAACAGTAATGGCGGCGCCGGCCACCGGAGACAGGAGGCGCCAGGCTGACAGATGCACATCTAACCACGCGGACACAGCGGAGGCCGCGGCTGACGTAATCGCCACTCAGACACTCTGCATGCAGAAGTTCAGGGACGGCGGCGGAGGCCGCGGGAGACGCCATGCCAGGTGTAATATGGCGTTTACTGTGACAGCGTCCCAGAGTGACAGGAGAGGATACAGGAATGTACACATCAGGATAACAGTTGGAATCCGGTCCTGGAGCGCTGAGCCAGCCTTAGGAGGCATCTGATGGGTAAGAAATGGCGTCCAGATACCCGGATCGTGACACTGCGAAAAGAATTTCAGCAGATGCTTTGAAATTTGGCCTAGGCTCAGTGCTGTTACAAGAACATGGGATACATGGCAACCAGTAATCTATGCATCAAGAGCACTGACAAGTGCTGAAACAAGGTATGCTCAGATAGAAAAAGAACTTCTAGCGATCACATATGCATGTGAGCGATTTCAGCAGTTTGTGTATGGTCAAACATTTACAGTGGAAACTGACCACAAACCATTGGTAGCTATCATGACTAAATCATTACATGACTGTCCCATGAGAATTCAATGAATGCTTATCAGTCTACAGAAATATGATGTACACTTGCTGTACTGTCCTGGCAAATACATGTACATTGCTGATACACTTTCTCGTGCTGTGGACAAAAGTGAAGGTTCCAAAGTCTGATGGATGAAGAGATAGAAGCCTAAGTTAATTTGATTGTTGCTTCTCTAGCAGTGTCTCTTGCAAGACAAGAACAGATTAGGAAAGAAACTGAGACAGATGACACAATGAAAGTGTTGAAAGATATCATTCTGAAAGGTTGGGCAGCAGAAAAACATGCGTGCCCGCTGTCTATCCATGATGATTGGATGTACCGCAGTGACCTTACAGTTGTCGTTGGTATTATTTGCAAAGGCAATAGGTCTGTCATACCTGCACGACTAAGAAAAATTATGCTGTGCAAGATACATGAAGGCCACTCAGGAGAAGAAAAATGTAAGCGGAGAGCGCGTGAAGTTATGTATTGGCCAAGAATGAACCAAGACATAGCACAGACTACAGCTACATGTGAATTATGTCTTACGTATAGACCAAAACAACAAGTCGAGCCACTGAGTCCTCACGCAGTGCCAGAGAGACCGTACCAGAAAGTTGGCCGAGATTTGTTTGATTGTAATGGGAAAACGTACATTGTTGAGACTGATTATTACTCTAACTACCCTGAGGTAAAGACACTGCATACAACTACTAGTAAAGCCGTAATCAATTGCATGAAGTCAATCTTTGCAAGGCATGGTGTTCCTATGGAAGTGTTCACTGACAATGGTCCTCAGTTTTCCAGTGCTGAATTTAGACAATTTGCTGATGAGTGGGAATTTGTCCATACTACGTCAAGTCCCCACTATCCACGCTCAAATGGGTTGGTGGAAAGTTCAGTAAAAACTGTAAAGAGTCTCATGAAAAAAGCTCAAGAAGGTAATGAAGATTTCTACAAAAGTCTTTTAATCTACCGCAGTACACCTTTACAGAATGGACTTTCTCCTGCACAAATGCTGATGGGAAGGAGGATTAGAGCAAATCTCCCGATACATGATGAACTGCTTAATACACATAACTCAGCGTTGGTCAGACTGAGTAAGGAACGTCAACAGGCGAAACAGAAACTGTTCCATGACAGGCGAACAAAAAGCTTACCTGATCTAAAATCGGGTGACCAAGTCCGTCTCAGAGATCACGAGAAAGGTATTTGGGTGCAGAAAGGTATTGTGCAAGTACAAGTAGCACCAAAATCTTATACTATACGTACAGAGCGTGGAATGGAAGTAAGAAGAAATAGGGTGGATTTAAGATCTCAACCTAACCATAATGAAGACAACATGACTGAAGAATACCCTTCATCTGACATGTATGATGATCCTCATAATGGTGAACAAACCACGATTCTAGAAAGGTCCAACATGGTAGATGAAACACAGACTGTGTATGAAAGACCCAAAAGGGAAATACGCAGACCTGAGAGACTCATTGAAACGTGTTAGATGATGTTCTTAATATGACGTTGTTAATTGTTGCATTGAAGCGTACAGGGCTTATCTTTAAAGAAAAGAGGATGCGATGTTAGTGTATTAGAATGCTTAATATTTGTAGACACTCCCTTACTAACATGTGTAAGCCTGAATCTTCAGTGATGGTCCCTGGGACCACGGGGATGCTGGGAAGTGGGTGGTCCTGTGTGCAGTGTGCCTGGAGTTGGTGATGGAATAAACAGCACAGTAGTGAACTCATATGTCTCTGTGTCCTGATGACTGGATTTGCAAACATATGAACAAAACAGGGCGAGCATAAGAGTCCCCTTATGGGCTTGCTGCACTCGCCATCCTGCAGGCTCGGTGGCTCGCTGCGCTTGCCACAAGTTTTATTCTCACTCTATGAGTGTCGTGGACACCTATGAGTGGGAATAGCCCCTGTGTGCCAGGAATACGGCTATCAGCATTGTTGGCTGTCAGGATTCCGACGTTGGTATCCTGACCGCCAGGATCCCGACAGCTGGAAAATTGATTGCTTGCCCCTCAGATATGTAACATGGGATTAAAACCTTAAAATCATTAACCAAATAGGTTTGAAAAAGTTACATAAAAGCTAATTTATTTATTTATTGATTGATTGATTCATTAATGTTTTTAAGTTGCATTTTATGACCATATAATTTTATGTCTTGAATAAATGAGTTAATAGTAAAATATAATAATATATCTTCCATTTGCAATTGATGACCCATTTTGCTCTGAATGGCTGTGTTTATATGATCTGTATGGTGATGTACACAACAGCATGTTTAAAGTGGTCCTGGAGAGGTGGTGAAACTCATTTCCCCCCACCACCTACCCCCCTCCCATTAGACAGAACCAGGGGCGTAAGTTTATCCCAGTTACTGGAGGCAAGCTTTTTAGCCCCTCATGCCCTAAAAAAGGTAAATCAAATGTGTGTGTAAATGTCTATCTATCTATCTATCTATCTATCTATCTATCTATCTATCTATCTATCTATCTATCAAGGGTGTGGTCTCAGAAGGAAGGGGCATGGTCACACAAAAGTACCCCCATTTCAAACGCATATATATAATGACTTCAGAAGTGTTGCTTATGCACATAAGGCCCACTGTAATGCCCCTTATACACATAATGCACACAACAGTAGTGCCCCTTATACACATTTGTGGCTCTGTCACTCCAACACTGTCCATGTCCCTGCAGCAGCTCCATGCCCAGTGCCCCTCCAGCAGTTTCCCCGCCTCTCTATCTCTCCAAGCCCCTCTCACATTGTCTTCAGCATGCACAGAGCCTCCTCCTCTTTTGTGGCTTGTTTTCACTTCAGCAGTGGTGACGGCATGACATACATATGCCATGCCAGAAAAGGAAGCCACTTGGACCTGAGGAGGGGATAAATGCCGTCTGACAGACACAGTGTATGTGAGTACCAGAAGGGGTGGGCCGCAGGTAGAGGAGGACCATGGAGCCACCATGGCCTGAGGAAGAGGGATGTGGCTGCAGATCGTCAGTGACAGCTGCATCATCTATTGATATGGGTGGTGATGCAGGCTTTTCTGTTGGAGTTACTGTGCAGGGGCATGGCAGAGGTGGTACTAGTTTCAGCTACCATTACAGGTGACAGAACTCAGTTCTGCCCAGTTGTAACCCCGGTACAATAGTAAACTGACTGCATTACTGTTAAGGGCCCCATACACTACTGCGACATGTCCATCTGACATGTCACAGGCGATCGCTGGCGATTAACCCGGCAGCCTCCCGGATGGCAGGATCGCCCAAGATACATTGTATGCTGTCCTTTTGCATACAATGTATCTTGGGCGATCCTGGCCAATCCCAGCCACCCCTACGGGGTCGGACCAGATTGAATGTGCAGCACATTCAATCTGGAGGATCCGATGCTCACGGGGCCGCGCATCGGATCGGATACATAGCCAAAATGCCCGATTTCACCCAATATATCAGGCCGAATGCCCGAACTGGGCTGAAATCGCGCATAATCACTCTAGTGTATGGGGCCCTTTACATAACTGCATCTAAAGGGCCCTATATACTAGAGCAATAATGCCCAATTTCAGGCATTCGGCCCGATATATCGGATGAAATCGGGCATTTTGGAGGCGTTTCCGATCTGATACGATGTGCGTTCCTGTGAGCATCAGATCGGATCCTCCAGATTGAATGTGCTGCACAGTCAATCTGGTCCGACCCCGCAGATGTGGCTGGGATTGCCCAGGATCTCCCAAAATACAATGTATGCAAAAGGACAGCATACAATGTATCGTGGGCAATCCTGCCCCCGTCTGACATGTCGCGGTAGTGTATTAACTCTAAATAATAGTTGTTACATTGCTTACTTTTTTGTTCCCATAAGGAGGAGGTGGTGATCAGGAAGCTGGCCCTGGCCATGGAGATACAGCCTCTATATTCATCAAAAGGCTGTCCTTCTTGCATCGGCCAGGGCAACTTCAGGAAGGTAAGTCGTGTGACTGGGGTTACAAAACTTTAGTCAGGGAACAATTATGTGTCTCAGATCTTGTAGTAGTGGAGGATCATGAACATATAGCTCCTAACATGACCCTTTCCCAGAGGGAGAGAATGCCTTGCTCATGGACTTCTCTCTCAATTTATGATTGCCATCCCATTGTTGAACTACAGATGTGTCCCGCTACAGCTCTGCTGCATACGCATCCACTTCCCTCTAAAGCTACCTGGGTGATTATAGAGGTAATGACATGTAACCTTAACTGTTCTGTACGTCTCTTCCTCTAGGTCGTGCTGGCTGAGGACTCTGTCACTGGTCTGCCACTGGCTGTGAAGATCATTAGAAAGAAAGATCTGCCGTTGGAGGACCGGGAGGAGGTGTTGGTGGAGCGCAGGGTGCTGAAGGTTGCATCTGTTAGTCCTTTCCTCATTCATGCTCACCTTGCATTCCAGACCCCGGTATGGTGTTCTTCTTATTAGACCAGTAGCCTCAGTTAGGATTTATTATTTTCCATAAATAACTATGTGACTATTGTGTTTGTTCAATCAAACAGAAACACGTATTCCTGGGTATGGATTATGCAAGTGGTGGGGACCTCCATCACTTCCTGCAGAGGAAAGGCTGCATGGACATCACCAGCGCAACGTAACGACCTAAAATACAACAGTTATGTTCTGAGATTAGTTGTAATAGTGTGTGCAGAGATAGGGGCAGTAGAATGGTTGGAGAATGTCCCTTAATATTTCCTACCACCATATATAGTGAATACTGGAAACCCGCTTTACACATAGTTGGAACACTAGATGGTGCCTGTCAGGCTCCAGGACCTTACCTCCGGCGGGTGCTCCAGCGGGTTACCGTCCCGCTGGTTGGTGCGGCTGCGGCGGCAGGGAGCTGCTGGCGGCGGATCCTCCTGGATGGATGTGCGGCTGCCAAGGGCCGGGGGTCGCGGGTCTGGAGAGCCGGGCGCTGCGGCAGGGATCGCTGCGGCAAGGTCATCTAGTGGTGACACAGTATAGTGTGTCAGAGACAAAAGCTGGCTAAAGCTATGTGCTAACAGCTAAGTATGTCTCCTGTGCTGGGGGCAGCCATGTTGGAGACCAGAGTATTACCAATGAAATTCACAATCTGTGTCCAGCCAATCCTGCGTGTTCTCCCCTTACAAAAGGGGGCTGGCTCAGAGAGAGAGTGCCAGTGCTTCAAATTACCTCCTTGTGAAAGGTTCTCCAGCTCTGTGCTCCCAGGTTACTTCTGGTTCCCTGGTCCTGGTTGCCCTCATCTTTTGGTTATCTAAACGCTGCTGCAGTCCTGCCGTCTAAGTCCGTTGCCACTCGTGGAAGTGCTCACGGGGTCCCAGGTCGTAGAGGAGCTCCAGGTGCTAACGGCGGTTCCCACAGACATCTTAATTTCTTCAAAGTCCAAGTTCTTCAGCCTCGTCTTTCAATCACAAACCACAGTCTTCATTTCTTCAAAGTCCAAGTTCTTCAGCCTCATCTTTTAATCATAAAACACAGTCTTCAGTTCTTCTTTTTTTTATCATCAATAGTTTTTTCTTGAATTTTTGTGATGCAAAACAGGGGTACAGAAGGGAAAAAAGGGGGGGGATAGGTACATGAATACAGGAGACAACATAATGGCAAACATGTACAAACAGCTCAAAGTCAATCAAACAAGTACATCAAAGAACTTGCAGTGAACCTAAAATAATGGAAGATGGTAAAAAAGGAGAAGAAAAACAGAAAAAAAAGGGAGAAAAAGGCGGCAATGGGCATATTATATACACAGCACTAGAGAGAAGGCCATCTCAGTCTTAGGGAGGGGGGGGGGACCTCATCAGCCGAGAGGTCAGGAGAATGCAAGTCTGAGGAAGAGGAACGTAGTATCAGTGTAGCGCCCTCAACTTCCGTGATTAACAGATGCCAGGGCATCCAACGGACCAGAGGGGATTTAGCGGAGAAGGAGTATGGGATGTGCTCAGTCTCCATCAAAAAGTGCAGCTGTATTTTGTGTATAACCTTCAATAGGGGAGGTGATGTGGGTTGCTTCAAGTTTTGGGCTAAGGCCGCACGTGCAGCGAGGCAGATATGTCCTAAAACATAATGTAAATGGGCACCCACGGATCGCGGGTATACATTCAATAAAGCTATAAGGAAGGAAGGGGACAAATCAAGATTCAGAACTTTATTGATAAGCCCAAATACCTCCACCCAGTACACTTGAATATGGGAACATGTCCAAAAAATATGAAAGAGGTGGCCCACCTCTCCGCAGAGACGCCAACAAAACTTCGAACATGCAGGCCAAATCGTATGCAACCTATCAGGTGTGAGGTATAATCTATGTAGTAACTTGACATGCATTTCGGAGTGATTCAGACATTTAGACATAGTAAAAGACGACAAAAAGATGTGCTGCCATTGGGAATCATGGAGAGTACAGCCAATATCCGCCTCCCATCTGATTTGGGCTCTGGATTTAGAAACGGGGATTAGTGACAGTAATGCTCTATACCAGAAGGAAATTTCCCCCTTAGAAGTAACAGTAAAAAGTCGGCCTATGGCATGTGCAATAACAGGGGGTGGTGGAGTGAGAGTAAGGTGGAGGCTATTCCACCAGTGCTGGATTTGGTAGTATCGAATCCTCTCAGAGTTAGGCAAAGAGAAGCATCCCTGAATATCAGTAAAGGAGGCGAGCACAGACCCATTAAACAAATCTCCCAGGACCCCCATCCCCCTGGAACTCCAGTTTGCCAGATTAAGATTAGGGACTAGGGCTGCCACCGCTCGTAATGATACTAAAGACATATTATGATAAGAGGGGGACATGGACATAGTCAACCTGTCCCAGGCCTGTAGCGTGGCTCGGGTAGAGGGAAGGAGGTTTAAGCCCTGTGGGCGCAGGGATTTGGGCAGCCAGAAGAGATCTTTCAGGGGGAAACGGGGACAAGCCGTCTCCTCCAGACACGTCCACCCCGGACGCATATCTCTACAGAATTCCTTAATCTGAGCCAAAAGGCAGGCTTCCTGGTACAGTGAAATATTAGGCATAGCCAGGCCGCCGGCACTCCTCGGCAGAGACATCCTCGCGCGAGCGAGTTTAGGCGGGCGCGAAGACCATATATAATTGGTAAGAATTGCAGTGGCCTTATCTAGATATTTCTTTGGGAAGATAAAAGGGATATTACGGAACAGGAACATTAATTTGGGGAGCAACGACATTTTAAAAGCGGCCAGACGCCCCAGCCACGAAATTTCATAATTGAGCCATGATGTTACGTTCACTGTACTTGGTACTCCTGGAACTGGGCAGATGAGCCCCAAGTACAGGAGTACCAAGTACAGTGAACGTAACATTATCACCGACCAAACAACAAAAAAGAAACAAAGCTAAATAGTAGTTTTTTCTTTTTTGGGCCAGTTCAGAATCCAGTCCTGTCTAGAGTCCAGTGTACAGAACCCTGTCCAGTCCTGTCTAGAGTCCAGTGTGCAGAACCCAGTCCAGTGTGCAGAACCCAGTCCAGTCTTGTCTTGTCAAATTCAGAATCCAGTCTAGAATCCAGTCTATAATCCAGTCAATAATCCAGTCTAGAATCTTGTCTAGAATCTTGTCTAGAATCTTGTCTAGAATCTTGTCCAGTCTTGTCTGGTTTGAAATCCTCTTATGCCTACTATGCAAGCCCTGCAGGCGTCTCTCTCAGCCCTGAACTCTGCTTTCAGTGCTTTGAAACCTGAGCGGCTGGAAGTTTTGCAGCAATCCTTAAAGCAACTGCAAAACCTTCTGACCAAAATTTTGCTTATTTTGCCAGAAGTTGTTGAGAGTTCATCCTCTAAAGAGACTCTTGTGCACAATATGGTGACAAGAGAATCCTCAGGTTTAATTGAAGAGAAAAGGTTTAAAAGTTTTCCGCGGCCCAGGCTCTCAGAAGAGGAGCGTCTGCATCGCAGAAACTCAAACTTATGCCTATATTGTGGGGGTTTAGGCCACTATCTGCAGACCTGTGAGTAGCGCAAGCCAAAGTGTGGCGACAAGTCCTGCCCTCTGGTCAAGTGGAGTCAGGATTCAAGACCTACTCCTGTCTCTACTGTGGCAGAGGTACTTGTCACACAACCCATACTAAAAAGCACTCTGTCCTATAATTGGGGTCCTTGGGCTAGGGAGCCCCATTATAGATTCAAGAACCAAAGGAGAATGTTTCTCTCCTCTCTTGATTTTCCTGTTGAAGCAGAGTTGCAAACCCCTGGAGCGGTGCCCGATGCCCGGGGTCCTGGAGCGGTGCCCGATGCCCGGGGTCCTGGAGCGGTGCCCGATGCCCGGGGTCCTGGAGTGGTGCCTGATGCCCGGGGTCCTGGAGCAGTGCCCGATGCCCGGGGTCCTGGAGCGGTGCCCGATGCCCAGGGTCCTGGAGTGGTGCCCGATGCTCAAGGTCCTGGAGTGGTGCCTGATGCTCAGGGTCCTGGAGTGGGGCCTAATGCTTAGGGTCCTGGAGTGGTGCCCGATGCTCAAGGTCCTGGAGTGGTGCCTGATGCTCAGGGTCCTGGAGTGGTGCCTGATGCTCAGGGTCCTGGAGTGGTGCCTGATGCTCAAGGTCCTGGAGCGGTGCCCGATGCTCAGGGTCCTGGAGCGGTACCTGATGCCCAGAGTCCTGGAGCAGTACCCGATGCCCAGAGTCCTGGAGCGGTACCCGATGCCCAGAGTCCTGGAGCGGTACCCGATGCCCAGAGTCCTGGAGCGGTACCCGATGCTCTGGATCATAGAGGGACATCGAATATAATAGCTCAGGTGTCAATACCAGAAGGGGTCTCAGAAGCTGTTACCCCAGGTAGGGACTTGAAAAGCGCAACCCCAGAAAGGGTATCTAAAACCATAGTTCTAGAAGGGAACTCGAGAAGCAAAACCCCAGAAGGGATCTTTGAAGTAATATCCCCAAGTAGGGTCTCGAGAGACACAGCCCCAGAGAAGGGTCTAGAGGTCGCTTCCCCAGGAAAGGACTCAAGAGGCATAGCGTTAGTGGAGGTTCTGAAGGTTATAGCTTCAGCAAAAGTCCCGGAGGTCATAGTTCCGAGAGAAGTTTCGATAATTATCGACTCAGAGAGGGAGGCTGACGGCCCGGTCCCAGAGAGGGAAGCTGACGGCCCGGTCCCAGAGAGGGAGGCTGATGGCCCGGTCCCAGAGAGGGAGGCTGACGGCCCGGTCCCAGAGAGGGAGGCTGACGGCCCGATCCCAGAGAGGGAGGCTGACGGCCCGGTCCTAGAGAGGGAGGCCGACGGCCCGGTCCCAGTAAAAGAATCCGAGGTGCTGACCCCAGCGGGATTCCCGAAGGCCACTGCCCCAGCGGGGTTCCCATAGGCCACTGCCCCAGCGGGGTTCCCCAAGGCCACTGCCCCAGCGGTGTTTCCGAAGGCTACTGCCCCAGCGGGGTTCCCGAAGGCCACTGCCCCAGTGGGGTTCCCGGAGGCCACTGCCCCGGGTGGGGTTCCGAGGGCCACTGCCCCGGGTGGGGTTCAGAAAGTCTGAACCCCGAGTAAGGTCAGTAGTGACCAGGTCCTAGCAAAGCACTCTAGTCAGTCAGATGGGAAGGAAGCAGATCCTGACTCTGTTGATATCTCAACATCTATAATCTTTGATGGGGACTTAGTCCAATTTCTGGCGCTTTACAAACACTATTACATCATTATGTTGTCTAGACCATTTCTGGGCATCACTTCAGAGAACCTTGTGCTCTATCTGATATATTCCTTTAGAGGGGTGCCTTTTGAGTGGGCGTCCAACTTAATGAAAACTGAAGATCCCATTCTTCAGGATCCCCCGGCATTCAGTGATGCAGTTATTAAGAGATATGGGCCCTCATTCCGAGTTGTTCGCTCGTTCTTTTTCATCGCATCGCAGTGAAAATCCGCTTAGTACGCATGCGCAAAGTTCGCACTGCGACTGCGCCAAGTAACTTTACTATGAAGAAAGTATTTTTACTCACGGCTTTTTCTTCGCTCCGACGATCGTAATGTGATTGACAGGAAATGGGTGTTACTGGGCGGAAACACGGCGTTTCAGGGGCGTGTGGCTGAAAACGCTACCGTTTCCGGAAAAAACGCAGGAGTGGCCGGGGAAACAGTGGGAGTGCCTGGGCGAACGCTGGGTGTGTTTGTGACGTCAACCAGGAACGACAAGCACTGAACTGATCGCACAGGCAGAGTAAGTCTGGAGCTACTCTGAAACTGCTAAGTAGTTAGTAATCGCAATATTGCGAATACATCGGTCGCAATTTTAAGAAGCTAAGATACACTCCCAGTAGGCGTAGGCTTAGCGTGTGTAACTCTGCTAAATTCGCCTTGCGACCGATCAACTCGGAATGAGGGCCATGGTTCCAAAGAAATTGGTTCAGGTTCCTCTAGGTCACCCGTCTTATCTGCTGAGAGTCCACCGTATACTGTAAACTCGGCACAAAAGTCTCAGCCCATTGTTTTGACTGCAGGATGTGCTTTTCTGTTTTCTTCTAGTAGTTGTACTTTGCCTGAAAGTTCAGCTCCCAAGGTTTAGAAACCAATTTCTGATTTGAACCCAGCCTTGCTGGAAGGTACCATCAGTTCAGACAATGTTTGGGGAATTACCTTGGTCAGACCTCAAGAACTTTGTAAATGTCACTGACCTAGATTGAGGGTGTTGTGAACTCGGAGATTCTTCCGATGGTTGGGAAGAGGAACCACAACTGGGACGGAACAGGGGTGACCTGATGTAGGATTTCCTCATACAGGACTCTGACAGTAAGGTTTGGTAAAATATTGAAGAGCTTTATTGCAGGAAAAGAACAACTCAAAGTCATACAGCATAAAGGGAAACTTATGAGAGAATGTCCAGGCCCATTAAAGGGTTTGTGAGCAATGTAAAAGATACTGGTGACTGAAGAAGTTGTGAGCGATGTTTAAAGACACTGATGATTTGAAGAACTTGTAAATGGTGGTTAAAGACACAGATGACTTAAAAGAACTTGAGAACGGAGATTAAGACACTGGTGATTTGAAGAACTTAAGTGCAGTGGTTTAAGACGCTGATGATTTGTAGAACTTGTGAACGGTGACTGAGACGCTGATGATTTGTAGAACTTAAGTGCAGTGGTTTAAGACGCTGATGATGTGTAGAACTTGAGAACGGTGACTGAGACGCTGATGACTTGAAGAACTTAAGTGCAGTGGTTTAAGACGCTGATGATTTGTAGAACTTGTGAATGGTGACTGAGACGCTGATGATTTGAAGAACTTAAGTGCAGTGGTTTAAGACGCTGATGATTTGTAGAACTTGTGAACGGTGACTGAGACGCTGATGATTTGAAGAACTTAAGTGCAGTGATTTAAGACGCTGATGATTTGTAGAACTTGTGAACGGTGACTGAGACGCTGATGATTTGCAGAACTTGAGAACGGTGACTAAGGGCCGCAGCCCACGCTGATTCCTAGGAGCACTAGTGACTGGACCGCAGAGAGACACACCAGCCGCTGGGAACGCTGGAACCTGTGCAGCGAACAGGCACCTGGAAATGCCGGAGACACTGCAGTACAGCTTCAGATATTCTCGCCGGGAACAAGAGCGCTGGCATCCACTTCAGGGAAAGACGATACTCAGGCGCCGAGGCTCTGTCCGGCATCTGACTTTGAATCTCCCGCCACCGCTGGATTGGCGGAACAGTCTGATGACATCACCTGCCCCCCGCCCACGTGATGCCGGGTGTCATGGCTGCGCCCTTGCCCTGGAGAACCGCCGGGAGCCGCGCCAGCCAGACGCCGGAGCCCGTGGCCCACCGAAGGCGGAGGCCGCAACACAGACCAACAAGCACGCAGGGGTAAGCGCGGCGAATGCCGCCTCTGGCGTGTGACAGTAAAAAAAAGAAGAAAAAGAAATAATTATTGACTATTGCCTTGTGTAAAAAAACATTTTTTTTTCCTTGTCTTGTGTCCAGTGGCCACCGTCAAGGGGGGGGGGGGGGGGGCACTGTTACAAGCTGTTGCCACAGCTTGTTTCTGTTTCTTGTCTTTGTCTGTTTGTTCCAGTGTCAGGTTTATTTATGTATACCTTGTTTTGGAAAACCTGAATTTTGGGGTCCGTTGACCCCTCCTCAAAGGGGGGCGGGGGGGGGGGGTACTGTTATGAGCCACGGCAGTGGCTCATTCCTGTTTTGCATTTTGGTTATGTATTTTATGTTATACTTCTGTTTCTGTTCCCCGTGGGTGTCATGGGGTGTCTGGAGCCCACCCTTAAGGAGAGGGTACTGTTATGAACCACAGGTAGTGGTTCATTCCTGTTTTCCGTTTATGTATTTTATGTTATAGTTCTCTTGCAAGCCAGGATTTCCCTTTGCTCTGGTTTAGAAGACTCTTGTTTGCTGCCGGTGGTGAGTCTGTGTAATTGCAGCCTGTTTCCATGTGTTTGGCCTCACCTGTCTGCTAATTGCATCTTGTCAGTTTGGAGTCGTGCAACAGGGCAGCTGCACGACATAAGTAATTAGGGCTCTGTTATATTCTGGCTCAGTGCAATACACAGACACCGGTGATAGTTCTGAGCTAGTTCCTGAGCTCCTGTCTAGCAGTTTCTGTCTAGCTGCTTCCAGCCTTGATCCAGTGTCTGATCCAGTGTCTGATCCAGCTTCTTGCCTTGAAGCGTTCCTGTCCTGAAGTCCAGTGGCTTTGTCTATTCCTGATCCTGATTCGGTATCCTGTTCCTTGGTGTCCACTACTCAGTCGTTGGAACTCTGCCTGTCCTCTGGTCCTGAGAGCCTGTGTCGGCTACATTGGGGGTTCCTGTCCGTTTGCCAGTATTTGTACCGGTTCCGTGAGTAGCGGCTTTGCAGAGTCCGTCGGCCAAGGCCGCTGTATTCTTTAGTTTCTAGTTTCTGGTGGTTTTTTTAAGTTCTGTAGCGCCCCTAACTCTGTATTTCTGTCTTTAGTTAGAGGTTCCCCTTGTCATCACCCCGTCTCGGTTCACGCCTTGTCTCACATTAAGACCTGGGGGCATCAGAGTTGGGCAGACCTAATCCGCCCTTCAAACGCGGCTGCCGTGGGCCCAAGAAACCATAGTCATGCAGGCGTGGGTTGACAACGAGGGTGAGACAATGGAGTCAGGTTTCCGTAGGGGTTGCTGCTGTGCTCCGTATCTATTGCAGCTTTACGTTCCTGTACTTGGGACTCATCCGCCCAGTTCCAGGAGTACCAAGTACAGTGAACGTAACATTATCACCGGCATCTGTATATTGCACTGAGCCAGAATATAACAGAGCCCTAATTACTTATGTTGTGCAGCTGCCCTGTTGCACGACTCCAAACTGACAAGATGCAATTAACAGACAGGTGAGGCCAAACACATGGAAACAGGCTGCAATTACACAGACTCACCACCGGCAGCAAACAAGAGTCTTCTAAACCAGAGCAATGGGAAATCCTGGCCTGCAAGAGAACTATAACATAAAATACATAAACGGAAAACAGGAATGAACCACTACCTGTGGTTCATAACAGTACCCTCTCCTTAAGGGTGGGCTCCAGACACCCCATGACACCCACGGGGAACAGAAACAGAAGTATAACATAAAATACATAACCAAAATGCAAAACAGGAATGAGCCGTGGCTCATAACACATGATTTGGTAAACAGCTGAAGGGAGGACAACAGAGAGGGAAGATTAACCTCAAAAACAGAAGAGGTAGACGGGGGGATGAAAATACCTAAATATCGTATTGAGGATGTTTGCCAATTCTAAGGGTACTTAGCGCGTAAGAGGGTCAAGGAATGGGTGAGATTAATGGGCAAAGCATCGGTCTTAGAGGCGTTTAATTTATAATAGGATGCTGCAGAGTAGATATCTAAAATATTGTGTAAATGTGGGAGTGTAGTGCAAGGGTCAGTTACAAATAAAAGAACATCGTCCGCGAACAGACAGATCTTGTGAAGAGAGGAGCCTAATCGCAGTCCAGGGAACTGCGGGTCCGCTCGGAGCTTAGCTGCCAAAGGCTCAATGGCCAGGACAAAAATGAGAGGGGAGAGAGGACAGCCCTGGTGGGTGCCATTGGAAATTGGAAAAGAGGACGATAAAAAACCATTACTGAAGACCCGGGTCGACGGGGAGCTATACAAGGCTAATATCGAAGAAAGGATGCGATCGCGCAGGCCAAATTTTAATAGAACGTCTCACATGTAAGACCAGTTTAAGCGGTCAAAGGCCTTTTCTGCGTCCAAAGACAGCAGAAGGAGACCGTGCTTAGGGGACAGGGAATCTACAAGGTTAAAAACCCTGCGTGTATTATCAGACGCTTGTCTTCCCGGGATAAAGCCGACCTGATCCGAATGTATCAGGGAGGGGAGTAGGGCATTCAAACGAGAGGCTATTAATTTAGCATATATTTTAATGTCCCCGTTCAATAGCGCAATGGGACGATAATTTTGACAAGAGGTCAAATCTTTGCCTGATTTGGGGATCGTGACAATACGCGCCTCGAGCATCTCCTCAGGGAGGGTACCTCGAGAGGTAACGTCATTGTAAACTGTCACTAGAGAGGGAGCTAGGAGGTCTTGGAGCGAAACATAGAAGTCATTAATAAAGCCATCGGGGCCCGGCGCTTTACCCCGAGGTAGGGACTTGATCACCTGCAGGATTTCCGATGAGGACCAAGGGGCATTCAGTAATGCTAATTGATCATCTGAAATAGTTGGGAGGCTTATATCAGCTAACAAGGAGTTGATAGAAGAGGGAGTGGGCTGAGGGGTAGAGGGATCAGTCGAGAAATTATAAAGCTGGGAGTAGAAATTGGAAAACTGATTCGATATCTCCCTCGGGTTAGAAATTTTGGCGCCTGCGGGGGACACAATAAGCCTGATTCTATTCCGAGCGTGCTGCGCTCTGAGCTTGCGGGCAAGCATTTTCCCCGGCCTGTTCCCCGCTAGATAAAATTTCTGACGCATCCTATTTAGTGAGGCCTGGGTGCGCGCCATAAGTAATTTCTGGAGTTGGGACCTAGTGTCGGCTAGCTCCCTCTGTAGGGTTTTCGTAGGCCTAGATTGATTTTTGTCCTCTAAGTCATTCAACTTAAGCTCCAAATCGGCCTGGCATTGTCGATTAAGTTTTTTAAGCTGCGCTCCTGCCTGAATTGCTGCCCCCCTGATAACGGCCTTAAGTGCGCATCAAAAGTTCAGGGTGGATGTGTCCGAAGGGGAATTCAATTCCATATAGGACGAGATACTGTCAACTATGATTTTTTTTGAGACTGGATTAGACAGCAAGTGATGAGAGAGTCTCCAAGGGTGGGGGGGAGAATGCTGGCTAGCAGCATCCCATTTAAGAGTCAGCGGGGCGTGGTCTGACCAAGTTATAGGGAGAATGTCCATGGATCTGGCAAACTGAAGGGTCCATTTATCCGAAAACATAAAATCAATACGGGAGTAAGAGTTGTGGACGGGGGAATAGTAAGTGTACTCCCGACCAGTGGGGTTTTGCACTCGCCAAATATCATAGAGGTCAAATTCAGCTAAGAGATTACGAAAGGCTGAGGAGGGGGCGTTGGGGAAGGCTGAAGAGGAGGGAGAGGGCCTGGGAGACCTGTCCAATTTAGGGTCAAGGACTAAATTAAAATCCCCCGTGAGAAGAAGGGAGCCCTTACGAATCTTCTGAATGGCCACACACAACTTACGGATAACAGCGACTTGGTTTGAATTCGGGGCATAAACTGAGACTAGAGTAACCGGCCTATTGTTTAAAAGGCCGCTCAATATGAGATACCGGCCATTTTTATCGGCTATCTGAGAATGCAAAGTAAAGGAGATGGAATTCCTAAACAGTATGGCCACACCGTTCCTCTTAAAGGGGCCATTAGCAAAATAACCCAAAGGGAATCTGCGGTCTTTAAAAATAGGGGGCGCTGCAGATGAAAAGTGTGTCTCCTGCAACGTGACAATATCCGCTTTATACCTAGCAAAATAACCCAAAGCCAGCCTTCTCTTATTAGGGGAATTCAGCCCCTTAACATTCATGGATAGAACCTGAACCATCGGGGCAAACTAATGGATGTTGTGGGCAGTGAATGACCTTGACACATACACAGATAGACTTGTCTCAAACAACGAATACCTACATCATAATATAGGGGGTGGGGAGGAAAAGGAAGGACAAAGGGAGGGAAAAGGAAAGGAACAAACCAAAACGACCCAGTACATCGGGTCGGCATAACTACTGCAAGGAAAACAAAAAAAATGCAGTAGTGTATTACCAGGGGGGAACATGTGGCCTAGCGCCACCACCCATGAACCTGAACAGGAAGAGAGGGGAAAAAAAATAGAAAGCAGGAGCAAATATGCCTACCAACAGTACAAATTAGAACAGAAAACAGACACATATAGTCTAAGATATAAACAAGGAGATGGGACTCCATTAGCACAACTACGAGCAGGACAACTCACGTGACCTCAACATGGAGAATGACTGAGTCCCTTCTATGACAGCGGTACAGGACAAAGTTCAAAGTGAAAGCCAAAGCTGAAGGAGTCGACATCAGGCTGTGGACCATTCCGTTTGAAGAGTTGGCTGCTTCTTGGATCCAGGAGGCAGCGTGACAGAGATATCCCACTCCGCCAGCAATTTGACTCCAGCCTCCAATGAAGTCACTGTGTAGAACTTGTTTTCATACGAGATGACAAGCTTCACCGGAAAGCCCCATCTATAAGTGAAGTCTTGATCGCGAAGTGCCAAAGTTATAGGAAGGAATGATCGTCGTTTGGCCAAAGTCAGGGCAGAGAAATCCGGAAAAAGTTGTAATCCGCCAAGCACATCCGATTCGGAGTCACCCGCCTCCCTAGCCGCTTTCAGGATGCGTTCTTTAGTTGTGAAAAAATGCACTCTCATGAGCGTATCTCTCGGGAGCGAGGGAGCAACAGAGCGTGGTTTAGGCAGTCTATGAATCCTGTCTATAGGCAGCTCTCTGGTGTCGGCTCCAGGCAGAAGTTTCCAGAACAACGCGATAGCATAATCCTCCAACTCGGAATTCCGCACTGAGTCTGGAATGCCTCGGATCTTTATATTATTGCGCCGGGATCTGTCCTCTATATCTGCCATCTTGAGTTTAAACGCCTCAAGGTAATTTTGCTGCTGATCGTGGGCCGCTATAAGGTCATTATGGGACGAGACCAGTTCCTCTACTTTTCGTTCTAAATGGTCCGTACGGTCTCCTATAGCGTGCAGCTCCATCTTAACCTCCCGAACAGCGGCCGTGAGTTCTTGAGTCAACTCAGACTTGAACTCTGAAAGGGCCTGGTACAGAGTTTTGACCGTGAGAGGGGCATCAAAGTCAGGATCAAACCCCGGCATAGAGGCAGGGCTGCAGGGGGTATCCTGTGCAGAAGCGGCACTCGGGGACTTCCGTATAGAAGAGGCAGTGGTGGCCGCGTTCTGAGGTGGAAAAGATACCCTGAGAGGCAGCACCCCTTTAACCTTTTTCGGAGGCATTCTAATGGAATGAGATTCCGTAGGCGGGATGACGATGATAAAGGAGCGCAGGATCTCGTAGAATATATGACGGAGAGTTAGGTAAGCATAAAGAACAAGGGTGGTGGCGGACACATCAGAAGATCGGTGTCACACAGGGCCAGGCAGAGGATCATCTACAGCCTGCAGCACCCAGTCGGTAGGCTCCCAGCCGGGAGAGAGGGGTGAGAGGTCAGACACACACCAGGATCCAGCAGCACTGCACCCGAGGTGATAGGAGACAAGGCTGCACTAATAAGGCAAGGCTTCCCTCCAGGGACTCCCCAGTAGCAGAGTGCAGGGGCCAGCAGGCAAGAGAGGGGCCAGTAGATGATGTTGGCCACCCAGGAGTGCAGGCAGGCCGGAGAAAGGCCAGCTCCGGGATTCCACTCCAACAGGGCACTTCCGGCGGGGAGGAGGCACAAATCTAGGCCGCGGCTCCCGGTTCTCATGTAGGCCGCGGTCGGCTGGAGCATCCAGGAAGGCAGCAGGCCCCTCCACTACTCCATGGGAGGGCGTCTATGTGATCCGGGGTGGATATGGGCGCAGCCGGCGCCCGCCGAAGCGGGACGGAGCAGCCAAAGAGGAGGTCGGGTGAAAGAAGATGGCCGTCGGGAGGAGAGGGGCAGACGGAGACACGTCGTAGCCGCGGCTCAGGAGGGCAGACGAGGGAGCCCCGGTCTCACCGCCGGTCCTGGAGCTTGAGAGCAGGTGAGAGACAGCTGGGGAACCTCGTCAGGGGCAGGAGGGAGCCACCGCAGATCCCGGTCCGGCTCCAGCACTTTCTTGGAGCTCACGGCCGGGGAGGCGCCAAACTCAAGGCCCCGGTCTCAGCACGGATGGTAGGCCTCGGTCGGAAACAGTCACAGGGGGCCTCCCCGGGACCCACACGCCAAGCAGGGCCATGGGTGGGACAGCGCAGGGTAAGATAAGCCGCAGGGGCCAATTATTTAACATAAAACAGGCCTCTGGCAACGGGAGCTCTAATAGTGCATGTCCACACAGAGCCAGATCCAGGCCACGCCCCCTTCAGTTCTTCTTTACCGTCGCTCTTCAGCTTCACTCTTCAAGTCATTTAACCATAGACTCTAATTCTTCCAGTTTCTTCTATTTCTCCAATATTCGTGTACAGCCTGATTATTCATTCAAACTACAATTATCTTCCTACGAAGTCCTCGTTTTCTTTACGTTCTCCGGCCAACGTTAACACTTAGTTTGGCTTCCACCTCATGAGGAGGAATTACATTCAGCCACCTCGTTTACTCTCCTCACAGGTAGCTGTCCCTTCAGCCAAAACTCGGTTGTCGGAACCCCAACTTACGCCGAGCGTGACAGCGCCACAGCTAATGTAACTGGGGGACCTCATCCATATATTCCTCATCAATAGAGCTTGTTTGGGATTGTGATACTGAGCTGTGAACTGCAGTTGTTCTGATTCAAGTTTTACTTTTTTCGGAATCACTGTGAAAAAGAGGTGAAAATAAATTGATTGTGCTAGGCTTCCGGTGAATGGAAGGACAATTTATATTGAGCTGGGGATATCTAAAATTGGATTGCTCCTTTAATTGTAATAAAAGTATTGCATGATGCCGTGTAGTAAAGCAAAGAATGGCACATATGCAGGGTAATCTCTTTATCAAGATATGTTTAACTAGCGTCTGATCACCTTCATTTATTTCATCTTTATATGGAATATCTTCAGAGTGAAAGTGGGTGGGGACCATGGAAAGTCTCAGAGTAGCATAGTAAGTCAGTAGTATGCTGATTTCGCACAGCTGTGAGAATTAGTGTGTCACAACTGAGGGCCTGAGCTGACGGGAGGCAGCCTCAGTTGTAGGGGCTGAGATGTACCGGAACCTGGGAGGTTGTATCAGACCCCTGGACATGTAAGTAACATGAATAATAACTGCCCGAAGGCGTGACCACGACAACTTGGATAAAAGTCAATGATGTTTATTATGACAACTCCGCAACACAGCAGCAGTAAAAGAAAACGTAAAAGTCAGCAAAGAATAAATACAGTTCCTGGGTACTACAGGATGGCAGGAGCCACAGGGCACTGGTAGTGTGAGATAGATCTTATAATCTTCTAGATGGAAAGTCCTTACCAGGCCCGACTGTAGCAATGGAGATAACCCAGGATTGTACCAGCTGGTGTTCCAGGAAAAGCTGGGTTGCTGAAGATAAAACGGCTGCTGTGGATACTGGCTGGAACCAGACTGTTGTTAGCACGGAGTGGACACTGGCTGGAACCAGTTAAATAATAAATGAACTTGGGAGCGATGAAATATGAGCTGAAATGTAGAACTTGAGAGCGGAGAAATAATAATACCGGTGGAGAGTGGTAAAGTGTAGAAAGGACACCGGCCCTTTAAGAGAAGCTGTACTCTGCTGGAAGCTGGGCTGGAAGCAGGTAATGTTGTAGCTGGAAACAGATGAATCCACAATGGATTGGAGAGTCAGGCTACACCGCAGGTGGAATGCTGGTGCGGGTCTCTATGGTGGAAGTCTTGAGACAGGAGCTGGAACCTGGAAGACAATCACAGGAGAGAGACAAACAGGAACTAGGTTTGACAACCAAAGCACTGACGCCTTCCTTGCTCAGGCACAGTGTATTTATACCTGCAGCAAGGAAGGGATTGGCTAGGCAATTATGCAGATTAACAATACTGACAACAGATTGGAGTAAATGATCAGCTGACAGAATCCAAGATGGCTGCGCCCATGCAGACACTTGGAGGGAAGTTTGGTTTGTAATCCATGTGGTAATGAAAACAGCAATGGCGGCGCCGGCCACTGGAGACAGGAGGCGCCAGGCTGACAGATGCACATCCAACCACGCGGACACAGCAGAGGCCGCGGCTGACGTAATCGCCACTCAGACACTCTGCATGCAGAAGTTCAGGGACGGCGGCGGAGGCCGCGGGAGACGCCATGCCAGGTGTAATATGGCGTTTACTGTGACAGTGTCCCAGAGTGACAGGAGAGGATACAGGAATGTACACATCAGGATAACAGATGGGATCCGGTCCTGGAGCGCTGAGCCAGCCTTAGGAGGCATCTGATGGGTAAGAAATGGCGTCCAGATACCCGGATCGTGACAGCACCCCCCCCTTTAGGAGTGGCCCCAGGACACTTCTTTGGCTTTTGAGGAAACTTGGAATGGAATCTCCGGACCAAGGCAGGAGCATGGACATCAGAAGCATTGGTCCATGAACGTTCCTCAGGACCATAACCCTTCCAGTCAATAAGATATTGTAGTTGACCATAACGGTGACGTGAGTCCAGGATCTTGGCTACTTCATACTCAATGCCTCGTTGAGTTTGGACTTTAGGAGCTGGAGGAAGTGAGGAATGAAACCGATTCAAGATCAGCGGTTTCAACAGGGAAACATGGAATGTCCTGGGTATTTTTAAGAAGGGAGGCAACTGAAGTCTGTAAGCAACAGGATTGATGACTTGTTCAATCTTGAAAGGACCGATATAGCGAGGTGCAAACTTCATACTGGGAACTCTTAACCTCAAATTCTTCGTGGATAACCATACCCGATCACCCACCTTGAGAGCAGGAACTGCTCGACGCTTCTTATCCGCAAACTTCTTGTACCTGAACGATGCCTTGAGCAGAGCTGATCGTACGCTCTTCCAGATATTGGCAAACTGATGCAAGGTGATATCCACTGCGGGAACAGAAGTTGCTGGAAGCGGTTGGAACTCAGGGACTTTAGGGTGGAATCCAAAGTTAGTGAAGAATGGTGTTGAAGCAGATGAAGAATGATACTGGTTGTTATGACAGAACTCGGCCCAGGGAAGTAATTGAACCCAGTCATCTTGAGAGGAGGACACATAGATGCGGAGGAAGGCCTCCAAGTCCTGATTCACCCTCTCGGTTTGACCATTGGTCTGAGGATGGTAAGCCGTAGAAAACTTTAGCTTGACTTGGAGGACTTGACATAAACTTCGCCAGAATTTGGCTGTGAATTGAACTCCTCGATCTGAGATAATTTCTTCAGGAAGACCGTGGAGTCGGAAGATCTCTTGTATGAATACTTGAGCCAACTTGGAAGCTGACGGAAGACCGGTGAGAGGAATGAAGTGTACCATCTTGGTGAACCAGTCAACTACCACCCAGATGGTATTGAACTTGTTGCACATGGGTAAATCTGTAATAAAATCCATCGACAAATGGGTCCAAGGTCGACGGGGAACAGATAGTGGAACCAGTTGCCCCGCAGGCGACTGGCGGGATACCTTATGTTGAGCACACTTTGGGCAAGATGCAATAAACTCCAAGACGTCCTTTTTCAGAGTTGGCCACCAATAGGACCTAGAGATAAACTCCAGGGTTTTTTGGATACCTGTATGTCCGGCAAAACGGGAAGCATGGGCCCAATGCATGAGCTTCTTCCTTAGCATCGGTTTCACAAAACTTTTCCCTGATGGGGGCGTAGAGTCCATCCCTACCGTGGAGAATGCCATCGGATTTATAATAGGATGCTTGTCTGAAGACTCTGACTCATTTTCTTGCTCCCATGAGCGGGAAAGGGCATCGGCCTTGCGATTCTGAGAGCCCGGACAGAACTGGAGTTTAAAGTCGAACCTGGAAAAGAAAAGTGCCCATCTGGCCTGACGAGGGTTGAGACATTGTGCGCCTTTCAAATATAAAAGGTTCTTGTGGTCTGTAAGTATGGTGATTGAATGAGAAGCTCCCTCCAACAGATACCTCCACTCTTCTAGAGCGAGCTTGATGGCTAGCAACTCCTGGTCGCCAATGGCATAGTTGCGCTCAGCTGGGGAGAACTTCCAGAAGAAGAAACTGCAAGGGTGTAAATGGCCATCTTTAGCCCTCTGAGATAGCACCGCTCCTACTCCAACGGAGGAGGCATCCACCTCTAAGATGAAAGGAGAGTCGATGTCAGGCTGTTTCAGAACAGGCGCAGAGATGAACCTTTGTTTTAAAAGATGAAATGCTTGCATGGCTTCTTCAGACCACTTGGACGGGTTAGCACCCTTCTTAGTGAAAGCAGTAATAGGCGCCACAATGATGGAAAAGTCTCGTATAAACTTTCGGTAATAGTTGGCGAACCCTAAGAACCTCTGGACCCCTTTGAGGGTTAAGGGTACCGGCCAATTTTGGATTGCTTGTAGTTTCTCAGGATCCATCTCTAGTCCGGAACCGGACACAATGTACCCTAGAAACGGAATGGACTTGACTTCAAAGACGCATTTCTCTAATTTGCAATAGAGATGATTGACACGGAGACGGGACAGAACCTCTTTAACCCAAAAACGATGTTCCTCTAAATCGTTGGCAAAAATGAGGATATCGTCTAGATAGACCACGACATGACGGTATAGAATGTCTCTGAAGATCTCATTGACAAAATGCTGGAAGACAGCTGGAGCATTGCTCAATCCGAAGGGCATGACGAGGTACTCATAATGTCCGTCACGGGTGTTAAAGGCGGTCTTCCACTCGTCACCCTCACGGATCCGGATGAGATTGTATGCACCTCTCAAGTCCAGCTTTGTAAAGATGGTAGCTCTGCTAACTCTGTCAAAGAGCTCAGTAATCAGGGGTAAAGGATAATGGTTCTTGATGGTAATGTCGTTCAAACCTCTGTAGTCGATGCACGGCCGCAGACCACCATCTTTCTTTTTTACAAAAAAGAAGCCTGCGCCGGCTGGAGAAGAAGAAGGTCGAATGAACCCCTTTGCTAGGTTCTCTTTAATGTATTCCTCCATAGAATGCGTCTCAGGCAGAGACAACGGGTAAGTTCGGCCTCGAGGTGGAACCTTCCCTGGAACGAGATCAATCGGGCAGTCCCATTCTCTATGAGGAGGAAGGATATCAGCAGAAGCTTTACTGAACACATCCGTGAAATCTTGATATGGAGGAGGTGGAACATCAGACGACCTGGGGGAGGAAGAACAGACAGGCAATACTTTAAACAAACATGTCTCAGTACAGGAGGAACCCCATGCCAGGATTTGCGTAGTCGTCCAATCAATTGTAGGATTGTGAAGACGGAGCCATGGAAGGCCCAGGACCACAGGATGTGAGGCTCTTGGAATCACTAAAAAGAAATAAGTTCGGAATGAAGAACTCCCACTCTCAGACGAACTGGTAGAGTCCTTAAAGAAATAACTGCCTCAAAGATCTTGCTGCCATCCACGGCAGTTAAGGAGATGGACGCAGGAAGTCTCTCGGTGGGTAGGGACCACCGTTTAACATAGGCTTCGGTAATAAAGTTCCCAGCTGCTCCGGAATCAAGGAGGGCAATGACGTTCCGATAACGTTGAGCAACTTGAAGCGAGACTGGGAGATTACAATCTTGAGGAGATGGAGAGGAGATCATTACTCCTAGCCGGCCCTCTCCTTGGCGAGCTAGGATTTGGAGTTTCCCGGACGTTTGGGACAGGCATTAATGGTGTGAGACGGAGCTGCACAATAAAGACAGAGAGACTCGGAGAGACGTCTTCGGCGCTCAGCAGGAGTTAAACGGGAACGGCCAATTTGCATGGGCTCATCTTTAGTTGGTGACAGTTGGCGAGGAGGAGGAGCAGAAGATTTTGGAGCAGATGATCTTCCACGCTCAGTTGCTCTCTCTCTGAAACGTAAATCAACTTTCGTGCAGAGTGAGATTAGCTCATCTAACTTAGAGGGTAAGTCTCTGGTAGCTAACTCATCTTTAATACGCTCAGATAAGCCATGCCAGAATGCAGCATACAGGGCCTCGTCGTTCCATGCCAGTTCGGATGCCAGGATCTGGAACTGTATCAGATATTGTCCTACAGTACGTGACCCCTGGCGTAAACGGAGAATCTCGGATGAAGCTGAGGTTACCCGGCCTGGCTCATCGAAGATGCGCCTGAATGTTGACACGAAGGCAGTGTAGGAAGATAGCAGGGTGTCGGACCTCTCCCATAACGGTGATGCCCAATCAAGGGCTGAGCCACTGAGGAGAGAAATAATGTAGGCAATTTTTGTACGGTCACTGGGAAAATTGCCAGGTTGTAGCTCAAACTGAATCTCACACTGGTTGAGAAATCCCCTGCAGAATCTTGGAGATCCGTCAAATTTTGCTGGCGTTGGAAGATGAAGACGTGGAGCAGAAATGGGTAAGGTGGATGGGGTTATAGCTGGAGTCACTGTGGTTGACGCACCAGACGCGCCTGATCCACGGAGAGTTGTCTGAATCCCATCCAGCCGAGTAGAGAAATCCTGGAGACAGCGGATGATGTGGCCCTGTGCAGCCTCCTGATGTTCTAGTCGGGCTGCCAGTTCTTGCATCGGCCTGGCCGCTTGATCCTGGTCTCCGGCTGGATTCATTAGGTCAGTGCTTACTGTCACAACTGAGGGCCTGAGCTGACGGGAGGCAGCCTCAGTTGTAGGGGCTGAGATGTACCGGAACCTGGGAGGTTGTATCAGACCCCTGGACATGTAAGTAACATGAATAATAACTGCCCGAAGGCGTGACCACGACAACTTGGATAAAAGTCAATGATGTTTATTATGACAACTCCGCAACACAGCAGCAGTAAAAGAAAACGTAAAAGTCAGCAAAGAATAAATACAGTTCCTGGGTACTACAGGATGGCAGGAGCCACAGGGCACTGGTAGTGTGAGATAGATCTTATAATCTTCTAGATGGAAAGTCCTTACCAGGCCCGACTGTAGCAATGGAGATAACCCAGGATTGTACCAGCTGGTGTTCCAGGAAAAGCTGGGTTGCTGAAGATAAAACGGCTGCTGTGGATACTGGCTGGAACCAGACTGTTGTTAGCACGGAGTGGATACTGGCTGGAACCAGTTAAATAATAAATGAACTTGGGAGCGATGAAATATGAGCTGAAATGTAGAACTTGAGAGCGGAGAAATAATAATACCGGTGGAGAGTGGTAAAGTGTAGAAAGGACACCGGCCCTTTAAGAGAAGCTGTACTCTGCTGGAAGCTGGGCTGGAAGCAGGTAATGTTGTAGCTGGAAACAGATGAATCCACAATGGATTGGAGAGTCAGGCTACACCGCAGGTGGAATGCTGGTGCGGGTCTCTATGGTGGAAGTCTTGAGACAGGAGCTGGAACCTGGAAGACAATCACAGGAGAGAGACAAACAGGAACTAGGTTTGACAACCAAAGCACTGACGCCTTCCTTGCTCAGGCACAGTGTATTTATACCTGCAGCAAGGAAGGGATTGGCTAGGCAATTATGCAGATTAACAATACTGACAACAGATTGGAGTAAATGATCAGCTGACAGAATCCAAGATGGCTGCGCCCATGCAGACACTTGGAGGGAAGTTTGGTTTGTAATCCATGTGGTAATGAAAACAGCAATGGCGGCGCCGGCCACTGGAGACAGGAGGCGCCAGGCTGACAGATGCACATCCAACCACGCGGACACAGCAGAGGCCGCGGCTGACGTAATCGCCACTCAGACACTCTGCATGCAGAAGTTCAGGGACGGCGGCGGAGGCCGCGGGAGACGCCATGCCAGGTGTAATATGGCGTTTACTGTGACAGTGTCCCAGAGTGACAGGAGAGGATACAGGAATGTACACATCAGGATAACAGATGGGATCCGGTCCTGGAGCGCTGAGCCAGCCTTAGGAGGCATCTGATGGGTAAGAAATGGCGTCCAGATACCCGGATCGTGACATAGTGATAACAAGGTGTCATGGGAGTCATTCCGAGTTGATCGCACGCTAGCTGTTTTTAGCAGCCGTGCAAACGCATAGTCGCCACCCACGGGGGAGTGTATTTTCGCTTTGCAAGTGTGCGAACGCCTGTGCAGCCGAGCTCTGCAAAAACATTTTGTGCAGTTTCAGAGTAGGTCTGAACTTGCTCAGCCCTTGCGATCACTTCAGTCTTTTTGGTGCCGGAATTGACGTCACACACTCACCCTCCAAACGCCCAGACATGCCTGTGTTTTCCCTACCACTCCCAGAAAACGGTCAGTTGACACCTATAAATGCCCTCTTTCTGTCAATCTTCTTGCGATCGGTTGAGCGTATGGATTCTTCGTTAAATCCATAGCTCAGCAACGATCCGCATTGTACCCGCATGCAGCGAAAATCGGCAGCGTGTGATCAACTCAGAATGACCCCCCATGTGACAGCGGCAGTGCTATGACATGAGGGGGAGGTAAGCAGAAAGTCACAGACAGAATTATATAGTAGAAGGAGCAGGATCCCCAACAGCAGATTAGTGATATCAGGTTTTCTACCTTTTTCTATATAAACATGTTAGATTCCTTTCTTATATTTTAGTTTCTACGCAGCAGAGATCACGTGTGGTGTGCAGTACCTGCACTCTAAGGGCATCATCCATCGGTAAGTATATTAATAATACCAACTTCATACACAATCAGGTCACAGTGATGTGCACTATATTTATTTATTTATTTATTTATTCAAATATCTTTATTGGATTTTTCAAATATTACATAATTTGAATCACATCAAAAGGCTATCGCAAATACAAATCTACGTTAGACAGTATACATATATAATTGTGCATTGAGATTCGGGCAGACTACAGATACAGGTATGGTCCATATAATATGTACAAATAATATTGATATTCCTAACAAAGTAAAATCAATACAGGTGCTTATGGTAAAACTTCTAATATAAATTCACACTAATGCATTTAATAAATAGCTGCAGCTCCCATAAGGGGTTTCTGTAATCCCCTGATAAACAATATACAATATAGATATAAATATATAACTATACAAGAGAGCGCAAGATAGTATAGTAGTAAAAACAATTTATTAAAATATTGACCATATAAAATATATAAGCAACAATATTGCTGAATAAGCAGAGCTTTAGAATCCACTGACCACCACTAATATAATGTTGGATAAATAAAAATGTCCCATTTATTTTTATATTAGTGTCCAGTTGTTTCTACTAGAATGAGACTTTGTAATCCTATAGAAAGTTCACCATTTCAAGTTCAAAAAGAGAGTATTTAGAAGATACACAATGGTAATTTGGAGATCCCTCTGTAAATGATGTGTTCACAAAATATATAATAATGGTATTGATGGTAAATAATTAATAATATATAAATAACAAATGAAAATAAGAATAATAAAAATAGTTATAATAATGAATTGGTCTTACATTTCTGTAATATGGTTTATAATTGGTAATTAAGAGATAGCTAATATATTCATATAATGGACCCATATTGTTGCTTAAATATTTTATATGGTCAATATTTTAATAAATTGTTTTTACTACTATTCTATCTTGCGCTCTCTTGTATAGTTATTTATTTATATCTATATTATATATGGTCCATATAAGGTTGTGGGGTGAGTAGTCACTACAAAACTTCAATATTATAAATTTCAACTGAAACATCAAATAATCTCATTCAATCATGGCAATATAGATATGATAAAAAAAAGATAAACAAAATAGAGAATAACAAGAGAAGGGGTATTCATGGAGAAGGGGAGGGGAAAAAGGGGAGGTTGGGGGGGGGGGGAGGAGTGGTAAGGGCCACCCAAATAGAATATATTAATATATTGAAAACTATATCGCAGTGTAGTGCCGGTAAAGACAGGGAAATAACGGGTCTCAGACTGCCATCCACAATTATCATTGAGACGGATATCAAGTCTACATAAAAATCTCACACTACTCACTGTCAACAGTAGTTTCGAAAATGTTGCAGATATGTGCTTGCTGTTCTATAGGCTTAGTCTGTATATAATAGCTCCATCTTTGATAGAAACTTTGATCTTTACGCTGACTCTCAGGAATATTTTCATATCTATCAAAATACATATATTTATCCTTAAGAGACTCTACCTCGGCTATAGTTAGGGCATGTTTTTTTAATCCATGAGTTCAATATTCCTTTCTTGGCTGTCGTAACTAGAATAGTCAATATGGGGAGTAAACGTTTCTCAAGTAATGAAAAGTTCCAAACCTCAAAATTGGCAAACAAGAGAGCTGCAAGGTTTAAGAATACTTGTATTGAGAAGGATTTGTTAATATAATTTATAATTTTAAACCATACATTTTTGACATAGCCGCAGGTCCAAAGGTTGTGAAGAAGAGTTGCGGGTGAGTATACGCACTTAGGACACCTCCCAGATTCATCTACTACAAAGTGACTCCTCTGGCTTTGGGAAACATAAGCCCTATTTTTACGTTCACAGTACTTGGTACTCCTGGAACTGGGCGGATGAGCCCCAAGTACAGGAACGTAAAGCTGCGATACGGAGCTCAGCAGCAACCCCTATGAAACCTGACTCCATTGTCTCACCCTCGTTGTCAGCCCACGCCTGCGTGACTATGGTTTCTTGGGCCCACGGCAGCCGCGTTTGAAGGGCGGATTAGGTCTGCCCAACTCCGATGCCCCCAGGTCTTAATGTGAGACAAGGCGTGAAACGAGACGGGGTGATGACAAGGGGAACCTCTAACTAAAGACAGAAATACAGAGTTATGGGCGCTACAAAACTTAAATAAAGTATGTGCGGCACAGCCGCCAGGATAAACAACAACAAAGGAAGTGCTGTCCACACGCCGACAAAATACTGTTGTGTACCGGCGGTGACAGCATATGCAGAACCCTCTGCAAAACACCAGTAACAAATATAACTAAAGAATACAGCGGCCTAGGCCGACGGACGCGGCAAAGCCGCTACTCACGAAACGGACAGGAACCCCCAATGTAGCAGACACAGGCTCACAGAACCAGAGGACAGGCAGAATCCCAAACGACAGACCGGTGGACACCAAGAAGCCAGATACTCGATCAGGCACAAACAAGGCCACAGGACTTCTGGACAGGAACGCTTTACGGCAGGACACTGAATCAGACACTGGATCAGACACTGGATCAGACACTGGAACAGACACTGGATCAAGGCTGGAAGCAGCTAGACAGAAGCTACTAGACAGAAGCTCAGAAACTCAGGAACTGGCAGGAACTAGATCAGAACTCAGGAACTGGCAGGAACTAGCTCAGAACTATCACCGGCGTCTGTGTATTGCACTGAGCCAGAATATAACAGAGAGCCCTAATTAATTATGTTGTGCAGCTGCCCTGCTGCACAACTGACAGGTGCAATTAACAGACAGGTGAGGTTGAACACATGGGAACAAGCTGCAATTACACAGACTCACCACCGGCAGCAAACAAGAGTCTTCTAAACCAGAGCAACAGGAAATCCTGGCCTGCAAGAGAACTATAAAATACATAAACAGAAAACAGGAATGAACCACTACCTGTGGTTCATAACATCTATATAACGTTTTATATCTTTGCACCAGTTATCTGTTGAAGATTTCCATAGATATTTTGTCCGTGTTTTTAAAATTTCTGTATAAACAAGTTTTGGTTTGTATTTATGTTGTTTAAATTTAATAAAGATATTCTGAATTGGGTCTAAAAGCTTGTGAGAGAGTGTCTGTATGGGTAAGGATGTTGCGTAGTGCGTCAATTGTAGATAGGGAAAGTAGCCGCTCATAGGTAGATTGTATGTTTCCCGTATGGTTTTAAAAGAAAGCAAAGTACTTCCAGGGTTAAACACCTGAGATATGAGTTTTAAACCTTTTTGATGCGTTCGGAGAAATGCTGAGCTATCTATGCTTGGAGTGAACATAGGATTACCTCGTATTGGTAACCAGTCTGATTGTAGAGGATTACGCCCTAATCTAAGGTTAACCCAATTCCATGCCTCATACGTGTCTAAAAATATATATTATCAAGTACATTTTTAGGTATCATATGTTTAAGGGTATGTAACAAGGCTCCTGGAGTAAAGGGGGTCAGGAGTAAGCTTTTCACATCGTAATTAGACTAAGTACTATGCTCCATCAGCCAATCTAAGGCAAACCTAAACAATATAGCACAAGAGTAGTGTGTCAGATCTAGCAAGCCTAATCCTCCCACATGTTTAGATAATTTCAGTTTTTGTTGTTGTTTTTTTTTATTTCCATATAAATTTAGTATATAATTTGGTAATCAGTTTGATATCGCACGGGGACAATTTCAAAGGTATTGTAGCATCTGCATAATGTATGTTAGTTTCGGTAGGAGAACTGTCTTCACTACTTCCACTCTACCCAGTATAGAGAGAGGAAGATCATGCCATGTTTCTAGGGATTTAGTGAAGTGGGAGATAGCAGGGGCGAAGTTACACTTGTACAGGTTCTCCGTTGTACGGGGAACATGAATTCCAAGATATTTTATCTTGGATTTCCCTGTTTCTATATAGTTTAAGTTATGCATCGCCGGTAGAGCGGGAGGGGGTCCTTTTAACATTAAAAGTTCAGATTTACAAGTATTTATTTTGCAACCGGAGAAGGAACTAAATTGTGCTATAATGTCAAAGGCTATTGGGAGTGAGTGAGACGGGTGAGAAAGTAACAAGAGCATATCGTCTGCAAAAAAAGATATACGCAGATCCTGCTTGCTTATCACAATGCCTTGATAAAGGGGGGATTGTCGTAAAGCTACAGCTAAAGGTTCAAATGCTATGGCAAATAGAAGTGGGGAGAGTGGGCACCCTTGTCTAGTCCCTCGGCATATAGAAAAGGGGTCCGGTAGCAATCCATTACATATAATTCTCGAAGCAGAGTTTTATGTATACTAACAAATTTATCTGGGAAGGCAAAGCGTTTCATGGTGTCAAAGAGAGGATCCCAGTGCACCATGTCAAAAGCCTTTTCGGCATCTAGTGATAATATTGCTCTGGGAGTTCCTGACATAGTGCACTGGGAGTCCTGTATTGCAGCTAGGACTCGACGAATGTTCGTTACCAGATTCCTGCCTGAGATGAAGCCCGTCTGATCCCGGTGTATTAAGTCTATCAGGATAAGTTTCAGTCTATCTGCCAGTATCTTAGTGAGAATTTTATAATTGATATTAAGAAGCGATATTGGGCGGTATGACCTGGGATTAGATAGGTCCCTCCCAGGTTTCAGAAGAATCCGCAAGGAATCTGTATTGAAATAAATAGGCATGTGGCCTGAAGTTAATATAGCATTGTAAACGTTCACTAATACGGGAGCTATTTCCGAAGCCATTATTTTGTAAAATTCAGGGATGAATCCATCTGGGTCCGGGGCTTTGCCCATCTTGAGGCATGAAATCGTGAGTGAAACCTCCTGGAGGGATATATTAGCGATCAAAGACCCACCATCTATACTCGGCAATTGGTGTATCGGAAGATCTGACCAGAACTCGAGAGCATTATCCCTGTCTGAAAAAGGAGATGAATACAGGGATTCATAGAAGTTTTTCAAAACTGCGGCTATCTGCTCATTAGAAGTAGTTAGAGTACAGTCTTTCTTTTTCAATGGGTGAATGGTTGAAGGAGTGCGAAGACCTTTAAGCAGATTCAACATTAATTTATTCCATTTATTGGCATACTTATGTAGTCTAAAATTCTTTGCAAAAGAGTACGATGCTTCCATTTTAATAAATACACCTTCAAATTTAGATTTAGATTCTTGGTATGTGGTTCTATTAGTGGGGGAGGGGTCAGATTTGTAGGTTTGAAAAGCCTGAGTGAGCTCGTCTTGGGCCTGTAGGAAGTCTTGAGTCGTTTGTGTTACGTTCCTGGTGCTCAGAACAAGAGAGATGTTGCGTAGTGAGTCCAGAGCACCAGAACGTGACGCTGAAATAAGGTGTGGTATGGAAATAGCCCCTAGCAGCCTACCTCCATTGTTTCACCCGTGTGGTCAGTTCACGCCTGCGTGACTATGGTTTCTTGGGCCCACGGCAGCCGCGTTTGAAGGGCGGATTAGGTCTGCCCAACTCCGATGCCCCCAGGTCTTAGAGTGAGACAAGGCGTGAACCGAGACAGGATAATAACAAAGGGACCTCTAACTAAAGCAAACAGAAGGCTAGGGGCTACTAACAACCCTAAAACTAAATACATGTGCGGCACGCCGCCAAAGGAAAAGAACAACAAAGGAAATGCTGTCCACACGCCGACACTATACTGTTGTGTACCGGCGGTGACAGCATATGCAGAACCCTCGCAAAACACCAGTAACAGATATAACCAAGGAATACAGCGGCCTAGGCCGACGGATGCGGCAAAGCCGCTACTCACGGAACCGGTACAAATACTGGCAAACGGACAGGAACCCCCAATATAGCTGACACAGGCTCTCAGAACCGGAGGACAGGCAGAATCCCAAACGACAGATCGGTGGACACCAAGAAGCCAGATACTCGACCAGGCACAGACAAAGTCACAGGACTTCTGGACAGGAACGCTTCACGGCAGGACATGGGATCAGACACTGGATCAGACACTGGAACCGACACTCAGGAACCGACACTCAGGAACCGACACTCAGGAACTGGCAGGAACTAGCTCAGAACTCAAGAACTATCACCGACGTCTGTGTATTGCACTGAGCCAGAATATAACAGAGAGCCCTAATTAATTATGTCGTGCAGCTGCCCTGTTGCACGACTCCAAACTGACAAGATGCAATTAGCAGACAGGTGAGGCCAAACACATGGAAACAGGCTGCAATTACACAGACTCACCACCGGCAGCAAACAAGAATCTTCTAAACCAGAACAAAGGGAAATCCTGGCCTGCAAGAGAACTATAAACATAATATAGGAATGAACCACTACCTGTGGTTCATAACAGTACCCTCTCCTTAAGGGTGGGCTCCGAACACCCCATGACACCCACGGGGAACAGAAACAGAAGTATAACATAAAATACATAACCAAAATGCAAAAGAGGAATGAGCCACAGCCGTGGCTCATAACAGTACCCCCCCTCCTTGAGGAGGGGTCAACGGACCCCAAAATTCAGACTTTCAAAAACAAGGGATACAAAAAAAACTCGACACACTGGTCTAACAGGCAAAAAAAAAACAGAAACAAGCTGTGGCAACAGCTTGTAACAGTGCCCCCCCATCTTGACGGTAGCCACTGGACACAAGACAAGGAAAAAAAAAATCTTTTTTTTTTTTTAATAACAAGGCAAGAGTCAATAATTATTTTTTTTTCTTCTTATTATTATTTTTACAAAGTTCTTGAGGTCTGACCAAGGTAATTCCCCAAACATTGTCTGAACTGATAGTACCTCCCAGCAAGGCTGGGTTCAAATCAGAGATTGGTTTCTTAACCTTGGGAGCTGAACTTTCAGGCAAAGTACTACTATTAGACGAAGACAGAAAAGCACATCCTGCAGTCAAAACAACGGGCTGAGACTCTTGTGCCGGGTTTACAGTATTTGGTGGACTCTCAGCAGATAAGACGGGTGACCTAGAGGAACCTGAACCAATTTCTTTGGAACCATATCTCTTAATAACTGCATAACTGAATGCCGGGGGATCCTGAAGAATGGGATCTTCAGTTTTCATTAAATTGGATGCCCACTCAAAAGGCTCCCCTCTAAAGGAATATATCAGATATAGCACAAGGTTCTCTGAAGTGATGCCCAGAAATGGTCTAGACAACATAATGATGTAATAGTGTTTGTAAAGCGCCAGAAATTGGACTAAGTCCCCATCAAAGATTATAGATGTTGAGATATCAACAGAGTCAGGATCTGCTTCCTTCCCATCTGACTGACTAGAGTGCTTTGCTAGGACCTGGTCACTACTGACCTTACTCGAGGCTGAGACTTTCTGAACCCCACCTGAGGCAGTGACTTTCTGAAGCCCACCTGGGGCAGTGGCCCTCGGAACCCCACCCGGGGCAGTGACTTTCTGAACCCCACCCAGGGCAGTGGCCCTCGGAACCCCACCCTGGGCAGTGGCCCTCGGAACCCCACACGGGGCTGTGGCCCTCGGAACCCCACCCGGGGCAGTGGCCCTCGGAACCCCCTCTGGGGCAGTGGCCTTTGGGAACCCCGCTGGGGCAGTGGCCTACGGGAACCCCGCTGGGGGCAGCACCTCGGATTCTTTTACTGGGACCGGGCCGTCAGCCTCCCTCTCTGGGACCGGGCCGCCAGCCTCCCTCTCTGGGACCGGGCCGCCAGCCTCCCTCTCTGGGACCGGGCCGTCAGCCTCCCTCTCTGGGACCGGGCCGCCAGCCTCCCTCTCTGGGTCGATAATTATCGAAACTTCTCCCGGGACTATGACTTCCGGGACTTTTGCTGAAGCTATAACCTTCAGAACCTCCACTAACACTATGCCTCTTGAGCCCTTTCCTGGGGAAGCGACTTCTAGACCCTTCTCTGGGGCTGTGTCTCTCGAGACCCCACTTGGGGATATTACTTCAAAGATCCCTTCTGGGGTTTTGCTTCTTGAGTTCCCTTCTAGAACTATGGTTTTAGACACCTTCTCTGGAGTTGCGCTTTTCAAGTCCATACCTGGGGTAACAGCTTCTGAGACCCCTTCTGGTATTAACACCTGAGCAATAATATTCGATGTCCCTCTATGACCCAGAGCATCGGGTACCGCTCCAGGACTCTGGGCATCGGGTACCGCTCCAGGACTCTGGGCATCGGGTACCGCTCCAGGACTCTGGGCATCGGGTACCGCTCCAGGACTCTGGGCAACGGGTACCGCTCCAGGACTCTGGGCATCGGGTACCGCTCCAGGACTCTGGGCATCGGGTACCACTCCAGGACCCTGGGCATCGGGCACCACTCCAGGACCCTGGGCATCGGGCACCACTCCAGGACCCTGGGCATCGGGCACCACTCCAGGACCCTGGGCATCGGGCACCACTCCAGGGGTTTGCAACTCTGCTTCCACAGGAAAATCAAGAGAGGAGAGAAACATTCTCCTTTGGTTCCTGAATCTATAATGGGGCTCCCTAGCCCAAGGACCCCAATTATAGGACAGAGTGCTTTTTAGTGTGGGTTTTGTGACAAGTACCTCTGCCAAAGTGGAGACAGGAGTAGGTCTAAAATCCTGACTCAACTTGGCCAGAGGGTAGGACTTGTCGCCACACTTTGGCTTGCGCAACTCACAGGTCTGCAGATAGTGGCCTAAACCCCCACAATATATGCATAAGTTTGAGTTTCTGCGACGCAGACGCTCCTCTTCTGAGAGCCTGGGCCGCAGAAAACTTTTAAACTTTTTCTCTCCAACTGAACCTGAGGATTCTCTTGTCACCATATTGTGAGCAAGAGTCTCTTTAGAGGTAGATGAACTCTCAACGACTTCTGGCAAGATAAGCAAAATTTTGGTCAGAAGGTTTTGCAGTTGCTTTAAGGATTGCTGCAAAACTTCCAGCCGCTCAGGTTTCAAAGCACTGAAAGCAGAGTTCAGGGCTGAGAGAGACGCCTGAAGGGCTTGCATAGTAGGCATAGGAGAATTTTTAACTAGACAAGACAAGACTAAACTAGACAAGACTGGACTGGATTTTTTAAAACTAGACAAGACAAGACTGGATTCTGCACACCGGACTGGATTCTGCACACCGGACTGGATTCTGCACACCGGACTGGATTCTGCACACTGAATTCTAGACAGGACTGGATTCTAAACACCGGACTGGATTCTGCACACTGAATTCTAGACAAGACACTGGACCAAAAAAGAAAAAACTAATATTTAGCTTATTTCTTTTTTGTTGTATGGTCGGTGATAATGTTACGTTCCTGGTGCTCAGAACAAGAGAGATGTTGCGTAGTGAGTCCAGAGCACCAGAACGTGACGCTGAAATAAGCTGTGGTATGGAAATAGCCCCTAGCAGCCTACCTCCATTGTTTCAGCCGTGTGGTCAGTTCACGCCTGCGTGACTATGGTTTCTTGGGCCCACGGCAGCCGCGTTTGAAGGGCGGATTAGGTCTGCCCAACTCCGATGCCCCCAGGTCTTAGAGTGAGACAAGGCGTGAACCGAGACAGGATAATAACAAAGGGACCTCTAACTAAAGCAAACAGAAGGCTAGGGGCTACTAACAACCCTAAAACTAAATACATGTGCGGCACGCCGCCAAAGGAAAAGAACAACAAAGGAAATGCTGTCCACACGCCGACACTATACTGTTGTGTACCGGCGGTGACAGCATATGCAGAACCCTCTGCAAAACACCAGTAACAGATATAACCAAGGAATACAGCGGCCTAGGCCGACGGATGCGGCAAAGCCGCTACTCACGGAACCGGTACAAATACTGGCAAACGGACAGGAACCCCCAATGTAGCTGACACAGGCTCTCAGAACCGGAGGACAGGCAGAATCCCAAACGACAGACCGGTGGACACCAAGAAGCCAGATACTCGACCAGGCACAGACAAAGTCACAGGACTTCTGGACAGGAACGCTCCACGGGCAGGACATGGGATCAGACACTGGATCAGACACTGGAACCGACACTCAGGAACCGACACTCAGGAACCGACACTCAGGAACTGGCAGGAACTAGCTCAGAACTCAAGAACTATCACCGACATCTGTGTATTGCACTGAGCCAGAATATAACAGAGAGCCCTAATTAATTATGTCGTGCAGCTGCCCTGTTGCACGACTCCAAACTGACAAGATGCAATTAGCAGACAGGTGAGGCCAAACACATGGAAACAGGCTGCAATTACACAGACTCACCACCGGCAGCAAACAAGAATCTTCTAAACCAGAACAAAGGGAAATCCTGGCCTGCAAGAGAACTATAAACATAAAATAGGAATGCACCACTACCTGTGGTTCATAACAGTACCCTCTCCTTAAGGGTGGGCTCCGAACACCCCATGACACCCACGGGGAACAGAAACAGAAGTATAACATAAAATACATAACCAAAATGCAAAACAGGAATGAGCCACAGCCGTGGCTCATAACAGTTTGCTTCTTTTGAGCCACTGCATGGGATATTATTTCACTGCGTAATGTAGCTTTAAGGGCTTGCCAATAAAGGACTGAGTCTTCAGTCCCGGAATTGAATTCTGCATAGTTAACCCACGCTGTTTTTACCACCCATTTCAATCTATTAGAGGTATAAATAGCGGAAAGGCATCTCCAACTAATAAATTTGCCTTTTTCATGTGAGGTTTGCAAGACCGACCAGACTACTGCGTGGTCTGAAATATGTATGGGTTCCATGCCTGAGGAGATGACGCTGGGCAACAAAGAACTAGATAATAAAATATAGTCAATTCTGGACATGGTTGCCTATGAACCCGATAGGCAAGAGTAGTCTTTATCAGTTGGGTGCATAATTCGCCAAATATCTAATAGGTGCAATTGTTTGGCCAGAGCATGGATACTTAGTTGCGGAAGTTTATATCTGGTCGCGGTGCTTTTTGTCTCTCTAAAAGTAGGGATGAGGTCAAATTAAGATCTCCACAGAGAATAATTGGGAGATGCATTAGTGGGGTGAGCATCAAAATTATATTCAGAAAAAATAGCTTGGAGTATAAATTAGGAGCATATATATTAAGACAAACATATTCTCGCATTTCAAAAACAATATGACAGGAAACATTTCTACCGAGAGGATCAGATACAACATCCGTCACTTCCAAATTAAAATGCGATCGTGCCAATCTAGATACGCATCTGGCCTTTGAGGAATAAGAGGCCAAGGCGAGGACCTGCAATTGAAGTAAGTTAAGTTTAAGACACTCTGAAGATGTTAAGTGCGTCTCTTGTAAGCATACCAAATCAACCTTCAATTTCTTCATATACATAAATATGCGTTTTCGTTTATGGGGAGAGTTAATGCCCCCCACATTCCAGCTACTGATCTTTAGTGTCATAAGGTGTCAGTATTGGAGAAGGGACTTTGCCTATCGGAAAAGCAGTATAGAAACTTGTGGGACATTATCTGAAAGGTCATCAATCAGAGGATTAACATAGTGGCCATCGAGTACGGTTGGAAACAGAAAAGGGTGGCTTCAGTCACAGAAGGGAAAGAAAGGGGCATCAAGGATAGACATACCAGGGAACAACAGAATAAAACATAACTTTCAGCAAAGAAACTTTCGTGGCAGTAGGTACTACCGTTGGGAAATAGCATAGAAGTAGACATTCGAACATCGCTCCTTCCAAACAAGCAATAACTGTAATTAATTGTATCAGAACACTCAGTAAATCAATAGTAAAATTGGTGGAAATAGTATAAACAGATTGTAAACTGTGTAAAACTAACTGGAGGGTGAGCAGTAAATAAAGACTATCATCTACTCACGTACACATGGATCGACATGACCAGAAGTAAGAAACATATAGAGTCACATGAGACAAATATATAAGTCGAGAAGATGTCAGTACTGCTATTATCAATGAACACATAATTGTATACAGTAGGTAATCAATCGCACTCCGCCATATGAAATGTAGTAGAAAAGTAATCTTCAAGTTCCCGGAGATACGCCTCAGCTTGTGCAGCAGAAAGTAAGTCCTTAAACGAGGACCCATCATAGAGTCAGAGCCTGGCTGGATAAAGAAGAGCAAATTTGCGATTATCTTGAATATGGCATGAACACAGTGGTGCAAAATCTTTTCCGGCTTTGGTTCTGCCGAATAATCCTGGAACAGTAGGATCTTATGACCATTCCATGAAATATTTTTGATTTTCCGTGAAGCTACCCATAGAAGTTCCTTGTGGAGGAAGTTGAGTGATTTGAATATCACCGCCCTAGGTCGTGCGTTGTCTTGCGTTTTTACGGGCCCAATTCTGTGTGCACGTTCGACAACAAGATCATGACACCTGTCCTGAACATGTAGGAGATTTGGTAGGGAAATGCTGATGAAGTCAAACAATTCTTGACCTTGTATGGATTCAGGGAGGCTGATGATGTGTAAGTTGTTGCGACACGATCGGTTCTCCAAGTCTTGCAGCTTATTGTGAAGTTGATGGGTTTATTTGGTTTGAGCTATCTCTTACATCCTAGAGGATGATGGGGTCCACATTAGTACCATGGGGTATAGACGGGTCCACAAGGAGCCATTGGCACTTTAAGAGTTTGAGAGTGTGGGCTGGCTCCTCCCTCTATGCCCCTCCTACCAGACTCAGTTTAGAAAATGTGCCCAGAGGAGTTGGTTACAGCTAGGGGAGCTCTATCCCTGGAAATCAAGGATGCGTACCTCCACGTTCCGATTTGGCTGCCGCATCAAGCTTATCTTCGATTCGCACTGTTGGACTGTCACTTTCAGTTCCAGGCCCTCCCATTCGGCCTCTCCACAGCACTGAGGGTATTCACCTAGGTGATGGCGGAAATGATGATTCTCCTCCGCAGACAGGGGGTGAACATAATTCTGTATCTGGATGATCTGCTGATAAAGGCATCGTCCAAGGAGAAGCTGTTACGGTCCATAGCACTCACGACCCAGCTTCTCAGGAAACATGGTTGGATCATGAATCTTCCAAAATCACATTTGGAACCAACCAGGAGGTTGTCCTTTCTGGGAATGATCCTCAACACGGAGGTGCAGAGGGTGTTTCTTCCAGAGGAAAAAGCATTGGTGATACAATCAATGGTCCGGGATGTCCTGAAGCCAGCCCGGGTGTCAGTTCATCAGTGCATTCGCCTTCTGGGGAAGATGATGGCCTCTTATGAGGCTCTGCAGTACAGGAGGTTTCACGCTCGGTCCTTCCAACTGGATCTCCTGGACAAGTGGTTGGGATCCCATCTACACATGCACCAAATACGTCTGTCGCCAAAGGCCAGGATTTCACTCCTCTGGTGGCTGCAATTACCTCACCTTCTGGAGGGCCGCAGGTTCGGGATTCAGGACTGGAGCCTTCTAACCACGGATGCAAGTCTCCGGGGCTGGGGTGCAGTCACTCAAGGGGAAACCTTCCAAGGAAGGTGGTCAAGTCTGGAAGCCGGCCTGCCGATAAACATTTTGGAACTAAGAGCTGTCTACAACGGTCTTCTCCAAGCGGCCCATCTTCTGAGAAGTCGGGCATTCAAGTACAATCGGACAATGTGACAACGGAGGCTTACATAAACCGACAGGGCTGAACGAAGAACAGAGCTGCAATGGCAGAGGTAACAAGAATCATCCTCTGGGCAGAAAAGCACGCGTTGGCGCTGTCAGCAATCTTCATTCCGGGAGTAGACAACTGGGAAGCGGACTTCCTCAGTAGACATGATCTCCATCCAGAGGAGTGGAGTCTCTATCCGGAGGTGTTCAAGGAGGTAACAGATCTTTGGGGCATACCCCAGATCGACATGATGGCCTCTCGTCTCAACAAGAAGCTACGGCGGTATTGTTCCAGGTCGAGGGACTCGCAAGCATTGGTGGTGGATGCCCTAGTGACTCCTTGGGTGTTCCAGTCGATGTACGTGTTTCCTCCACTTCCACTCATCCCAAGGGTTCTAAAACTCATAAGGAGAACAAAGATTCAAGTGATCCTCATTGCTCCAGACTGGCCAAGAATGGCTTGGTACGTGGATCTTCTGAATCTACTGCAAGAAGAGCCAAGGCCTCTCCCTCTTCGGGAGGACCCGCGCTGCAGCAGGGGCCGATCACCTATCAAGACTTACCGTGGCTACGTTTGACGGCATGGAGGTTGAACACCTGATACTAGCTCAGAAGGGCATTCCGAACAAGGTTATTCCTACCCTGATACAGGCTAGGAAAGGAGTAACGTCTAAACATTACCATCAAATTTGGAAAAATATGTATCTTGGTGTGAGTCCAAGAAATTTCCTGCGGTGGAGTTTCAACTGGGACAGTTTCTCCTCTTCCTACAAGCTTGTGTGGATATGGGCCTGAGGTTGGGATCTGTGAAGGTCCAGATTTTGGCCCTATCCATTTTTTTCCAGAAACAACTGGCTGCCCTCCCTGAGGTTTTGAAGCGTGTTCTTCACATTCAACCTCCCTTTGTACCTCCTACGGCGCCTTGGGACCTTAACGTGGTGTTGCAGTTCCTCCAGTCAGACTGGTTCGAGCCTCTACAGGAGGTTGAGGGCAAATTTCTTACATGGAAGGCTGTCACGTTGTTGACTTTAGCTTCTGCTAGATGTGTGTCGGAGTTGGGGGTTTTGTCCTGTAAAAGCCCATACTTGATCTTCCACGAAGATAGAGTTGAGCTCCCGGACACGTCAGCAGTTTCTTCCGAAGGTTGTGTCGGCATTTCATATCAATCAACCTATTTTGGTGCCAGTCCTTGGATGTTGTAAGGGCTCTGAAAATCTATGTGAAGAGGACTGCTCATCACAGGAAATCAGACTCTCTGTTTGTCCTGTATGATCCCAAGAATATTGGGTGTCCTGCTTCTAAGCAGACGATCTCTCGCTGGATCAGGTTCACTATCCAGAATGCATATTCTACGGGAAGCTTGCCGTGTCCTACGTCTGTCAAGCCCCACTCAACTTGTAAGATGGGGTCTTCCTGGGCGGCTGCCCAGGTTGTCTCGGCGTTACACTTTGTCGAGCGGCAACTTGGTCTGGGTCGAACATGTTTGCAAAGTTCTACAAGTTCGATACTTTGGCCTCTGATGATCTGAAGTTAAGTCAATCAGTTTTGCAGGAGCCTCCGCGCTCTCCCTCCCATTCTGGGAGCTTTGGTACATCCCCATGGTACTAATGTGGACCCCAGCATCCTGTAGGACGTAAGAGAAAATAGGATTTTGGTTACCTACCGGTAAATCCTTTTCTCGGAGTCCGTAGAGGATGCTGGGCGCCCGCCCAGCGCTTCGTTTTCCTGCAGTTGTTACCTGGTTCAGTACAACTTTGTTTTGAGTTAAGTACTGCATTGTTACTTGTTAAGTAATGTTTCAGCGGTTGCTGAGTTTTCAAGCTAAGTTAGCTTGATGTGCCTTGTATGTGTGAGCTGGTTTGAATCTCGCCACTATCTGTGGTAAATCCTTCTCTCGAAGATGTCCGTCTCCTCGGGCACAGTTTCTAGACTGAGTCTGGTAGGAGGGGCATAGAGGGAGAAGCCAGCCCACACTCTCAAACTCTTAAAGTGCCAATGGCTCCTGGTGGACCTGTGTATACTCCATGGTACTAATGTGGACCCCAGCATCCTCTACGGACTACGAGAAAAGGTTTTACCGGTAGGTAACCAAAATCCTATTTTTACCTGTTGCTTCAGAACCGCGGCATTGGTAAAATTGTCTCCCAATCTGTGTTCCGTCTCCAGCATTCTCTGCGTGAGTTGGGATAATTGTTTGTTGATACCCGCAGTTTGGGCTTCAAGCATCGGGCCTATATCGAGTCGTATGGCAGTCACCATATCTCCGTAAGTAACGGGGGCATCCATCTGTGGAATCATCTTAACTGTAGCGGTCGGAGAAGGTGGGGAGGAGTCACCCTCTGAAAGGTCTTCTGCCTCTGGGTGAGGGGAGCAGCCTTTTCGCATATTAGATATCGGCGGCAAATGAACCGATGTGGATGTGCCATCCTGCGCCATCCTTGCATCTTGGCGGCATTGGTCTTTTTCCTTCTGAGCTCGTTTTTTTCCACTTGGCATAGTGGTGAAATATTTATCCATATAGCAATTCCAAATCAGTGGAAGACCAGGATGTATACAGCAGTGTAGCTGCAACAGGCAATGTGCGGGTCACAAATAGATTTAAAAATAGTGTTAATATGTGTAGTGACACAAAGCTGCAGTAGAGGCTGCTGGGAGTGAAGAAAAACCAAAACTGTAACTCAAAATTGGCAGCTAAACTTTAAGCAGAGAGACAAAAGTGTCAATCAGAGAGTCAAAAGTGTAATAAGATAATTCTGGGGAGCCAAGGCTGACTGCTAATGAAACCACACCAGGACAGTGTGGATGTACTGTAGGCAGCTGATCAGAGCCGGCCCTAGCCAATTTGATGCCCTAGGCAAAATTTTGTCTGGTGCCCCCTAGCTCCGCCGCTAGTTCTGCATCTGTACCTGCAACGCTCAGGTAGTGGGGCCCACCGGGGGGTTACCCTGTGGGCCAGTTCAACTCTGCACAATGCCACACAGTGATGACCATAATACATATAATTCCACACAGTAAAGGAACTTTACACATATGCCCCACATTAGTAATACCCATAATACACATAATGCCACACAGTAATGCACCTTACACATATGCCCCACATTAGTAATGCCCATAATACACATATACTGCCACAGATACTGCCACACTTGCTGGTTATACAAAAAGACCAGTATCAAACATGTAGAAACTGTCCATTCTCTTCACTATTCAGTGTGTTTGCTGGTGTCTGTTACTGCATGCCCTTTACTTTATACTGTGGGAGTGATATGCTCTGCCCTCCAGTCTGATGTGTCCGAAAGCAGGGGTGTATCTAGGGGTCTGAGCGCCCCTGGCAAAGTAAAGGACTGGCGCCCCACACCCGCCCATATTTGAAATATCGAAGGCGCATGTGCCAAAAAGGGTGTGTGGCCACTCAATAGTACTCAAATACAAATTACACCACTCAGTAGCATTCCTTACTAGCATTACACAGCACAGTTATGTCCGTTGTTTCACATTACGCTGCACAGTAGCACCCCTTATACACATTATGCCACACAGTAAGGCCTATAGTATATATATATATATATATTATATATATATCTCCAAAAAATGCTAACCCAGAATACCAGAATATATATTCATTCCAATAAGAAGAGGTGCACTCACCATGGACTTTTCAGCAGGTTTTATTTACTCACATCACCAGTGTAGATAAAAACTTAACGTAACCTTTCTCAAGACATCCCACCAGTAGAAGAGACACACACACACACACATATATTATATATAGTGGTAATAGTGGAAATTGTGAAGTGGCGGTATGGAAAAGTGAAGGTTGTAATTATGTGCGCGCCGAAGGCGCGTGCACTCAGAGAAAATGAGGCGTGGCTCAAAATGGGATGTGGTCACTCAAAAGGGGGCATGTCCTTAAGTGTAGTGTACCACATCATATACCCCTTATACACATTATGCACCACAATAGTAGGACCCCTTATACCATCTAGTACTAGTGCCCCTTACACATTATGCAACACTGCATGAGCCAAAATTCACATTATGCAACACGGAATGAGCCAAAATTCACATTATGCAACACTGCATGAGCCAAAATTCACATTATGCAACACGGAATGAGCCAAAATTCACATTATGCAACATGGTATGAGCCAAAATTCCCATTATGCAACACAGACTGAGCCAAAATTCACATTACTCGACACAGAATGAGCCAAAATTCACATTACCCCACTCACATTAGCCCCCAAATTTCACATTTCCACACACAGTATGATCCAAAATTCACATCACCCCACACAGTATGAGCCAAAATTCACATTATCCCACCCACATTACCCCACACAGGCCCTCATTCCGAGTTGTTCGCTCTCAAGCTGCTTTTAGCAGCATTGCACACGCTAAGCCGCCGCCTACTGGGAGTGAATCTTAGCTTATCAAAATTGCGAACGAAAGATTCTCAAAATTGCGAATAGACACCTCTTAGCAGTTTCTGAGTAGCTCCAGACTTACTCGACATCTGCGATCAGTTCAGTCCGTTTAGTTCCTGGTTTGACGTCACAAACACACCCAGCGTTCGCCCAGACACTCCCCCGTTTCTCCAGCCACTCCCGCGTTTTTCTCAGAAACGTCAGCGTTTTTCCGCACACACCCATAAAACGGCCAGTTTCCGCCCAGAAACACCCACTTCCTGTCAATCACATTTCGATCACCAGAACGAAGAAAAAACCGTGAGTAAAATACCTAACTGCATAGCAAATTTACTTGGCGCAGTCGCAGTGCGGACATTGCGCATGCGCAGTTAGCGGAAAATCGCTGCGATGCGAAGAAAAATACAGAGCGAACAACTCGGAATGACCACCCCAGTGTGATCCAAAATTCACATTACCCCACACATTATGATTCAAAATTCAGGGACAGGGAGAGTGACAGCAGGGACATAGTTACAGGGACAGTGACAGAGAGACAGCAGGGACAGTGACAGAGAGAGTGACAACAGGGAGAGTGACAGAGAGTGACAGCAGGGACAGCGAGAGTGACAGTAGGGACAGGGAGAGTGACAGCTGTGACAGAGGGACAGAAAGAGTGACAGAGGGACAGTACCTGAGCAGCTGATGGGGCTGTGGTCGGCGGCGGTGCAGAGGCTGAAGTCAGCGGCAGTGAGGAGAAGGCCCTGGGCAGTGGTGGTGAACAGGAGAAGGCCCTGGGTGGCGTAGCGGAGGATGACATGGGCTGCAGCGGCGGAGGACATGGGCGGCAGTGGTGAAGAGGAGGAAGCCCAGGGCAGCGGCCGTGTGGAGATGGCCTTCGGTCCCTATGACCGTGGCGTCACCGTTTGAAATCTATTCCAGTGTACACCGGCCCACTTTGAGCATTATATATCTATCTATATATATATATATAATATATATATATATACACACACACACACACACACACACACACACACACACACAATATTCCCCAGCACTCCAGGATCCCCTTAGGGTAACATGTTCCAGGGCACTCCTAGGGGGTATGTGCCCCAAAATATGCAGGCAGGAATGAACAGGCAGAACTCGGAGACTCCTAAATAGTAAAATATCCCAGCAGGGTGGTTTCATTAATCTACATTTCGGGGATGGTCTTCCTTTGCTGTCCTGAAGAAGGGGAAATCACCCCCGAAACATAAAGTAATTAAAGCACCCTCTTGGGACATTTCACTATTTTCGAGTCTCTGAGTGCCACTAAATAATCGCAGGGTGGTGGCGGCACTCTTCAGACTTGCACAGTGTCCGTGGTATATCCCTGAAACATAACGGCCTAATGGTCAATAAACAGACACTGCCTTAAGGACCCCGTGCAAGTCTGATGAGTGCCGCCACCACCCTGCGATATATATATATATATATATATATATACAGCAAAACGAGGCGGCACTCGGAGTCGGTGTAAACAAATATAACGTGTATTAAGAATAAATGTCAACGTTTCGGGGACCAACTCCCCATTTTCCCCGAAACTTTGACATTCATTCTAGATACATGTTATATTTGTTTACACCGACTCCGAGTGCCGCCACGTTTTTCTGTCTATATGAGGCGTGTGTCTTCTGTGGAGGGCACCGGAGCAAGCAAGATCTTTGGTTGGATCACCTGAGTGCTGGAACGCAGGTGTGTGTGTGTGTGTGTGTGTGTGTGTGTGTGTACACACATGCATATATACACACACACATATACACACACACATACGTATAAGGGAGGTCATTCCGAGTTGTTCGCTCGCAAGGCGATTTTAGCAGAGTTGCTCACGCTAAGCCGCCGCCTACTGGGAGTGAATCTTAGCATCTTAAAATTGCGAACGACGCATTCGCAATTTTGCGATTACACACCTCGTAGCAGTTTCTGAGTAGCTTCAGACTTACTCGGCATCTGCGATCAGTTCAGTGCTTGTCGTTCCTGGTTTGACGTCACAAACACACCCAGCGTTCGCCCAGACACTCCTCCGTTTCTCCAGCCACTCCTGCGTTTTTTCCGGAAACGGTAGCGTTTTTTCCCACACGCCCATAAAACGGCCTGTTTCCGCCCAGAAACACCCATTTCCTGTCAATCACATTACGATCGCCTGAGCGAAGAAAAAGCCGTGAGTAAAAATCCTACCTTCATAGCAAATTTACTTGGCGCAGTCGCAGTGCGGACATTGCGCACTAAGCGGAAAAACGCTGCGATGCGAAGAAATTTTCCGAGCGAACGACACGGAATGACCTCCAATATACATACAAAACGACATCCAATTTATTATTAAGCACTGGGAAGATGTGTGAAAGTTTAATAAAAGTGATACTGTTTTGAATAGTGGCCCTCATTCCGAGTTGGTCGCTAAGAGTCTTCGCAACGCAAATGTACGAAATGTAAGTATCTGCGCATGCGCAAATGCGTGATTACGCATGCGCGAGTACATACGTACGACAACTGTGCAAAATTACTCAGAAAAAAAAAAGCCGTAACTGGCAAACGAAAACGAGGAGTGGCGTGGGCGTGGCGGAGGCGAGACTTCGCAATGCTCCGACATGGGCGTGAAAGTGGGCGTACAGTGTGGGAGTATGCAACTCGCAATGGGCGTGTTTTTCGCAAATAAACATTGTCGCTGTTAAAACTAACATAGGAAACCGTAGCAACATTCACGCAGCAGCCGAGTAGGTCTGCAGTTACTCTACATTTGCGAAGTACTGGTACAAGTGTGTATGCAGTAATTAGCAGTTAATTGGATAGCACATTCATCTGATGTCCAATTACTTGTTAATTAATGAGCAGATGAAAGTTACCAACCAGCAATTGTCTGAACACACATTACATGTTTATTCTACTCACATATAAATCTCACACACTGCCAAATAAGGGTGTGATTTTTGTTGAAGTTGTTGTGTAAGCATTTTTTAAACTTGTTTTAATGTGTGTAAGACTCCCAAATACAAACAAGTGAAAATATTTGTGAAAGTGTTTGAAATCTGCAACTTTTTTGACAAATAAACCAACACCCACATAATGCAGCATACACTTTAATTTAGTCTTAAAAGTCACAATAATATTTGATTATAATATCTGACAATGTTTGAAATGATGTCCTGTTGACCATAGATATTTATAAAAAGCGTCGTGTCTGTTTACTTAATATGGACATTACAGTGTGGTGCAAAGCATACCTTTTTTTGGTGTTTTTTGCAATTTTTAAGGAGAATTTGCAGATTGGTCTACAAGTGTCTATATGCTGACCTAATCTTTCTGGAACTGCATTACCTTGAAGAAACTGCTCAAATTTTTTAAATATCTTTTTTATTACTATAATAATATTTCACAACATTTAAACAACATGGCTCCACGTGAGTCGCACAGGCAGAGATGGACCAAGCAGCAAGCAGATGGCACTGACAATCATTAGATAGCAGAACTCAGTACTCTGCAAAATTCTGCTTCTGACAAAAGTATATTTTTTAAGCATAAATAAAACATGACACACCCTGCCACACACAAATTTTAAACCAAATGAGAAAGAATTAGGATCCACCACACAAACACAACAATACATAGCACACTAGTAAGAGGAAGATGGCTCTGGTGTTTATACACATAAACTCACAGGCTACAATACATCCAAACAGAAAGAATACATTTCACTAAGAGGGAGTTATCCATTCTGGCCACACAAGCCAACTCCAAAAATACATAGAGGCAACATCAAAAACATGGGTGCTGCCCATCTGGAGAGACATCATTTTCTTCTTTTTCTCCCCGCCTGAGGCTGTTCTTCTTTGGAAGGTCTGCGGAGCGACCTTCGTTGGGCCTGCCCAGTGGGCTGTTCTTCCTGGGCAGGGGAGGGAGCCGATGTGGGTGGCTCTCTGCCACTGTGGGCAAGGGAGACAGCGATGGCCTGGAGCCCTTGCAAGATGTTATTTGCAAGGCTTTGGAATGAGGAGGCAAGTTGTTCTTGGCCCTGCCTGATCTCTGCCAGACCTTGGCAGAGTTGAGCAACACCTTGCTCAACACAGGTTCGGTGCTCAGTGAGCCGGACAGCTATCTGGCTTACCTCCCGGATGACCCCGTCTTGAAACCGATTTAGGCTCTCACCATACCTAGCGATTTCAAGCAGGATCTCCGGGATAGCAGAGGGTTGGGTGGGGGGGCCAGTAGGAACCTGCAGAGGTGGGATTTGTTGGCCCACACTGCCAGACTCACTAGGTCCCTCCACCTCAGCCTCAACCACATAACCGTCCTGTGACTCAAACGGATCACCCCCCTGTGCTGTGTTTTGTGGCAAGCAAATAGAAGAATGTGTGGGGAAAAGGTTGGATACAAAATTAGTTTATTATTATAAATACTGTCAAAATTACAGACAACTAAATGTGTAAACTTACCTTCCAAGTCATGTCCCGTCAGGATCTCAGGCAGGTCCGTGTCCATATGAGACACCCCTTGGCCCTCCTCATAACTGACACAGGGCATCGCCATCTCCTCCAAGTCAGTATACTCCACAGCGACAGGTGCTCCTCCACCTGTAGCCCTTGAGGCATTCCACTCCGCAGCCCTCTTTGCCTTCAGGCGGGATTTGAAGTCGGCCCACCTACATATGTATTGTGAAAGAGGGACAAAGTAGAGTCTTATTATTTGTCTAAGCTAATATATAGGACACGTGTTCTGCTTGTGTTTGCTAGACATAACATCACATGTAACTACATTTTTTAGTCAACTTATCACTGAAAAATGACTGTCAATATGCACTTACCGTCGTCTCACTTCCTGTGATGTTCTGACGACAGAGCCAACTTCATTCACAGATTTTGTGATGTCTCTCCAGATGCGATCTTTTGAAGCAGCCCCCATGTTTTTTGGCCCTCTATGGATTTTGGACATGGCCTGCGTGACCAAGACACGCAACTCCCTCTTAGTGAATGCAGGCTGTCTTTTCTTCCGTCTGGAGGTAGCCTGTGAGGTTTCTTCTTGTTGGTCATCACCATCTTCCTCCTCACTAGCAGCTTCTGTCTGTTGTGTTTGTGTGGCTAAAGCCAATTCTCCCTCAGTTTGGTCACTATGTGTGTGTGGCAGGGTATCCCCACTCAATTGTTGTGGTTCAGAAGCAGACATTTGCAGAGTACTAGGTCCTGCCTCTTCAACATCCGCAGAGGCGTATTCCAACATGCGCCTTTGGCAATCTAGGCGTTTTTTCTGCAATGCCATCTGCTGCTCTGCAATGCGGTCCATCTCTGCTGCGATTTGCTCACGAGAAGCCATGTTTGTGATGACGTGTGTACGCCGAGGTGTGTGCTTATATACCTACGTGCGTAGCGTTAATTCACACAGGTGTACACTGTTAATCTGGTTAATGATTGCACTGCTTATTTAAGGGCCTACTTTGCACGCTGTGAGTGTAGGTAGTTTGGAGTTTCTTTCACTTGAGTTTGTTGGCTTGTGCGTGAAGGTGCTATAGGAATTTTCAGAGTGAGTAATTGTCAAGCATACATTTGTCCTTTCGTTTGCGTTTAGAATATAGTCAGTGTAGCATTTTGTCTGCGAATTTTCGTTTGTGAGTATTCTGGAATTCGTCTTGTTCATTTTTTGATTTAAAATTGTTTATTTTATGTTGATTGTTTGTTATTCTTTTTTACACATATATATTTTGCTAGTCCATTTTTGCAAATAAACCTGTGCTTCATTGCTTTTACTGACATTTTTGTTCTCTTGTAGGAGAATTGTTTTGGGTGACGTAACCCTAGTCTATTTTGTTTATTTTGTGTGCTATATAACACAAATAGTTCCTTTCTTTATTTTGGATCAGGTAAGTTCCCTGGGCCTGTGTTGGTGCCTGTTTGGTTTATTGGTCTGTATGTTGTTTTTGACTGTCATATTTGCTCTCTTGTAGGAGAATTGTTTTGGGTGACGTAACCCTAGTCTATTTTGTTTATTTTGTGTGCTATATAACACAAATAGTTCCTTTCTTTATTTTGGATCAGGTAAGTTCCCTGGGCCTGTGTTGGTGCCTGTTTGTGTTTGTTCAAAGTGTTTTGATTATGTTTGTTTTCCATCTTGATAATAAATGTTATGTTTTTTACCGGGATTGATCAGCAAAGTAGTGTTGTTCTTGGCTGGACTAGCTACTAAAGGGCTAACTTTTTGTTTGTTTTATTTAAATGTTTTTAACCAATTATTCATAATTTTGTAGTAGGTGTTTGTGATGTGTTTGATGTTCTGTTTTTTTAAATAATAGTATTTTTAACAATTACAATTTAACATATGTAGCTTTCATTATAAAAATAATGTTGTTTTTCTTTTTTGTGATAATATTCTTTTTGGTCCTGAATTGAACCCAGAAAAAATGTCTTACGCTCCTGCAGTAAGTTGACACCCCCTTTTTTTACAAATTTTTTGTTTGCATATTTTTTGGACTTTGTTTTTGTCTTATTCAACATTTTTTTTTTTTTTATAAAAGTGTGTGATGTCTATATTTATCGCAGCAGAAGCCCTACCTCCCCAACCCACGCCAGCACTCCCACCCCAACCGCCAGCCCCACAACCACAACCGGCTCCTCATCAACCAAGGCAACGGAGGCGTGCTAGGCCACCAATTTTCCGACCCCGTGTCCTACTTTTTGGGATGCCAGATGATGTGGTTGTACGTAGATACAGGCTGCCACCACATCTAATCCTAGACACTCTCTCCATAATAGAGAGTGATCTGGAGTCTGAAATTCGGTATCCTACAGCAATACCACCATTGACACAATTCCTTGCTGTGTTACATTTTTTGGCAACAGGGTCTTACCAGCATGTGGTTGGAGACCTGGTTGGCATGTCGCAGGGCCAGTTCAGTAAGGTCCTGCGGCGTGTCTGCCAGGCTTTCCTCAAGCGTGTGAAGCAATTTATTGCTATGCCTTTGGATGTTGGTGCCCTAGATGTGGTGAAGCGGCAATTTGCGGAAGGTGGTAGTCGCTTCCCACATGTTATTGGGGTTGTGGATGGCACACATGTAGCTATTCAGCCACCAAAACATAATGAAGAAATTTATAGAAACAGGAAACTGTTTCATTCTCTGAATGTAATGGTTGTTTGTGGGCCATCCCTCCAGATCCTTTCCCTGAACGCAAAGTTTACTGGAAGTTCCCATGATGCGTATGTCATTAGACAATCAGGGATATGGCACAGATTAAGATCAAGTCAACGAGCAGACATGTGGTTATTGGGTGAGTTGTTGCACATATTTCTTTCCAAAAAAATTTTTTTTTTCAAAATTTACTATTTCTAATTTTGGTTTTTCCTCAAACAGGAGACCGTGGATATCCTTGCACCCCCTGGCTCATGACTGTTAGGTTCCTGGTGCTCAGAACAAGGGAGATGTCATGAAGCGAGTCCAGAGCACCAGGACGTAATGCTGGGAAAGGGGAATGGAAAGGGAATAGCCCCTGGCGCCCTAACTCCGTTGTCTCGCCCGTGTGGTCAGAAATCCCCTGCGAGACTATGGTTGCTTGAGCCCATGGCAGCCGCGTTTGAAGGGCGGATTATGTCTGCCCAACTCCGATGCCCCCTCAGGTCTTAATGGGAGACAAAGGGAAATCCGAGACAGGGTGATAACAAGGGGCCCTCTGACTAAACAACCAGGCCAGGGGCTACAAGCTAACTGACTAAACCTGAGGTATGTGCGGTAACCCGCCAGGGAAAAGGACAACCAAAATCCACTAGTCCGTACTCCTACCCAGCACCGCTGGATACCAGAGTGGATCTGTGGGAGCGGAATCCTCCGCAAAAGCTCCGGAACACAAATAATAAAAGATAAATAATTAAGCGGCCCAAGCCGCAACACACGGCTACGCCGTGACTCACGAACACCACTGGATGTTCAAAGGTGCTCAGTCAGGACTCCAGGAACAGATGACGACTTCCGAGTACAGGACAACTGAGAACAGGAACGACCGGATACAGCAGGACTGGAAACACTTTCAGCAAACAGATTCAGCATTCAGGAAGCTCAGGAACTAGCAGGAACCAAGCTCAGAACTCAAGCAGACTGAAAACCCAGAAATATCACCAGCCTCTGCGAACTGCAATCAGCCAGCATATAACAGAGAGGCCTAATTAATAATCCAGTGCAGCTGGCCTATTGCAGGACTCCAAGCTGACAAGATGCAATTAGCAGCCAGATGAGGCTGAACACATGGGAACAAGCTGCAATTGCACAGACTCACCAGCGGCAGCAGACAAGAGTAATCTAAAACAGAGCAATGGGAAATCCTGGCATGCAAGACAACTAAATAAACATAAAATAGAAATGAACCACTACCTGTGGTTCATAACAGTATCCCCTCCTTAAGGGTGAGCTCCGAGCACCCCATGACACCCACGGGGAACATAAACAGAAGTATAACATAAAATACATAACAAAAATGCAAAACAGGAATGAGCCACAGCCGTGGCTCATAACATTACCCCCCCCTTGAGGAGGGGTCAAAAGACCCCAAAATTCAGACTATCCAGAACAAGGGATACAAAAAAAAACAAAAACCTGACACACTGGTCTAACAGACAAGAAAACAAAAACAAGCTGTAGCAACAACTTGTAACAGTGCCCTCCCCCTAACGGTGGCCACAGGACACAAGACAAGGAGAAAAAAAAAATCTCTTTTTTTTTTTTTTTTAAATCAAGGCAAGAGTCAAAAAATTATTTCTTTTTCTTCTTCTTCTTTTTACAAAGCTCTTTAGGTCTGACCAAGGTAATTCCCCAAACATTGTCTGAACTGATGGTACCACCCAGCAAGGCTGCGTTCAAATCAGAGACAGGTTTCTTACCCTTGGGAGCTGAACTTTCTGGTAAAGTACTATTATTAGAAGAAGAAGAAGTCAAAAAAGCACATCCTGCAGTCAAAACATCGGGCTGGGACTCTTGTGCAGAGTTTACAGTATTTGGTGGACTCTCAGCAGACAAGACGGGTGACTTAGAGGAACCTGAACCAATTTCTTTGGAACCGTATCTTTTAACAATTGCATCACAGAATGCTAGGGGATCCTGAAGAATGGGATCTTCAGCTTTCATTAGGCTGGTTGCCCACTCAGAAGGCTCTCCTCTAAAAGAATAAATCAGATAGAGCCCAAGGTTTTCTGAAGTGATGCCCAGAAATGGTCTAGACAACATAATAGTGTAATAGTGTTTGAAAAGCGCCAGAAATTGGGCGAAGTCCCCATCAAAGGTTATGGATGTTGAGATATCAGAGTCAGGATCTGTTTCCTTCTCATCTGACTGACTGGAGTGCTTTGCTAGGACCTGGTCACTATTGACCTTACTCGAGGCTGAGACTCTCTGAACCCCACCCGGGGCTGAGACTTTCTGAACCCCACCCGGGGCAGTGACTTTCTGAACTCCACCCGGGGCAGTGGCTTTCTGAACCCCACCCGGGGCAGTGGCTTTCTGAACCCCACCCAGGGCAGTGACTTTCTGAACCCCACCCGGGGCAGTGACTTCCGGGCACCCCGCTGGGGCAGTGGCCTCCGGGGACCCCGCTGGGGCAGTGGCCTCCGGGGACCCCGCTGGGGCAGTGGCCTCCGGGGACCCCGCTGGGACAGTGGCCTCCGGGAACCCCGCTGGGACAGTGGCCTCCGGGAACCCCGCTGGGACAGTGGCGTCCGGGAACCCTGCTGGGGCAGTGGCCTCCGAGAACCCCGCTGGGGCAGTGGCCTCCGAGAACCCCGCTGGGGCCAGCACCTCGGATTCTTTTACTGGGACCGGGCCGTTGGCCTCCCTGACTGGGATCGGGCCATCGGCCTCCCTCTCTGAGTCGATAATTATCGAAAGTTCTCCCGGGACTATGACTTCCGGGACTTTTGCTGAAGCAATAACGTTCAGATCCTCCACTAATGCTATGCTTCGTAAGTTCTTTCCTGGGGAAGCGACTTCTAGACCCTTCTTTGGGGCTGCGTCTCTCGAGACCCCACTTGGGGATATTACTTCAAAGATCCCTTCTGGGGTTTTGCTTCTCGAGTTCCCCTCAAGAACTATGGTTTTAGAGACCCTTTCTAGGGTTGCGCTTTTCAAGTCCCTACCTGGGGTAACAGCTTCTGAGACCCCTTCCGATATGGACACCTGAACTATAATATTTGATGTCCCTCTATAAGCTAGGGCATCGGGTACCGCTCCAGCACTCTGGGCATCGGGTACCGCTCCAGCACTCTGGGCATCGGGTACCGCTCCAGCACTCTGGGCATCGGGTACCGCTCCAGCACTCTGGGCATCGGGTACCGCTCCAGCACTCTGGGCATCGGGTACCGCTCCAGCACTCTGGGCATCGGGTACCGCTCCAGCACTCTGGGCTACGGGCACCGCTCCAGCACTCTGGGCTACGGGCACCGCTCCAGGACCCTGGGCTACGGGCACCGCTCCAGGACCCTGGGCTACGGGCACCACTCCAGGACCCTGGGCTACGGGCACCACTCCAGGACCCTGGGCTACGGGCACCACTCCAGGACCCTGGGCTACGGGCACCACTCCAGGACCCTGGGCTACGGGCACCACTCCAGGACCCTGGGCATCGGGCACCACTCCAGGACCCTGGGCATCGGGCACCACTCCAGGACCTTGGGCATCGGGCACCACTCCAGGACCCTGGGCATCGGGCACCACTCCAGGAACCTGGGCATCAGGCACCACTCCAGGAACCTGGGCATCAGGCACCACTCCAGGAACCTGGGCATCAGGCATCACTCCAGGGACTTGCAACTCCGCTTCCACAGGAACCTCAAGAGAGGAGAGAAACATTCTCTTTTGATTCCTGAATCTATAATGGGGCTCCCTTGCCCAAGGACCCCAATTATAGGACAGAGAGCTTTTTTGTGTGGGTTGTGTGACAAGTGCCTCTGCCACAGTAGAGACAGGAGTAGGTCTTGTATCATGACTCAACTTGGCCAGAGGGCAAGACTCGTCACCACACTTTGGCTTGCGCAACTCACAGGTCTGCAGATAATGGCCTAAACCCCCACAATATAGGCATAAGTTTAAGTTTCTGCGACGCAGACGCTCCTCTTCTGAGAGCCTGGGCCGCAGAAAACTTTTAAACCTTTTCTCTTCAATTAGACCAGAGGATTCTCTTGTCACCATACTGTGAGCAAGAGTCTCTTTAGAGATAGATGTACTCTCAACGACTTCTGGCAAAATGAGCAAGATTTTAGTCAGAAGGTTTTGCAGTTGCTTTAGGGATTGCTGCAAAACTTCTAGTCGCTCTGGTCTCAAAGCACTGAATACAGAGTTCAGAGCTGCGAGAAATGCCTGCAGGGCTTGCATAGTAGACATAGGAGGATTTAAAACTAGACGAGACAAGACAAGGCAAGACAAGGCAAGGCAAGACAAGGCAAGGCTAAATTTTGCTAAACAAAACAAGACTTTTTTTTTTTTTTTTTAAACACCGGACTGGATTCTAAACACCGGACTGGATTCTAAACACCGGACTGGATTCTAAACACCGGACTGGATTCTAAACACCGGACTGGATTCTAAACACCGGACTGGATTCTAGACTAGACACTGGACTGGGCCAAAAAAGAAAAAAAAGTTTTATTTCTTTTTTGTGGTATGGCTGGTGATAATGTTAGGTTCCTGGTGCTCAGAACAAGGGAGATGTCATGAAGCGAGTCCAGAGCACCAGGACGTAATGCTGGGAAAGGGGAATGGAAAGGGAATAGCCCCTGGCGCCCTAACTCCGTTGTCTCGCCCGTGTGGTCAGAAATCCCCTGCGAGACTATGGTTGCTTGAGCCCATGGCAGCCGCGTTTGAAGGGCGGATTATGTCTGCCCAACTCCGATGCCCCCTCAGGTCTTAATGGGAGACAAAGGGAAATCCGAGACAGGGTGATAACAAGGGGCCCTCTGACTAAACAACCAGGCCAGGGGCTACAAGCTAACTGACTAAACCTGAGGTATGTGCGGTAACCCGCCAGGGAAAAGGACAACCAAAATCCACTAGTCCGTACTCCTACCCAGCACCGCTGGATACCAGAGTGGATCTGTGGGAGCGGAATCCTCCGCAAAAGCTCCGGAACACAAATAATAAAAGATAAATAATTAAGCGGCCCAAGCCGCAACACACGGCTACGCCGTGACTCACGAACACCACTGGATGTTCAAAGGTGCTCAGTCAGGACTCCAGGAACAGATGACGACTTCCGAGTACAGGACAACTGAGAACAGGAACGACCGGATACAGCAGGACTGGAAACACTTTCAGCAAACAGATTCAGCATTCAGGAAGCTCAGGAACTAGCAGGAACCAAGCTCAGAACTCAAGCAGACTGAAAACCCAGAAATATCACCAGCCTCTGCGAACTGCAATCAGCCAGCATATAACAGAGAGGCCTAATTAATAATCCAGTGCAGCTGGCCTATTGCAGGACTCCAAGCTGACAAGATGCAATTAGCAGCCAGATGAGGCTGAACACATGGGAACAAGCTGCAATTGCACAGACTCACCAGCGGCAGCAGACAAGAGTAATCTAAAACAGAGCAATGGGAAATCCTGGCATGCAAGACAACTAAATAAACATAAAATAGAAATGAACCACTACCTGTGGTTCATAACAATGACTCCTTACCGTAATCCCAGGCCAGGACCACAGACGGCATTTAACTCCGCGCTTACTGCCACTAGGCAGCTGGTGGAGCGCACAATTGGGGTCCTTAAAGGGCGGTTTCGTGTGCTCCACCGCACTGGTGGCGACATCATGTATTCGCCGGAGATGGCAAGTAAACTAGTGGTTCTGTGCGCAATACTACACAATATCGCGGTAAGGAGTAGCGTAGAGCTTCCTCAGACAGAGGAATTGCCTGATGAGGAGCCAGGGGTTGTTCGACACTTCGGTGGGGGGAGTGTTACACGGAGGGGGAGCCAAGTCAGGGCAAGCATTGTTGCTGAATATTTCAGGTATTGTGTTTTTATATTATCTTTTTTATCCAAATTAAAATCACAGTATGCTTATGTATTATTTGTAATGTTGACATTTTGTATGATATTGTAAGGTCATTGTGTAATGCTTTTGGTGTGTTGGAATGTGTAATATTTTTGTTACTAAAAATCCGTTAACACGTTAAGCTTTCAATTTTAGATTTGAAATGTAAAAAATGTGATGATGCTAAATAGTGTCCTTATTTGTTTTATATCCTAAAATCCTGATTATTTAAACAAACACACAAACAAATGAAATTGAATGTTGCCCACTTTGTGACTGTCCAGCTGAATGATCACACAAACTGTGGTGAGTACACAGATATTTGTAGGAATTTTTTCAAAACTGTGTGTCTCTGTGTCTGTGTTTGTGGTTTTTTTTTTGTTTTTTTTGCTAAAAATTTTGCTAATGCGAATGCGTATTTCCGCTCGTGCGAAATAACACTCTGCTCTTCACAGCATTGCAAAGATCAATAAAGTTATTAGAAATGACAACATAGATTTTTGACCAATCACATGCTAACAGACACTATAAATATATGCCCAAATAAGGAAAATGCCATTGCCATGATGCGTGCTGCACCTTTCACCAGGCGGGAGCTCCGCGTCCTGGTTGCGGTGATGGACCGCCGCGTAGGCCGCGTTGGGCGCTTCATCCCAAATCGGGTTAAGCGCGAGGCCTACGCGGAGGTCCGCCGCCTGCTGCGGACTCGCGTCCGCAGCAGGCGGACAATCATCCAACTAGAGAGGAGATGGAGTGATCTCCGCAGGAGGACGCCAAAGCTGTTGGCGGAGATCCGCCAGCAAATACGGGCTATGCATGCACGCAGTAAGTTACATTACATAAGATTCTTAGCAAAAATTTAAGAAATTTACACTAAGTGGCAGGCTAATTGCAACGCTGATTGTCCATTTTTATAACATAGGACAGTGTGTGTGGTTAGGGCAAACAGTACTGACTGTAGCAAAGTGTCACCAAACAAGTGCATGTTTTCCAGAATTAATAACCAGGCAGGAAACTGTACCCAAATACTTGATCAGTGCTGTCTATATAATAAGGTGCCTTGAATAGTTATCTGGTGATGTTGCCTAGACCAATCAATATGACTCAATGGAATAGATTAAGGAATGAGCTTCAAAGTAAAAGTTTTGACTCATTTTGTTTGCTGTGGGCAACATGATGATGTTTTTAAAATGTGTATTTTTAAGAAAAACAAACCACAGTCTTTTACATGGAACAGAACAGTGTTTTTTCAAATTGTTTAGTATGTAATTTAACATGCAAAATAATTTTTTTCAAAAATATCATTATAGGACGAGAACAACGGCAGACCTCTCAGCCCCCTTCCCCTTCCCAGTCCCCCTCCCCTTCTCACTCCCCCTCCCCTTCTCACTCCCCCTCCCCTTCGCAGTCCTCCTCAGCTTCCCAGTCCCCCTCAGCTACCCAGTCCCCCTCAGCTTCCCAGTCCCCCTCAGCTTCCCAGTCCCCCTCAGCTTCCCAGGCCCACTCCACTTTCCACTCCCCTTCTCACACCACCTCTCTATCTCTTTCTGTGACCCCTTCTCCTCCTTCCCATACCCCTTCTCCTTCAACTTCAAACTCACCTTCTCAGCCCCCCTCACCCTCTATTGGCTTAACTTTCTCTCCGCCCCCCTCGCCCTCTCAATCAGACCCACCCTCTGAAATTACATCCCCAATCCAGCCTCCTTCCCCCATCCAGCCTCCTTCCCCCATCCCTCCTCCTTCCCCAATCCCTCCTCCTTCCCCAATCCCTCCTCCTTCCCCCATCCAGCCGCCTTCCCCCATCCATCCGCATTCCCCACCCAGTGAGTGGGCAGAAGAAGCCCCTGCTGAATTAACTGTCAACCAGTGTTTTAACATGTTCTCCAAAAATGATTACCTACTTACACTTACAATGCCAAAACATGCAGTGTTGTACTGTTGGAATTCTTGTACCAAGGACAAATATTTGTGTTATTCTTCATGGTCTACATGTTGTATTTACATTTTTGTGAGTGTCATTATATGTACAGTGTTTATGTGTGCAATGTTTTGTGTGTCCACTCTAGGTCGACACTCATTAGGTCGACAGGGTTGCCAGGACAACAGGGTTTATATGTGTTAGGTTTTCAGGGAAACAGTTAGACATGAGTGGAGTTTAGTATGTTGTTGGTCTTTTACACTTGTGCCTGTGTAGTCTTAATATTTGCACTTACAAATCACATGCTTCACTTTGTTATGCAGCCTAATGACACACTGATTTGTGGTGTGAAAGTTACACTCACAAAATGATTATTGGCTAAAGTCAAACCTGTTTGACCTTATTTAGTAAGGTCAGCTTTCAGGGAGTGTGGGCATGCTAGGATCTGTTGTCCTTCTGAAGATGTTGATATGCAGTGTGATGATGCAGGACCAAACCCATAAAAAAAAACATAAATACACTCCAGATGTAAATGAATGCCAACATGGTGTAACATTGACGAAGATGGTAGTTATCTTTAACATGGGATGTCGCCCATAGCAACCAATAAGATTATACTTTACAATTGGGGAACCACTTCTACAAGATAATATTCTTATTTTTCCTTGTTTGCTATGGGCAACGCTCCATCTTAAATATAACTCACATAGTAGTAAATGTACCCCATGGTCTCGTAAACGCTAAAAATTTAATAAAAAAACCCAGAGCAGGCTTGTGTGTTTTTCTGCTAATGATTGTACCATAAAACAGCCATGATGTAGTAACTTTGCCATTAAGCAGGCCTGTCCAAACTGCGGACCTCCAACTGTTGAGAAACTACACATCCCAGCATGCCCTGACACAGCTTTGGCTTTCCCTGGCCCCAAAACTGAGTCAAGGCATGCTGGTATATGTAGTTTCACACCAGCTTGAGGGATGCAGTTTGGACATGCCTGCATTAAAGTGTGCTTTGTGCCTTGCTTGTATAATAAGTAATGTGAGTAAGTTATTAATGTTTATGTTATCTCTTAATTTCAGATGTTGCCGTTGGAGATCCCACATCTTTTGCGGCCATTATTGGCAACATGAGGATACATCTCCAGGCCTTGCTGGGTCTTGTTGACCAAATGCAAATGTTGTTTTAATTTTTGTTTTAAAAAAAAAAAAATATATGTTTATATTATAAAAAAACAAAAAAAAAAACAAAAAAAAAAATTTGTTTTCAAGTTAAGCGGGTGTTTATTATTTATTAATGCAATGAAGGAACTGCAGAATGACGAACAGACATTTATTACCTTAGGGGCCCTACACACTCGGCGATGCGCCGCCGAGGTGCCCGACGGCCGATACGGCCGACGAGCAACCCGGCGGCGGGGGGGCAGTGACGGGGGGAGTGAAGTTTCTTCACTCCCCCCGTCACCCGGCTGCATTGAAGTGCAGGCAAATATGGACGAGATCGTCCATATTGGCCTGCATGCACAGCCGACGGGAGATCAGCGATGAACGAGCGCGGGGCCGCGCATCGTTCATCGCTGGAGTCTCCACACTGAAAGATATGAACGAGTTCTCGTTCATTTATGAACGAGATCGTTCATATCTTTCAGAATATCGGCATGTGTGTAGGGCCTGTTAAACATTTCATACATCTAACGTAAGTTTGTTTAAAATGTAAAAAAGACATATGTTGTTATTGTCTAAATAAACATGCAAACACCTTCATTCACATACTAAAACTCTACTTAAAAAATAAAAATAAAAACATTAGACCAAGCACATTGCAAACATCTATATTTATATTAAAATTCTAAAAAAATTTAGGTACAATTATGGCTACAAAGTGTTCTTCAGGTATTTTAAAAAGACTTAATTGATCATGAACATTACAATTCATTTCACTAATTGGATTTGTAATTGAGGAGGGCTTGTGGACTTTTAATTGGAAGGTGTTATTCCACTTAATAGTAAAAAAAAACCATTGTGGTGCGTTTGCCCGCAAAAGTGAGCACTTTTAATGATAAATGTGTAAATATACTACAACTTAGTATTTTTACGATGAAGTATGTGTTAATGCGATGGTTTCGCATTGCTGCGATGTTTTCGCATTGCTGCAATGTCATTTGGCGTACGCCCACTTTGTGTAATACTGCGTACGAAAGAGCAAAAATACGTTGGGGGCGGATGTTCGCAAATTTACTACACTAACGCAACTTTGCAAATATGTTGTGCGAACGAAAAACTGAGCGATCAACTCGGAATGAGGGCCAGTATTCATTAAAAAGGATAAACAAGAACTACTTAAAATAAATAATGTCAGTGCCATTCTTCGGAATGAGAAAAATGTACTCCTTGGAAAAAGAATAACATCTTACATTAAACCTGCACATTTATATGTTAATATGTACTGGCATTATGGTTCTGTATGTTCCCACCCACCATAGTAAGCTATCCTTCTCCTGCAGTGCCCACAGCATTTTGTGGTGCTTTTATGGGATAGGATGGGGAACCACTTAACTGATGTATATATTGTCAATTTTTTATGCATGTGTACCCTCGAGCACTCTCCTCCCCCTCCTCTCCTCTCTCTCTCTCCCCCCCCGTTAGTCCCTCACCCGCACTGATGCCCAGGATCGACCATAGCAGGCAGCCGCTGTCACAGTAATTGGCGCCGGGATCCGACACCGCGCTACAATCAAGAAACTACCCCTTACCAGCGGCCCTTGCTGCAGTGACCTCCCGGCAGCAAAGGCTGCTGGGAGCTGTAGTTTCTGTGGTTTCCTGATTGTAGCGCTGTGTCGGACCCCGGCGCTAATTACAGTGACTGCCGCTGCTGCGGCTGCCTGCTATCTTCAGTGCAGCCAGGTGTCAGTTCGGTGTGATGACTGACGAACTAACGAGGTGGGGGGGAGACAGACCTTGGGGGGCGGCAGTGGACAGCTGCTTAATATTAAATCTACCTACTGGCCGCAGGTGGCACCGCTGGGCGGCGCCCCTCCTCGGCTGGCGCCCCTGGCGAGTGCCATCCTGGCCAATAGGTAGATACGCCCCTGTCCGAAAGTCATGCTGCACTGATGTTTCATATAGAAAAGCACAACGCAACTTACTGACCACGTTACAGTGCTGGGTGGCAGGGGAATTTTACGGCATGGACTGACTAGGAAATAAAGTGTGGGGAGAACACTGCCCATGTTATGTCCCTGCAGACACCTGGGAATTGCACAGGGATAATGGACACAGGATAACAGGGTCCCCCTCCCCTATGTGCACAAGCAGTATAGGTGATGTCAGGTTTCTGTGAAGCAGTCTTCCAAAATACACATGTGTTATAGTCTGAAGCCATCCAGTAATAACCTTATATAGTCAGTGAAAATGTCACAGGTCCAGGAATTGCATTTACTTGGCTTCTGCTGTCTGTCTGAGGTCTCACAAAAGTCAGGGGCATTCAAGCATGTCAGAGGAAGTTTAAGGCACAGTGTGCATTTTTTTTTACAAATGTAAACAGCAGTGTATACAAGTACTGATTGAATACATTTGGAAAGTAACAGTTAGTTTGCGGACTGTCCCTCCCAGCATGAGATGCTGCAGGGACATGCTTGAATGCCCCTAGACATGCTTGGATGCCCTAGGCAAATGCCTAGCCTGCCTACAGGGCCGTAACTACGTGTGTGCCAAGTGGGCTTGGCACACAGCGCAGTTGCCCTGAGGGCGCAAGGCCAGCGGCATGTAATGAGTCAAATTGACTCATTACATGCCGCCTCTGCTGTGTGCGCCGTGCGCCGCGCTGGAGGGAGAAGAGACCAGCGCCGGGCAGCGGACAAGGAGGAGGAGGGAGGGGTAGCAGGGAGCCGCAGCAGCGCTATTTCATTGGTAGTAAGCGCCGCTGCAGCATCCCCCTCTCCTTCTGTATTGGCTGACCGGCGCTGCTATGGATGCTGGGATGCGGTTCCTTCATCCCAGCATCCACAGCAGCGCCAGGCAGCCAATACGGAAGGAGAGGGGGATGCTGCAGCGGCGCTTACTACCAATGAAATAGCGCTGCTGCGGCTCCCTGCTCCCCCTCCCTCCTCCTCCTTCTCACCTCACTGCCCGCACCGAGAGGGAGATGCCAGCACGAGGAGCCTGTCTCTCTCTCTCAGGGGGACAACGTCTGCCGCAATGTGTAAAAAGGGGGCCTGGCTGCCGCAATGTGTAAAAAGGGGTCCTGGCTGCCGCAATGTGTAAAAAGGGGTCCTGGCTGCCGCAATGTGTAAAGTGGGGGCCTGGCTGCCGCAATGTGTAAAAAGGGGGACTGGCTGCCACAATGTGTAAAGAAGGGGCCTGGCTGCTGCAATGTGTAAAAAGGGGGACTGGCTGCCGCAATGTGTAAAAAGGGGGCCTGGCTGCCGCAATGTGTAAAAAGGGGGACTGGCTGCCGCAATGTGTAAAAAGGGGGACTGTCTGCTGTAATGTGTAAAAAGGGGGACGCTGTCTGCTGTAATGTATAAAAGGGGCTCTACCTGGTGTAGTGGCGCTACTGTGCAGCGTAATTTGAATAATGTAGACTACTGTGCACCGTAGTATGAATTGCTATTATTTTGTGGCCATGCCCCTTCCCCGTGAAGCCACGCCCCTATAATTTTTTTACACGCCTACGGCGCGCACTGCCCATATCTTACATGGGGGGGGGGGGGCGCCACTGTCGTTTCTTGCACACAGCGCTAAAATGCCTAGTTACGGCACTGCCTGCCTATAGCTAAGGCCGGCTCTGCAGCTGATGAAGGCTGGAGTGGGTGAGTGTAAATCTCCAGCTCTGCCTACACTTGTAGTGCCTGTCTGTGACACTAACAAACAGGGGCACAATTAGAGCAGTATAGCCTTATGTCTTGGGGCTACAGCGGAGGAGTAAGAAAAGCTGCTTTGAACAGTGCTGCCGTGGGCAGTGCAGAGAGTATCTGTCAGGGGAGCCATGTAGGGACCCAGGAGCAGTTGCGAGTGCCGGGACACTCAGTAAGATGGCGGCTGCAGTCCCCCCGTATCTAGTGTGCAGGCAGCGTCTTTCCAGCGGTCAGGAGCAGGGTACTGGCTTCCAGAGAGGTGGATTCGCCGTGCGGGAGGTCCGTGAGCTGCATCGGCTGGCCGGGATCCTTGTGTGCTGATGAGGTAGCATTCACAAGGGGGAGAGCCGGGTGCTGATAGCGGTGCTGCAGGGGGTGGTATTCATGTGACCGCCGGTCAGCTGACCGACAGTCACATGACCTCCTCCACCAGCCCAACGGGTCACTGTCCCGATGGTCGGCATGCTGACCAACAGGGACTATTTCCACTCGTGGGTGTCCACGACACCCATAGAGTGGGATTAGAACCCGCGGCGACCGCAGGTCGCCACCGAGCCCGCAGCGAGCCCGCAAGGGGCTTGCTGCACTCGCCCCTCCCCGCCGGGACCCCGGCGTCGGTATGCTGCCGGGATCCCGGCGTCGGTAAGCTGACCGGCGGTCAGGAGACCGCCGGTCAGCCGTACTACACCCGCTGCAGGCAGGAGCTCCGGGAAGGCTGATCCCGCTGTCTCTCCAGTGAAGTAACCACAGTACGCTGCTGGTCACAGGAGGGAAGAGGCAGGGCAGTAGCGGTTGAGTGAGGGAGGCACGGATGCCATGAAATAGCTAAAATATTGCTGTTGGTAACAGAGCTCTTTAGCGCCGCATCCTCACATGGAGCAGCCGGAATCGGAAGTCCATGTGCACTTTATATTTACACTCAATATTAATTTTACTAAAATAATGTGAAAACAGATGTTTTTGCACTATTTTCACATTATTTAAGTTTGACTTAGATTTATCACAGGGCTTTTGGATGAAATTCATGCCCTAAAATTTCTATAGTTTTGGAATGCTGATTGCATTTCACGTACCTGTAATGGGAACTATGATCAGTCCGGATTTACCATGATTCAATTGTGAAACATTTTGGGGGTAGCTGCTCTAAACTAATAATTATTATTATTATAATAAGATTTTACTTACCGGTAAATCTATTTCTCGTAGTCCGTAGTGGATGCTGGAGACTCCGTAAGGACCATGGGGAATAGATGGGCTCCGCAGGAGACATGGGCACTTTAAGAAAGAATTTAGATTCTGGTGTGCTCTGGTTCCTCCCTCTATGTCCCTCCTCCAGACCTCAGTTAGAGAAACTGTGCCCGGAAGAGCTGAGAGTACAAGGAAAGGATTTTGGAAATCCAGGGCAAGACTCATACCAGCCACACCAATCACACCGTATAACTTGTGATAACTTTACCCAGTCAACAGTATGAACAACAACAGAGCATCAGATCAACCCTGATGCAACTATAACATAACCCTTATTTAGGCAATAACTATATACAAGCATTGCAGAAGAAGTCCGCACTTGGGACGGGCGCCCAGCATCCACTACGGACTACGAGAAATAGATTTACCGGTAAGTAAAATCTTATTTTCTCTAACGTCCTAGTGGATGCTGGGGACTCCGTAAGGACCATGGGGATTATACCAAAGCTCCCAAACGGGCGGGAGAGTGCGGATGACTCTGCAGCACCGATTGAGCAAACAGGAGGTCCTCCTCAGCCAGGGTATCAAACTTGTAGAACTTTGCAAAGGTGTTTGACCCTGACCAAGTAGCCGCTCGGCAAAGCTGTAATGCCGAGACCCCTCGGGCAGCCGCCCAAGAAGAGCCCACCTTCCTTGTGGAATGGGCCTTAACCGATTTAGGCAGCAGCAATCCAGCCGCAGAATGAGCCTGCTGAATCGTGTTACAGATCCAGCGAGCAATAGTCTGCTTTGAAGCAGGCGCTCCAAGCTTGTTGGAAGCATACAGGAGAAACAAAGATTCTGTTTTCCTGACCCTAGCCGTTCTGGCTACATAAACCTTCAAAGCCCTGACTACATCAAGTAACTCGGAATCCTCCAAGTCGGTAGTAGCCACAGGCACCACAATAGGTTGGTTTATATGAAAGGATGAAACCACTTTCGGCAGATATTGTGGGCGGGTCCGCAATTCTGCTCTATCCGCATGGAAAACCAGATAAGGCCTTTTATGTGACAAAGCCGCCAATTCTGACACACGCCTAGCCGAAGCCAAGGCTAGTAGCATGACCACCTTCCAGTTCTTTTTGAAAGAAAATGGATAGGGACGAAATCTGGACCTTAATGGAACCCAATTTTAGGCCCAAAGTTACTCCCGACTGTAGGAAGTGAAGGAAACGGCCCAGCTGGAATTCCTCCGTAGGGACATTCCTGGCCTCACACCAAGCAACATATTTTCGCCATATACGGTGATAATGTTGAGCCGTCACGTCCTTCCTAGCCTTTATCAGCGTAGGAATGACCTCATCTGGAATGCCTTTTTCTGCTAGGATCCGGCGTTCAACCGCCATGCCGTCAACAGCAGCCGCGGTAAGTCTTGGAACAGACAGGGCCCCTGTTGCAACAAGTCCTGTCTTATAGGCAGAGGCCACGGGTCCTCTGTGAGCATTTCTTGCAGATCTGGATACCAAGTCCTTCTTGGCCAATCCGTAACAATGAGTATTGTTCTCACTCCTCTTTTTCTTATGATTCTCAGCACCTTGGGTATGAGAGGAAGAGGAGGAAATACATAGACCGACTGGAACACCCACGGCGTCACCAGTGCGTCCACAGCTATCGCCTGAGGGTCTCTTGACCTGGCGCGATACCTCTGTAGCTTTTTGTTGAGGCGGGATGCCATCATGTCCACCTGTGGCAGTTCCCACCGACTTGCGATCTGCGTGAAGACTTCTTGATGAAGTCCGCACTCTCCCGGATGGAGGTCGTGTCTGCTGAGGAAGTCTGCTTCCCAGTTGTCCACTCCCGGAATGAACACTGCTGACAGTGCGCTTACGTGATTCTCCGCCCAGCGAAGAATTCTGGTGGCTTCTACCATCGCCACCCTGCTCCTTGTGCCGCCTTGGCGGTTTACATGAGCAACTGCGGTGATGTTGTCTGACTGAATCAGAACCGGTTGGTCGCGAAGCAGGGACTCCGCTTGACGTAGGGCGTTGTATATGACCCTTAGTTCCAGGATGTTGATGTGATGTGATGTTGATGTGTCTCCTGACTTTACCACAGACCTTGGAAATTTCTTCCCTGTGTGACTGCCCCCCACCCTCGGAGGCTTGCATCCGTGGTCACCAGGACCCAGTCCTGAATGCCGAATCTGCGGCCCTCCAGAAAGTGAGCACTCTGCAGCCACCACAGGAGAGACACCCTGGCCCTGGGGGATAGGGTGATTCACCGATGCATCTGAAGATGTGATCCGGACCATTTGTCCAGTAGATCCCATTGAAAGGTCCTCGCATGGAACCTGCCGAAGGGAATGGCCTCGTATGATGCCAGCATCTTTCCCAGGACTCGCGTGCAGTGATGAACCGACACCTGTTTTGGTTTTAAGAGGTTTCTGACTAGTGTCATGAGTTCCTGAGCCTTCTCCATCGGGAGATAGACCCTCTTCTGGTCTGTGTCCAGAATCATGCCCAGGAAAGGCAGACGAGTCGTAGGAATCAACTGCGACTTTGGAATATTTAGAATCCAGCCGTGTTGTCGTAACACTTCCAGAGAGCGTGCTACGCTGTTCAGCAACTGCTCTCTTGACCTCGCTTTTATGAGGAGATCGTCCAAGTATGGGATAATTGTGACCCCTTGCTTTCGCAGGAGTACCATCATTTCCGCCATTACCTTGGTAAATATTCTCGGTGCCGTGGAGAGACCAAACGGCAACGTCTGAAATTGGTAATGACAATCCTGTACCGCAAATCTGAGGTACGCCTGATGAGGTGGATAAATGGGGACAAGAAGGTATGCATCCTTTATGTCCAGAGACACCATAAAATCCCCCCCTTCCAGGCTTGCGATGACCGCTCTGAGCGATTCCATCTTGAACGTGAACCTTTTCAGGTATATGTTCAGGGATTTTAAATTTAATATGGGTCTGACCGAACCGTCCGGTTTCGGTACCACAAACATGGTCGAATAATAACCCTTTCCTTGTTGAAGGAGGGGAACCTTGACCACCACCTGTTGAAGATACAATTTGTGAATTGCAGTTAACACTATTTCCCTCTCGTGGGGGGAAGCTGGCAGGGCCGATTTGAGGTATCGGTGAGGGGGCATCTCCTCGAACTCCAGCTTGTATCCCTGAGACACAATCTCTATCGCCCAGGGATCCAACTGGGAGTGAACCCACTTGTGGCTGAAATTTCGGAGACGCGCCTCCACCGGGCCTAGCTCCGCCTGTGGAGCCCCAGCGTCATGCGGTGGATTTAGTGGAAGCCGGGGAGGACTTCTGTTCCTGGGAAATAGCTGCGTTGTGCAGCTTCCTTCCTCTACCCCTGCCTCTGGCAAGAAAGGACGCACCTCGGACTTTCTTGCCTTTTTGTAAACGAAAGGACTGCATTTGGTAATACGGTGCTTTCTTAGGTTGTGAGGAAATATATGGCAAAAAAATTGACTTTCCAGCAGTAGCTGTGGAGACCAGGTCCGAGAGACCCTCCCCAAACAATTCCTCACCCTTGTAAGGTAAAACCTCCATGTGCCTTTTTGAGTCGGCATCACCTGTCCATTGCCGAGTCCATAGGACCCTTCTGGCAGAAATCGACATAGCATTTATTCTAGAGCCCAGTAGACTAATGTCTCTTTGAGCATCTCTCATATATAGGACAGCGTCTTTTATATGCCCCAGGGTCATTAATATAGTATCCTTGTCTAAGGTATCAAGTTCCTCAGACAGGGTGTCCGTCCATGCTGCTACAGCACTACACACCCAGGCCGACGCGATCGCTGGCCTCAGTAAGGTACCTGAATGTGTATAAATGGACTTCAGGGTACCCTCTTGCTTTCTATCCGCAGCATCTTTTAGGGTGGCCGTATCCTGTGACGGCAGGGCTACCCTCTTGGATAAGCGTGTTAAAGCTTTGTCCACCCTAGGGGAGGATTCCCAGCGTAACCTGTCCGTTGGCGGGAAAGGATACGCCATAAGCATCCGTTTGGAAATCTGCAGTTTTTTATCTGGAGATTCCCAAGCCTTTTCACATAACTCATTTAGCTCCTGTGAAGGGGGAAAGGTCACCACCTGCCTTTTTCCCCCATACATATGAACCCTCTTGTCAGGGACTGGGGTTTCCTCTGTGATGTGCAACACATCCTTAATTGCTATAATCATATAACGGATGGATTTAGCCAATTTAGGCTGTAACTTTGCATCATCGTAATCGACACTGGAGTCAGAATCCATGTCGGTATCTGTGTCAACAATTTGGGATAGTGGGCGCTTCTGAGACCCTGACGGCCTCTGCGACATAGGATCAGGCACGGGCTGAGACCCTGACTGTCCTGAGGCTTCAGTTTTATCCAACTTTTTATGCAAGGAATTAACATTATCATTTAAAACTAGTGATGTGCACCGGAAATTTTTCGGGTTTTGTGTTTTGGTTTTGGGTTCGGTTCCGCGGCCGTGTTTTGGATTCGGACGCGTTTTGGCAAAACCTCACCGAAAATTTTTTGTCGGATTCGGGTGTGTTTTGGATTCGGGTGTTTTTTTCAAAAAACCCTAAAAAACAGCTTAAATCATAGAATTTGGGGGTCATTTTGATCCCATAGTATTATTAACCTCAATAACCATAATTTCCACTCATTTCCAGTCTATTCTGAACACCTCACATCTCACAATATTATTTTTAGTCCTAAAATTTGCACCGAGGTCGCTGGATGGCTAAGCTAAGCGACACAAGTGGCCGACACAAACACCTGGCCCATCTAGGAGTGGCACTGCAGTGTCAGGCAGGATGGCACTTCAAAAAAATTGTCCCCAAACAGCACATGATGCAAAGAAAAAAAGAGGCGCAATGAGGTAGCTGTGTGACTAAGCTAAGCGACCCAAGTGGCCGACACAAACACCTGGCCCATCTAGGAGTGGCACTGCAGTGTCAGACAGGATGGCACTTGAAAAAAATACTCCCCATTCAGCACATGATGCAAAGAAAAAAAGAGGCGCACCAAGGTCGCTGTGTGACTAAGCTAAGTGACACAAGTGGCCGACACAAACACCTGGCCCATCTAGGAGTGGCACTGCAGTGTCACGCAGGATGGCCCTTCAAAAAAATACTCCCCAAACAGCACATGATGCAAAGAAAAAAAGAGGCGCAATGAGGTAGCTGTGTGACTAAGCTAAGCGACCCTAGTGGCCGACACAAACACCTGGCCCATCTAGGAGTGGCACTGCAGTGTCACGCAGGATGGCCCTTCAAAAAAATACTCCCCAAACAGCACATGACGCAAAGAAAAAAAGAGGCGCAATGAGGTAGCTGTGTGACTAAGATAAGCGACCCAAGTGGCCGACACAAACACCTGGCCCATCTAGGAGTGGCACTGCAGTGTCAGACAGGATGGCACTTCAAAAAAATTGTCCCCAAACAGCACATGATGCAAAGAAAAATGAAAGAAAAAAGAGGTGCAAGATGGAATTGTCCTTGGGCCCTCCCACCCACCCTTATGTTGTATAAACAGGACATGCACACTTTAACGAACCCATCATTTCAGCGACAGGGTCTGCCACACGACTGTGACTGAAATGACTGGTTGGTTTGGGCCCCCACCAAAAAAGAAGCAATCAATCTCTCCTTGCACAAACTGGCTCTACAGAGGCAAGATGTCCACCTCATCATCATCGTCCGATTCATCACCCGTTTCACTGTGTACATCCCCCTCCTCACAGATTATTAATTCATCCCCACTGAAATCCACCATCTCAGGTCCCCATGCACTTTCTGGAGGCAATTGCTGCTGGTGAATGTCCCCACGGAGGAATTGATTATAATTCATTTTAATGAACATCATCTTCTCCACATTTTCTGGAAGTAACCTCGTACGCCGATTGCTGACAAGGTGAGCAGCGGCACTAAACACTCTTTCGGAGTACACACTGGAGGGAGGGCAACTTAGGTAGAATAAAGCCAGTTTCTGCAAGGGCCTCCAAATTGCCTCTTTTTCCTGCCAGTATACGTACGGACTGTCTGACGTGCCTACTTGGATGCGGTCACTCATATAATCCTCCACCATTCTTTCAATGGTGAGAGAATCATATGCAGTGACAGTAGACGACATGTCAGTAATCGTTGGCAGGTCCTTCAGTCCGGACCAGATGTCAGCACTCGCTCCAGACTGCCCTGCATCACCGCCAGCGGGTGGGCTCGGAATTCTTAGCCTTTTCCTCGCACCCCCAGTTGCGGGAGAATGTGAAGGAGGAGCTGTTGACGGGTCACGTTCCGCTTGACTTGACAATTTTCTCACCAGCAGGTCTTTGAACCCCTGCAGACTTGTGTCTGCCGGAAAGAGAGATACAACGTAGGTTTTAAATCTAGGATCGAGCACGGTGGCCAAAATGTAGTGCTCTGATTTCAACAGATTGACCACCCGTGAATCCTGGTTAAGCGAATGAAGGGCTTCATCCACAAGTCCCACATGCCTAGCGGAATCGCTCTGTTTTAGCTCCTCCTTCAATGTCTCCAGCTTCTTCTGCAAAAGCCTGATGAGGGGAATGACCTGACTCAGGCTGGCAGTGTCTGAACTGACTTCACGTGTGGCAAGTTCAAAGGGTTGCAGAACCTTGCACAACGTTGAAATCATTCTCCACTGCGCTTGAGACAGGTGCATTCCACCTCCTTTGCCTATATCGTGGCCAGATGTATAGGCTTGAATGGCCTTTTGCTGCTCCTCCATCCTCTGAAGCATATAGAGGGTTGAATTCCACCTCGTTACTACCGCCTGCTTCAGATGATGGCAGGGCAGGTTCAGGTGTGTTTGGTGGTGCTCCAGTCTTCTGTACGCGGTGCCTGAACGCCGAAAGTGGCCCGCAATTCTTCGGGCCACCGACAGCATCTCTTGCACGCCCCTGTCGTTTTTTAAATAATTCTGCACCACCAAATTCAAGGTATGTGCAAAACATGGGACGTGCTGGAATTTGCCCAGATGTAATGCACGCACAATATTGCTGGCGTTGTCCGATGTCACAAATCCCCAGGAGAGTCCAATTGGGGTAAGCCATTCTGCGATGATCTTCCTCAGTTGCCGTAAGAGGTTTTCAGCTGTGTGCGTATTCTGGAAAGCGGTGATACAAAGCGTAGCCTGCCTAGGAACGAGTTGGCGTTTGCGAGATGCTGCTACTGGTGCCGCCGCTGCTGTTCTTGCAGCGGGAGGCAATACATCTACCCAGTGGGCTGTCACAGTCATATAGTCCTGAGTCTGCCCTGCTCCACTTGTCCACATGTCCGTGGTTAAGTGGACATTGGGTACAACTGCATTTTTTAGGACACTGGTGACTCTTTTTCTGAGGTCTGTGTACATTTTCGGTATCGCCTGCCTAGAGAAATGGAACCTAGATGGTATTTGGTACCGGGGACACAGTACCTCAATCAAGTCTATAGTTGGCTCTGAAGTAACGATGGATACCGGAACCACGTTTCTCACCGCCCAGGCTGCCAAGGCTTGAGTTATCTGCTTTGCAGCAGGATGACTGCTGTGATATTTCATCATCCTCGCAAAGGACTGTTGGACAGTCAATTGCTTACTGGAAGTAGTACAAGTGGTCTTCCGACTTCCCCTCTGGGATGCCGATCAACTCCCAGCAGCAACAACAGCAGCGCCAGCAGCAGTAGGCGTTACACTCAAGGATGCATCGGAGGAATCCCAGACAGGAGAGGACTCGTCAGACTTGCCAGTGACATGGCCTGCAGGACTATTGGCTTTCCTGGGTAAGGAGGAAATTGACACTGAGGGAGTTGGTGGTGTGGTTTGCGGGAGCTTGGTTACAAGAGGAAGGGATTTAGTGGTCAGTGGACTGCTTCCGCTGTCGCCCAAAGTTTTTGAACTTGTCACTGACTTATGATGAATGCGCTGCAGGTGACGTATAAGTGAGGATGTTCCGAGGTGGTTAATGTCCTTACCCCTACTTATTACAGCTTGACAAAGGCAACACACGGCTTGACACCTGTTGTCCGCATTTGTGTTGAAATAATTCCACACCGAAGAGCTGATTTTTTTTGTATTTTGACCAGGCATGTCAATGGCCATATTCGTCCCACGGACAACAGGTGTCTCCCCGGGTGCCTGACTTAAACAAACCACCTCACCATCAGAATCCTCCTTGTCAATTTCCTCCCCAGCACCAGCAACACCCATATCCTCATCCTAGTGTACTTCAACACTGACATCTTCAATTTGACTATCAGGAACTGGACTGCGGGTGCTCCTTCCAGCACTTGCAGGGGGCGTGCAAATGGTGGAAGGCGCAAGCTCTTCCCGTCCAGTGTTGGGAAGGTCAGGCATCGCAACCGACACAATTGGACTCTCCTTGGGGATTTGTGATTTCGAAGAACGCACAGTTCTTTGCTGTGCTTTTGCCAGCTTAAGTCTTTTCTTTTTTCTAGCGAGAGGATGAGTGCTTCCATCCTCATGTGAAGCTGAACCACTAGCCATGAACATAGGCCAGGGCCTCAGCTGTTCCTTGCCACTCCGTGTCGTAAATGGCATATTGGCAAGTTTACGCTTCTCCTCAGACGCTTTTAATTTTGATTTTTGGGTCATTTTACTGATCTTTTGTGTTTTGGATTTTACATGCTCTGTACTATGACATTGGGCATCGGCCTTGGCAGACGACGTTGATGGCATTTCATCAACGGCCTTGGCAGACGACGTTGATGGCTGGGAGGTTGGGGGGAGCAGCAATTGGCATGTGGGTGGCTGGCTGTGAGACGGGTACTGTTGTGGCCTAATTGCTGTGGTGATGCGTTGACAGAATCCATGGGCTGTATAGAGAGAGAGGTGGGTGTGTAATAGGGGTAGTGTGGTGTTGTGCAGAATTGTGGAGTGTGTGGAAGGGAATGTGGGTGTTGGAGTGTTATGTAGGAGGGGTACGTTGGTGTGTGTGTGGGTTAAGAAAAAGTGTTGGGTAGTGATGTATGGTGCTTGCGGAATAGCGTGGGGGTGGGTGCCTGTATATGTATTGGTGTAAGGGTGAGTGATGGGGGTGGTGACAGGACGTGCAGTGTTTGATGGAGTTGTGGGTGTTAGGGGGATGGAGTAGGAGGTGTGCATGGGTGGAGTGTGTTGATATGTGATGGATGGGTGGAGGTTTTTTTTTTTTTTTTGGTGGGGGGGGGGGTAGGGGCGTGTGTATGGAAGGGGGGGCCATTAGGTGAAGGCAGAGGTATGTTATTGTGGTGTGAGGGTGATAGGGGTAGGTGTGAAAGTTGGTGGGTGTTGGTGTATTGTTGGGGAAGGTGTATTGTTTGTGTTTGGGGGGGTAGGGTGCGTGTGTTATGTTAGGACTGTGCAGGCTGAGTGTGTGTTTGTGTGTGTGTGTGTGTGTGTGTGTGTGTGTGTGTGTGTGTGTGTGTGTGTGTAAGTAAAAGTATAGTAGACCATGGTCAGGGCCGGATTAACAATGGGGCGGATGGAGCTGCAGCTCCAGGCCCCCCATCAAAATAGGCCCAAAAGCATCTGCTGTACTGTAGACAGGAAAAAAAAATTCCTGCTACAGCAGCTTTCCAAAGGCCGTCCGAGGACCCGCATCTCCCGGCCGCGTCCTCCCCCCTTCACCTCCTCACGCATCATGTGTGCAGATAGCAGTGTAATGGAAGGCTTGCTCAGTAGCCCTGGCCTCCCTGCACCGCGGCGCATACGCAATGATATCAGGCAAAGGCAGGATAACTTGTTCCCTTCCGGCCCATCACACTTTTAAGCATTTGGGGCTGGCAATCCCAGCCAGACATCAAACACATGCAGCATGCGTGGCACCGCTGTACTGCAGGCTGTACTAGTAAAGACGCTGCGGCCGGTGCGATCGTGATGCCCAGGGAGCATCACAGCCAGTGGCCCAATTTCCTATGCATCAGTCTCCCGTAGTGGGGGGAAAAAACGCCGGACAACCGCTGCTGAATAATATATAATCGGTGCGCACGGCTATGCTGTCGTCTCCTCCTCCTTTCTACTCTATTGGCGCTCTAGTGACACTGGGCTGGTAGATGAGACGTCATGACATCTCATCATCCCAATAAGAACGCGGCAAATAGTGGGACTCGGCAGCACTGCAGAGCTTGGTAGTGTAGCGAGGTAAGCTTCTGCACTCAGCAGTAGATACCAGGCCAGCCTGCTGGTGCAGCTTGAGACTACCGCTCAACCATAACTGACTACAGTTGTTTTAAAGGAGCTAGGAGTGTGTAAGTGAAAACGGAGGGTGGTGGTCACTGGGTCCTCAAAAATATTTAAATATACAGAATAAGAGGTGGGATGTTGAGGCAAAAAAAAAAAAAACATAATTAAAAAAGTTAAAGTCTATTGTGAAGTCATAACATTTTTATTTCTAATAAACTTTTCTCCAACCACATTAATTGTACCCCTATTGTTAATAATAGTAACTTCAGTCATTATAGCCACTCTTTTTATTTGTCATCTGGGCATCTCTACTATCTTTAGACCTATACTGATTTAATATTGGTTTTATTTATACTTTTTATAACCTTATTTTCAATAGTTGTATTTTAATATTATTTGCTTCTAGCACATCAGTGATCACCCACTAAACTCCTGTCCATTTTATCCCAGTCATAAATCTTTCTATTTGGCCACTCCATCTATCTATCTATCTATCTATCTATCTATCTATCTATCTATCTATCTATCTATCTATCTATCTATCTATCTATCTATCTATCTATCTATCTATCTATCTATCATATCTAACATCATATACTGTATCTCTATTGCCCGCTCCCATATTTAGCACAAAGGTGCGATTAATGGGATGGTATCAGGATGGGATGCCAGTAGTCAAAATAACGACAGCGACATCCTGACGCTCAGGATCCCCAGGGCCGTTTCTAGCCAATTTGGCTCCCAGTGCGAGATTAAAAAATGCGCCCCCCCCCTCATAGATATAAAGAGGAAAAGCATGCGGTAAGGGGGCGTGACCTCATTAAAATGGGCGTGGCTTTGTTAAGATGGGCGTGGCCTCATCTGATCTCATCAACACGGCCACCACAGGATATTAAAAAAAAAAGTCCTCATTTTACACATTACAGCAGGCACACTACCCCATTTTACACAGCACGGCAGGCAAGTGTCCCCATTTTACACAGTACGACAGGCACGTGCCCCCATTTTACACATTGCGGCAGGAAAAAGTGTCCCCATTTTACACAGTACGACAGGCAAGTGTCCCCATTTTACACATTGCGGCAGACAGGTGTCCCCATTTTACACATTGCGGCAGACAGGTGTCCCCATTTTACACATTGCGGCAGACACGTGCCCCCATTTTACACAGTACGCAGGCAAGTGTCCCCATTTTACACACTGCGGCAGACACGTGCCCCCATATTACACAGTACGCAGGCAAGTGTCCCCATTTTACACACTGCGGCAGACAGGTGTCCCCATTTTACACATTAAGGCAGACAGGTCCCCATTTTACACATTAAGGCAGACAGGTCCCCATTTTACACATTAAGGCAGACAGGTCCCCATTTTACACATTACTGCAGGTGGTGGGGAGGGAGAAAGGGAGAGAGAGGGAGAGGGGCTGACTTACATTTGTAGCGGTTCTCGCCGCTCTTCAGCCGCCTTTCCCTCCTCGTCTGCGCGGCTCCCCCTTCTCCCTCCTCCCGAGTGCCCAGCTCGGGGGGCGGGGTTTCGCGGAATGACGCGTTTGCGTCGTGACGTCACGACGCAATCGCGTCATTCTGCGAAACCCCGCCCCCCGAGCTGGGCACTCGGGAGGAGGGAGAAGGGGGTTTCAAAGTATGAAGAAGTGCCGCGGCGGGCGCCCCGTGCGGTTGCACGGCTCGCCCGCCGCAAGAAATGGCACTGAGGATCCCGACACCTATTTGGTAAGTAAACTGCTCCTAACCCTCCCGCAGCCTGACCCTAACGCTCCCCCTCCACTGCAACCTAACCCTCCCCGGTGGTGCCTAACCCTAATCCCCCTCCCTGCTGCCTAAAACTAACCCTCCCTTCCCCGCAGCCTAATCTTAACATTCCCCTGAAGTGCCTAACCCTTCCTCCCTGCAGCCTAATCCTAATGCGCCACCCCCCCCCCCCATTACCCCCACAGTCTAAACCTAACCTTTCCCAGTGCGGCTGTTCGGGATTCCAACGCTAGCATTTCAATCCATGTCAGGATGCCGGCTCCGGCAGTCTGAGCAGTGCCAGGATTCCTATATTATTTCCCTAATTTCTATTTTATCTCACTTCACTTATATTTACTGGTGCCTACTGCCTGAGCCTAATAGGGTACCTACCCTATGGTAGATAGATGCTGCAAGAAGAGTCAATATAGGGTGCTAGTAAGGTAGTGATGTACACAGCACATGGACTGGATTAAATTAATATATACAATTATTAATAGCTTTATTAACAGTTATTTATATAGCACACACAAATTATGCAGCGCTTTACAGAGACCATTTAGTCATTCTTATCAATTTCTGCCTCAGTGGACCTTCCTCAGTATGTGTAGCACACTTGACATTAGGGTTACATTTTGGCAAAGTCCAATTAACTTACCAATATGTTTTTGGATTGTGGTAGGACACTGGAGCACCCAGAGTAAACCAACACAAACTTGGGAGACCACATAAACTCCACACATATAGGGCATTTGAAATTTTTGTTGTAGTATATGTAGCAGATTGTTTGTTTTAAGGGTTAAATACTTATAGATCTTTTTATGCAAAGTTAGTAATATTAATATTTGTTTTTTAGGGGGGAAAGCGTGCAGGGGATACTGTACCCCGGGCCCCCCTTGGTCAGGGGACCCCCTGGCCAGAGACCACTGACACCGTTAGCCCTCCCTCTTGTGCAGCAGCAGAACCAGGCAGCCATAATGTGAGCAGGAGAATATGCAGTGCAGGCAGAGACAGAGGAGTATCAGGTTTCATGAGCTAACAACGGAGCTTCCGGACCAGAGGAGAGATAGGAGGGGGAGATTGCTGCAAGGGACCCAGAGATCCCAGCTTCTCCTCTTCCCCGTCTGGGTGCCTGGGTCCTGTGCAACCTGTTGTCTAGTGAGAGCACTCAGGTCTAGAGAGAGACACACAGAGAGTCCACACGAGTCCTGTCCCAGTGTGTAAGTAGTACAGAGGCTGCTGCTTTTCTTGCATGTGACAAGATATATTATAGATTTTATTTTTCTATGTGTATTATAAGGTTGTTTAAGTTGTCTTTGTTCCACTTTTGATAAAGTCTGGTGAGTGCCCTCTCCTCCATCTAATGGAATAAGGTGGAAATCACTAAAAAGTAAAAACTGATACAGCGCATGTGTTACACTGTGTACGCTCATAGGTGCTGTTGTACAGTAGTTGAGATGAATGGCATTGGAAATTTCTTGGAAAAGTGTCCAGCATTTCTGGGTAGTGATTGGAAGGTTGCTATTAAGGTGCACAAAAATGGTCTGTCTATGTGCTTGTTATGGGAGTGTCATAGGTATGATGCTAAAGTGCTTTCCTACACAGATGCTTCAACATTCACATTGGAGGCCACACGCAGATGGAAATCTGCACCTGCTATAGATAGGTCTGGTGCAAGTTTCCATGGTGTGACTGATGGTGGTTTCTAAAGTTGGGCATACACACTATGATTATCTGGCCAATCAACCCCATATCAGTTGATTGCCTAGATAATTGTAGCATGTATGCGATTGACTGATACAAAAATATAGATCGGTCGGGCATGCCAGATCGTCCAGCATGTTCATCTGCAATATTTTCCAAATGTCAAGTTGGCTGCATCGAGCAGTGTATACCCTACCGCAGCTGACCGATGGACATTTTCCCTGTTTCTTCACATGGGAAGGAATAGGGCAATGTCTCCTCCTGAGGGAGAGCGGATATTATGGCCAATACACTGTGAGAGATCTGACAGTGTATGTCCCGATATCTGCCCTGTCCGAGGCTGCCTGATAGAACGCCTGTCGGTCTGATAGGCATTTTATCTATACATGTATGCCCAGCGTAAGGACTGCGTGTATAGATGCTTAAAGTAGGAATCTCAGTCCTTGCACATCTGGACGTATACTTGGACACAAGGGAAGGGCTTTGTAGTGGCATTTGCATAAATGCGCAGATGTGCGGCTGTCGAAATACGCAGCAGTGACTATGGGGGACATTTACTAAGCAGTGATAAGAGTGGATAAATGAGCCAGTAGAGAAGTTGCCCATGGCAACCAATCAGCACTGAAGTAACATCTGTAATTTGCATACTATAAAATTGTACAGAGCTACTGATTGGTTGATGGGGCAACTTCTCCACTGGCTCACTTCTCCGCTCTTATCACTGCTTAGTAAATGCCCCCCTATGTGTGCTCTCCTGTTCTGTTTGTTGTATTATTTAGATATATTTTCTGGATATGTTCTTGTGTGCTTCAATAATTGATTTGTTGAAGATAATTGGGCATTTAAGTGCTGAGAGTTTTATATTCACATGCATTTACACGCATACACACATAAAATATATACTGTATAAAGCACTGATCACATCCCCATATCAGTAGCTACACACCTGCCGTGCTGATCACACCCCACGCGGTGGCACACAGTAGGCCCTTCAGAAATGTCAGCTCCAGGCCCATGAAGACCTTAATCTGGCACTGACCATGGTATATGTGGGTGTAAAAGGGAGCACCGCGGGCCCCCCCACCCTGAGATGAGTGGGATGTGAGCAGAGTTGTGAGCAAAAGTGAGGCATGCTTATTTATGGCCTTCGGGGGATGGCTGATAGGGGTGTGTGGATGGATGATAGGGGTGTGTGATGGATGATAAGGGGGGGTGTATGGCTGATAGGGGGGGGGATGGCTGATGGGGGGATGGCTGATAGAGGGGTGTATGGCTGATGGGGGGGATGGCTGATAGAGGGGGGTGTGGCTGATGGTGGGGACGGCTGATAGAGGGGTGTGTGGCTGATGGGTGTAATGGCTGATGGGGGGGTGATGGCTGATGGGGGGGTGATGGCTGATTAGGGGGGGTGATGGCTGATTAGGGGGGGTGATGGTTGAAAGGGGGGGGTGATGGCTGAAAGGGGGGGTGATGGCTGAAAGGGGGGGGGGGGGTGATGGCTGACAGGGGGTGGTGGCTGACGGGGGGATGGCTGATAGGGGATGGGGGTGATGGCTGAGTGGGGGTGATGGCTGAAAGGGGGGTGATGGCTGACAGGAGGTGGTGGCTGATAGGGGGAGATGGCTTATAGGGGATGGGGGTGATGGCTGATGGGGAGTGATGGCTGAAAGGAGGGGTGATGGCTGAAAGGGGGGGGGGGTGATGGCTGATGGGGGGGGGGTGATGGAGTGATGGCTCATAGGGGGTGGTGGCTTATAGGGGGGGAGATGGCTGATAGGGGGGGATGGCTGATAGGGGGGTGGCTGATAGGGGGGGTGATGGCTGATAGGGGGTGGTGGCTGATAGGGGGGATGACTGATAGGGAGGGATGACTGATAGGGAGATGGCTGATAGGGGGATGGCTGATAGGGGGATGGCTGATAGGGGTGATGGCTGACAGGGGGGGTGATGGCTGACGGGGACAGAGGGGGGTGATGGCTGACAGGGGGGGGTGATGGCTGACGGGGGGTGATGGCTGATGAGGGGGGTGATGGCTGAAAGGGGGGGTGATGGCTGAAAGGAGGGGTGATGGCTGAAAGGGGGTGGGTGATGGCTGACAGGGGGTGGGTGATGGCTGATGGGGGGGTGATGGCTGACAGGGGGGGTGATGGCTGACAGGGGGGGTGATCGCTGATGGGGGGGTGATCGCTGATAGGGGGGTGATAGCTGATAGGGGGGTGGGGTGAAGGGTGACAGGGGGGTGATGGCTGATAAGGGGGGGATGGCTGACAGGGGGGGTGATGGCTGACGGGGGGGTGGCTGATAGGGGGGGCGATGGCTGATGGGGGGGATTGCTGATAGGGGGTGGCTGATAGGGGGGTGATGGCTGACAGGGGGGGTGATGGCTGACAGGGGGGGGTGATGGCTGATAGGGGGTGGGGGTGGTGGCTGATAGGTGGGATGGCTGATAGGGGGGATGGATGATAGGGGATGGGGGTGATGGCTGACAGGAGGGGGTGTGATGGCTGACAGGGGGGGTGATGGCTGACAGAGGGGGGTGGTGGCTGAAAGGGGGGGGTGATGGCTGAAAGGGGGGGTGATGGCTGAAAGGGGGGCTGATGGCTGATGGGGGGGTGATGGCTGATAGGGCGGTGGGGGTGAAGGGTGACGGGGGGGTGATGGCTGATAAGGGGGGATGGCTGACAGGGGGGGGATGGCTGACAGGGGGGGTGATGGGGTGATGGCTAATAGGGGGTGGTGGCTGATAGGGGTGGGCGATGGCTGATGGGGGGGATTGCTGATAGGGGGTGGCTGATAGGGGGGTGATGGCTGACAGGGGGGTGATGGGGTGATGGTTGACAGGGGTGGTGATGGGTGAAAGGAGGTGGGTGATGGCTGAAAGGGGGGGTGATGGCTGACTGGGGGGGTGATGGCTGACAGGGGGGGTTTGATGGCTGACAGGGGGGTGATGGCTGATAGGGGGGTGGGGGTGATGGTTGATAGGGGGGGTGATGGCTGATGGGGGGTGATGGCTGATAGGGAGGGGGGTGATGGCTGATAGGGAGGGGGGTGATGGCTGGTTGGGGGGGTGGATGGCTGATAGGGGGGGCGGGATGGCTGGTTGCGGGTGTATGGTGCTGGGAGGGGTGATACTTTGTGTATGTGGAGCTGGGGGCTGGAGCGGCGAGAGCCCTGTCGCCTGCACACAGACAGGTGCGGGTGACGGGGATGTGCGAGTGCAGTGGGTCCCGGCGTTGTGGTGACTGGGGCTGGCGGTACAGTGTGGGCTGGGGTCAGGAGACAGTTTGTGCTGGGGTTGTGGGGAGGGCGGGAGCGGTCTGTGCGGGCGCATCGCGGCTGTAAGGTAACTGATGGTGCTGTGCGGCGGGTGGGATAGCGGTGGTGTGGGCTGCGGCAGTCTGGTCGTCCGTGGTGGGGAAGGTGGGTGCGCGAGGTGCAGGTGGGTTTGTGCTGCTGACGGGAGGGGCAGTGTGCCGTGCGGCCATGGTGCGTGTCCCTGCCACTGATGGATGTGGGGTTAGAGTGGGCAGTGTGGCTGGGGGTGTCTGGGCCGTCCATGGCTGGGTGTGGGAGCTGGTGTAGGGGGGGTTTGGGGGGGTGTGGTGCGGGTGGCATTGGGGTGTCCGTGGTTACCTGGCACTGTGGGGCGTCCATGCACTGGTGGCTTGTGGCTGGTGGGCGGATTCTGCGGCTGCTGCTCCGTTCTGCTAGTGGTGTGCTGGAACAGGGCAGGAGCTGCTAGCTCCGCCCACCAGTGTTACGGCCAGGCACAGAGTCACAGACTTGGGCTAATATATAGGAGATAATCACTTGTTATGTAATAAAATTATAGTCTTTACAATTCTATGATAGTTTATTTTTGCATGCTGTATGATACTATTCCAGTAGTTAATTGACAGACAGGAAGTGAGGTCAACTTTTAGTGGTATATATACCCCTCACTTTCACACTCACTTCCATTCACTATTGAACTTTGACTGATACACATCAGGCTCCTGTGAGTATTATTTGTTCATTGCTCACATATAAAACATTATGTCTGTATATTTTGTATTTTTGAATTTAGAACTTTATGATATCTTGCATTACTAAAAACTATATGATATGTTGTATTACTAGAAACTTTCTAAAGTGCTGTTTAAATAGAAAATCCTTTACAAAAAAAATAAAAAATATTTCAATCAGTGTGGGTCAGTTTCAATCCCCCCCTTTTTTATACTTACCATTTGTTAAGTACTTATGGGTAATTTATAATTAGACTTACCATATGTAACATAAATTGTTTATTTACTGTGATGATCCACGGTTACACATTATAACTATGGGGGTCATTCCGAGTTGTTCGCTCGTTATTTTTTTCTCGCAACGGAGCAATTAGTCCCCAAACAGCACATGATGCAAAGAAAAAAAGAGGCGCAATGAGGTAGCTGTGTGACTAAGCTCAGCGACCAAAGTGGCCGACACAAACACCTGGCCCATCTAGGAGTGGCACTGCAGTGTCAGACAGGATGGCACTTGAAAAAAATAGTCCCCATTCAGCACATGATGCAAAGAAAAAAAGAGGCGCAATGAGGTAGCTGTGTGACTAAGCTAAGCGACCCTAGTGGCCGACACAAACACCTGGCCCATCTAGGAGTGGCACTGCAGTGTCAGACAGGATGGCACTTGAAAAAAATAGTCCCCAAACAGCACATGATGCAAAGAAAAAAAGAGGCGCAATGAGGTAGCTGTGTGACTAAGCTAAGCGACCCTAGTGGCCGACACAAACACCTGGCCCATCTAGGAGTGGCACTGCAGTGTCAGACAGGATGGCACTTGAAAAAAATAGTCCCCAAACAGCACATGATGCAAAGAAAAAAAGAAGAGCAATGAGGTAGCTGTGTGACTAAGCTCAGCGACCCAAGTGGCCGACACAAACACCTGGCCCATCTAGGAGTGGCACTGCAGTGTCAGACAGGATGGCCCTTCAAAAAAATACTCCCCAAACAGCACATGATGCAAAGAAAAATGAAAGAAAAAAGAGGTGCAAGATGGAATTGTCCTTGGGCCCTCCCACCCACCCTTATGTTGTATAAACAGGACATGCACACTTTAACGAACCCATAATTTCTTTTTTTTTGCATAAATTTTTTTATTGAAGCAATACATGTTATACATACATAAATGTTCGATATGTTTCCAATCTTTGATAGAAGGGTATTATAAGAAAACAACACAAGAAAGGTACAGTTGAGTCCTTGATCAAGGGACATATCTGTTATAAGCAATCAACAGCATCACAATTATAAGAAACAAGACCTCCGAAGATCATCTATTTTACGGGTCTGAAATTCAACTCGGTCGACTGACCCATATTTGTACTTTCGAACATAAGAAAAGAAAGAGATTAAAATAAGAGAAAAAGAAAAAAAAAATGTCCACATACATATATATACACATATGTGTAATACCCGTGCCGCACCCGATTTCCCCCCCAACCCGCCCACAGCGCCTTGTTCGTCAATTAGCTTTTAAAGCACAATTGGCGGATCCCCCGCAGCCATTCTAGTTAGAAACCATTCTGTGTTGGACAACGAGTCGTGGAGCTGTTTCCTAACCGTCATCGACAAGGTCATTATATAACTCTCCCAAACCTCAAAAAAATTGTGTATCTTAGTGTCTTTTTCCAGCAGGACGCTTAACCATTCCATCCTAAAGAGGTAGAATAATTTGGCTTTAAATAGTGATAGAGTTGGTGGATCCTTCGCTATCCACACCTGCAGGATGGCTTTTCTAGCCGCCAAACTAACTGCCAGCAACAATTTTTTACTGCCTAAAGAGAGGCGCTGATTCGGTGGTATAATACCAAAGAGCGACCATTCCGGGGACAACCTCCAATAATTTACCAGATCGGCCGTCAAGTAGTTTCGTATCTGAATCCAAAATTGTCTGATTAAAGGACATGTCCACAGGCAGTGAAACATATCCGCCTGAGGAGTGCCACATTTCCAACATGCATGTGTGTCAGCAAGTCCTATCAAGTGTCGTCTATGGGGCGATAGATAAGTCCTATGCAAAATATTGAGAGACATTTCTTTGTATCTAGAAGAGGGAAATAATTTGCAGGTTTTAACATGTGCCGCCAGTAGGTCCGCAATTTCAACGTTCGGGAGACAATCTCTCCAAGACATAACACCTCCCGGACCCCTCGAGTAGTCTAGGACATTCCGGAAGTACCCATATGCAATCGAGATTGCCTTCTTAACCCTGGGGGTTTGTTTCAACATTTTATCCATCGGATTATCCCAATCCCCAGGTGAAAGACATCTGATCGTGGATGAAATATAGTGTTGAGCCAAAAGAAAGGCCACAGGAAAGGCCCTCAGAGCTGGGTATTTAGTAGTGGCCTCCTGGAGCGTGAGCGGCCTCGAGCCCCGCATGTCCACTAAATCACCGATCCTGGACACCCCCCCCAGCCTCCATATATTAAACGGGTAGTGTGCCTGACCCTCTTGAAAGTCAGGATTAGCCACGAACGGAAGGTGTAATGATTTGTGGGCATTTAGATTTAATTTATGACGCATTTCTCTCCATAGTTTTTTTACGTTCCACAGTAAGGGGTTTCCCCTCAGCTCCTCGGACACCTCCCGATCATGCAGATGTAGAAATGTAATGAGGTCTCCCTCCTGTATAAATTCTCTATCTAAGTCTGTATTTGTGTATGTGTTATCGTTATGCATCCAGTCATGTAAGTAACGTAGTTGGGCCGCCTAGGAGTACCAGAGGATATTAGGGAAGTTAATTCCCCCATTCCCTACAGTCTGCTGTAATTTGATTAGCGCTATACGCGGTCTTCCTCCCTGCCAAATGAATCTCCTAAAGAGAAAATTGAGACGTTGAACGTCTTTAGGTAGAAGTGTGTGTGGCATGGCTTGAATGAAGTACATCAGACGGGGGAATGATATCATCTTGATAAAGCTAGCCCTCCCCAAGTATGATAAAGGCATAGATTTCCAAGTCTCGAGTTCCGTTTCAATTGTTCGGATGGCCGAGGTAAAATTTAGGGCATATAATCGCTCCGGCTTTCTCGATATTCGAATCCCTAAATAGGTTATGTGATCCGAACTCCATTGTAATGGTAGATTCATCGCCCCTGCTTCAAAAATGAACCGTTTCCCAGTCTGAGTGCCACCGATTTTGCCCAGTTAACGTTAAAGCCTGAAACTTGTCCATAAGCCTGCAGTAAATTAAATATATGGGTCAGTGAAGCCTCCGGATCAGAGATATATAGCAAAAGATCATCGGCAAAAGCAGTAAGTTTTAGGTTTCTGCGTCCAACCTGGATTCCTTGAAACTGATTATCATTTAACAGCAAGCGATGTAAGGGATCTATGGCCAGGTTGAACAGCAGGGGAGATAAGGGGCAACCCTGCAGCGTGCCACGATGCATCACCACCGGGTTGCTCATATAGCCATTAAGCAAAAGGGAAGTCGAGGGAGAATCATATAGGTAGCGAATAGTTTCAATAAAGTCTTGATGGAACAGTCTACGTTCCAGGACCTTGAATAGATGGGGCCAGAGTACTGTGTCGAAGGCCTTGGTGGTGTCTAAACTGAGGAGTATATTTCTGGATTGGGGTGATTGAGCAGAAGCTATAACTGCCGCGATTGCCGCCCTAATTCCCCTAACCGAATGAGTATTGCGAACAAAGCCAAGTTGGTGGTTAGTTAAAGTGTGGGGGAGAATAACTTGCAGCCGGTCTGCTAGAATCTTAGTAAATAGTTTTATGTCGGTATTTAGCAACGTAATTGGCCTATAAGAGGACACCAGTTGTGGATCATGCGCAGGTTTAGGGATTAAAATAGTATGTGCTGTCGTGAAATGGTGGAAGGGGGAACGATGTTGTAAAAGACTGTTGAACACTTCTAGCAGAGTCGGAACCACATGGGGCTGGAGGATTTTGTAAAATTCATTAGAGAGGCCATCAGGGCCTGGAGACTTGTGTAACTTGAGTTTGGACATTGCCGAGACCAATTCGTCTTCTGTAATAGTTCTCACCAGTAGATCCGACTGTGCAGTCGTGATTGGAGGTAATAAAGTGTCTGGTAGGAGTGTGGTGTGTATAGATTCGTTGAAGGGGAGATTAGAGTATAGGTCAGTAAAGTAAGATTCAAAATGATCCAATATGGCTGGGGAATTGGTAAGGAGTTGACCTGAGGCTCGGTGTCTAATAGCTGTTATGAATTTGCGTGTAGTTTTTTTCCTAGCCATGGTTGCCAGTAGTCTACCGGATTTATTACCCCATCTGTAGTATTTGTGGGAAGAAAATACCACATCATGTTTTGCTTGCGCTAGTAAGTGGTCGTTTAAGAGCTGTTTAGCCTGTAAATAAAGCCGCAAGGACTCCTCAGTCTGTAGGGTAAGGTGGCGCTGCATTGTATCAGTTAATTCTGAGTGTAAGGTGGTATAAATCGCTAAGTTTTTCTTTTTCAATCTGTGAACATACTCAATAATTTGACCCCTTAGGACTGCTTTTGCCGCGCCCCAAAAAATGTTTGGGCGGTCCCAATGTTCTAAGTTATCGTCTAAATAGTTGGCCCAGCTTGTTATCAAAAATTTTCTAAAATCATCACAGTTATAGAGATAGCTCGGAAATCTCCAAATCCTAGAGCCCCCCGACTGAAGAGTTCTTTGCAGCGTCAATGTCACAGGAGCATGGTCCGATATCAAAATGTTGTGTATATCAGCTTTCATGACTCGTGTCACTAGGGAGTCTGCAACCAATATGGAGTCAATCCTGGACCAGGAGCTATGAACCCCCGGAAAAGAAAGTAAATGATCTGTCAGAGGGATTGAGGAGACGCCAAATATCAGTAAGCTGAAGGGAGGTTTTCAGTGTTTGGAGATGTGTCCAAGAAGGGGAACCGGAAGTGCGCGGGATAGGGCGTTTATCAATAGTGGGATCATCAACTGTGTTCCAGTCACCTGCCAGGATAAGCTGAGAATTATCGCGTTGAAGCAGTTGAGAGCTAATTTCTTGGAAAAAAGCAGCTGTCTCGCCATTTGGTGCGTATATGTTAACCAGTGTGTATTTGTTACCCCAAATTTCTACATCCAAAATTAAATAGCGCCCCTCCGGGTCAGCTACAGAGTTTAAAACAGTATAGTGTAGGTGTTTGCTAAATAGAATCGCCACCCCCCTAGTCTTCCTCGTGTTATCTGCAGAAACACAGCTATCCAACCACGGTACCCGAAGAGCAGAGGAGGCGCCCGTCACCCAGTGGGTTTCTTGGAGAAATATAATTTGAGGTCTAAACCGCTTCAGGTGTGTGACAACCCGCTTACGTTTTATCGGGGAGTTAAGGCCGCCCACGTTCCAGGATAAAATTTTAAAACAAGAATCTGCAGTAGAGGTCCCTATCCTAGGATCCGTCATTGTCTGTCAACCCACACCCACCCTAGGGTGATACTCCAGCGGGAATATCATGTCACATTGCCGTCCCCCTCCTTCCCAGCGAGCGGAGAGGAATGAGCGAGACCACACAATGCCATTGAGCCCAGGAGCAGATCGGGTGAGGACGGCACGGGCAGAACAACTAAAAAAAAACAAAAAAACAAAAACACACATTGCTTCACATAACATTTTCCATTTTTTCCAAACCAAACTAAAGACCACGCAAGTGCTAAACCCTCCGGTAGCACTGGCGAGAAGCCTATCAGAAATATATATAACATTAGAATTCAAGCTGAGTAGCATGTAAAGAGACCCAATGTCTCTCTCGAATGGAATTTAAACCGATTCTGACACAAAGTATTTAACAACATAATATTTAGTCTTGTTGTGGTGGATTCACCGGGTTCAACATGTGTGTAACATGGGAGTGTGCAGTGGCGGGATCAACAAAAATCAATGTGCGACCATTGTCATGGATGCGTAATTTGGCGGGATACATCAGTGCGAATCTAGTATTACTCTCATGTAGTATTTTACAAACATCCGAGAACTCTCTTCTCTTCTGTGCAACAGAGGCCGAGAAATCTTGGAAAATTAAAATACGTTTTCCCTGCACTACCATTTGCGGGAGTTTGCGATAAGAGCGCAGCACATGTTCCTTCATACGAAAGTCCATGAATTTCGCAATGACGGGCCTAGGCTTATTTTCAACATCTATTCTATGTGTGATAAAAATGGGGCATCTGTGATTCCCAAGGCCTGAAATATATCAGTCGTTACAAAATCTGACAATTGTCTGTCCTTAACTGATTCGGGGATGCCCACAAAGCACAGATTCGATCTTCTGTCCCTGTTCTCAAGCTCATCTATTTTTGCCTGTAAAGTTTTAAGAGAGGAATCATGAGTGTCAGTGGAGCGCTGGAGTGTGTGTATCTGATCCTCCCCATCACTAACCCGCTGTTCTAGTGAGGTGATCCGTGAGGTGTTATGGTCAATTTTTGCAAGTGTCGAATCAAGTAGTGTCTGTATCTGTTCAAGCCTTTTGTCAATTAAAGGGATTTTCTCAAGTTTCTTGTCAATTTGGGGCATGAGGAGCCGAGAGAGCTCCTGGGCCATATGTATCAGCGAGGGTTGATTAGGAAGCGTCTCCACTTCCAGAGTTTGGTCACGGGAGTTCCCTGTCTCTGGGGGCGAGGGGGGGTTAGGCTTCGCCGTCGTGTTTTTGGACTTACTCATTCTTGTAGTAACTGAGGACTGGGAAGATCTAACCGCTGGAGTTTTATGGACGAATTTATCCATCCCCCGGTCCGTGGACCGTTAACTGTAGTAAGCTAGGGACTATTATACCAACACACTACAATATATGATAATAAGACACCTCACGTAAAGGTTTGAGTCAGATGCTATGTCAGAGCTACTCAGCAAAAAAAAAAAAAATAACCGCAAAATTTAAGTAAACATTACTTTACACATAGTACAGATGTAGGTAATAGATATCAACTCGATATGTTATACAGGTAAAAGTCTTACCGAGGCAATGCACCCTGAAACCTCCAGATTAAAGCAGATGTCAGAGCAAGACAGTAATAAAACAAATAGTATGAGAAAGATTTCAAATTTCCCCAAGTAAGGGGCTATGTAAAAGGTAACAGTAGATTAATATAACCAGTTAGGCGCCTTAACATTAGGTAGCCACCAGGCGGCGATATAACCTCAAAAGTTCCTGCACAGGGATAGCAGAGACTTCAGTACTCTGAATTACCAGTGTCGCTTAAAGCAGTTACATACCTTCCTAATACAGTACAGTGTTGATGGTGGGCAGATAGGGAAAGAAAGAAGGAGAGAAATAAAGGGGAGAATTCAGCAAGAAACAGAAGAAAGAATAAAAGAGAGGCCTGGATTCCCGCACCCCCAGACAAACGAGCCTAAGCGGGAGACAGGGACTGTGCAATCCGTTGGAGAAAGGTATAGGGAAGTACAGAAGAGGTTAGGAAAAGAAGAGTAGTAGGCTGATAGCACTCCTTGTAAAAGGGGGCTGCATAAGCCTCTCCTGTAAATATGCAGTCTGGTAGTACGACCACGCAGCCAGTGTCCAGCGACAAGCAAGACCCCAAGCAGCCACTCTCTCCCAGGATAGCGTTCCCCACTTCAGTGTGTGTCCAAAGGCAGTTCCCTGCCCCCTGTTCCAGCCACTATCAAAGGGCCAGTCGAGCAGGCACAGGGCCTGTCTCAGCACTCACCACCGTCGCACCGCACCCCGATTCAGAAGTCCGGATGGTTGAACAGGACCAGAGGGCAGGATAGAGATCTCAACACCCCGGGCTCCAAGGATAACAACGGTCACCCCTTGCTGATAGTTGCCTCCTGGGATCCTTCGGCAGCGCCCGATATCGACCTCTCTCTCTGCCGCGTCGCCCAGCTCCGTCTTCGGACACCGCAGCGCAGACCTCAAAGCAGGGGGGGAGCCAGGTCACTGTCCTCCGCTCCAGGGGCCGCCCTCGGTTCAGCTCCTCATCGCCGCCGGCCGAATCTCGTCCCGCCGCTCGTTCCCGTCTCTCTGCACCGCCACAGCCTCGGCAGCAGCAGCGGGGGGGGGGAGGGGGAGCCGGGCCAGTGTCCTTTGCTCCAGGGGCCTCCTCCAGGTCAGCGCTTCACCGCCGCCAGCCGAAACCCGTCCCGACGTCCAGCCCCGTCTCCAATCACTGCCGCACAGCCTCGGGAGCAGAAGCGGGGGGGAGTCGGGTCGTGGGGGCCTTTACTCACGTTTAGCGGCAGCCGGGGCCAGCGAGCATCGGGGAACAGAAGCTACAGCCCCGCCAGCAGAACATGGAGCCTCCGCACTGTCTCCCAACGGATGGGTCCTCCCCAGAGGGTTGTAGGTTAGGTATAAACCCTGCGTGAGCGGCCGGGGATGAATGCTACCAGGCCTCCAGTTTTCGCGCCAGTCGTCACACCGGCGGTCATATAGGCCGTCTCCTTGAAGGCCAAACTTCGGGGGCATACAATCACGCTCCTACCCCTGCAGGGTCTCTCCAGGCTCCCTCTGTTGTAGGGATTATTGTGGAGGGTCTATCAGGAGAATAGATGCCGGATAGCAGGGGATGTTGTTGGATTTTCCACCTGCAGGCTGGAGCTCAGCTAAAAAGCAGCCATGCTGGATGGCCCGCCCACCGGAAGTCACGAACCCATCATTTCAGCGACAGGGTCTGCCACACGACTGTGACTGAAATGACTGGTTGGTTTGGGCCCCCACCAAAAAAGAAGCAATCAATCTCTCCTTGCACAAACTGGCTCTACAGAGGCAAGATGTCCACCTCATCATCATCGTCCGATTCATCACCCCTTTCACTGTGTACATCCCCTCCTCACAGATTATTAATTCGTCCCCACTGGAATCCACCATCTCAGGTCCCCGTGTACTTTCTGGAGGCAATTGCTGCTGGTGAATGTCTCCACGGAGGAATTGATTATAATTCATTTTAATGAACATCATCTTCTCCACATTTTCTGGAAGTAACCTCGTACGCCGATTGCTGACAAGGTGAGCGGCTGCACTAAACACTCTTTCGGAGTACACACTGGAGGGAGGGCAACTTAGGTAGAATAAAGCCAGTTTCTGCAAGGGCCTCAAAATTGCCTCTTTTTCCTGCCAGTATACGTACGGACTGTCTGACGTGCCTACTTGGATGCGGTCACTCATATAATCCTCCACCATTCTTTCAATGGTGAGAGAATCATATGCAGTGACAGTAGACGACATGTCAGTAATCGTTGGCAGGTCCTTCAGTCCGGACCAGATGTCAGCACTCGCTCCAGACTGCCCTGCATCACCGCCAGCGGGTGGGCTCGGAATTCTTAGCCTTTTCCTCGCAGCCCCAGTTGCGGGAGAATGTGAAGGAGGAGCTGTTGACGGGTCACGTTCCACTTGACTTGACAATTTTCTCACCAGCAGGTCTTTGAACCCCTGCAGACTTGTGTCTGCCGGAAAGAGAGATACAACGTAGGTTTTAAATCTAGGATCGAGCACGGTGGCCAAAATGTAGTGCTCTGATTTCAACAGATTGACCACCCGTGAATCCTGGTTAAGCGAATGAAGGGCTCCATCCACAAGTCCCACATGCCTAGCGGAATCGCTCTGTTTTAGCTCCTCCTTCAATGTCTCCAGCTTCTTCTGCAAAAGCCTGATGAGGGGAATGACCTGACTCAGGCTGGCAGTGTCTGAACTGACTTCACGTTTGGCAAGTTCAAAGGGTTGCAGAACCTTGCACAACGTTGAAATCATTCTCCACTGCGCTTGAGACAGGTGCATTCCACCTCCTTTGCCTATATCGTGGCCAGATGTATAGGCTTGAATGGCCTTTTGCTGCTCCTCCATCCTCTGAAGCATATAGAGGGTTGAATTCCACCTCGTTACCACCTCTTGCTTCAGATGATGGCAGGGCAGGTTCAGGTATTTTTGGTGGTGCTCCAGTCTTGAACGCCGAAAGTGGCCCGCAATTCTTCGGGCCACCGACAGCATTTCTTGCACGCCCCTGTCGTTTTTTAAATAATTCTGCACCACCAAATTCAAGGTATGTGCAAAACATGGGACGTGCTGGAATTTGCCCAGATGTAATGCACGCACAATATTGCTGGCGTTGTCCGATGTCACAAATCCCCAGGAGAGTCCAATTGGGGTAAGCCATTCTGCGATGATCTTCCTCAGTTGCCGTAAGAGGTTTTCAGCTGTGTGCGTATTCTGGAAAGCGGTGATACAAAGCGTAGCCTGCCTAGGAACGAGTTGGCGTTTGCGAGATGCTGCTACTGGTGCCGCCGCTGCTGTTCTTGCAGCGGGAGGCAATACATCTACCCAGTGGGCTGTCACAGTCATATAGTCCTGAGTCTGCCCTGCTCCACTTGTTCACATGTCCGTGGTTAAGTGGACATTGGGTACAACTGCATTTTTTAGGACACTGGTGAGTCTTTTTCTGAGGTCTGTGTACATTTTCAGTATCGCCTGCCTAGAGAAATGTAACCTAGATGGTATTTGGTTCCGGGGGACACAGTACCTCAATCAAGTCTATAGTTGCCTCTGAATAAACGATGGATACCGGAACCACGTTTCTCACCGCCCAGGCTGCCAAGGCCTGAGTTATCTGCTTTGCAGCAGGATGACTGCTGTGATATTTCATCTTCCTCGCAAAGGACTGTTGTACAGTCAATTGCTTACTGGAAGTAGTACAAGTGGTCTTCCGACTTCCCCTCTGGGATGACGATCGACTCCCAGCATCAACAACAGCAGCGCCAGCAGCAGTAGGCGTTACACTCAAGGATGCATCGGAGGAATCCCAGGCAGGAGAGGACTCGTCAGACTTGCCAGTGACATGGCCTGCAGGACTATTGGCTTTCCTGGGTAAGGAGGAAATTGACACTGAGGGAGTTGGTGGTGTGGTTTGCAGGAGCTTGGTTACAAGAGGAAGGGATTTACTGGTCAGTGGACTGCTTCCGCTGTCGCCCAAAGTTTTTGAACTTGTCACTGACTTATGATGAATGCGCTGCAGGTGACGTATAAGGGAGGATGTTCCGAGGTGGTTAACGTCCTTACCCCTACTTATTACAGCTTGACAAAGGCAACACACGGCTTGACACCTGTTGTACGCATTTGTGTTGAAATAATTCCACACCGAAGAGCTGATTTTTTTTGTATTTTGACCAGGCATGTCAATGGCCATATTCCTCCCACGGACAACAGGTGTCTCCCCGGGTGCCTGACTTAAACAAACCACCTCACCATCAGAATCCTCCTTGTCAATTTCCTCCCCAGCGCCAGCAACACCCATATCCTCATCCTGGTGTACTTCAACACTGACATCTTCAATTTGACTATCAGGAACTGGACTGCGGGTACTCCTTCCAGCACTTGCAGGGGGCGTGCAAATGGTGGAAGGCGCAAGCTCTTCCCGTCCAGTGTTGGGAAGGTCAGGCATCGCAACCGACACAATTGGACTCTCCTTGGGGATTTGTGATTTCGAAGAACGCACAGTTCTTTGCTGTGCTTTTGCCAGCTTAAGTCTTTTCTTTTTTCTAGCGAGAGGATGAGTGCTTCCATCCTCATGTGAAGCTGAACCACTACCCATGAACATAGGCCAGGGCCTCAGCCGTTCCTTGCCACTCCGTGTCGTAAATGGCATATTGGCAAGTTTACGCTTCTCCTCAGACGCTTTTAATTTTGATTTTTGAGGCATTTTACTGATCTTTTGTGTTTTGGATTTTACATGCTCTGTACTATGACATTGGGCATCGGCCTTGGCAGACGACGTTGATGGCATTTCATCGTCTCGGCCATGACTAGTGGCAGCAGCTTCAGCACGAGGTGGAAGTGGATCTTGATCTTTCCCTATTTTTTTAACCTCCACATTTTTGTTCTCCATATTTTAATGCGCACAACTAAAAGCCACCACAGGTATACAATGTAGATGGATGCATAGTATACTTTATGGATGATGAGTGACGACACAGAGGTAGGTACAGCAGTGTCCTACCGTACTGCTATATACAGTATAATGGACCTGGTGGACACTGTCAGCAGACTGCTAAACTACTAGTATAAAAAAAAAAGCCACCACAGGTATACAATGTAGATGGATGGATAGTATACTTTATGGATGATGAGTGACGACACAGAGGTAGGTACAGCAGTGGCCTACCGTACTGCAATATACAGTATAATGGACCTGGTGGACACTGTCAGCAGACTGCTAAACTACTAGTATAAAAAAAAAGCCACCACAGGTATACAATGTAGATGGATGGATAGTATACTTTATGGATGACGAGTGACGACACAGAGGTAGGTACAGCAGTGGCCTACCGTACTGCTATATACAGTATAATGGACCTGGTGGACACTGTCAGCAGACTGCTAAACTACTAGTATAAAAAAAAAGCCACCACAGGTATACAATGTAGATGTATGGATAGTATACTTTATGGATGACGAGTGACGACACAGAGGTAGGTACAGCAGTGGCCTACCGTACTGCTATATACAGTATAATGGACCTGGTGGACACTGTCAGCAGATCGCTAAACTACTAGTATAAATAAAAAAAGCCACCACAGGTATACAATGTAGATGGATGGATAGTATACTTAATGTATGACGAGTGACGACCCAGAGGTAGGTACAGCAGTGGCCTACCGTACTGCTATATACAGTATAATGGACCTGGTGGACACTGTCAGCAGACTGCTAAACTACTAGTATAAAAAAAAGCCACCACAGGTATACAATGTAGATGGATGGATAGTATACTTTATGGATGACGAGTGACGACACAGAGGTAGGTACAGCAGTGGCCTACCGTACTGCTATATACAGTATAATGGACCTGGTGGACACTGTCAGCAGACTGCTAAACTACTAGTATAAAAAAAAAAAGCCACCACAGGTATACAATGTAGATGGATGGATAGTAGACTTTATGGATGACGAGTGACGACACAGAGGTAGGTACAGCAGTGGCCTACCGTACTGCTATATACAGTATACTGGACCTGGTGGACACTGTCAGCAGACTGCTAAACTACTAGTATAAAAAAAAAAGCCACCACAGGTATACAATGTAGATGGATGGATAGTATACTTTATGGATGACGAGTGACGACACAGAGGTAGGTACAGCAGTGGCCTACCGTACTGCTATATACAGTATAATGGACCTGGTGGACACTGTCAGCAAACTGCTAAACTACTAGTATAAAAAAAAAAGCCACAGGAGTGTTTTTCAGGCAGACAAACGTATACTGGTGGTCACTGTCAGCAAAACTCTGCACTGTACTCCTGCTATAGCTGCTCCCCAGTCCCCACAATTAAGCAGTGTGAGCACTCAGCACAGATATATCATGCAGCACACTACACTGAGCACAGATATGGTATGGAGCGTTTTTTTCAGGCAGAGAAGAGAACGGATAAAAAATTGGTGGTCACTATCAGCAAAACTCTGCACTGTACTCCTCCTAACAGCTGCTCCCCAATCCTCCCCACAATAGTAAAATAAACAAGCAAATTAAGCAATCAGATCAACTGTCTCGTATATAAACGGATATAAACATCCATGTCCTCTCCCTATCAATCTCAATGCACGTGTGAAAATGGCGGCGATGCGCGGCTGCTTATATAGAATCCGAATCTCGCGAGAATCCGACAGCGGGATGATGACGTTCGGGCGCGCTCGGGTTAGCCGAGCAAGGCGGGAGGATCCGAGTCTGCTCGGACCCGTGTAAAAAAGGTAAAGCTCGGGTGGGTTCGGTTTCTCGGAAACCGAACCCGCTCATCACTACTTCCTACCTCTATTTCTGTCTGTTTTTGCCCAGTTTTGTTCTATTACTGTTGTTCTAATTGTAAAGCGCAACGGAATATGCTGCGCTATATAAGAAACTGTTAATACATAAATAATAAATAAAAAATGTTTTGCTACAGCGCATGCACCAAAGCTGTAATGAGCACAGTGAGTGTCATCGTTTGGGGGAGGTAAAGGGGAGTGACTAGAAAATAGCAAGCATGTCAGGACCATTAATTGGGCGTGCCATTGTCAGTCACTATGAATATGTATGCAGCTGGAAAGCCAAGCGTCTTATGTGAGCTGAGACAATAGAGTTATTCAGAGGTTCGATGATGCAATTGATGTGTGCCCAATGTTCCCAGTGTTTCCTCTTTTGTATGTAAGCGGTGGAAAAATACAAGATGGCGTCTGGGTTATTGGCAGATTTTTTCAATTACACTGCATATGAAATCGCAGCTGCGCATGCAAATGACAAGGCTCATAATGTGGAGGAACTGTGCGGTTACTTGCTTGTGTGCACTCCCGTCATCCTCCAGCAGATGGAGCAGTGGGCTTCTCTACTGATTTAATTGCTGGAGATGAACAAACATGCTGAAATCTCGGTTAAGCTTCTGCTAGACCAGTGGTTCTCAAACTGTGTGTGTACCTTGGCAGTGGCACCCTGGGGTGCCACGGGGTACTACACAGACACAATGTTGGTTTTAGTTTTAATTGTTTGACAGCAAGCTTTCCCTCTAGCATTGTAGGATTGTGGTAAAAATTTATCTTTCTGCGCAAGTTATAAAAACACACCGCTGCGCTCGTGTGGTGAGTGTAACAGAGTTGTGATTGGCTGCAATAAAACAGCTTTCCAAGGACTTTAGCAAATGTATGGGACCCAAAATACATGCAGCATGCTGTCACCTTACAGTACGGGCATTATAGAAACATAGAATTTATGATAAGAATTACTTGGCCCATCTAGTCTGTCCATGTAAATCCTATAATGTAATACTACATGTTACTTGTTAACATGTGTAGGTATTCCGTGTAAGTACTGTTCCTTCTTTATATTACTATACGTGTCACTACTGCATGAATCACACTAAGTTACATCAGACCTAGGGGGTAATTCAGACTGGATCGCTGCAGCGGTAGGGACCACAGTCTGAATCCCTTTGTGGAGTGCGCCCAACGCAGGTGTGTCCGGACCATTGCGGGGGCGGGCCGCGGCGGCTGCGTGACCTCACACGCAGCCGCTGAGACCTGGGACACGGTGGGTAGACGCATGCCAGCGCCATACTCAGCAGGTGCAAAAGCATTGCTGCCGTGCGATGCTTTCGCACCTGTGTGGAGGGTGGGGGTAGGGCCTGACATGCGGGGCGGCCTAGCTGTGTACTGCAGTGACGTGCAGTGGGGTGAGACAGAGCCTTTACTGTCATACTAACGTTTGTGCCAGAGTTTTGACTGTATAAAGTATATGAAAAATACAAAGAATATGTTTTAAATATCTTCTTTGCATTATTCTAATCATTTTTATAGCCAAAACTCTGGAGTAAAAAGTCTATGGCAAGGGAGGCAGTGCCTCACCTGCTTATCTTTTCCGCACATCTCTGATCAAAACTCACTAAATTTCCAGGAGTTTATATTGCTGCACCTGTGTATAATGCCCAGATGTACCCTTTTGCCCATATATTGCATGTAAATCTGGCTCTGGTGCCAGCCAGTACCTCCTGAGCTATATAGCTCACCGCACGTCCCTGGTGTGCTGGGCGTCCCCTGGCATGTCAGAGTAACTGATGTGTTAGATATTTTTATTAGGAGAACACATACAGTATATGTTTTTGTTATGGATACGCTTTTAGACAATGTTGTCTACAGAATTTCTCAAGCACTTTCCCAACCAGGGCCAGCTTATATTTCAATTATTTTGCCCTTGAAGAAAGAGAAAAGGTGGCTTCTAATATCAAAAGGGACACAGGGAGTTGAATATCATCTCCAAAACGTTTAGCACTATCCTATATCTATTTGTTTGTAAAATGCACGTTCTATCAGACAGAGGAGTCTATTCATGTAGCAGTGAAAAGTGTGGAGAAGTGAGCCAGTGGAGAAGTTGCCCATGGCAACCAATCAGCACTGAAGTAACATTCATAATTTGCATACTTTACAATTGTACGGAGCAGCTGATTGGTTAACATGGGCAACTTCTCCACTGGCTCACTTCTCCACTCTTTTCACTGCTTCATGTATAGACCCCTGTATCTGGAAGGCCAGGAATCAGCAACATTGATCTACACTCATCCCCAATCAGTATATCACAGACCCAACATTATCATTCTTGAAGTGAGTAGAACAAATAGCTTTCAGACCTCTAAGGCCATCCAGATGATTCATGAGCAGAGTTCTGCCAACTCTCAGTACCCTGAAGACACAGGTAAGTGTTAGATACACTCTCGTAGAGAGTGATTAAGTGGGAAGGGAGCATAAAGGCCCCCTGGACAGTCATCAATTAAAAATGTAGGAAGTACCAGGCAACAGACAAATGCCGCATGTAAATGTGGATAGTGCTGCTCCCCGTTCCCCTCTGGCGCAGCGGTGGGTTTCCGGCGTGGAGGGACTTGCATCCGTTAGAATTCAAGTCCCTCCAATCACGTCGCGGCAGTTTGAATGGCAGCCAATGGCGAAAGGCCGTGGCGAGCCAATCAGGGCTCGCCGCGTCATAGCTGCGCCCTCTCCCAGCGTCATATAAGAGACGTTGCGGAGCGGGAGAGCTGGAGGAGGTTGGGTTCCTTGACGCTTCCGCGTACTGTATGTGACAGGAGCGGCCACAGGTAAGCAGTGTGACGACACCTGCACGGCAGCAGGCACTGCATCGCCCTGTTACATACACACTCAGCAAGCACTGAATGGGTGCGATATAATAGATCTACATAAAATAGACAGTCTATAGGTCGACGCCATATGGTTGACATGCAAAAGGTCAACAGGGTAAAAAGGTCGACAGGTACAAAAGGTTGATAGGGTTAAAAGGTCAACATGATAATGGTTGACACACTTTTTTTGTGCAAATTTTGACCATTACACAGTGTGTGCCCGTGATTAGTGAAAACGTAGACCCTCGCCACTCTTCGTTCAAGGTGCCTCACTCCACTACTACTGTGCTCAGCACATGTTACTATTACACAGATGATAAATGAAAAAAAAGTTGAAAAAAAGTAAAATATTTAAAAAAAAACTTGTGTGACGATCATTGTCATGTCAGCCAGTTGAACCTGCTGATCTTTTATACCTGCCGATCTTAGACATAGTTGACCTTTTACCTGTCAGCATTTTGACTAAGTTGACCATATGGGGTTGACCTACTGACTGTCTAACTAGACACATCTATCCACTGACCGGAGCCCCCACTGAATCTGAGTATCTCCATTCAGTCAGCTGCTGTGGTCTACCTGGATGACCTCTGTACTCATATCCCTGGCTTTAACTTGGCTCAGACACTGGACACTGAACATGGGTTGAAGCTGGGGTTTCAGTACTTACCCCTTGCACACCTGGATGATGGTTATTCATGGGTCATCCCCATTCACACCAGACCCGGTTCTTCCAGTGACCCAGGTCTTCCATCCAACAGTGTATACATGGAGATGTCATCTCCAAGCGCTACTGTACCTGACAAACTACTCCTTTTAGGCATGGCCCAGGTCATCGTGACCCAGGTCATGCCTTTCAGGCCGCAGGCGACCTGGGTTGATCCCGGGAATAACCCTGGTGCCAAGCAGGGTGGCGGACCTTGGACATCCGACCCGGGTTGGGACTGTTCAGACAGAGCTAAGAACTGGGTCGAGCTGCAAGCCCCGGCAATATTCCGTGTCAAAAGACTATGGCGGGAGATATACTAAGCCTTGGAGAGAGATAAAGTGGGGAGAAATAAAGTAACAACCAATCAGCTCTAAACTATAATTTTTCAAACACAACCTGTAACATGGCAGGAGCTGATTGGCTGGTACTTTATCTCTTTTCAAGGCGTAGTACATAGACCCCTATGTCTGAAAGGGGTAGAAATGTAAATTTACTGGCAGGGGCTGGTGAATTAGCACAAGAACTCAGCAAGGAGTCTGAACATTACACAACTCCTGTGCTCTTTGGTGTGTAATGTGTAGTCCATATTAATGATACTGTAATGCAGTATGTGTAGTCACCAGGAACCAGTGCCTCATGTATCTATGATGTTACTTGTTACTGGTAAATGAGCATCTGTAACCTATACACAGTTTACCTGGGATTGGTCCATATTAATGATACTGTAATTCAGTGTGTGTAGTCACCAGGAACCGTGGCCTAGCGGTGAAGTGTGCAGCACCCCATGCTCAGAGTTCCGGGTTCGATTCCCACCGGGAACCAGTGCCTCATGTATCTATGATGTTACTTGTTACTGGTAAATGGGCAACAGCCTTCTCATGAATATACAGTGGTTAGCGCTAATGCCTCAATGCTGGGGTCATGGGATCTATTTCGACAAGGATCCTAACTGTGCAGCATTTATATGTTCTCTCTGCCTTTCCTCCAGGTTCCTCGGGTTCCACCCACAGTCCAAACACCTGCTGTACACGTGTGTTTGCAGGGTAGTAAATGTAGGCATAGGCACATCATGCATTGTGGTAAAGGCAGCTTGCTATACGTGAAAAAAATCAATATGTTCTAAAGGTTTTATCGCCTTTTTACTGGTACTGTCCTATCATAGACCTAAGAATCACATAATAAGAATACAATAAAAATAAGGATACAATAAAATTTGATTGTAAATATAATTAACTGAACCCACAAAGGACACAAATGATGTATAATTGATAAGATGCTTATATAACATGTAGCCGATGGTGTTAGCCGGCATTGCATTACGGTGACTTCCTCAGCCCAAGTGAACGTATTGTCTTCTATGTGCACACTGCAGATGTATAACATAATGTGCGAAATGGCGAGCTGTAGGCAGGATCTAAACAAAATCCAGTTGTAGATCATCAATTACTATGTGGAATGAAACATTAATGTTTTTTTAACAATAGTGAGAATACGCAATAAATACAGTAACTGCAATGAAAGGAATATTTTAACCAGAATAGAATGGTGGAGTATACTCTTTATCAGAGAGGCATCTGTGAGAATTAACTCTTGAGGAATAGATTTGTAATTTATATATGTATGCATAGTATTGACCAGAATGAACTCTCCTGAGTATAATACAGAAAAGGATGGAGGGCCCTGCTCGTGAAAGCTTACACTCTAAAGGGAGAAGGTTGAGGTGGTGGCACATGGAATGACTGAAGAGTGTAAGAAATAAGAATCTAGAGAAGAGTTGGTATGAGTGACTACTAATCGCATACCTTTGAGGGCAGTATACGTTTATTAGTAATTAAGGAACATATTTTATTACAGGGATAACTTCAAACTAAAATATTACAATAGTTCTATATATATATAAAAACGTATGTCTGTATGTATGTATGTATGTATGTATGTATATATATATATATATATATATATATATATACGTTCCAGCATAACTCTGGAATGCCTGGAGCAATTTACACCAAACTTGGTAGACATATGCCTTACAATTGTCAAAGTCAGAAAAATATCATGCTACACGTTGCCATATATTCACCTCATGCGCGTGCCTGCTGCACGTGCACATTCTCTCCCGTGCGTGCGGATACTCGCAGCCGCGTGATGGCGCCTCGGCCATGCGCTCGAGCGCGTGGTATGTGCATTTACGGTAGAGTTTGTGTGCGTCTAGCGGGCGACTCAATCGTTTAATAATAGAACCAAATAGTATGTTTTATAGATAATGTTCCCCTTAATAATGACTGTAAGTTTGTTTAATGTAAATGGTCGCTGGACAGAGGAATTCCTCTTTGTATGGTACGAAGGGTCAGACAGGGTTTGACCAGCTGTGTCTGGTACCTAACTAAAGAACATTTTAATAGCTACAATCCTGTGCTGGTTAGGTAAAGATTAATCGCTCCTGCGTATAGTTATGGCCATTAGTAGATTCTGGACATTTCATATATTTGCGATTCATTACACATGCGGCGGGAATCTTCAGATTCCCTCCCACCTGAGCTGTTTGAAATAGTCACAGCCCACCTGTTCAAACTAACCTATGACCTTTTGATATGATGCGAGGAGACATTCCTGTGTCCAATGAACAATGAGATTGTAGGTCCCTTTGTAGTATACTGTACTCAGTGTATATAAGATCAGCCAGCCTGGGCAGCTCCCTCACTCTCCACAAATGGTTTTCATATTGACTAACTCGGAGCTGGTACCAGGCTGCGCAGCGATCGTTCCCAGTGTGTGTAAGTAATTCTCTGTGATCATCTCGCTCTTTGTTTGTATTGGCCACATTCTCTCTCTCTCTGTTTAATATAAGATTGTAACGTTATTGTATATTTCTGTCTAGATAATCTGTTAGAATTATATGTTAGTTTGTAGTGTATGACTTGTAACTGTTTCCCCTTTTCAATATAACTAAAAGCTTGTTAGTAAAGGTGTTGGATCCTTAGCACGGTATCGTGTGTTCATTACATTGCAGTGGGTAATAGGAGCGTCTCGATCGCTCAAACAGCTTTAGTGTTAATCAGGTTAAGCAGCGTTATATCGCTACAGTGTTTCAGTACAAGGTTTACAGTATAAAAGTATCCTTTCTGTGTGTTACATTCAAGGTTTACTGATTGTCATCTTGTGAGCGTCTGCGCCGCTCGTGATCTCCTCGTGGTCTCGAGCGTCCGCTACGCTGGTAGCGTAGCATTACGGTAGTCGCTCGCCTATAGCGTGCTCGACACCACGCATTAAGCTGTGAGCGAGCGTGCCGCATGTGCGTCTCGATCACGGCCTAGCGTATGCTACGCTAAGTGCATACCCTTACGATACCCCATACGCCAATTGCGTACTGTGTCTCTTACCCATTATTGTGAAGGTTATAAGGTAATCTAAATCAGCATTATCAATTGGCGGCTCGTCCGTCCTCCACATATCCGCACTAGCGAAAACAAACGTTATCTGTCAGCAAGGGCGGGAAGGCAGTATCCCTTCGTATCGGGATACAGTAGTGCTGGCTAGATAAGCGTCTGTTTCGCTAGGTTGAAGGAGTGCTGGTGGAATCCGGAACCGGAGGTAAGAACAATACGCTATTGTCTTTTTAAAACTGTTTATTTCTGTTTTGCGTACACACGCACGCATGCACACAACTGTATCTCTTTTCATTTGTGTATTTTCACATATCACCTTCCTGTTTGCCATTTCACAATTGATAACGTGCTGAGAAAGATTTGTTGCTATTGGTAGTTAAAAGTAATATTAATTAATACGTAAGGAAGTAATTTGTAAAACACGCACACGGCTTGCCTAAAATACAAGGAAGTTCTGTGTGGTGTTCAGTAGATGATTACAGTTAAAGGTCATTTACATTGATAAACGTGTTAGTTGTGTTACTGTGGACATACCTGGCTTACGTACACGTGTCTCTAACAAGGGGCAGAACGAGTGTACGCGACGCAAGGGTCGACGCACGGAGCGTATATTACGCAACGGAGCGTCTGGGTACGCCCACATAATACAAATCACACCATAGTATTATTTTAAATAGGCGAAAAGGAGGCAACACGATAATAGCGCAAGTCAATTTCAGTGTCCAAAATTTTAAGCTAATAGATCCTTCTCTAATTTGCAACTCATCTGGACTAGACTGTGTTACTGAATGAAAGGGATTTCTGCGCAGAAACGAAAGTAAAGTGTATATGAGGTGAAAGAGTGTGTATACATATATATAAGTTTCTAATTTTTGGGGTTTGAACCAAGGAAATCATCGAGTTCTCGTGAAGGTACATACGTGTAAGTGACTGCATGGTGGCTTGGGAGGCATCCCTTGTTAAACATTTAAAAAAAGAGCATTAGAGTATAGCAGACCAGGAGGTCTACTGTAGCACAGACCAGGAGGTCCAGACAGACCAGGAGGTCCAGGTACAGCAGACTAAGAAGTCCGCTATAGATAAAAAGTAAAGGAGCACAACACCAGGAAGGGTTGGTGCGGTACCCATATAGGCCAGTAAGCTCAGGCTGAAGGAATTCGCAGCCACAATTTTCGATTCCACTGGTCGCTCCGCACATAAGATTAGTTGCTTATGTGCAGAACGATTGTACCGCACGTAATTGTGTGCATTAGTTAGTAACTTGACCCAGTACCATTTGCGTACGCTAGAGGGGTCATAAACGCTATTTGTACATTCTAACGTGATTTGTGTAATTTTTTTTATTTTAAGGGAAGTTCGCTAGTCACTTGGGAACTATCCAACAACCAATAGTTACTGGAAAGGGTTAAGTGCTCTTCGGATCACACCCACATGTTCCAGTAAATAGAGGTTCAGGTCGCAGGGGCCCTAGGTTGAGTACGCCAGCGCTAAGGCAGTGTGTGGGCGTATTGGTCGACGTGGGCGAGAGAGTGGAGTACTCGGTAAACTCCGCCGCCGGCCTACCCAGGACATCTTGGTTTTTGTAAGGGTTCGCTGAAGACCCTGATTTGAAGGTCAGAGGTAGTGAAAGCAGCACCTGCAAAGATGGGGGCCAGTTGTTCAGGTAGGGGGCGATCAACCTCGGTTCGGGTTGACTTAGTAAACCGACCAATCGGGTCGGCAAGGTATGTAATGTGTGAGAAATACGGATCACACACAGAGGTTTTGTGCGATGAATGGGAAAGAATGACTGTGCATGATGGGGAAAAGTTCCCACGGGTAGGCAGTTTTAGCCCAGATGTGTTACAAAATCTAAGGAGAAGGATATGTCTCATTAAATCTGCAAAGAGACGGATCAAACATTATGACTATTTACAGTTATGGCAGCAGGAGGGTGAAATACAGAGAGGATTGGCTCAGGCGGCTGGATCTAACCCTATCAAGAAACTGATAGCCACGGCGCCACCGCCACCATACATAACGGGAGAGCAGGTGGTTACAGAGAATGGCACACTGGTGAATGATAAACATGCACTTAGTAACTGTATAAATGTTAAGAATAATGTGACTAAGATTATTGATGCAAATACTAATCCGTGCAAGCTGTACCCTGTTTTAAACTTTCCCCAGGAGTGTGATCAAGAGGATGAGCCAACAACAATATCGGCACTCTCTCTAGCAGCCACCATAGCAGAAACAACAGTGGGCACGGCCCAACCCGTAAGATTAGCGTCAAAGCCCCCTAGCGGAGGGACAGGTGAGGTCGTATCATCTGGTAAGTACGGCACCATACACTATGCTGAAACCATTTCACCACATATTGTAGAATCTACTCAGAAGGATGTTATTGGACTTAATCCCGTTAGGGTAATAGCAGTGCCAAATGGGAAAACTGACACTTCAGGAGTCACTCCTGTCAGAAACATCGCCATGCACTGCCCCTTTTCCCGAATGGAATTAAGAACAATGGTGTCTGAATTCCCTGATCCTAGGAAAGATCTAGCTGCTAGCCAGAAATACATTAGAGATCTAGGAAATACTGTGGAGCCCAATAACAAAGACTGGCAGATATTGCTGAGGGCATGTTTACCCTCCAATGTCGACTCAGCAAGATTTTTAGCTGACTGTAAATTAGATGAAGATGTACCCCTTACGGATGTGTACAACCAAGATAATGTAAAGAGAATAAATTTACAGTTAAAAGAGTATTTTCCAGCTGTTGCCAAATGGAACAAATTTTTTTCCATCAAACAAAAAGAGGGAGAAACAGCTGCTGATTATTTTCATCGGGCACTACAGGAAATGGCTAAGTATACAGGCATAGAAGACATTACGACAAATGTAAATCATAGAGCAGTAGCAGTATCTGTGTTAATGGAAGGTTTAAAGGAAGTATTAAGGACAAGGGTACAGACCACCCAACCATGTTGGCGAGGTCTGTTGGTGGCTACTTTGAGAGAGGCCGCTGTTGATCATGATCGGAATATCACCAGACACAGGGAGTCACAAAGTGATAAGTTAATGGCCGTAAGTATACAGGCCCTGACCACAAGGCCACCTCTGTATAAATCTCCGACCCCTGTGGGTAAGTCAAATGTGGTAACTTGTTATTACTGTCATAAAGAGGGACATTTTGCACGAGACTGTAGATCAAAGAATGCACAAAAATCATATCAACCCCCTAGACAACGACATGACACACGAAATTGGGATCAAGTACCGCAGAGACGGAGTTATGAGCCACACGCAGGGGAAACAAATAGGTATCCCCCAAAAAGAGACTGGCAAGTCACTGATAGATCCCATTTACCCCCTTCACAGGTAATAGCTGCCAGCGCAATACAGGGAGGTCACCACGCACCATAGGGGCGAGGCCACACCTGTAATCTGCAGCCAGTGAAATTAATTGCGAACCTTGGAAGTGAACCCGAGGTCACAATTGATGTAGCTGGTAAATCTCTAAATTTCCTTGTAGATACGGGGGCGACCAAGTCAGTGATAAATTCGACCGTGGGCATGAGAACCACTGGTAAAACAATTCCAGCCATGGGAGTAACAGGAGTAGTACAGCACTACCCTTTAAGCAAACCCGCAGAGATTACGATAGGGCCTTTGCATACCAAGCATTCTTTCCTGCTGGCTGCATCGGCTCCGACTAATCTCTTAGGGAGAGATTTACTGTGCAAAATGGGATGCGTCATATACTGTACTCCTGAAGGTGTGTTTTTGGATATACCCGAAAACCACGCTCAGGAAGCGCAGGATATGCTAGACTCCCCAACAAGATTAATGTCACACACTGTTATTGTAAATAGGTGTCCGTCCAAGGTAGAAGAAATGATTTCCCAGATACCAGAGTCACTTTGGACCAAAGATGGACAAGACACTGGATTGATGGCAAATGTAGCCCCAGTAGTTGTGCAAGTAAAAGATGGTAGGATAGCTCCAAAAATCCCACAATATCCTCTGAAGCCAGAGGTGGAGTTAGGAGTTTACCCTGTAATAGAGCGCTTGCTACAACAGGGCATTCTGGTAAGGACGTCCAGCACTGCAAATAGTCCCATCTTCCCTGTTAAAAAGAGTGGGGGGAGGGGTTACAGATTAGTGCAGGATCTAAGAGGGGTCAACAAAATAGTTGAGAGTCAATTCCCCGTAGTGCCAAATCCAGCTGTCATCCTAATGCAAATCCCTCCCACTGCCAAATTTTTCACTGTGATTGACCTCTGCTCCGCTTTCTTCTCGGTACCTCTGCACCCTGACAGTCAATACTTATTTGCATTCACATACAGAGGAGTTCAATATACATGGACTCGCTTACCACAAGGTTTCATAGACAGTCCAAGTATTTTCTCACAAGCTCTGCATGATTGTTTACAGTCTTTCCAACCAGAGAGTGGATCAATATTGATACAGTACGTGGACGATTTACTACTGTGTTCAGATTCACTGGAAGCGTCCCTGAGAGATACGAAACAGCTCCTGTTTCATCTTTCAGACACAGGACACAAGGTTTCCAAAGACAAGTTACAATTATGCCAGACCCGTGTGAAGTATTTGGGACACTGTCTAACACAAGGACTGAGACACCTTACCGCTGATAGAATTCAAGCAATTCGTGACATGACCCTGCCACAAACCCAGCAACAGATTAGAACATTTTTAGGAATGTGTGGGTATTGCCGTAACTGGATCCCAGGTTTTTCCATACTAGCCCTACCTTTGCAGGAGATGGTCTCATCAAGTAAACCTGATCGGATTTCGCACACAGACGAATCTGAGATGGCATTTGAAAGACTAAAACAGTGCCTAACACAGGCACCGGCATTAGGTATGCCTGACTATGGGAAACCCTTTGAGCTGTACGGAACAGAGAGTGCTGGTTGCGCAGCAGGTGTCTTAACCCAGAAGCATGGTGATGCCAGCAGGCCGGTAGCTTACTACAGCGCTCAGCTAGATACGGTAGCGCGATCCCTCCCCACATGCTTGCGAAGCGTTGCAGCAATAGCATTGCTAGTCACGAAAAGCGAAGATGTAGTGCTAGGACACAACCTCACAATTCATACACCACATGCAGTGTCAGCCTTACTGAATTCTGCCCAAACCAGACACGTCTCATCAGCGCGGTTTACAAGATGGGAATTGGCATTGATGGCCCCCGTAAACATCACCATAAGGAGATGCAGCGCATTAAATCCTGCAACGTATCTCCCAGGTGTGCCTGGACAGGCACAAAGGGTGGAGGATGAGAGTGATGGTGAAGGAGGATTTAATACAGGGGATGACACGCATGATTGTATGGAATATTTGACCCAAAATTTCACGGCAAGGCCTGACATCAGTGACAACCCACTGGAAGATGTAGATTTTACTTTCTACACTGACGGTAGTTGTCACAGACAGACGGACTCGGGAGACTTGTGTACTGGATACGCAGTCGTAGATGACCAAGGTACCATAGAAGCAGAACCGCTAGGCCCACCTCACTCAGCACAAGTTGCTGAACTGGTTGCCCTAACCAGAGCATGTGAATTGGCTAAGGGCAAGTCAGCCAATATCTACACAGATTCTAGGTACGCATTCGGAGTAGTCCATGATTTCGGAGCCCTATGGCGCCTCAGAAATTTCATGACGGCAGCTGGCACACCTGTAGCGCATGCAGCCCACATCAAAAGACTTCTAACAGCGATACAGGAACCCGACAGAGTGGCTGTTATCAAGTGTAAAGCTCACACGTATAGCCAAGACCCGGTATCACTTGGTAACAGCCGAGCAGACGAAGCTGCTAAATCAGCAGCTAGTAACCCCATACAAACAGATAGTACACGACTGATGGTATTTAATACTGTAAACACACAGAAATTGTGTGAAATGCAAAATTTGTGTTCCCCACAGGAAAAGGCAGTCTGGAAGTCAAAAGGATATGGCCAGGAGTCCTCAGGACTCTGGACAGATGGACATGGTAAACCAGTGGCACCCAGAGCATACCTTCCAAGTCTAGCGGAAGCAGCCCATGGGCTGACTCATCTAGGCAAAGAAGGGATGTGTAAGCTAGTAAGAGCTTATTGGTGCGCCCCAGGATTTTCTTCCCACGCGGGTAAAAGAGCGATGACATGTCTCACCTGCTTGAGGAAGAATATCGGAAAGGCAATACCGACAGCCATCCCATATCCCTCCGACAGATGGCCCTTTCCAGGTAATACAAATTGATTTCATACAATTGCCACCTTGTAGAAATTTAAAGTATGTTTTGGTCTGTATTGATGTATTCTCAAATTGGGTCGAAGCATTTCCCGCGGCCACAAATACCGCTGTATTTACTGCAAAGAAAATTGTGCAGGAATTTGTGTGTAGGTACGGTATCCCTAGAATAATTGAAAGTGATAGGGGTACCCATTTTACAGGTGAAGTCTTTCAAACAATGTGTAAGTTGATGGGAATTAATAGTAAGCTGCATACTCCGTACCGCCCCCAGGCGAGCGCGAAGGTGGAAAGAGTAAACAGCACTATTAAAAATAAATTGAGCAAGGTAATGACTGAAACAGGACTGTTATGGCCTGAAGCTTTGCCAATCGTACTATACAGCATCAGAACCACCCCCAGGTCCCCTCTTAATCTGTCTCCTTTTGAAATTCTGTTTGGTCGACAACCCCATGTTATGATTAACCCCCAGGATGATTTGAAATGTAACAATGAAGTAACCGTAAAGTACTTGGTTAAGATGAGTAAGCAATTGAGGAATCAGAATGATAATCTAAAGTTGGTGATTCCTGATTTGCCAGACAGTAATTGTCATGACATTGAACCTGGGGATTATGTAATGATACGGAATTTTCTACGCTCAGGTTGCCTTATTGACAGATGGGAAGGACCATATCAAGTCTTATTGACCAGCACAACTGCTTTGAAGGTTGCCGAGAGAGAGACTTGGGTCCATTCGTCTCATTGTAAAAAGGTCACTGACCCAGAGAGGTCCCGTGATAAAGAACAGACGGTAGAGGTTGTATCACTAGAGTGTCTGTTCAGGGAGGATTGAGACGACACCTGAGCGCTGAGAATAACAAGACCGGAAGCTTGTCGAGCCATATTTCTTTTTCCCATTTGTTATTTTCTCCAGTTCCCACCTCCCTCCTATTTCCTTTCCCCCTTCTTATTTTTCTCCTTTTACTCCTCAAAGATGGACTTGCCCCAAGAGACTGTGATCCGGATTTTCCTGTTGACCATGATGTTGACCAGAGCAGTCTGTTTCGGTGAGAGTACCATGGAGGTCGAGAAAGGATCGGGAATGGGTTCTGATGACCAGGATGCAGGCGTAGATTTCCAAGAACAACATAATCTCCGAGTAAAGGCGAGTATCAGAAAACGATCTGGTAGCATTGACAATAGAAGGAATTGTGAAGGATTGTTAGCTGAAGAGAACTGCATCTGTAGGCATTGTGACAATATAGTTGAGGATGGGTGCATAAAGAAATGTCAGTCCAGTTTCAATGTCCACATGGACCGGCATCCATTGAGTGACTATCACTCCTTAGTGGGTAAAGTGTTAAATCAGACAGATTGTTGGGTATGCTCTCAAGTACCTCAAGGCCATAGCAAATCAGGACTAGTACCATTCCCTTTAACTGTAGGAGAGGTACTTGAGCTAAGTGGTGGGAGGCCGGTGGACAAGAGGTTTAATATCTCTAGTCCTCCTAGTTTGAAGCTCCACCAATATCATGTGGATAGGTCCTTAGTGTGCTTTAACATTTCCAATCCCCGAAAGCCGGGAAATTGGGAAGTGTCATGGAGTAATCAAACCATGACATTCTCACATAGAGCCGACAGATTGCCCATAGACACAGAACTTATACGCCAGATAGCCGACCATAGAAAATTATTTCGGTATAGGTACACCTTAGGAAGTAGGATCATGCGAGTTGGAGAAGTATCACCAGGATACTGTGCACAGATCGTACAAACTGATACGTGTACTAAACAGATGGAAGAATTAGGGTTAGGAGAGTTCACATGGAAAATTTGTAATATGGTTATGTCACACTCCGTCCCATATGTTCTCCCCGATGATGCATATTTCATATGCGGGAGGAAGGCGTATAAGTGGCTTGCCCCAAACTCAGAAGGGTTATGTTATATTGGAAAAGTACTGCCTGAGGTAATGACTGTATCCCACACTAAAATGAAAGATATTCACCGCAATGCCCAAGCTCCTTATACTCACACTCATTACGAGCACATCGTTAAACGGCACCTGATAGAAAGAACAGAGCATTCGGCCTCTGACCTGATCCATGAATCCACCGGGATTCAATTCCTACTCGCGTTAGATATCACTCGTACCGCCAGAGGAGTGATAAATTACAAATATATATCTGCGCTTGCAAATTTATTAGACAATATCACTGAACTGTATGACGACACATTCAGGTACACTGGGAAAGAGTTACAAGCCTACAAAACAGAACTGGTTCAGCATAGGATGATTCTCAATTACCTCACAGCTGTGACAGGCGGGTATTGTGTTACCCTGGCAACTCAATATGGAATAAAGTGCTGCACGTACATTACAAACAGCACGGAGGACCCAGCCGAGGTCATAGACCAAAAGATGGATGACATTTTACAATTAAAGTGGGAGTTTCGAAGGAAACACAATCTCACACTCGCTGCTGTGGGTAATGAGCTGACCAGTTGGGTGTCATGGTTGAACCCACGAAATTGGTTCTCTGGTTTAGGAGAATGGGCCCAAGGTATTATTATGGATGTAGGGAAATTTCTTTTGTGTATTCTGGGTGTCGTCATATTGGTCGGTCTGATATTTAGATGCGTTCGGGTTTTAGCGAAGCGTAAAAGTAATACCAGGGTGATGAGTCTAAGGAACGAGGACATTGTACTAACAACAACAAATTTGATGTATGACCCAACGATAGAGACAATGTTGTGATGAAAATGTGATTCCACGGTCCGTTTCTTTCACCCGTTTCTCCTTTGTTTTCCTCCAAGGTACAAAGACATCCGCTTGGAAGAAGAATTTGACAACCTTTTACACAGACCATTGATGGACAATGCCATAGACCCCCAATGTCCCTAGTGACTTTAATGAAAACGCTAGCCCAGAACTTTAGTGATTTAAAATTTTATGGACATTGAAACGGCTTTGCTCGCATTATAGTAAAAGCCCAAAGAGACTACAGTCAACATGTACATCGAGACAAGACGCAAGACAAGACCTCAATCAACAAATGTATATTAAACTCACATAGTTTATGACTGCATTTACCATAATTGCTTCTTATCTTCATTTCTACAACCTTCAGGTAATGACATACATAGTCGATAGGGAATATAGGCACAGATATCAGCACTCACATATCCCCCCATTCATGTATCATCAACTAAAATGTGCTCCCCCATTTTGTTGCAACCAAAAGCCGAAACGAGCTCGGTAAAGTTTGACAGCCCATCCACAGGCCCGTAATACGGGATAAGAAGGAATTCAAATGTATACTTCGCAATACCTCGAAGCTTGATTTAAAACACGTACGGCACGATGATACATGACCCCTCAAACATGGATTCATACACACATTCTTCTACTATCTCACTAGGTCATACCTTTTTTCCTCCTTCCTCTCTTCTCCCTTACCCAATCATAGAAATGTATTTATACATGACATATATTTTTCTCTTTTTGAACTGTTTTAGGAAGTGGCAGTTATTGGTGACTGCCAAAGGGTGGACTGTCAAAGTCAGAAAAATATCATGCTACACGTTGCCATATATTCACCTCATGCGCGTGCCTGCTGCACGTGCACATTCTCTCCCGTGCGTGCGGATACTCGCAGCCGCGTGATGGTGCCTCGGCCATGCGCTCGAGCGCGTGGTATGTGCATTTACGGTAGAGTTTGTGTGCGTCTAGCGGGCGACTCAATCGTTTAATAATAGAACCAAATAGTATGTTTTATAGTTAATGTTCCCCTTAATAATGACTGTAAGTTTGTTTAATGTAAATGGTCGCTGGACAGAGGAATTCCTCTTTGTATGGTACGAAGGGTCAGACAGGGTTTGACCAGCTGTGTCTGGTACCTAACTAAAGAACATTTTAATAGCTACAATCCGGTGCTGGTTAGGTAAAGATTAATCGCTCCTGCGTATAGTTATGGCCATTAGTAGATTCTGGACATTTCATATATTTGCGATTCATTACACATGCGGCGGGAATCTTCAGATTCCCTCCCACCTGAGCTGTTTGAAATAGTCACAGCCCACCTGTTCAAACTAACCTATGACCTTTTGATATGATGCGAGGAGACATTCCTGTGTCCAATGAACAATGAGATTGTAGGTCCCTTTGTAGTATACTGTACTCAGTGTATATAAGATCAGCCAGCCTGGGCAGCTCCCTCACTCTCCACAAACGGTTTTCATATTGACTAACTCAGAGCTGGTACCAGGCTGCGCAGCGATCGTTCCCAGTGTGTGTAAGTAATTCTCTGTGATCATCTCGCTCTTTGTTTGTATTGGCCACATTCTCTCTCTCTCTGTTTAATATAAGATTGTAACGTTATTGTATATTTCTGTCTAGATAATCTGTTAGAATTATATGTTAGTTTGTAGTGTATGACTTGTAACTGTTTCCCCTTTTCAATATAACTAAAAGCTTGTTAGTAAAGGTGTTGGATCCTTAGCACGGTATCGTGTGTTCATTACATTGCAGTGGGTAATAGGAGCGTCTCGATCGCTCAAACAGCTTTAGTGTTAATCAGGTTAAGCAGCGTTATATCGCTACAGTGTTTCAGTACAAGGTTTACAGTATAAGAGTATCCTTTCTGTGTTACATTCAAGGTTTACTGATTGTCATCTTGTGAGCGTCTGCGCCGCTCGTGATCTCCTCGTGGTCTCGAGCGTCCGCTATGCTGGTAGCGTAGCATTACGGTAGTCGCTCGCCTATAGCGTGCTCGACACCACGCATTAAGCTGTGAGCGAGCGTGCCGCATGTGCGTCTCGATCACGGCCTAGCGTATGCTACGCTAAGTGCGTACCCTTACGATACCCCATACGCCAATTGCGTACTGTGTCTCTTACCCATTATTGTGAAGGTTATAAGGTAATCTAAATCAGCATTATCACAATCTAGAAATAAATACTGTGGGGGTAAGACACCCCTAGGGGTGGGAAGGGAGTGACATGTAAAAATGTATAGTTTTCGGCCATAACTTTGGAATGCCTGGAGCAATTTACTCCAAACTTCGTACACATACTGTATGTCTTACAATCTGGAAAAAATACTGTGGGGGTAAAACACCCCTAGCACCCCTAGGGGTGGGGTTGGTAAGGGGGTGACATATAAAAATCCATGGTTTTCGGACATAACTCTGGAATGTCTGGAGCAATTTACACCAAACTTGGTACACATATGACTTACAATATGGGAAAAATACTGTGGGGGGTAAGACACCCCTAGCACCCCTAGGGGTGGGGGTGGGTAGGGGGTGACATGTACAAATCCATAGTTTTTGGGAATAACTCTGGAATGCCTTGAGTAATTTACACCAAACTTGGTACAGATATGACTTACAATCTGGACAAAAATACTGTGGGAGTAAGATACCCCTAGGGGTGGGGTGGGAAGGGGTGACTTGTAAAAATCCATCGTTTTCGGCATAACTCTGGAATGCCTGGAGAAGATTACACAGAGGCACACATGGGTAGGGGCAGTGGCACCCACGTGTAAGGGCAGAGGCACGCACGGGCAGGGGCAGAGGCACCCACGGGTAGGGGCAGAGGCACACATGGCTAGGAGCAGAGGGGAGGGGCAGAAGCACCCACAGATAAGGACAGAGGCACCCATCGGTCGGGACAGAGGCACCCATCGGTCGGGACAGAGGCACCCATCAGTAGGGGCAGAGGCACCCATGGGTAGGGGCAGAGGCACACACGGGTAGGGGCAGAGGCACCCACAGGTAAGGATAGAGGCACACACGGGTAGGGGCAGAGGCACCCACAGGTAAGGCTAAAGGCACACACGGGTAGGGGCAGAGGAACACACGTATGCATAGACATATGGGTAGGAGGAGAGGCACCTATGAGTAAGGGCCCATGCGCCCACAGGTAAGGATAGAGGCACACATGGGTAGGGGCAGAGGCACCCACAGGTAAGGCTAAAGGTACACACGGGTAGGGGCAGAGGAACACACGTATGCATAGGCATATGGGTAGGAGCAGAGGCAGCTACGAGTAAGGGCAGATGCACACATGGCTAGGGGCAGAGGCATACTTTAGAGTCGAAGCTAAACAAGGAGACCTAGGGCCTTTTGACATAGAGTCAAAAGGCCTAACATGCAACATGCAAACCTAACATATTTAACATGCAGCGGGCGGAGCTTGGCCTGTCATCCCAGCATTTACAGCACTGAGCAGGGCAGCATCAAAGGTGGAATGGGCAGAGAAGAAGGTGGATTATTCTCCTCAGCACCAGAATTTTGACAACATCAATCTGGGGAAGTCCAGAGGTGCGGCTGTCACGTCGTGGAGCCTTACCATGCAATCAGAGCAGCGGCAGTTACTGCTCAGGTGTCTGGCGGGCAGCGGAGGTGCTGGGCTGCTGCGACGGGTCCGTGTGCGGCGGTGAGGGGATGCTGTGGTGGGTCTGCTCGTAGTAGCCGGAGGCTGTTGCAGCGGGCTTGCTGCCACTAGGGAGCAGCTTCCGGAGAGGCCAGGGGGAGTTCTGGTGGTAAACACTAAAATGTGTCTGCTGCACAGGGGCGGCCATGTTGGAGACCAAAGCTTTGAACCTATTGCACAGGCTCATTCTGTCCAGCCAATCCATGGAGATCTCTCCTCTTAAAAGGAAACTGGTTCAGGTTATGCGTGCCAGTGCTTCAAGTTACTACTTAGGTGTAGGATCTCCAGCCCTGTGCTCCCAGGTTACTTCGGTACCTTGGTTACTCTCCAGCTTTGCTCTGCCTCGGTCTTTCTGATTGCAGAAGTCCCACCATCCCTATCCATCTGAGAGGGGCGCACTCGGTAATCTTGATTCTTCAAGGATCTTGGTCGTCGACAGTTGCCGTGTTCTTCAGCCTCGTTATCCAAGCCACAGCTCACCGTTCATAGTCCTTCATCTTCAGTGTTCTTCAACCTCGTCTTTCAAACCACAGTTCATTATCTTCAAGTGTTCTTCAGCCTCGTTATCCAAGCCACAGCTCACTGTTCACAGTCCTTCATCTTCAGTGCTCTTCAGCCTCGTTATTCAAGCCACAGTTCACAGTCTTCAGTTTTCCAAGTTACAGATTACCACCCGCAGTTCATTATTTACAGTGATTATCCCATCTCGGTAGCCTCCACCTCCATTGCTCCTGACCCATGAGTACGAATTACATCCAGCCACCTCGCCTTCTTCCCTCGCAAGTGTCCGCTTCCTCAGGCAAACCTCAGTCGCCGGATCCTCATTTCCAGCCGAGCGTGACAGCGACCTGACAAAGATTGCCATCATTCTTTAAATTCCGTAGCGAAGCACGGGTATTCAGCTAGTAACTAGATAAATTACTCTATATATTATTGGAATGTAGCTTTTTTAGAGTTTTATCTGAATTTTTCCATGCTTTAGTTCACATTATTTGAATTTTAAATACTTAGCTTATGTTATGAAACTTTCCACTCCTGGATAAAATAAATCATTGCTAGTTCCAGCCCGGTTACTCCCGCTACGCTGACCCAGCCCCATCATACATGCATTATCGGTACCAGCCTGGTTACTCTAGCTTTACTGGTTCCAGCCAGGTCATTGTTGCTATACCAGTTCCTGCCCAGTCACTGTAAAACGTAATACCAGTCCTTAATACTAGTACTCTAAATGCCCCTTCAGTTCCAGCCTGGGTACCAGAACCTGTCAAGCTAACTTAACACGGCTCTCAGTATACTTCCCTATCCAGTGCCTAATAGTATCCTGACTGCTAACTTGCTAACATGCACAGGAATCTAATCACGCTCCTCAGCTTTCTCCACGCGGTCTCCAATCCAGTCTCCGCCAGAAGATCCAGTCTGGGTGCAGAAAAATTCCAGGTTCTGACGTAGCATTTATATGTGCTTTCTCACTCATTTCCCTCTGATGAAGTTTGTAGCACCAATGAAATGAGTAAAGCTGTTGTGATTGCTGTAGATGTAACCTTTGATGCAAGTACTACTCAGATGATCTTTCTCCTATCCATCTACAAGTTCTGGATTATCCCTTGCAATTATGTTTTCTTGATATTTCATGGTATTTGCATTATGGCTAGTTTTAACTTGTATAAATATGAGGTGTGGCTATTTATAACGAGACTAATGATGTAACTTACGTTTAATATTAAGTACATTTTAATTCAATTCCCTTACTATGTACTCCTTTTCTGCCTCCACACACTGTTGCGTCCTTATTTTCCATTAGTCAAAGCCAGGATGTTTTGTGGTTGGGGGGCGTAGTAAAAAATTACATACTGGCGCTCCCTCCAATGCCCAAGTGCAGCTGAGCGCTTACATCTGAATCCCCATGGTGACTTCTCCTTTAAAAAAGTCTAACGCCAAAGCAGGTTATGCCCCATGCTCCAACTCCCCAGTGCCTGTGCCTCCGTCATGTTTGGAGGGGGCATGCTGCCCCCTTGCACACCGCCCCCTTGTTCCGACGCCTCTAGTCAGTGCCATGCTGCAGCTCTCTCAACAGCTCCATCATTTTCTTCTTTACCTCAGTAACTGATACAAAATGAGTTTCTGTAGAGATTTGACTTAAGGGGGAAAAAAAAAAGTCACAAAGCGCTAGGTCTGGCAAGTATGCAGGATGTTCTAGCACTGCAGTCGTCTTTTTCTTGGCAAGAAACTGCTTCATAGGGAGAACTGTGTGGGCGGGTGCATTGTCGCGATGGAGGATGAAACCATTTTTCCACAACTCTGGCCTCTTTCTTCTGATTCTTTCTAGAACATTTTTGCAGTAATGTTGATTCACTGTTGCACCTTCTGGAACCTAGTCTACCAAAATAACACCCTTAATTTTAAAGAAAACAAATAAAATGGCTTTGAATTTGGAGTTGCTTTGATGTGCTTTCTTCATTCTTGCTGATGATGGTGTTTTCCAGTGCACAGACTGGCGTTTTGTCTCATACTGGAAGATCTATGTTTCATCAAAGGTAATAACTTTATCTAAAAAAAACTGTCTATCTGCTTGAATTTGTTCCAAATTGTCTGTACAAGTTTGCTTTCGATTTTTTTGGAAACATCTTAGCACAAACTTTTGTCATGTTAAGATCTTGATGCAAAACTTGACGATCAGTTTCTTTGTCAATGTCTAACTTGTCTGTAATTTTGGATGCTGAGTCAATTGAATGCTGAGTTAGAACAATTTTCTAAATTATTTCCAGATTTTTTTATGTTTTTGATGTTCAAGGCCTTCCGTGATGTTCATCATCTTTAACATCCTCACGGCCGTCACTAATTATTTTGTGGCTTTCAAACACACATGCTCGTGACATAAAATCTGCCGCGTAAAGCCTTGGTAAGCATACGGAAAGATTCTGTGGTCGTTTAAGTTAACACGTTGCTCTACTTTTGAAATAAGCAATTTTACGACAAAGAAAAACACAACTTCTTGAACACTGTGTGACATCAAACTATCTATGCCAGAGGGGTGACACTTGCAAAGCCATTTTGGGATAGTCCAAGTTCAGTGTTCTCCCACTCCCTTTTAACTCACGCAGTATGTTTTTACAAGTACAATCTCCGTTATGTAATAGCCACACCTTGTATATGGCTTTCACTTCACACAGTAGTTAGAACTTTCATTAAAGCAAATGTGTTTTTTCTTTAATCTATAAACACTGCCAAGGAATACTTTGTGGATCTTGCTTTGACTTTAATCCACACTTGAAAATGAAAACATATATTTTTTCTTTTTATGGTAGCTGTTTTATGTTCAACAGCGGCATAGATAAAACATTATACAACTGTACCAGCATTTGTGCATATTTATTATTATTATTATTATTATTATTATAAATAAATGTGCACAAATGCTGGTACAGTTGTATCCCATCATAGTAAATTGAGGCACAAGTATAATTTGTATTGCTGCTATACAGTAAGTGGTGATAAAACACGATAAATAGAGCTCTCAAGCTTTTCATTACAAGATACAAAAATACTTAGGGACAAATGTTTGTGATCAGCGCTTTGTCTCCCTTGCCGCCCTCAGGGATCTTCTGGAAGATACACATGCAGAAAGAAGGGTGGTCATCTCTACCTGCAGGAAGAAGGGTGGTCAGCTACACCTGCAGGAAGAAGGGTGGTCATCTCCACCTGCAGGAAGAAGGGTGGTCATTTCCACCTGCAGGAAGAAGGGTGGTCATCTCTACCTGCACGAAGAAGGGTGGTCATCTCCACCTGCAGGAAAAAGGGTGGCCATCTCCACCTGCAGGAAGAAGGGTGGTCATCTCCACCTGCAGGAAGAAGGGTGGTCATCTCCACCTGCAGGAAAAAGGGTGGTCATCTCCACCTGCAGGAAGAAGGGTGGTCATCTCCACCTGCAGGAAGAAGGATGCTCATCTCCACCTGCAGGAAAAAGGGTGGTCATCTCCACCTGCAGGAAGAAGGGTGGTCATCTCCACCTGCAGGAAGAAGGGTGGTCATCTCCACCTGCAGGAAGAAGGGTGGTCATCTCTACCTGCAGGAAGAAGGGTAATCATCTCCACGTGCAGGAAGAAGTGTGATCATCTCCACCTGTAGGAAGAATGGACACCTGCACATGCAGGAAGAAGGGTTGACACCTGCACATGCAGAGAAAACAGGGAGGCAGGAGAATACGGAATAGTAACCTTCATATCCTCACATAGAAATGCAAGATCGACAAACTTTATGGTTGAGTAAACTTGTATATATTTTTAACATGTTCATAATGTTTGTGTTATTGAATGATAATCCCCCATTCCCCCATAGTTATATAAAGTAACATAGGCAAATAAAAAGTTTTCCCTAGGAGGCTGCTCACCTGTGTTTTGCATACCTCCCAACTATCCTGATTTTGGTGGGACAGTTCCACTTTTTGGGTTCTGTCCTCCTGTATTACTCACTGCTCTGCTTAGCAGTGTAAGCTATGATTAGTTTCAGTTGAGAGAGGGACTGGGGGCAGCCCAGCAGCTTCCGGAGAGACGGACATGTCCAGCAGTGTGACAAAGACAGGAGGCGTGGCTCACGCTAGCTCTTCTGCTCCACGGAAGGTTTCTGTTCTCCCCGATCTCACCTTAGAAATTTTTTTAATCAAAACTGTTATTTTTTTTTTGTAATAGTCTCAATGGGTGGTAGTGCCTGAATTAAATGTAAGCCCTTAAAGGTTTGGGAGTCACTGCCCTAAAGGGAGAAATGTCACAATGAGACAGAATTAAGTGAATCATTCCGACCCGTTCGCATGCCGCAGTTTGTCGCAGCGGTGCGTACGGGTCAGAACTGTGCATGCACAGCGGCCACATTGTGCACGCGCGCAGTGATGCTGCCATCAGAAAAAGTGATCGCAGCGACGTTCGCAAGAAGACTGACAGGCGGGAGGCGTGGTGAGGCGAACGCAGGCGTGTCCAGGTATTTGGAGGGCGGATGTTTGACGTCAATTCCGGGAACTTCATTGCTGGATCCGTCGCACAGGATAAGTAAGTCTGACCCTGGTCTTCTTTTGCTCAAAACTTTTTTTGCATAGCAGGGCTGCACAAGTGATCGCAGCCTTGCTATGCAAAAAATCCCTCCCCATAGGCGACATCTAGTTGATCGCACCGGCTGCAAAAAGTAGCTTTGTGCGATCAACTCGGAACGACCCCCTAAATGCATAAAACGCTGTAAATGTAAAACACACTGCTATACACCCCACAAAATAAAACTAAAAATAAATTAATATTCTAACTACACACAGCTACAATGAGGTAAGAATGAACTATAACATTAATGTATTGGGGGTATACCGCACTGGAGAATGGTAAGGTATCTAATAGATATTGTTAGAACCAAAATACATAATACAACGAGAAAATCTGAGTTTTCTAATGTTATCTTGAGTTTGGTGGTGCACCCTGAGTCAGTGGTAAGACATACAACAAAAGGGAGAGAAGAAGACTCTTTTGTGGGTGCACTCTTGTATGTTTAAGAGGTCTCAGAAGAGACAATAAGTAAAGATTATAAATGAATTTTTAAATATAACTTTTATTAACAATAATTGATAAAATAGTAGAGTTTACTGTCAAAAATTGGAGGTAGGGGTGGGGGGAAGGGTGGGGGGGAGTTGGGGAAAAGAAAGGGGGAACACAGAACAAATTAATTACAGTGTAAATACTGAATATTGTTCTGGAATGCCTGGGTGCGATAATAACAGCTGGAGACCCTGAAAATTGAAGCGTTTTTATTCTCTCATGAGCGATGATGAGGAGACAGATGGGATGATTAAAGATGGAATGAGCAAGATGAATCTGCTGTCAGTGTTAGACGCTGAGCAAAACCGTCCAGGAATTTCTACTAAACTGAGTATTCCTCGAGAGTCTCCCACTCGAGTACTGACCCAGCCCTACACTGCTTAGCTTCCAAGATCGGAAGGATTCGGGCGTTACCAGTGTGGTATGATAGTAGAAAAAATATTAGATATCGAGGGCTCGAGAATCACTGATGAGAGTTCACGAAAATGGAGAAATAAAAGAAAAGACAAGAGAATGAGTGGAGGAGGAAAATAGGGGATCTGCTGCCACCGTTAGACCGGGATAATTACCCCTGAATCAGTGGTGAGAGTCCTGAAGATAGTATAAAGTGAGGAAAAGGAAACGATACTGATAGGTAAAAAAAAAAAAAAAATTTTTTTGAGATTGGTTGATAGACAATGGGCTGCTTGATTGCAGGATGCTGATAGTACCTATGATAAAGGTACTAGGTGTGATAAAAAGCAATTTGTACACAATTAGCAGTCAAATAAATTGATTAGACCCATACATCACCATCAATTTGCTACTATCAGATTATTATAATTATACCAAAATGGTATCAGGTGGAAAAAGAAGGAGAAAATGAACAACAGTTTCTTATTTGTGTTCCGCTGTATGCAGAGCTGCAGAAATACTATATAATATGATTGCAAGATGCTGATAGTACCTATGATAAAGGTACTTGGTGTGATAAAGAGCAATTGTACACAATTAGCAGATAATTAAATTGATTGGAACCATGCATCACCATCAATTTGATGCTGACAGATTATTGCACATTGTACCAAAATGGTATCAGGTGAAAAGAGAAAGAGATAATGAACAACAGTTGATTATACAGAGCTGCAGCAATGCTATATAATACGCAGTATAGAGGATAGTGATAAATTGCTCAGCCAAATGATTAGATCAAAATGACTGAAAATAAAGGTTTAAACAGTATCCTATGTGGTATTAAGCCGCTAAATGCCGACTATCTGTAAAACGGGTACTTGCAAAAAACAGCTTGATGAATGCTATTATCAAATATAAATATGCAAAAAGATGCTGATATTGAGCAGATATTACCCGGAATTGTATGGAACGATCAGTCACTAATATGAGCAGGATACTTTCTGAGTGCGGAATGTCCGTGTCAAAGTCCAGGCAAATTGAAGATGCAGGATACACTGGTTCCCAGGAGCTGAGCAGTTCGTTTATAGCCGCACTGCCGATCAAAGTACCTGATGTATTGTGGAGACGTGGTCAGGTTGGCTGAGGAGAAGAGAGACACAATGTTCCTGGTCCCATCGCGGCAGTATCTAGCGGCGGCGGGTTGCTGCAGCGGCTGCTGGGGAAAGAGCGGCTCGTGGTTCAGGATGTCCGGAATCAGCTGTCACACCCAGGCAGTGGGGATAGGGAACGGAAAACTAGTTTCACCCGTTCACCGGGCTTGATCACTTCCTGTTCCCAGAGGGGATAGTGCAGGCTTTATCTTGCAAGGGAGCTGGTCGTTGTCCAATCAAAAGGGAGGCGTGTCCTGTGTTTGTAAATTGCTGCACAGGTGGAACGGTTGTTCTGTTTAGTATTGGTTCCCTATTATGCTTGCAATTAGTGGCCCATTGCACAAAAGGAAAAAACAGAGAGTATGTGTGAGAAATATACAAGGTTATTAGATAAAAAATGAGCATCTTGCTTATTATATAAGTGGGCATAGTGAAAAAATGGAAATAAAAATAAAAATAAATAAAAATAAAATGGGGAAAATTAGCAAAAAAGAATAAATGAATGAAAATAATAAAATTGAAGCTTTCACAAATTGTTTATGAAATATTTAGATGATAAGAATAGATTAAATTTAAGTATAATAAATGATAATTGCTGGAAAAATATGTTAGGACAGCATATCTTGTCTGGAGTTATAAACAAACACGTTGTAAACATTGCATGAGGATATTAATAAATATGTTAATTTGGATTAATAATGCAAGTGACGTCGATGGAAGTGGTGGGAATGATTGTGAGAAAGGATGGTATGGAAAGGATGGGGAGTGAGGTGGAAAGGAATGGGGGGGATGGAGTGGGGGGGGGGGGAAAGGCGGGGGAGAGAGGGGGAAGGGGGGAGGGGGTTTAAGATTGTGGGGTGTTGGGGTGTTGGGATATGGGGTGTTGGGATATGGTTGGGGTGTTGTGGTTTGCAGTGTGGTGGGAATGTGTGTGTGGTGTCGAAGGTGATGATCTTGTGTGGGCGAGAAGTATAATGATATGGTGAGATGAGGAAGGGGAGTAGAGATGTAAGGGATAGGAGTGGGTTGACAATGGGAGTGCTGTGTGGAAACGTGTTAGTAGGTTGTGAAATATGTCGGAATTTGCTGGGTCACTGTAATGGGATGGATGTGAGGTGCATGTGAATGGACTGCGGATGTGATGGTGCCGAGTATGTGGTGGAGGTGGGCGTGAAAGTGCTGATGAAAGAAGGGTGAATGTGATGTGTTATGAATAGGGGTGTACTGGATGTGAGTGTACTGAGGGGTGTAAGGGAAGGAAGCGAGGACACTTGATGGGTGCTATATAGAAAGTAGGTTACAGAAATGCACTGTAATTGATGTATTCATTCAGACCCAATGGTTTGAGACAACCTAACCTGAAAGTCCATTCACTTTCCTTCTTAATAAGTTCTTTGCTTAAGTCACCACCGCGTATGCCTAGATGGACCCTATCTAGGCCAAAGGCGCGCATATCACTTGGTGAGTCATGATGTGCAGCATGGTAGTGTCTGGCTACTGATGTTAGTTTTTTGCCTTTTTGAAGATCTGACGATGAGTTGCGAATGGAGCCCATATGTTCTAAAATCCTAGTTTTGAATTTTCTAGTCGTCATGCCTACATATCGTTGATTGCAAGGACAGGTTAGACAATAGACTACTCCTTGTGTGTCGCAGTTGAAGAAGTGTTGTATGGAAATATCCTTGCCATGTCTGTCCTTGACACAGTCAGTTATCTGTATCTGTGGGCAAGCCTTACATTGCCCACATGGAAAGGATCCCTTAGGGAGTTTGGATTTGGTCATTTCACGTGAAAAATGGCTCTGAACCAACGTGTCTTTGATGTTCTTGGATCTCCTCCAACTGATTTGTAAAGTGGGATCCAATAAAGGTGATAACTCTGGATCCAGATGTAGGACAGGTAGATGTTTCTGAATGGCCTTTTTTAGTAGACGCCATTCGGGACAGAAGGTCCCTACAAATCGAATCTTGGTGTCAGCCTTTTGTTCTTGGAGTTTGTCCTGGAAGATCAGGGATTCCCTGTTGGTTTTTGAAATAGATTGTTGAGCTCTCTTCAGAGAGCGTTTACTGTATCCCCGAGCTTGTAACCTGGTCATAAGTTCTCTGCTTTTCTGTTTGAACACCTTCTCCTCTGTGCAGTTGCGTCTAAGACGAAGAAATTCCCCTTTTGGGATGTTTTCAATAGTAGGTGGGAAATGTGAGCTTGTTTGGTGCAATATACTGTTTGTGGCTGTATCCTTACGAAAGAGTTCTGTAGCCAAAGTCCCACTTGTTGTCTTGTAGATATTCAAGTCCAAAAAAGATATCTTGTCTCTGCTGATTGAGTGAGTGAGAAAAATGTTCAAATCGTTTACATTGAGGATGTTAATGAAGTCCAACAGGAGTTTCTCATCTCCTTCCCAGATCACAAAGATATCATCAATATATCTCAGCCAATTGATGATATGTTTTGTGTAGATATGATTATCATCGTTGAAGACTATTGTTTGTTCCCACCAGCCGAGGAACAGGTTGGCGTATGTGGGTGCACAGGCTGCACCCATTGCTGTTCCCCGAATTTGCTGAAAAAATTGGTCACCAAAGGTGAAATAATTTTTATTGAGAACAAAACTCAACATTTCACATAGGAAATCATGAAATACATTTTTTTCTTCCATATCCAGGAAGAATTTGGTGGCTTGTATTCCTTGTGAGTGTGAAATACTGCTATACAGGGCTTCCACATCTAAGGTGACTAGGATACAGTTCTCATTTAGACATATGTCATGTATTTTCCTTAGGAGATCAGAAGTGTCCTTAAGGTAGGAGGGTAATGTCATGACATGGTCTCTGAGATGTAAATCCAGAAATTTGCTTGGGGTTTCCAAGAGTCCCCCATTCCCTGACACTATGGGTCTCCCAGGTGGTTTGTTGATATTCTTGTGTATTTTTGGCAATAAGTAAAAGGTAGGAACCCTGGGATTCGAGACCTCAAGGTATTTAGCCTCTTGTTGTGTGATAGCTCCAGTGGCAAATGCCTCTGTAATCATGTGCATGTATTGCTTGTGGAATTTTATTGTGGGATTAAGTGGCAATCTGATATAACAGGATGTGTCCAACAGTTGTCTCCGTGCTTCCTCTTCATACATTGCGATGGGCCATATGACAATGTTACCACCCTTATCCGAGGGTTTGATAACGGTGTCAGTCCATGTTTTAATCTCTTTAAGAGCTTGTCTCTCTCTGTATTTGAGATTTTTGGTGAGACATCTTTTGCGAGAATTGGTCTGGATCTCGTCAAATTCTTTGGAGACTAGATCCAAAAAGACCCTGATTTCTGGGCTGTTGGTGTCAGGAGGGAAAAAGGTGGACTTCAGTTTGCATGTGGGTCTTATTTTTCGTGAAGCAGGGATGTCCGAGGCTGATTCCATATGCAGCTCCTCCAGTATTTGGATAGCTGTATAATCTTCTTCGGTCAGTGGTGTTATTGATACACTAGGATCCTCCAAAGGTCCTGAATGGCTGGATAGTGAAGTCATAATACTTGAGTCAACAGAGGATTTAGCAAAAAAAATTTTTAATAATAATTTACGGCCGAAGAGTCTGAGATCCTTCTCCCACAGAAACCTATCAAAGGGTGATGTGGGTGAAAAAGATAGACCCTTGCTAAGAACCTCTAATTGATCTTCCGTAATGATTTTGGTACTGAGGTTGATAATTTGTAATTTGTCGGTAGTTGTCACTTCCTGGTTGTCCGTACCGGATAGTGAGATGTTCTTGGGGTGGTACAATCTCGCTTGTTTCTGTCTGTGTTTCGTCCCCCCCCTTCTTGTCGGCCTTGTGGCTTGCTTCTGCCTCTGGTATGTTGGCCTCTCCCTAAAAAAGGGTCCTCACTTTTGTTGTATCTATGGGTGTGGGTACTTCCTTCAGGATGTTCCGTGGCGGAGTCTTCACTGTATGATGATTCTAATTCCGAAGAGCTCGGATCTTCTCTAGGTGGTCCTCCTCTAGGACGTGGAGTGGGAGAATGCCAACGAAAGATTTTTCCTAGGGAGAAGTCGTTTTTGTCTCGTAGGAATTTGGTGCGTTTCCTTTCTATAATATTGGTTTCATATATATCCAGATCTTTCTTGTATTTTTCAAATGTGTTTTGGAAAGATAGGTCTTTCTCCCAGGTTTCTAAGTTTTGACCCAATTCTTCGATATTTTTTTCTACTTGATCTAATATCAGATTGTCATGTTTGATCAAGATTAGAATTAGTTCATTAGAACATTTTAATAGGCTGTTTTCCCATTCAGTTTTAAGGTTGTCTGTGGCCAAAGGGAAGGAGGGGAAGATACGTGGTCGTAAGCCTCTGGGTGATAATTTATTTTTGTGGTAGTTTTCTAATGTAGTGATATCCCAGGTGAGCCTAATCCTTTTTTGAAGGTTTTTCTGTAATTTTGATAAATCAGATTTCCAGTCTTTGGGAGTGCTGGGATTGTGGAAGGTATCTGAAAAAATATCTCCAAATTCCTCTACGTTTCTACGTTTGGATGTTAGTTCAGTTTTTAATGAAAATGCTGTCATTGCCTTGAATATAACAATATACAGTGGGGGGAAAAAATGAAAAGAGGAAAGGGAATGTTGTTATAACAGAAGCGACTACTATACAAAAGGAAAGAGATCCTATAGCAAGGTATATAAATCCGTGCAAGGTATGGAAAACTGAGTCTTAGCTCAGTGTACTGAATACATGAATGTATTGGGGGTATACCGCACTGGAGAATGGTAAGGTATCTAATAGATATTGTTAGAACCAAAATACATAATACAACGAGATTGTATTTTGGTTCTAACAATATCTATTAGATACCTTACCATTCTCCAGTGCGGTATACCCCCAATACATTCATGTATTCAGTACACTGAGCTAAGACTCAGTTTTCCATACCTTGCACGGATTTATATACCTTGCTATAGGATCTCTTTCCTTTTGTATAGTAGTCGCTTCTGTTATAACAACATTCCCTTTCCTCTTTTCATTTTTTCCCCCCACTGTATATTGTTATATTCAAGGCAATGACAGCATTTTCATTAAAAACTGAACTAACATCCAAACGTAGAAACGTAGAGGAATTTGGAGATATTTTTTCAGATACCTTCCACAATCCCAGCACTCCCAAAGACTGGAAATCTGATTTATCAAAATTACAGAAAAACCTTCAAAAAAGGATTAGGCTCACCTGGGATATCACTACATTAGAAAACTACCACAAAAATAAATTATCACCCAGAGGCTTACGACCACGTATCTTCCCCTCCTTCCCTTTGGCCACAGACAACCTTAAAACTGAATGGGAAAACAGCCTATTAAAATGTTCTAATGAACTAATTCTAATCTTGATCAAACATGACAATCTGATATTAGATCAAGTAGAAAAAAATATCGAAGAATTGGGTCAAAACTTAGAAACCTGGGAGAAAGACCTATCTTTCCAAAACACATTTGAAAAATACAAGAAAGATCTGGATATATATGAAACCAATATTATAGAAAGGAAACGCACCAAATTCCTACGAGACAAAAACGACTTCTCCCTAGGAAAAATCTTTCGTTGGCATTCTCCCACTCCACGTCCTAGAGGAGGACCACCTAGAGAAGATCCGAGCTCTTCGGAATTAGAATCATCATACAGTGAAGACTCCGCCACGGAACATCCTGAAGGAAGTACCCACACCCATAGATACAACAAAAGTGAGGACCCTTTTTTAGGGAGAGGCCAACATACCAGAGGCAGAAGCAAGCCACAAGGCCGACAAGAAGGGGGGGGACGAAACACAGACAGAAACAAGCGAGATTGTACCACCCCAAGAACATCTCACTATCCGGTACGGACAACCAGGAAGTGACAACTACCGACAAATTACAAATTATCAACCTCAGTACCAAAATCATTACGGAAGATCAATTAGAGGTTCTTAGCAAGGGTCTATCTTTTTCACCCACATCACCCTTTGATAGGTTTCTGTGGGAGAAGGATCTCAGACTCTTCGGCCGCAAATTATTATTAAAAATTTTTTTTGCTAAATCCTCTGTTGACTCAAGTATTATGACTTCACTATCCAGCCATTCAGGACCTTTGGAGGATCCTAGTGTATCAATAACACCACTGACCGAAGAAGATTATACAGCTATCCAAATACTGGAGGAGCTGCATATGGAATCAGCCTCGGACATCCCTGCTTCACGAAAAATAAGACCCACATGCAAACTGAAGTCCACCTTTTTCCCTCCTGACACCAACAGCCCAGAAATCAGGGTCTTTTTGGATCTAGTCTCCAAAGAATTTGACGAGATCCAGACCAATTCTCGCAAAAGATGTCTCACCAAAAATCTCAAATACAGAGAGAGACAAGCTCTTAAAGAGATTAAAACATGGACTGACACCGTTATCAAACCCTCGGATAAGGGTGGTAACATTGTCATATGGCCCATCGCAATGTATGAAGAGGAAGCACGGAGACAACTGTTGGACACATCCTGTTATATCAGATTGCCACTTAATCCCACAATAAAATTCCACAAGCAATACATGCACATGATTACAGAGGCATTTGCCACTGGAGCTATCACACAACAAGAGGCTAAATACCTTGAGGTCTCAAATCCCAGGGTTCCTACCTTTTACTTATTGCCAAAAATACACAAGAATATCAACAAACCACCTGGGAGACCCATAGTGTCAGGGAATGGGGGACTCTTGGAAACCCCAAGCAAATTTCTGGATTTACATCTCAGAGACCATGTCATGACATTACCCTCCTACCTTAAGGACACTTCTGATCTCCTAAGGAAAATACATGACATATGTCTAAATGAGAACTGTATCCTAGTCACCTTAGATGTGGAAGCCCTGTATAGCAGTATTTCACACTCACAAGGAATACAAGCCACCAAATTCTTCCTGGATATGGAAGAAAAAAATGTATTTCATGATTTCCTATGTGAAATGTTGAGTTTTGTTCTCAATAAAAATTATTTCACCTTTGGTGACCAATTTTTTCAGCAAATTCGGGGAACAGCAATGGGTGCAGCCTGTGCACCCACATACGCCAACCTGTTCCTCGGCTGGTGGGAACAAACAATAGTCTTCAACGATGATAATCATATCTACACAAAACATATCATCAATTGGCTGAGATATATTGATGATATCTTTGTGATCTGGGAAGGAGATGAGAAACTCCTGTTGGACTTCATTAACATCCTCAATGTAAACGATTTGAACATTTTTCTCACTCACTCAATCAGCAGAGACAAGATATCTTTTTTGGACTTGAATATCTACAAGACAACAAGTGGGACTTTGGCTACAGAACTCTTTCGTAAGGATACAGCCACAAACAGTATATTGCACCAAACAAGCTCACATTTCCCACCTACTATTGAAAACATCCCAAAAGGGGAATTTCTTCGTCTTAGACGCAACTGCACAGAGGAGAAGGTGTTCAAACAGAAAAGCAGAGAACTTATGACCAGGTTACAAGCTCGGGGATACAGTAAACGCTCTCTGAAGAGAGCTCAACAATCTATTTCAAAAACCAACAGGGAATCCCTGATCTTCCAGGACAAACTCCAAGAACAAAAGGCTGACACCAAGATTCGATTTGTAGGGACCTTCTGTCCCGAATGGCGTCTACTAAAAAAGGCCATTCAGAAACATCTACCTGTCCTACATCTGGATCCAGAGTTATCACCTTTATTGGATCCCACTTTACAAATCAGTTGGAGGAGATCCAAGAACATCAAAGACACGTTGGTTCAGAGCCATTTTTCACGTGAAATGACCAAATCCAAACTCCCTAAGGGATCCTTTCCATGTGGGCAATGTAAGGCTTGCCCACAGATACAGATAACTGACTGTGTCAAGGACAGACATGGCAAGGATATTTCCATACAACACTTCTTCAACTGCGACACACAAGGAGTAGTCTATTGTCTAACCTGTCCTTGCAATCAACGATATGTAGGCATGACGACTAGAAAATTCAAAACTAGGATTTTAGAACATATGGGCTCCATTCGCAACTCATCGTCAGATCTTCAAAAAGGCAAAAAACTAACATCAGTAGCCAGACACTACCATGCTGCACATCATGACTCACCAAGTGATATGCGCGCCTTTGGCCTAGATAGGGTCCATCTAGGCATACGCGGTGGTGACTTAAGCAAAGAACTTATTAAGAAGGAAAGTGAATGGACTTTCAGGTTAGGTTGTCTCAAACCATTGGGTCTGAATGAATACATCAATTACAGTGCATTTCTGTAACCTACTTTCTATATAGCACCCATCAAGTGTCCTCGCTTCCTTCCCTTACACCCCTCAGTACACTCACATCCAGTACACCCCTATTCATAACACATCACATTCACCCTTCTTTCATCAGCACTTTCACGCCCACCTCCACCACATACTCGGCACCATCACATCCGCAGTCCATTCACATGCACCTCACATCCATCCCATTACAGTGACCCAGCAAATTCCGACATATTTCACAACCTACTAACACGTTTCCACACAGCACTCCCATTGTCAACCCACTCCTATCCCTTACATCTCTACTCCCCTTCCTCATCTCACCATATCATTATACTTCTCGCCCACACAAGATCATCACCTTCGACACCACACACACATTCCCACCACACTGCAAACCACAACACCCCAACCATATCCCAACACCCCATATCCCAACACCCCAACACCCCACAATCTTAAACCCCCTCCCCCCTTCCCCCTCTCTCCCCCGCCTTTCCCCCCCCCCCCACTCCATCCCCCCCATTCCTTTCCACCTCACTCCCCATCCTTTCCATACCATCCTTTCTCACAATCATTCCCACCACTTCCATCGACGTCACTTGCATTATTAATCCAAATTAACATATTTATTAATATCCTCATGCAATGTTTACAACGTGTTTGTTTATAACTCCAGACAAGATATGCTGTCCTAACATATTTTTCCAGCAATTATCATTTATTATACTTAAATTTAATCTATTCTTATCATCTAAATATTTCATAAACAATTTGTGAAAGCTTCAATTTTATTATTTTCATTCATTTATTCTTTTTTGCTAATTTTCCCCATTTTATTTTTATTTATTTTTATTTTTATTTCCATTTTTTCACTATGCCCACTTATATAATAAGCAAGATGCTCATTTTTTATCTAATAACCTTGTATATTTCTCACACATACTCTCTGTTTTTTCCTTTTGTGCAATGGGCCACTAATTGCAAGCATAATAGGGAACCAATACTAAACAGAACAACCGTTCCACCTGTGCAGCAATTTACAAACACAGGACACGCCTCCCTTTTGATTGGACAACGACCAGCTCCCTTGCAAGATAAAGCCTGCACTTTCCCCTCTGGGAACAGGAAGTGATCAAGCCCGGTGAACGGGTGAAACTAGTTTTCCGTTCCCTATCCCCACTGCCTGGGTGTGACAGCTGATTCCGGACATCCTGAACCACGAGCCGCTCTTTCCCCAGCAGCCGCTGCAGCAACCCGCCGCCGCTAGATACTGCCGCGATGGGACCAGGAACATTGTGTCTCTCTTCTCCTCAGCCAACCTGACCACGTCTCCACAATACATCAGGTACTTTGATCGGCAGTGCGGCTATAAACGAACTGCTCAGCTCCTGGGAACCAGTGTATCCTGCATCTTCAATTTGCCTGGACTTTGACACGGACATTCCGCACTCAGAAAGTATCCTGCTCATATTAGTGACTGATCGTTCCATACAATTCCGGGTAATATCTGCTCAATATCAGCATCTTTTTGCATATTTATATTTGATAATAGCATTCATCAAGCTGTTTTTTGCAAGTACCCGTTTTACAGATAGTCGGCATTTAGCGGCTTAATACCACATAGGATACTGTTTAAACCTTTATTTTCAGTCATTTTGATCTAATCATTTGGCTGAGCAATTTATCACTATCCTCTATACTGCGTATTATATAGCATTGCTGCAGCTCTGTATAATCAACTGTTGTTCATTATCTCTTTCTCTTTTCACCTGATACCATTTTGGTACAATGTGCAATAATCTGTCAGCATCAAATTGATGGTGATGCATGGTTCCAATCAATTTAATTATCTGCTAATTGTGTACAATTGCTCTTTATCACACCAAGTACCTTTATCATAGGTACTATCAGCATCTTGCAATCATATTATATAGTATTTCTGCAGCTCTGCATACAGCGGAACACAAATAAGAAACTGTTGTTCATTTTCTCCTTCTTTTTCCACCTGATACCATTTTGGTATAATTATAATAATCTGATAGTAGCAAATTGATGGTGATGTATGGGTCTAATCAATTTATTTGACTGCTAATTGTGTACAAATTGCTTTTTATCACACCTAGTACCTTTATCATAGGTACTATCAGCATCCTGCAATCAAGCAGCCCATTGTCTATCAACCAATCTCAAAAATTTTTTTTTTTTTTTTTTTTACCTATCAGTATCGTTTCCTTTTCCTCACTTTATACTATCTTCAGGACTCTCACCACTGATTCAGGGGTAATTATCCCGGTCTAACGGTGGCAGCAGATCCCCTATTTTCCTCCTCCACTCATTCTCTTGTCTTTTCTTTTATTTCTCCATTTTCGTGAACTCTCATCAGTGATTCTCGAGCCCTCGATATCTAATATTTTTTCTACTATCATACCACACTGGTAACGCCCGAATCCTTCCGATCTTGGAAGCTAAGCAGTGTAGGGCTGGGTCAGTACTCGAGTGGGAGACTCTCGAGGAATACTCAGTTTAGTAGAAATTCCTGGACGGTTTTGCTCAGCGTCTAACACTGACAGCAGATTCATCTTGCTCATTCCATCTTTAATCATCCCATCTGTCTCCTCATCATCGCTCATGAGAGAATAAAAACGCTTCAATTTTCAGGGTCTCCAGCTGTTATTATCGCACCCAGGCATTCCAGAACAATATTCAGTATTTACACTGTAATTAATTTGTTCTGTGTTCCCCCTTTCTTTTCCCCAACTCCCCCCCACCCTTCCCCCCCACCCCTACCTCCAATTTTTGACAGTAAACTCTACTATTTTATCAATTATTGTTAATAAAAGTTATATTTAAAAATTCATTTATAATCTTTACTTATTGTCTCTTCTGAGACCTCTTAAACATACAAGAGTGCACCCACAAAAGAGTCTTCTTCTCTCCCTTTTGTTGTATGAACTATAACATTCACAAGAGCTTTAGCCTAACAAAAAGCTTACTGTACTTTTCACGCCACCTCAAAATTCAGACCAAGGACTTCCCTGAGGCTACTTAGGCCTCTGATAATGATAAATATAATGGATGACATTTATGTTGCACAGTACTGTCACTGACCTGGGGCGAGAGAGTTGGGTACTCGGGAATTCTTCTGATGGTCGTAAAGAGGAACCGGAGCTGGGTCGGAGTAGAGACGGCGGGATGTAGGTCTTCCTCATGCAGCTTTATAAAAGATTAATGCTTGAGAACGATGCCAAAGAACACTGAATGAAGGAAGGAGTGATGACTTGTAAACAATGCTGAAGAACACTGAATGAAGAAAAGAGTGATGACTTGTGAATGATGCTGAAGAACACTGATTGAAGACATGAGTGATGATTTGTGAACGATGCTGAAGAACTCTGAAGGAAGAAATTACTGATTTGTGAACGATGCTGAAGAACTTTGAATGAAGAAATTAGTGATGATTTGTGAACGATGCTGAAAAACTCTGAATGAAGAAATTAGTGATTTGTGAACGATGCTGAAAAACACTGAATCTCAGTAAGCTGAAAGGCACCCTGATGCTGGAAGCACTGTAGCTCAGTAAACTGGGAGACACACTGTAGCTGGAAGCTCTGTAGGTCGGTAAGCTGTATCACCCCATCCACCCCCCTTCCCCACAGTGCTGCACTGTGTGTGAGAGGCGCTGCAGTCATGCTGGGTGCTGATTGACAGGTGAGCCTGTCAAGTTAGCTTTTAAGGGATGCGGGCCATCGGCATCCCGGGACACCGTATGTGAGTGTCACACATACAGTGTAACATAATGCCGATGATCTGCCTTGCTCTAAAGCTGACATGACTGGTTCACCTGTCAGCCACCACCTCAAACACACATGACAGTGCCCAGATGCCTAACTAAACTCCTACTCATGCCGGCCGCAAGTCAGAACTGCTAACAGTGGAACTGCACAGCCGTTGCACATGCGCAGTGGAAACCAAGATAGTTTGTTACCATCTATTGTTTCAGTTAAAACATCCGTTGATAGCAACCATAGATGGATGAGGTGCCGATGGCCATCCTACTACCGATCAAGACTGGCGGTACTGGCGGCAACCACACTGCCTATCTCACCACCAGTTCTAACTTCCAAGATGCGGATCTTGCCTGGGCCTGCAGCGGCATGACATCATAGGTCATGATGCCACCTGGCGTCCCGCCCGCACAGTGCAGCCGCAGGAGTCTGCCCTGGTGCTGCCGCGGGAGACTGTCCTGATGCTGCCATGGGAGTGTGCCATGCTGCTGTGAGAGTCTGCCCTGATGCTGCTGGAGTCTGCCCTGATGCTGCAGGAGACCTGCCCTGCTGCCGTGGGAGTCTGTCCTGCAGCGGGAGTCTACCTTGATGCTGCAGGAGTCTGCCCTAATGCTGTGGGAAACTGCACTGCTGCCATGGGAATCTGCCCTGCTGCTGCTGTCACGGGAGTCTGCCCTGATGCTGTGGAAGTCTGCCCTGCTGCTACTGCTGCGGGAGACTGCCCTTATGCTGCTGCTGTGGGAGTCTGACCTGCCCTGATGCTGCTGCCGTAGGAATCTGCCCTAATGCTGCTGCCATGGGAATTTGCCCTCATACAGCTGCAGTGGGAGCCTGCTCTGAAGCTGCTGCAGAAGTCTGCCCTGATACTGCTGCCGCGGGAGTCTGCCCTAATGCTGCAGCTGCGTGGTTTGGAGTCTGCCCTGATGCTGCAGTCACTGCCGATGTTGCAAGCAGCTTAAGGCAGAGATGGACTGAGAGCTTCTCTCTTATAATCTTCGGCGCACTTACATATCAGGTAAGTCTTCTGTGGGGGGCTATGGCAATTAATGTGTTACAAGCTGCGAATGCAGCTTGCATTCTGTTTATGTTTTTATGAGTGTTTTGTGTCTGTTGTATTTGTTAACATTCCAGGTTTTCTTATGTACTTGTTTGGGTTACTGTTGTGAGCCGCCTTTGGCGAGTCTGTTTAACTGCAGCCTGTCTCCTGTATGTGTTGCCTGGCATTCTCAACCTGTCAGATAATTATGCCATTACCTTGTGTCTGGCTTTCCAGCCATCCTGATTGGGGCTTGCTTCATTTATTACCCAGCCTGCCCCTCACCTGAGGCTGGTTGTAGCTTCAAGCTCCTGTTTGTACCTGGTCCCTGTTCCTTGGTGGAATCTAGAATCTGTGCAGTTAGTGCTGTCTGTTCCAGTTGCCAAGCCTGCTATCGCTGCACACAGTGTATTCCTGCTCTGAAGCTGGACTCAGTCTCAGTGTCTCTGGTTCTCTGCTTCCCTTCAGGGGGTTCTGTTCCAGTTCCAGATTCTGGGCTTCTTCAGAATCCACATCAGACAGTTTATGCTATGTCCTGGGATTTGCATTGGTTATTTTCAGAGTTTGAGTTACCTCTTGTATTTGATTATTTATATCATTCTGAACTTTGTTGCATTTATTATCCATTGATATTTAGTTGCTTATATCATCCTGTGCATTGTTGCATTCACATACAGTTTATGTTTAGTTGCTAATACCATCTTGTGCATTGTTGCATTTCATATACATTCAGTGTTTATTATTGTGTCACCCTGTGCATTGTTGCACCTGTGTACAATTTGTTTATAGTCTCTGTCTGAGTGTTGGGCGGGGTTATTAAGGTTGTGTTCTGTGATGTCTCACTGAACTGCATTTACTCCTGCCCAGCCTTCAATAGTCGCCTTGTCCTTACATAAGACCTGGGGGCATCTGAGTACGCGGTGGACCTAATTCACCTTGGAAAGGCGGCTGCTATAGATGAAGCCTGAGGCTAAAAGACTGCTGGGCATGGGGTAATTGTGTGAGCGTCACCAGGTAACACCTTTTAACCCAGGCCAGGGCCGGATTAAACTCTGGGGGTGCTCGGGGCACTTAAGACAGGGGGGAAGGTGGAGGATGTATTTTAAATTGTGCATACCTCCCAACTTGTGCCATTCAAGGATAGACAAATGCTCTTTACCTGGACTTACCACTTAATATATGATTGGTGTCACCTGTGTTGAACTATTTAATTGATAAGAAAGGTACTTCAACTAGGTGATTGCAATCATAGATTAGGAAGGAAGATCAGGTAGAGAGCATTTTGTCCCTCCTGGAATGGGTCATGGTGGGAAGTATAGATTGTGTATATTAAATTTAAACCAATGGTGTATATTTGTTTTAACTAATAATTTAATAATGCCTGGGTAATGTTTATAGCTCCACCTAATTGAAAGATACCTATTTTATAAACTTTTCTTGTAGTGGAACAAAGACAACTTAACCTTAAAATACACATACAAAGATACAATTATTTATCTTGTGACATACAAGAATAGCAGCAGCCTCTGTACTACTTACACACTGGGACAGGACTCAGGAGGACTCTGGGTGTGTCTCTATCTCTAGACCCAAATGGTTTAGTTGCATAACAATTTACACAGAACTCAGACACCCAGGAGGGGAGGAGGAGAAGCTGGGATCCCTGTGTCACTTACAGCCCTCTCCACCCTCCTATCTCTCCTCTGGTCAGAAACCTCTGTCAGTAGCTCATGAAACATGATATTCCTGTGTCTCTGCCTGTGCTGCATACTGTCCTGCTCGCATTCTGGCTGCTAGTTCTGTTGCTGCTTAAGAGGGAAAGCTAGTGACATCAGTGTGCTCTGGCAGGGGGGTCCCCTGACAAAGGGGGGCCCGGGGTACAGTATGCCCTGCATCCCCCCCCCCCCCAATCTGACTATGACCCAGGAGACTGAGTAGTCTTCATAACATAATTATAGGTGTGCGCAGGGGGGGGGGGTGCCTGGTGCGCACAGGCACCCCCTAATGTCTGGCACCCTGATCTCACATGCCTGATGCAGCAATCGCCAAGCAAGCTGATTACTGTCCCCTCTCCGCTGCACCCTGTCAGGACTGCCATACTGACCGGACGCCTGGGTTAATCAAGGGTGACACTGCCACCGGCTTTCAAACTCCCGGCTTCCCCTCCATGTACAAAAACAGCGAGATGTGATGTGATTACGTCATGCTGCTCGTACGCCCACTCGACACATGCCCACCTCTCTCCTTCTTTGCTATGCCAATGCCAGCCACTGATGAGTATCAGCATGCAGCCAGTGTTCCTCTTAGGAAGACAAATTCAATACTGGCAGACGGTCGCCAGCAACACTGACACGTCACTCATTTTTCCAGCAGCAGCAGTACTAGTCTGGGACTGTCAGTGTCAGGGAGTGACTGACTTGTAAGTAAGCTGCTGCAGCTTACAGGGGAAAGAGAGGGGGAGCCAGACCAGGCTGAGGAGGAGCAATGTAATTGCAGTGAGTGCCATCAGGGGTGTTTGTTTGGTGCACACCACAACATCTGACAATGTATCTGCTTTATTAGGATTGGTACAAGGGTGGATATTTTATATTGCATTGACCGTCAATAGATGGTGCTAGACACGCCCAAAAGGCGGTGCTAGACACACCCCTCCGACGGTGCACCCCCTAATAAAATGTGCTGTGCACGCCTATGAACATAATGTATTTTTTTTCTGTGTGAGCCCATGTGTTTTTATTTTTTTCCTGTGGCGAATAATGGGTGGGATGTAATGGAGTCCAAGATCAGCGGTCGTGCGGGATGCCAGTCGATCTTGAATATTTTTTTTAAAGGGGCAATCATTTCCAAGACATGGTTTTGCCTTGTATATTTACGTTTAAATGGTGTAGTCACATACTGTACCGCAGATAATTGAGTGCCGTGGATAAAAGCTTATTGTTTATAATAATATTTTGTGATCACATTTTCTCTTGCACCCCATTATTCCATATGTAAGCCAATTCTTGCCAGCTTATTCCCCAGTAATTGACATGCTTGGGCAAGGATCTATCTATTTAAACCTATGAGCTAACAGACCTCTGCCCATGAGCATAGCATAGTTTATGTTAAAAATGTGTGTGATACCTGGTGGCAAAGGCTGCAGAGTCGATATACGGACTGGCCTGGTGATAGACTGGCAGAGTTGCCCAGATTAACATATAATTGCAATATTTTGGAACAAAAGTTCCCTGAATGTAAGTGATAGTCAGTTTGGAGCGTCATTATTAGGTGAGTTTACATCATGTATGATTGTTCTATTTATATAAAAATACTGGCCCTCATTCCGAGTCGTTCGCTCGGTATTTTTCATCGCATCGCAGTGAAATTCCGCTTAGTGCGCATGCGCAATATTCGCACTGCGACTGCGCCAAGTATCTTTGCTATGAAGATAGTATTTTTACTCACGGCTTTTTCATCGCTCCGGCGATCGTAATGTGATTGACAGGAAATGGGTGTTACTGGGCGGAAACACGGCGTTTTATGGGCGTGTGGCTGAAAACGCTACCGTTTCCGGAAAAAACGCAGGAGTGGCCGGAGAAACGGGGGAGTGGTTGGGCGAACGCTGGGTGTGTTTGTGACGTCAAACCAGGAACGACAAGCACTGAACTGATCGCACAGGCAGAGTAAGTCTGAAGCTACTCTAAAACTGCTAAGTAGTTTGTGATCGCAATATTGCGAATACATCGGTCGCAATTTTAAGATGCTAAGATACACTCCCAGTAGGCGGCGGCTTAGCGTGTGTAACTCTGCTAAATTCGCCTTGCGACCCATCAACTCGGAATGAGGGCCACTGTCTCTTTCTTTACATTTTCATGTCTTATTCACATTGCAAACACAGAGAAACAGCGCTCAGTTTATTAGAGATCCTGAACTGCGACTTATGGTGCCCATACACTTGTGCGATTGCCTTCGCCACGATATCGGGCCCGATTTCCCTTGAAGCTCACCTTAAGACAACTGGCATCGAAAGTGCATTTTTTGTGCTTTCGATGCGCATACAATCCTGCAATTTATCTCATGCCCCTTACGACCGGAAATCGGGTGGTATCGGATGCTCGAATGCGAGCGCATCGCATGCTGACCAAAAGCACATCAGATTTATAAAAAATTAAATTGAGGGCTGGTCTGTCTGGGGGATATATAAACAAGCAGCCATTTTATAGTCTGTGCACTTCTGTTTGCTCTGTGACTAGAGAAGTTTGGTTTATACCTGCTGCTCGTTCCACATTGCTAGCTACCATGCACTGCTTTGTTCTGCTTGCATTACAAAGTGTTTCTATACTGCTGTGTGTAGAGATGGATTCTACTCGCTATCAGGCTCTCATGTGCTAGTCTGTGCTGAAGATGAGGGGAGACAGGGAGAGGGCCCAGCAAAGGCGGAGGGAGAGATCTTGCTGGACCAAGCAGTGGCTTTTTAAGCGGTCTACTCGCTACTACATGCCCCTCATGGATGAGATCAGGGAGAACAACCCGGATGACTACCGCAACTTCCTGCGCATGAATGATGACACCTTCCAGGAGTTGCTGCGTCTGGTGACCCCCCTCATACAGAAGCGGGATACCCAGTGGCACGATCCTATCCCTGCTGAGGAGAGGCTCGTGGCTACCCTGCGGTTCCTTGCTACTGGACAGTTGTTTGAGGACCTGAAGTATAGGACCCGTATCTCTGCGCAGGCTTTGGGACACATCATACCTGAAACCTGCAAGGATATTATCAAAGTGCTTCAGTATAAGTACTGCAAGGTAAAAATAAGAATTTACTCACCGGTAATTCTATTTCTCGTAGTCCGTAGTGGATGCTGGGAACTCCGTAAGGACCATGGGGAATAGACTTGCTCCGAAGGAGACTGGGCAGTCTAAAAGAAAGATTAGGTACTATCTGGTGTGCACTGGCTCCTCCCTCTATGCCCCTCTTCCAGACCTCAGTTAAGGAAACTGTGCCCGGAAGAGCTGACATTACAAGGAAAGGATTTGGAATCCAGGGTAAGACTCATACCAGCCACACCAATCACACCGTACAACTCGTGATAACTATACCCAGTTAACAGTATGAACAAAAAACTGAGCCTCATTCAAAAGATGGCTCAGAACAATAACCCTTAAGTTAAGCAATAACTATACACATGTATTGCAGAGAGTCCGCACTTGGGACGGGCGCCCAGCAACCACTACGGACTACGAGAAAATAAGAATTTACTTACCGATAATTCTATTTCTCGTAGTCCGTAGTGGATGCTGGGGACTCCGTCAGGACCATGGGGAATAGCGGCTCCGCAGGAGACAGGGCACAAAAATAAAGCTTTAGGATCAGGTGGTGTGTACTGGCTCCTCCCCCTATGACCCTCCTCCAAGCCTCAGTTAGGATACTGTGCCCGGACGAGCGTACACAATAAGGAAGGATATTGAACCCCGGGTAAGACTCATACCAGCCACACCAATCAGTCACACCGTATAACTTGTGATCTGAACCCAGTTAACAGTATGACAAACGTAGGAGCCTCTGAACAGACGGCTCACAACAAATAACAACCCGATTTTTTTGTAACAATAACTATGTACAAGTATTGCAGACAATCCGCACTTGGGATGGGCGCCCAGCATCCACTACGGACTACGAGAAATAGAATTATCGGTAAGTAAATTCTTATTTTCTCTAACGTCCTAAGTAGAGATGAGCGGGTTCGGTTTCTCTGAATCCGAACCCGCCAGAACTTCATGTTTTTTTTCACGGGTCCGAGCGACTCGGATCTTCCCGCCTTGCTCGGTTAACCCGAGCGCGCCCGAACGTCATCATGACGCTGTCGGATTCTCGCGAGGCTCGGATTCTATCGCGAGACTCGGATTCTATATAAGGAGCCGCGCGTCGCCGCCATTTTCACACGTGCATTGAGATTGATAGGGAGAGGACGTGGCTGGCGTCCTCTCCGTTTAGAATAGATTAGAGAGACACTTGATTTACTAATTTTGGGGAGCATTAGGAGTACTCAGTACAGTGCAGAGTTTTGCTGATAGTGACCACACCAGTTTTATTTATAATCCGTTCTCTGCCTGAAAAAAGCGATACACAGCACACAGTGACTCAGTCACATACCATATCTGTGTGCACTGCTCAGGCTCAGGCCAGTGTGCTGCATCATCTATTATCTATATATAATATTATATATATCTGTCTGACTGCTCAGCTCACACAGCTTATAATTGTGGGGGAGACTGGGGAGCACTACTGCAGTGCCAGTTATAGGTTATAGCAGGAGCCAGGAGTACATAATATATTATATAGTGAGTGACCACCAGACACACAGTGCAGTTTATTTAATATATCCGTTCTCTGCCTGAAAAAAGCGATACACACAGTGACTCAGTCAGTCACATACCATATCTGTGTGCACTGCTCAGGCTCAGGCCAGTGTGCTGCATCATCTATATATATTATATATCTGTCTGACTGCTCAGCTCACACAGCTTATAATTGTGGGGGAGACTGGGGAGCACTACTGCAGTGCCAGTTATAGGTTATAGCAGGAGCCAGGAGTACATAATATTATATTAAAATTAAACAGTGCACACTTTTGCTGCAGGAGTGCCACTGCCAGTGTGACTAGTGACCAGTGACCTGACCACCAGTATATATAATATTAGTAGTATACTATCTCTTTATCAACCAGTCTATATTAGCAGCAGACACAGTACAGTGCGGTAGTTCACGGCTGTGGCTACCTCTGTGTCGGCACTCGGCAGCCCGTCCATAATTGTATATACCACCTAACCGTGGTTTTTTTTTCTTTCTTTATACATACATACTAGTTACGAGTATACTATCTCTTTATCAACCAGTCTATATTAGCAGCAGACACAGTACAGTGCGGTAGTTCACGGCTGTGGCTACCTCTGTGTCGGCACTCGGCAGCCCGTCCATAATTGTATATACCACCTAACCGTGGTTTTTTTTTCTTTCTTTATACATACATACTAGTTACGAGTATACTATCTCTTTATCAACCAGTCTATATATTAGCAGCAGACACAGTACAGTGCGGTAGTTCACGGCTGTGGCTACCTCTGTGTCGGCACTCGGCAGCCCGTCCATAATTGTATATACCACCTAACCGTGGTTTTTTTTTCTTTCTTTATACATACATACTAGTTACGAGTATACTATCTCTTTATCAACCAGTCTATATATTAGCAGCAGACACAGTACAGTGCGGTAGTTCACGGCTGTGGCTACCTCTGTGTCGGCACTCGGCAGCCCGTCCATAATTGTATATACCACCTAACCGTGGTTTTTTTTTCTTTCTTTATACATACATACTAGTTACGAGTATACTATCTCTTTATCAACCAGTCTATATATTAGCAGCAGACACAGTACAGTGCGGTAGTTCACGGCTGTGGCTACCTCTGTGTCGGCACTCGGCAGCCCGTCCATAATTGTATATACCACCTAACCGTGGTTTTTTTTTCTTTCTTTATACATACATACTAGTTACGAGTATACTATCTCTTTATCAACCAGTCTATATATTAGCAGCAGACACAGTACAGTGCGGTAGTTCACGGCTGTGGCTACCTCTGTGTCGGCACTCGGCAGCCCGTCCATAATTGTATATACCACCTAACCGTGGTTTTTTTTTCTTTCTTTATACATACATACTAGTTACGAGTATACTATCTCTTTATCAACCAGTCTATATATTAGCAGCAGACACAGTACAGTGCGGTAGTTCACGGCTGTGGCTACCTCTGTGTCGGCACTCGGCAGCCCGTCCATAATTGTATATACCACCTAACCGTGGTTTTTTTTTCTTTCTTTATACATACATACTAGTTACGAGTATACTATCTCTTTATCAACCAGTCTATATATTAGCAGCAGACACAGTACAGTGCGGTAGTTCACGGCTGTGGCTACCTCTGTGTCGGCACTCGGCAGCCCGTCCATAATTGTATATACCACCTAACCGTGGTTTTTTTTTCTTTCTTTATACATACATACTAGTTACGAGTATACTATCTCTTTATCAACCAGTCTATATATTAGCAGCAGACACAGTACAGTGCGGTAGTTCACGGCTGTGGCTACCTCTGTGTCGGCACTCGGCAGCCCGTCCATAATTGTATATACCACCTAACCGTGGTTTTTTTTTCTTTCTTTATACATACATACTAGTTACGAGTATACTATCTCTTTATCAACCAGTCTATATATTAGCAGCAGACACAGTACAGTGCGGTAGTTCACGGCTGTGGCTACCTCTGTGTCGGCACTCGGCAGCCCGTCCATAATTGTATATACCACCTAACCGTGGTTTTTTTTTCTTTCTTTATACATACATACTAGTTACGAGTATACTATCTCTTTATCAACCAGTCTATATATTAGCAGCAGACACAGTACAGTGCGGTAGTTCACGGCTGTGGCTAGCTCTGTGTCGGCACTCGGCAGCCCGTCCATAATTGTATATACCACCTAACCGTGTTTTTTTTTTCTTTCTTTATACATACATACTAGTTACGAGTATACTATCTCTTTATCAACCAGTCTATATATTAGCAGCAGACACAGTACAGTGCGGTAGTTCACGGCTGTGGCTACCTCTGTGTCGGCACTCGGCAGCCCGTCCATAATTGTATACTAGTATCCAATCCATCCATCTCCATTGTTTACCTGAGGTGCCTTTTAGTTGTGCCTATTAAAATATGGAGAACAAAAATGTTGAGGTTCCAAAATTAGGGAAAGATCAAGATCCACTTCCACCTCGTGCTGAAGCTGCTGCCACTAGTCATGGCCGAGACGATGAAATGCCAGCAACGTCGTCTGCCAAGGCCGATGCCCAATGTCATAGTACAGAGCATGTCAAATCCAAAACACCAAATATCAGTAAAAAAAGGACTCCAAAACCTAAAATAAAATTGTCGGAGGAGAAGCGTAAACTTGCCAATATGCCATTTACCACACGGAGTGGCAAGGAACGGCTGAGGCCCTGGCCTATGTTCATGGCTAGTGGTTCAGCTTCACATGAGGATGGAAGCACTCAGCCTCTCGCTAGAAAAATGAAAAGACTCAAGCTGGCAAAAGCAGCACAGCAAAGAACTGTGCATTCTTCGAAATCCCAAATCCACAAGGAGAGTCCAATTGTGTCGGTTGCGATGCCTGACCTTCCCAACACTGGACGTGAAGAGCATGCGCCTTCCACCATTTGCACGCCCCCTGCAAGTGCTGGAAGGAGCACCCGCAGTCCAGTTCCTGATAGTCAGATTGAAGATGTCAGTGTTGAAGTACACCAGGATGAGGAGGATATGGGTGTTGCTGGCGCTGGGGAGGAAATTGACCAGGAGGATTCTGATGGTGAGGTGGTTTGTTTAAGTCAGGCACCCGGGGAGACACCTGTTGTCCGTGGGAGGAATATGGCCGTTGACATGCCAGGTGAAAATACCAAAAAAATCAGCTCTTCGGTGTGGAGGTATTTCACCAGAAATGCGGACAACAGGTGTCAAGCCGTGTGTTCCCTTTGTCAAGCTGTAATAAGTAGGGGTAAGGACGTTAACCACCTCGGAACATCCTCCCTTATACGTCACCTGCAGCGCATTCATAATAAGTCAGTGACAAGTTCAAAAACTTTGGGTGACAGCGGAAGCAGTCCACTGACCAGTAAATCCCTTCCTCTTGTAACCAAGCTCACGCAAACCACCCCACCAACTCCCTCAGTGTCAATTTCCTCCTTCCCCAGGAATGCCAATAGTCCTGCAGGCCATGTCACTGGCAATTCTGACGAGTCCTCTCCTGCCTGGGATTCCTCCGATGCATCCTTGCGTGTAACGCCTACTGCTGCTGGCGCTGCTGTTGTTGCCGCTGGGAGTCGATGGTCATCCCAGAGGGGAAGTCGTAAGCCCACTTGTACTACTTCCAGTAAGCAATTGACTGTTCAACAGTCCTTTGCGAGGAAGATGAAATATCACAGCAGTCATCCTACTGCAAAGCGGATAACTGAGTCCTTGACAACTATGTTGGTGTTAGACGTGCGTCCGGTATCCGCCGTTAGTTCACAGGGAACTAGACAATTTATTGAGGCAGTGTGCCCCCGTTACCAAATACCATCTAGGTTCCACTTCTCTAGGCAGGCGATACCGAGAATGTACACGGACGTCAGAAAAAGACTCACCAGTGTCCTAAAAAATGCAGTTGTACCCAATGTCCACTTAACCACGGACATGTGGACAAGTGGAGCAGGGCAGGGTCAGGACTATATGACTGTGACAGCCCACTGGGTAGATGTATGGACTCCCGCCGCAAGAACAGCAGCGGCGGCACCAGTAGCAGCATCTCGCAAACGCCAACTCTTTCCTAGGCAGGCTACGCTTTGTATCACCGCTTTCCAGAATACGCACACAGCTGAAAACCTCTTACGGCAACTGAGGAAGATCATCGCGGAATGGCTTACCCCAATTGGACTCTCCTGTGGATTTGTGGCATCGGACAACGCCAGCAATATTGTGTGTGCATTAAATATGGGCAAATTCCAGCACGTCCCATGTTTTGCACATACCTTGAATTTGGTGGTGCAGAATTTTTTTAAAAACGACAGGGGCGTGCAAGAGATGCTGTCGGTGGCCAGAAAAATTGCGGGACACTTTCGGCGTACAGGCACCACGTACAGAAGACTGGAGCACCACCAAAAACTACTGAACCTGCCCTGCCATCATCTGAAGCAAGAAGTGGTAACGAGGTGGAATTCAACCCTCTATATGCTTCAGAGGTTGGAGGAGCAGCAAAAGGCCATTCAAGCCTATACAATTGAGCACGATATAGTAGGTGGAATGCACCTGTCTCAAGTGCAGTGGAGAATGATTTCAACGTTGTGCAAGGTTCTGATGCCCTTTGAACTTGCCACACGTGAAGTCAGTTCAGACACTGCCAGCCTGAGTCAGGTCATTCCCCTCATCAGGCTTTTGCAGAAGAAGCTGGAGGCATTGAAGAAGGAGCTAAAAGGGAGCGATTCCGCTAGGCATGTGGGACTTGTGGATGCAGCCCTTAATTCGCTTAACAAGGATTCACGGGTGGTCAATCTGTTGAAATCAGAGCACTACATTTTGGCCACCGTGCTCGATCCTAGATTTAAAGCCTACCTTGGATCTCTCTTTCCGGCAGACACAGGTCTGCTGGGGTTGAAAGACCTGCTGGTGACAAAATTGTCAAGTCAAGCGGAACGCGACCTGTCAACATCTCCTCCTTCACATTCTCCCGCAACTGGGGGTGCGAGGAAAAGGCTCAGAATTCCGAGCCCACCCGCTGGCGGTGATGCAGGGCAGTCTGGAGCGACTGCTGATGCTGACATCTGGTCCGGACTGAAGGACCTGACAACGATTACGGACATGTCGTCTACTGTCACTGCATATGATTCTCTCAACATTGATAGAATGGTGGAGGATTATATGAGTGACCGCATCCAAGTAGGCACGTCACACAGTCCGTACTTATACTGGCAGGAAAAAGAGGCAATTTGGAGGCCCTTGCACAAACTGGCTTTATTCTACCTAAGTTGCCCTCCCACAAGTGTGTACTCCGAAAGAGTGTTTAGTGCCGCCGCTCACCTTGTCAGCAATCGGCGTACGAGGTTACATCCAGAAAATGTGGAGAAGATGATGTTCATTAAAATGAATTATAATCAATTCCTCCGCGGAGACATTGACCAGCAGCAATTGCCTCCACAAAGTACACAGGGAGCTGAGATGGTGGATTCCAGTGGGGACGAATTGATAATCTGTGAGGAGGGGGATGTACACGGTGATATATCGGAGGGTGAAGATGAGGTGGACATCTTGCCTCTGTAGAGCCAGTTTGTGCAAGGAGAGATTAATTGCTTCTTTTTTGGGGGGGGTCCAAACCAACCCGTCATATCAGTCACAGTCGTGTGGCAGACCCTGTCACTGAAATGATGGGTTGGTTAAAGTGTGCATGTCCTGTTTTGTTTATACAACATAAGGGTGGGTGGGAGGGCCCAAGGACAATTCCATCTTGCACCTCTTTTTTCTTTTCTTTTTCTTTGCATCATGTGCTGATTGGGGAGGGTTTTTTGGAAGGGACATCCTGCGTGACACTGCAGTGCCACTCCTAGATGGGCCCGGTGTTTGTGTCGGTCACTAGGGTCGCTAATCTTACTCACACAGTCAGCTACCTCATTGCGCCTCTTTTTTTCTTTGCGTCATGTGCTGTTTGGGGAGGGTTTTTTGGAAGGGACATCCTGCGTGACACTGCAGTGCCACTCCTAGATGGGCCCGGTGTTTGTGTCGGCCACTAGGGTCGCTAATCTTACTCACACAGCTACCTCATTGCGCCTCTTTTTTTCTTTGCGTCATGTGCTGTTTGGGGAGGGTTTTTTGGAAGGGACATCCTGCGTGACACTGCAGTGCCACTCCTAGATGGGCCCGGTGTTTGTGTCGGCCACTAGGGTCGCTTATCTTACTCACACAGCGACCTCGGTGCAAATTTTAGGACTAAAAATAATATTGTGAGGTGTGAGGTATTCAGAATAGACTGAAAATGAGTGTAAATTATGGTTTTTGAGGTTAATAATACTTTGGGATCAAAATGACCCCCAAATTCTATGATTTAAGCTGTTTTTTAGTGTTTTTTGAAAAAAACACCCGAATCCAAAACACACCCGAATCCGACAAAAAAAATTCGGTGAGGTTTTGCCAAAACGCGTTCGAACCCAAAACACGGCCGCGGAACCGAACCCAAAACCAAAACACAAAACCCGAAAAATTTCAGGCGCTCATCTCTAGTCCTAAGTGGATGCTGGGGACTCCGTCAGGACCATGGGGATTATACCAAAGCTCCCAAACGGGCGGGAGAGTGCGGATGACTCTGCAGCACCGAATGAGAGAACTCAAGGTCCTCCTCAGCCAGGGTATCAAATTTGTAGAATTTTGCAAACGTATTTGTCCCTGACCAAGTAGCAGCTCGGCAGAGTTGTAATGCCGAGACTCCCCGGGCAGCCGCCCAGGATGAGCCCACTTTCCTTGTGGAATGGGCCTTGACAGATTTAGGTTGTGGCAAGCCTGCCACAGAATGTGCAAGTTGAATTGTGCTACAAATCCAACGAGCAATCGTCTGCTTAGAAGCAGGAGCACCCATCTTGTTGGGTGCATACAATATAAGCAGTGAGTCAGACTTTCTGACTCCCGCCGTTCTTGAAATATATATTTTCAATGCCCGGACCACGTCCAACAACTTGGAATCCTCCAACTCGTTAGTAGCCGCAGGCACCACAATAGGCTGGTTCAGGTGAAACGCTGACACCACCTTAGGCAGAAAATGAGGACGCGTCCGCAGTTCTGCCCTATCCGTATGGAAAATCAGATATGGGCTCTTATATGATAAAGCCGCCAATTCTGATACTCTCCTGGCTGAAGCCAGGGCCAGTAGCATGGTTACTTTCCATGTGAGATACTTCAGCTCCACCGATTTGAGCGGCTCAAACCAATGGGATTTGAGAAAATCCAAGACTACATTAAGATCCCACGGTGCCACTGGGGGCACAACCGGGGGCTGTATATGTAGTACTCCTTTTACAAAAGTCTGGACTTCAGGAACTGAAGCCAATTCTTTCTGGAAGAAAATCGACAGGGCCGAAATTTGAACCTTAATGGACCCCAATTTGAGGCCCATAGACAATCCTGTTTGCAGGAAATGTAGGAATCGACCCAGTTGAAATTCCTCCGTGGGGGCCTTCCTGGCCTCACACCACGCAACATATTTCCTCCAAATGCGGTGATAATGTTGTGCAGTCACCTCCTTCCTGGCCTTTACCAGTGTAGGAATGACCTCTTCCGGAATGCCTTTTTCCTTTAGAATTCGGCGTTCAACCGCCATGCCGTCAAACGCAGCCGCGGTAAGTCTTGGAATAGACATGGTCCCTGCTGAAGCAGGTCCCGTCTTAGAGGTAGAGGCCACGGATCCTCCGTGAGCATCTCTTGAAGTTCCGGGTACCAAGTTCTTCTTGGCCAATCCGGAGCCACTAGTATCGTTCTTACTCCCTTTTGCCGTATAATTCTCAGTACTTTTGGTATGAGAGGCAGAGGAGGGAACACATACACTGACTGGAACACCCACGGTGTTACCAGAGCGTCCACAGCTATTGCCTGAGGATCTCTTGACCTGGCGCAATACCTGTCCAGTTTTTTGTTGAGGCGGGACGCCATCATATCCACCATTGGTTTTTCCCAACGGTTCACAATCATGTGGAAGACTTCTGGATGAAGTCCCCACTCTCCCGGGTGTAAATCGTGTCTGCTGAGGAAGTCTGCTTCCCAGTTGTCCACTCCCGGAATGAATACTGCTGACAGTGCTATCACACGATCTTCCGCCCAGCGAAGAATCCTTGCAGCTTCTGCCATTGCTGTCCTGCTTCTTGTGCCGCCCTGTCTGTTTACGTGGGCGACTGCCGTGATGTTGTCCGACTGGATCAACACCGGCTGACCCTGAAGCAGGGGTTTTGCCAGACTTAGAGCATTGTAAATCGCTCTTAGCTCCAGTATATTTATGTGAAGAGACATCTCCAGGCTTGACCATACTCCCTGGAAGTTTCTTCCTTGTGTGACCGCTCCCCAGCCTCTCAGACTGGCATCCGTGGTCACCAGGACCCAGTCCTGTATGCCGAATCTGCGGCCCTCTAACAGATGAGCACTCTGCAACCACCACAGAAGAGACACCCTTGTCCGTGGCGATAAGGTTATCCGCTGATGCATCTGCAGATGCGATCCGGACCATTTGTCCAGCAGATCCCACTGAAAAGTTCGTGCGTGGAATCTGCCGAATGGAATCGCTTCGTAAGAAGCCACCATCTTTCCCAGGACTCTTGTGCATTGATGCACAGACACTGTCCCTGGTTTTAGGAGGTTCCTGACAAGTTCGGATAACTCCCTGGCTTTCTCCTCCAGAAGAAACACCTTTTTCTGAACCGTGTCCAGAATCATTCCCAGGAATAGCAGACGTGTCGTCGGGGTCAACTGAGATTTTGGAAAATTCAGAATCCACCCGTGTTGTTGCAGCACTAGTTGGGTTAGTGCTACTCCGTCTTCCAGCTGTTCTCTGGATCTTGCCCTTATCAGGAGATCGTCCAAGTAAGGGATAATTAATACGCCTCTTCTTCGTAGAAGGATCATCATTTCGGCCATTACCTTGGTAAAGACCCGAGGTGCCGTGGACAATCCAAACGGCAGCGTCTGAAACTGATAATGACAGTTTTGCACCACGAACCTGAGGTACCCTTGATGTGAAGGGCAAATTGGGACATGCAGGTAAGCATCCTTTATGTCCAGGGACACCATAAAGTCCCCTTCTTCCAGATTCGCTATCACTGCTCTGAGTGACTCCATCTTGAACTTGAATTTTTGTATGTACAGGTTCAAAGATTTGAGATTTAGAATAGGTCTTACCGAGCCGTCCGGCTTCGGTACCACAAATAGCGTGGAGTAATACCCCTTTCCCTGTTGTAGGAGGGGTACCTTGACTATCACCTGCTGAGCAAACAGCTTGTGAATGGCTTCCAATACCGTCGCCCTGTCTGAGGGAGACGTTGGCAAAGCAGACTTTAGGAACCGGCGAGGGGGAGACTTCTCGAATTCCAACCTGTAACCCTGAGATACTACCTGCAGAATCCAGGGGTCCACCTGTGAGCAAGCCCACTGTGCGCTGAAATTCTTGAGTCGACCCCCCACCGTTCCTGAGTCCGCTTGTAAGGCCCCAGCGTCATGCTGAGGGCTTTGCAGAACCCTGGGAGGGCTTCTGTTCCTGGGCAGGGGCTGCTTGCTGCCCTCTCTTACCCTTTCCTCTGCCCCGAGGCAGATATGACTGTCCTTTTGTCCACTTGTTCTTATAGGAACGAAAGGACTGCGGCTGAAAAGACGGTGTCTTTTTCTGTTGGGAGGGGGTCTGAGGTAAAAAAGTGGATTTTCCGGCAGTTGCCGTAGCCACCAGATCCGATAGACCGACGCCAAATAATTCCTCCCCTTTATACGGCAATACTTCCATATGTCGTTTGGAATCCGCATCACCTGACCACTGTCGCGTCCATAAACTCCTTCTGGCAGATATGGACATCGCATTTACTCTCGATGCCAGAGTGCAAATATCTCTCTGCGCATCTCGCATATAAAGGAAAGCATCCTTTAATTGCTCTATAGTCAATAAAATACTGTCCCTATCCAGGGTATCAATATTTTCAGTCAGGGAATCCAACCAGACGACCCCAGCACTGCACATCCAGGCTGAGGCGATGGCTGGTCGCAGTATAACCCCAGTATGTGTGTATATACTTTTTAAGGTAGTTTCCAGCCTCCTATCTGCTGGATCCTTGAGGGCGGCCGTATCAGGAGACGGTAACGCCACTTGTTTTGATAAGCGTGTGAGCGCCTTATCCACCCTAGGGGGTGTTTCCCAGCGCGCCCTAACCTCTGGCGGGAAAGGGTATAATGCTAATAACTTTTTGGAAATTAGCATTTTTCTATCTGGGTTAACCCACGCTTCATCACATACATCATTTAATTCCTCTGATTCAGGAAAAACTACAGGTAGTTTTTTCACCCCCCACATAATACCCCTTTTTGTGGTACTTGTAGTATCAGAGATATGCAAAGCCTCCTTCATTGCCGTGATCATATAACGTGTGGCCCTACTTGAAAATACGTTTGTTTCATCACCGTCGACACTAGATTCAGTGTCTGTGTCTGGGTCTGTGTCGACCGACTGAGGTAAAGGGCGCTTTACAGCCCCTGACGGTGTCTGAGACGCCTGGGCAGGTACTAACTGGTTTGCCGGCCGTCTCATGTCGTCAACTGATTTTTGTAATGTGCTGACATTATCACGTAATTCCATAAACAAAGCCATCCATTCCGGTGTCGACTCCCTGGGGGGTGACATCACCATTATCGGCAATTGCTCTGCCTCCACGCCAACATCGTCCTCATACATGTCGACACACACGTACCGACACACAGCAGACACACAGGGAATGCTCTTATCGAAGACAGGACCCCACTAGCCCTTTGGGGAGACAGAGGGAGAGTTTGCCAGCACACACCCAAGCGCTATAATATATATGGGAACAACCCTATATAAGTGTTGTTCCTTATAGCCGCTTAAATATATAAAAATATCGCCAAAATATGCCCTCCCTCTCTGTTTTACCCTGTTTCTGTAGTGCAGTGCAGGGGAGAGTCCTGGGAGCCTTCCTCACAGCGGAGCTGAGCAGGAAAATGGCGCTGTGTGCTGAGGAGAATAAGCCCCGCCCCCTATTCCGGCGGGCTTTTCTCCCGGAGTTATAGACATTTGGCATGGGTTAAATACATACATATAGCCTCAATGGCTATATGTGATGTATTCTTTTGCCATAAAAGGTATTATATATTGCTGCCCAGGGCGCCCCCAGCAGCGCCCTGCACCCTCCGTGACCGTCTGGTGTGAAGTGTGTGACAACAATGGCGCACAGCTGCAGTGCTGTGCGCTACCTTCATGAAGACTGAAGAGCCTTCTGCCGCCTGTTTCCGGACCTTCAATCTTCAGCATCTGTAAGGGGGGTCGGCGGCGCGGCTCCGGGACGAACCCCAGGGTGAGACCTGTGTTCCGACTCCCTCTGGAGCTAATGGTGTCCAGTAGCCTAAGAATCCAATCCATCCTGCACGCAGGTGAGTTGAAATTCTCTCCCCTAAGTCCCTCGATGCAGTGAGCCTGTTGCCAGCAGGACTCACTGAAAATAAAAAACCTAAAAAACTTTTTCTAAGCAGCTCTTTAGGAGAGCCACCTAGATTGCACCCTGCTCGGACGGGCACAAAAACCTAACTGAGGCTTGGAGGAGGGTCATAGGGGGAGGAGCCAGTACACACCACCTGATCCTAAAGCTTTATTTTTGTGCCCTGTCTCCTGCGGAGCCGCTATTCCCCATGGTCCTGACGGAGTCCCCAGCATCCACTTAGGACGTTAGAGAAATAGAATTACCGGTGAGTAAATTCTTATTTTCTCTGACGTCCTAGTGGATGCTGGGAACTCTGTAAGGACCATGGGGATTATACCAAAGCTCCCAAACGGGCGGGAGAGTGCAGATGACTCTGCAGCACCGAATGAGCAAACTCAAGGTCCTCCTCAGCCAGGGTATCAAACTTGTAGAATTTTGCAAATGTGTTTGAACCCGACCAAGTAGCAGCTCGGCAAAGCTGTAAAGCCGAGACCCCTCGGGCAGCCGCCCAAGAAGAGCCCACCTTCCTTGTGGAATGGGCCTTTACTGATTTAGGATGCGGCAGTCCAGCCGCAGAATGTGCCAGCTGAATTGTGCTACAGATCCAGCGAGCAATAGTCTGCTTTGAAGCAGGAGCACCCAGCTTGTTGGGTGCATGCAGGATAAACAGCGAGTCAGTTTTTCTGACTCTAGCCGTCCTGGAAACATAAATTTTCAGGGCCCGGACTACGTCCAGCAACTTGGAATCCTCCAAGTCCCGAGTAGCCGCAGGCACCACAATAGGTTGGTTCAAATGAAACGCTAATACCACCTTTGGGAGAAATTGGGGACGAGTCCTCAATTCTGCACCTATCCATATGGAAAATCAGATATGGGCTTTTACATGACAAAGCCGCCAATTCTGACACACGCCTGGCCAAGGCCAACAGCATGACCACCTTCCACGTGAGATACTTTAACTCCACGGTCTTAAGTGGCTCAAACCAATGTGATTTCAGGAAATCCAACACAACGATGAGATCCCAAGGTGCCACTGGAGGCACAAAAGGGGGCTGAATATGCAGCACTCCCTTAACAAACGTCTGAACTTCAGGCAGAGAAGCCAGTCCTTTTTGAAAGAAAATAGATAGGGCCGAAATCTGGACCTTTATGGACCCCAATTTTAGGCCCATAGTCACCCCTGACTGTAGGAAGTGCAGAAATCGTCCCAGCTGGAATTCCTCTGTTGGGGCCTTCCTGGCCTCACACCAAGCAACATATTTCCGCCAAATGCGGTGATAATGTTTTGCTGTCACATCCTTCCTAGCTTTTATCAGCGTAGGAATCACTTCATCTGGAATGCCCTTTTCCGTTAGGATCCGGCGTTCAATCGCCATGCCGTCAAACGCAGCCGCGGTAAGTCTTGGAACAGAGAGGGCCCCTGCTTTAACAGGTCCTGTCTGAGAGGCAGAGGCCATGGGTCCTCTGAGATCATGTCTTGTAGTTCTGGGTACCAAGTTCTTCTTGGCCAATCCGGAACGATGAGTATAGTTCTTACTCCTCTCTTTCTTATTATCCTCAGAGCCTTGGGTATGAGAGGAAGAGGAGGGAACACATAAACCGACTGGTACACCCACGGTGTCACTAGGGCGTCCACAGCTATCGCCTGAGGGTCCCTTGACCTGGCGCAATATCTTTTTAGCTTTTTGTTGAGGCGGGATGCCATCATGTCCACCTGTGGCCGTTCCCAATGATTTACAATCAGCGTGAAGACTTCTGGATGAAGTCCCCACTCTCCCGGGTGGAGGTCGTGCCTGCTGAGGAAGTCTGCTTCCCAGTTGTCCACTCCCGGAATGAACACTGCTGACAGTGCTAGGACGTGATTTTCCGCCCATCGAAGAATCCCTGCTTCTTGTGCCGCCCTGGCGGTTTACATGGGCGACCGCCGTGATGTTGTCTGACTGAATCAGTACCGGTTGGTTTTGAAGCAGGGGCTCTGCTTGACTCAGGGCATTGTAAATGGCCCTTGGTTCCAGTATATTTATGTGTAGGGAAGTCTCCTGACTTGACCACTGTCCTTGGAAGTTCCTTCCCTGAGTGACTGCCCCCCATCCTCGGAGGCTTGCATCCATGGTCACCAGGACCCAGTCCTGTATGCCGAATCTGCGGCCCTCGAGAAGATGAGCACTCTGCAGCCACCACAGCAGAGACACCCTGGCCCTCGGGGACAGGGTGATCAACCGATGCATCTGAAGATGCGATCCGGACCATTTGTCTAACAGATCCCACTGAAAAATCCTTGCATGGAATCTGCCGAAGGGAATTGCTTCGTAAGAAGCCACCATCTTTCCCAGGACCCGCGTGCACTGATGCACCGACACCTGTTTTGGTTTCAGGAGGTCCCTGACCAGAGATGACAATTCCTGGGCCTTCTCCCCGGGGAGAAACACCTTCTTCTGTTCTGTGTCCAGAAGCATGCCCAAGAACAGCAGACGCGTCGCAGGAATCAGCTGCGACTTCGGGATATTCAGAATCCAGCCGTGCTGTTGCAACACTTCCCGAGATAGTGCTGCGCTGACTAACAACTGCTCCTTGGACCTCGCCTTTATAAGGAGATCGTCCAAGTACGGGATAATTATAACTCCCTTCTTCCGATGGAGTATCATCATTTCGGCCATTACCTTGGTAAATACCCTCGGTGCCGTGGACAGACCAAACGGCAACGTCTGGAATTGGTAATGACAGTCCTGTACCACAAACCTGAGGTACTCCTGGTGAGGTGGGTAAATGGGGACATGCAGGTAAGCATCCTTGATGTCCAGCGACACCATAAAATCCCCCTCTTCCAGGCTTGCAATAACCGCCCTGAGCGATTCCATTTTGAACTTGAACTTCCTTATATAAGTGTTCAAGGATTTTAAATTTAGAATGGGTATCACCGATCCGTCTGGTTTCGGTACCACAAACATTGTGGAATAGTAACCCCGTCCCTGTTGAAGGAGGAGAACCTTGATTATCACCTGCTGGAGGCAGGGCCGGATTAAGCCCTTGGGGGGCCCAGGGCACCCAAGACAGGGGGCCCCCCCACCAGCAACTACCCCCCGCAGGGGCAAAAGCAGGATTCGGAAGGGGGTTTCCTTTGATGCACGCACATGTGTGTGTGTGCGTGTATATATATATACACAGTGGTCGAAGTGGAAATTTTGAAGTGGGGGTATGCAAAAGTCAAGGTCACAATTATGCGCCTTCGGCGCGCGGTCACACAAAAGGGGCGTGTCCAGTGTAGTAGAACCCCTTATACTATCTAGTACTGGTGCCCCTTTCACCTTATAGCACATGGTACGAGCTGAATTTTACATTATAGCACATGGTACGAGCCAAAATTCACATTGTAGCACACTGAATGAGCCGAAATTCACATTGTAGCACACTGAATGAGCCGAAATTCACATTGTAGCACACTGAATGAGCCGAAATTCACATTGTAGCACACTGAATGAGCCGAAATTCACATTGTAGCACACTGAATGAGCCAAAATTTACATTGTAGCACACTGAATGAGCCGAAATTCACATTGTAGCACACTGAATGAGCCGACATTCACATTGTAGCACACTGAATGAGCCAAAATTCACATTGTAGCGCACTGAATGAGCCGAAATTCACATTATAGCACACTGAATGAGCCGAAATTCACATTATAGCACACTGAATGAGCCGAAATTCACATTGTAGCACACTGAATGAGCCGAAATTCACATTGTAGCACACTGAATGAGCCGAAATTCACATTGTAGCACACTGAATGAGCCGACATTCACATTGTAGCACACTGAAGAGCCAAAATTCACATTGTAGCACACTGAATGAGCCAAAATTCACATTGTAGCACACTGAATGAGCCGACAGTCAAATTGTAGCACACTGAATGAGCCGACAGTCACATTGTAGCACACTGAATGAGCCGACAGTCAAATTGTAGCACACTGAATGAGCCGACAGTCACATTGTAGCACACTGAATGAGCCGACAGTCAAATTGTAGCACACTGAATGAGCCGACAGTCACATTGTAGCACACTGAATGAGCCGACAGTCACATTATAGCACACTGCATGAGCCGAAATTCACATTGTAGCACACTGAAGAGCCGAAATTCACATTGTAGCACACTGAATGAGCCGAAACTCACATTGTAGCACACTGAATGAGCCAAAATTCACATTGTAGCACACTGAATGAGCCGACAGTCACCTTGTAGCACACTGAATGAGCTGAAATTGTGACAGCAGGGACAGCCAGAGTGACGACAGGGAGAGAGAGAGAGTGACGACAGGGAGAGAGAGAGAGTGACGACAGGGAGAGAGAGTGACGACAGGGAGAGAGAGAGAGTGACGACAGGGAGAGAGAGAGTGACGACAGGGAGAGAGAGTGATGATAGGGAGAGAGAGTGACGACAGGGAGAGAGAGTGACGACAGTGACAGCAGGGAGAGAGAGAGTGATGACAGGGGGAGAGAGTGACAACAGTGACAGCAGGGAGAGAGAGAGAGTGACGACAGTGACAGCTGGGAGAGAGAGAGTGACAGTAGGGACAGGGACGGTAACGACAGGGAGAGAGGTGACAGCGGGGGAACATTGCCTCATTTGTTGCGGGTGAGCGGCGGGTGGCTGGCGGCGGTGAGCGGCATGCGGTGGGTGGTTGGCGGAAGTGAGCGGCTGTGAGCTAGTACAGCGCACTACACAGCCGCCGGCCGCTGCGCAGGGATGGGGAGCAACATGTGCAGCAGGATGGCCACTTCCCTCGCCTCCTGCTGCACTTTAATTTCCTCATTTCTGGGTCAGTGGAAGAAGTGGCGGTATACCAGACCACCGCATACTGCCCCACTTCGACCACTGTATATATATATATATATATATATACTTCAAAAGTATGGCACTCAACGAACTTCTTAATCACATATCACAACGCCAGCTAGTTCAGCAACATTTTGGGTTTTATTTACCCTTTGTCAAACAGCACATATACGACAAAAGGGTAAATAAAACCTGAAACGTTGCTGAACTAGCTGGCGTTGTGATATGTGATTAAGAAGTCCGCTGAGTACCATACTATTGGAGGTTATGTGAAGGCAGTGTAAAGAGCACCACGGCTGCTGATTAAGGAGAGGGAGTGCCGGCCAATCCATTTGTGTGTGTATATATATATATATACACACACACACATACACATTACATAGATCTCATACACCCACAGACACACAAATACATAACATACACATAAAACACATACACACACACATACACACACATAGAAAATATACACATACATATACACTAATAGAACATATATACATACATACAGTATACACAGCACAAACTGTGCACACACTTACACTGAAGCCTGAGGAAAGGGGTGAGGAATGGATGCCACAGCCAGGAGATATTGCTGGGAGCCAGGGACAACAGTTCACCATTAGGCCACGCCCCCACGTCAAAAAATGCCGCGATTCGCGGGTCGGCGGGAAGGGGGCGGAGTCAATATATCGTGATTCTATTAATTATCTCATATTAGCTCCCTCTGGTTAGACCCCCGAATCGCGGTATACAGCTACAAGGGGGCGGGGCTCCGAATGCCTGCCGTATGACCGGACAGCGATTTGGGCCACCTCCCTATTCTCTCCTCTCTCACTCTCCTCTCACCTACACCCCCCATCCTCAGCTGCTGGGGAGGGAGGATTCCGAGCTGTGCTGCCAGCGGGTGTATGATGTCCCGCTCGCGGCTGTTTCATGTGGCTCCCTCCCCACGGGTCAGCGGCAGATACAGGGCAGAGGGGACAGCAGCACCAATGCGGTGCAGAGCAGCTTCGGCTGGGGGGCCCCTTATGCCAGGGGGGCCTGGGGTACTGACCCCCTTGGCACCCCCCTTAATCCGGCTCTGGCTGGAGGTACAGCTTGTGAATAGCCGCCAGTACTACCTCCCTTTCCCTGGGAGCAGCTGGCAAGGCTGATTTGAGGTAACGGCGAGGGGGAGTCGCCTCGAACTCCAGCTTGTATCCCTGAGATACAACTTGTACAACCCAGAGATCCACCTGTGAGCGAACCCACTGGTTGCTGAAGTTCCGGAGACGCGCCCCCACCGCACCTGGCTCCACCTGTGGAGCCCCAGCATCATGCGGTGGACTTAGTGGAAGCAGGGGAGGATTTTTGTTCCTGGGAACTGGCTGCCTGATGCAGCTTTTTTCCTCTACCCCTGCCTCTGGGCAGAAAGGATGCGCCTCTGACCCGCTTGCCTTTCTGAGGATGAAAGGACTGTACTTGATAATACGGTGCTTTCTTAGGCTGTGAGGAAACCTGAGGTAAAAAAGTCGACTTCCCAGCTGTTGCTGTGGATACGAGGTCCGAGAGACCGTCCCCAAACAATTCCTCACCCTTATAAGGCAAAACCTCCATGTGCCTTTTAGAATCAGCATCACTTGTCCACTGCAGAGTCCATAATACTCTCCTGGCAGAAATGGACATTGCATTAATTCTAGATGCCAGCCGGCAAATGTCCCTCTGTGCATCCCTCATATATAAGACGACGTCCTTTATATGCTCTATGGTTAGCAAAATAGTATCCCTGTCGAGGGTATCAATATTGTCTGACAGGGTATCAGACCATGCTGCTGCAGCACTACACATCCATGCTGAAGCATGTCAAAGTCAGAAAAATGTCTCAATGCACGTTGCCATATTTGCACCGCACACTGGTCCGTGCTGCGCATGCGTACGCTCTCCCGTGAAGGCGCATACCCGCAATAGCGTGCACTCGCAGGCGCGGTATGCGCATTTACGGTAGAGTTTATGTAGTCGTAGCGTGCGACTCATTCATTACATATTTTCACAATTAATGTAGTTTATAGATCATGGTCCCTTTGATAGATTCTGAAAGTTTGGTTAAAATACAATGTCCCAGAGCTGAGGAATCCCTCTTTATATCGTACGAAGGGTCTAACAGGAATCATACAGCAGTGTTTGGTACCCATCGGAAGAGTATTTAATTAGTAATATTCCGGTGTTGGTTTGGAGCGTATTAATCGCTCGTGCGAATAGTTATGGACATAAGAAGTTTATGTCCATTTCTATTATTTACACATACTCAAGTATGCGGCGGGAAACCCAGTTTCCCACCCACCTGAGCTGTTGGAAATCGTCACAGCCCACCTGTATGAATCACCCTATGACCTTTTGTTATGATGCAGGGCCGAATTCCTTCGGCCAATGGACAATGGGATTGTAGGACCAGGAGATTGCATTGTGTGTGGGGCATAAATAGGCAGGCCGACCACATCCAGCTCTCACTCTCTCATCAACGGTTATCTGCTGATAGCCGGGAGCTGGATATCGAGGCGCAGGCGATCATACCCTTTGTGCGTAAGTTTCTCTCCGTAATCATTGTCTTTCTGTGAGCCAATTTCTCTCATCTCTCCCCGTCTCTCTCTCTCTCCTCTTTTCTCTTATATCTCTCATAGTATTATAGTATTGTATTGTATTGCATTTAGGTCAGTGTAGTATTGTTTTTTTGTATTTATTGTTTAGTTCTGTGGTTAGGAAGTCTCTGTTATATTGTAGTGTATCATTTGTACTGTTATCCCCTTTTACAAGTATATTAGATATAATACAGTTAATAGGCTTTGGAACCTAAACCAGTATCTGTGTATTTTCTATAGTGTTAAGTGTTCACTTGAGCGTCGGTGACGCTCAAGCAGCTTTGTAGTTAGTCAGGTTACACAAGGTTGCACTTACACCCTGTACTCACATTAAGGTATTCTGTGTATTTCTTTGGTATAAGGTTTAAACATTAAGGTATAGCGTTGTGAGCGTCTGCGCCGCTGGTGATCTCCTCGTGGTCTCGAGCGTCCGCTACGCCATAGCGAATCATTACTCTAGTCATAGCCAATAACGTGTCCTGTGATCACTGGGCCGTGAGCGAACGTGACGCTTGAGCGTCTCGCCTACGGCTGAGCGATCGCTACGCCAATAGCGTACCATTACGGTACTTCTTAAGCAAACAGCGTACAGTGTTCTTAGCTTCATAAAGGGTTGTTATACGACAAAGGAATTTAGCATTGTCAATTGGGGACTCGTCCTATACTTCTCACATCTGCACTAGGTAGATCAGCAGACATTATCCCCCAGCAAAGGGTGGGAGATTGTCTCATAGTGCTGGCGGGATAAGCGTCTGCTTCGCTTAGATAAAGAGTGCTGAAGGAATCCGGGAACCGGAAGTAAGAACAAAACGCTTGTGTCTTTTAAAAACTGTTTTATTTCTCTTCTGTCTTGCGTATACACGCACGCATACATATATCTGCATTTTCTGTTTCATTTTCGTATATCACTATTCCTGTTTGCCAAGTTTTATAGTTGATAGAAAGTGCTAAAAAGAGATTTGCTGTTATTTCATAGTAGAGGTGATAGTTAAAGTATAGAACAAACACACGGTGTGTCTGAGATACAAGGCAGTCAGTGTGAATTGCGGTAGATGATCAGGGATCATTTACATTGATAAAAATAGAAATTGTGTTACGGTGGATCTTTATATTGCGTACACGTGTCGCTAACAAAGACTAGCGTACGCAATCCAAAGGCAGACGCACGCAGCGTTCATTACGCAACGTAGCGTCCGGTTACGCCCACGTAGCTCAAGCTGTGATAAAGTGAAGTAACGCAAAGGCGATAATTAACGCACAGCGGTAGATAACGCGACGCGGTAAATAACGCAAATCTATTTTTGGAAAAATCTGAAATTTAGTTTAACAGATCCTGCTCCTAATTGGTAACACTTTTGGCCTAAAGACAATTTCTGCGCAGAAATAGATATAGAAACAAAAGTGTACATGTGTTGAGTGAGTGTGGTTTTGTATACATAAGTTTATATAACTTTAAGGTGGAACCAAAAGGAAAGCCGGGTACTCGTCAAGGGACATACGTGTAAGTGACATATACGGTGGCTAGGGAGGCATCCCTGGTTAAATAATATTTGAGCATTAGAGTATAGCGGACCATAAGGTAACAAGACCAGGAGGTCATAAGGTAACAGGTAAAATAGACAAAGAGGTCCGCTATAAAAGTCCAGTGGCACAACGCCTGGGGTGTTGGTGCAGAACCCATATAGGCCATACAAGCTCTTGCTGAAGGAATCGCGGCCGGAAACATCGATTCCATTGATCTTTCAGTACATGACAAGTAGTGCTCGTGTACTGAACGATTGGACCGCACGTAATTGTGTGCAGTAGTTAGTAATCTGACCTAATACCATTAGAGTAAAGTGGTCACAAACGCTATTTGTACATTCTGACGTGATTTGTGTAATTTTTTATTTTTGGAAGGGAAGTTCGCTGGTCACTCAGGAACTATCCAACAACCGATACTTGCTGGGGAACGCGCCCCAGTAAATAAAGGTTCACAGGGGCCCTAGGTTGGGTACAGCAGCTCTGGTTACAGTGATTGCAGTACTGGCCAACGTGGGCGAGAAGTAAGTGGGGTACTTGATAAACCACCACCGCCGGCCTGCCCAAGGACATCTTGGTTTGTTTGTAAGGGTTCGCTGAAAACCTTGAGATAAAGATCCAAGGAGGAATAAGCAACGCCTGCAGATTATGGGGGCCATTTGTTCAGGTAGGGGGCGATCAACGTCGGTTCGGGTTGATTCAGAGAACCGACCAGTTGGGTCGGCACGATATGTAATGTGTGAAAAATACGGTAGTCACACAGAGGTTTTATGTGATGAATGGGAGAGAATGACTGTACAAGACAGGGACAAATTCCCAAGAATAGGTAGCTTCAGTCCAGAAGTGTTACAAAATTTAAGGAGGAGGATATGTCTCGTAAAATCAACAAAGAGACGAATTCAACATCATGATTGTTTACAGTTATGGCACCAGGAAGGTGAGATACAGAGAGGTTTGGCTCTGGCGGCAGGATCTGGGGCAGTCAGGAAGTTGATTGCCACAGCTCCTCCTCCACCATACATTGCAGGAGAGAAGTTGATTGCGGAGAGAAACGCACTGGGTTGTAAAACACAAACTCTTAGTAACATTGTAAATGTTAATGATGTTAACCAAATAACTCATGCAAGTATTAACCCGTGCAAGATGTACCCTGTTTTGAACCTTCCTCAGGAGTGTGATCAAGAAGACGATTCAGCAACAATTTCAGCTCTCTCTCTTGCAGCCACCATAGCAGAGACCACAGTAGGCACAGCGACACCCACGAGATTAGTGAAAGCCCCTAGCGGAGGGATAGGTGAGGTCGTGTCAACGGGTAAGTACGGCACCATGCACTACACTGAAACAATTGTACCACAACAAGCAGTAGAATCTACACAGGAAGAGGCTGTTAGAATTGCTCCTGTAAGGGTAATAGCAGTTCCCAATGGAAAAACAGATGTGTCTGGAGCCACTCCCATAAGGAACATTGCCATGTACACTCCATTTTCCCGAATGGAATTAAGAACAATAGTGTCCGAATTTCCTGACCCCAGGAAGGATTTAGTTGCTAGCCAAAAATACATCAGGGATCTAGGTAACACTGTAGAACCCAACAACAAGGATTGGCAGATACTGCTAAGAGCTTGTTTACCTTCCAATGTTGACGCAACTCAATTTTTAGCTGATTGTGCATTGGATAAAGATGTACCGCTTACAGACGTGTACAACAAGGATAATGTAAAAAGGATAAATTTACAGCTAAAAGAGTATTTCCCAGCCGTTGTTAAATGGAATAAAATATTTTCCATTAAGCAAAAGGAGTCCGAAACGGCAACAGAATATTTTCACCGGGCACTATTAGAAATGGCAAAGTACACTGGTATAGAAGACATTAAGACCAACCCAAACCATCGGGAAGTAGCAGTATCTGTACTGATGGATGGTTTAAAGGAAACATTAAAGACTAGGGTTCAGACCACGCAACCATGCTGGCGAGGTCTGTCAGTGTCCGGCTTGAGAGAGGCTGCTATTGATCACGACAGAAACATCACTAGGCACAGAGAGTCGCAAAGTGATAAGTTGATGTCCGTAAGTATACAGGCGCTGACCACAAGGCAGCCTGTGTATGTACCACCGAATCCTGTGGGTAAGGCAAGTGTAATAACATGTTTTTCTTGTAACAGACCGGGACACTTTGCACGAGAATGTAGAACAAAGAATGTACAAAGATCTTTTCAACCCCCTAGACAACAACACAACACACGACATTGGGAGCAGGGTCCACAGAGGCGGAGTTTTGAGCCACATACAGGGGAAACAAAAAGATATCCCCCGAACAGAGATTGGCATGCCTCTGGTAGTTCCCAGCTAACTCCCTCACAAGTAGTTGCTGCCAGCGGGATTCAGGGAGGTCAGCATACCCAATAGGGGTGTGGCCATACCTGTAATCTGCACCCAGTTAAGTTGATTGCCAGTCTTGGAAGCGAACCAGAGATTGCAATCAATGTGGCTGGTAAAACTTTAAACTTTCTTGTAGACACAGGGGCGGCCAAGTCAGTGATAAATTCGACAGTGGGCATGAGAACCACTGGTAGGACAATTCCAGCCATGGGAGTAACAGGAGTAGTCCAGCACTACCCTGTTAGCAAACCAGCCGAGATTACAATAGGGCCTTTGCATACCAAGCATTCCTTTTTGCTGGCTGCATCGGCACCAACTAATCTCCTGGGAAGAGACTTACTATGTAAAATGGGTTGCGTCATTTATTGTACTCCTGAAGGTGTATTCTTGGACATCCCTGAGAATCACGCTCAGGAAGTGCGAGACATGTTAGACTCCCCATCAAAATTAATGTCACATTCCATTATGACAAATAGGAATCCATCCCAAGTAGAAGAGATGACATCTCAGATACCAGAGTCACTTTGGACAAAAGATGGACAGGACACTGGATTAATGGCAAACGTAGCTCCAGTAGTTGTGCAAGTAAAAGATGGTAGGATAGCTCCAAAAATCCCACAGTATCCTCTGAAGCCAGAGGTGGAGCTAGGAGTTTTTCCCGTAATAGAGCGCTTGCTACAACAGGGCATTCTAGTAAGAACGTCCAGCACCGCAAATAGTCCCATCTTCCCTGTTAAAAAGAGTGGGGGGAGGGGTTACAGGCTAGTGCAGGATCTAAGGGGGATTAACAAAATAGTTGAGAGTCAGTTCCCCGTAGTGCCTAATCCAGCTGTCATCCTAATGCAAATTCCTCCCACTGCCAAATTTTTCACTGTTATTGACCTCTGCTCCGCTTTCTTTTCGGTACCTCTGCACCCTGACAGCCAATATTTGTTTGCATTCACATACAGAGGAGTCCAATACACGTGGACTCGATTACCCCAAGGTTTCATAGATAGTCCAAGTATATTTTCTCAGGCTTTGCATGATTGTTTACAGTCTTTCCAACCAGACAGTGGATCAGTATTGATACAGTATGTGGACGATTTATTACTGTGTTCAGATTCACTGGAAGCATCTCTGAAGGATACGAAACAGCTCCTGTTTCATCTTTCAGACACAGGTCACAAGGTTTCCAAAGACAAGTTGCAATTATGCCAAGCTAAGGTAAAATATTTGGGACACTGTCTAACACAAGGACTGAGACACCTGACCGCTGATAGAATCCAAGCCATTAGAGACATGACACTGCCACAAACCCAACAACAGATCAGGACGTTTCTAGGAATGTGTGGGTATTGCCGTAATTGGATCCCAGGGTTTTCCATATTGGCGCTACCTCTGCAGGAAATGGTCTCTTCAAACAAACCTGATCGGATTTCGCATACAGACGAATCCGAAACAGCATTTGAGAGACTCAAACAGTGCCTAACGCAGGCACCAGCACTATGTATGCCAGACTATGGGAAACCTTTTGAACTATACGGAACAGAAAGTGCTGGGTGCGCAGCAGGTGTACTAACACAAAAACACGGTGATGCCAGCAGGCCAATTGCATACTACAGCGCTCAGCTAGATACGGTAGCGCGATCCCTCCCCACATGCTTGCGTAGCGTTGCGGCGATAGCATTGCTAGTGACAAAAAGCGAAGATGTCGTGCTAGGCCACAACCTCACAATCCAAACACCGCATGCGGTATCTGCCTTATTGAATTCTGCCCAAACCAGACACGTCTCATCAGCAAGGTTTACAAGATGGGAATTGGCATTAATGGCCCCCGTAAACATCACCATAAGAAGATGCAGTGCATTAAACACTGCAACATTTCTCCCAGGTGTGCCTGGTCAGACACAAAGGGTGGAAGGTGAGAGTGATGGGGAAGGAGGATTTAATGCAAAGGAAGATACACATGATTGTATGGAATATTTGACCCAAAATTTTACCGCAAGGCCTGACATCAGTGACAATCCACTGGAAGATGCAGAACTCACGTTCTACACGGACGGTAGTTGTCACAGACAGTCAGACTCGGGAGACTTGTGTACTGGATACGCAGTCGTAGATGACCAAGACACCATAGAAGCGGAACCGCTAGGCCCACCTCACTCAGCCCAGGTTGCTGAACTGGTCGCCCTAACCAGAGCATGTGAATTGGCTAAGGGTAAGTCTGCCAATATCTACACCGATTCTAGATACGCGTTCGGGGTAGTACATGATTTCGGAGCGCTATGGCGTCTCAGAAATTTCATGACGGCAGCTGGTACACCGATAGCGCATGCAGCTCACATAAAAAGGCTTCTAACAGCGATACAGGAACCCGACAGAGTGGCTGTTATCAAATGTAAAGCACATACATATAGCCAAGACCCAGTATCCCTTGGTAACAGCCGAGCAGACGAAGCCGCAAAGCTTGCAGCTGCTACCCCCATACAGACAGACACCACACAGTTGATGGTATTTAATACCATCAACACACAGAAGTTGTGTGAGATGCAGAATTTGTGTTCCACACAGGAAAGAGCAGTCTGGAAGGCAAAGGGATATGGCCAGGAGTCCTCAGGGCTCTGGACGGATGGACATGGTAAACCAGTGGCCCCCAGGGCATACCTTCCATGTCTGGCTGAAGCAGCTCACGGGCTGACTCATCTAGGCAAGGAGGGGATGTGCAAATTGGTAAGAGCATACTGGTGCGCCCCAGGATTCTCCTCTCATGCGGGTAAAAGAGCAATGTCATGCCTTACCTGTCTGAGAAAGAATATTGGAAAAGCAATACCTACAGAACCATCCCATATCCCACCTGCCGGCGGCCCTTTCCAGGTAATACAAATTGACTTCATTCAATTACCCCCATGTCGAAATTTGAAATATGTACTTGTCTGTATAGATGTTTTCTCGAATTGGGTCGAAGCTTTTCCAGCAGCTACAAATACCGCTATGTTTACAGCTAAGAAAATTGTGCAGGAATTTGTATGTAGATATGGTATCCCTAGAATCATTGAAAGTGATAGGGGTACCCATTTTACAGGTGATGTCTTTCAAGGAATGTGTAAATTGATGGGAATTGATAGCAAGCTGCACACTCCGTACCGTCCACAGGCGAGTGCGAAGGTCGAAAGAGTGAACAGCACTATTAAAAATAAATTGAGTAAAGTAATGGCAGAGACAGGATTGACGTGGCCAGAAGCTTTACCCATTGTTTTGTATAGCATCAGAACCACTCCCAGGTCCCCTCTTAACCTGTCCCCTTTTGAAATTCTGTTTGGTCGACAACCGCATGTCATGATTAACCCTCAGGATGATTTGAAATGTAACAATGAAGTAACTGTAAAATACTTGATTAACATGAGTAAACAGTTGAGGAATCAAAATGATAATCTGAAGTTGGTGATTCCTGATTTACCAGATAGTAATTGTCATGACATTGAACCTGGGGATTATGTAATGATACGAAATTTTCTACGCTCAGGTTGTCTTATTGATAGATGGGAAGGACCATACCAGGTCTTATTGACTAGCACCACAGCATTGAAGGTTGCTGAGAGAGAGACTTGGGTCCATTCATCCCACTGCAAAAAGGTTGCCGATCCAGAGAAGTCCCGTGATAAGGAACAGACGGTAGAGGTTGTATCACTGGAGTGTCTGTTCCAGGAGGACTGAGGCGGCACCTGAGCCTTGAAAACCGAAAGCAGTTGTCGACTCCCTTCTCCCTTTTATTGTTTTTCTCCACTTCCCAGCCCCTCTCCCTTAAAATTTCTTTTTCCCCCTTCTCATTCTTCTCTATTTCCTCCTCAAAGATGGACTTGCCCCAAGAGACTGTGATCCGGATTTTGATGTTAACCATGATGTTGACCAGAGCAGTCTGTTCCGGCGAGAGTACCATAGAGGTCGAAAGAGGTTCTGGAATGGGTTCCGATTATGATGATGGAGGTGTAGTTTTCCAAGATCAACCAAACCAACAAGCAAAGGCGAGTATCAGAAAACGATCCGATAGAAGAAATTGTGATGGATTGTTAGCTGAAGAAAATTGTATCTGTAGGCTCTGTGATAATCTGGTTGAAGATGGATGCATAAAGAAATGCCAATCTAGTTTTAATATCCATATAGACCGGCATCCATTGAGTGACTATCACTCCTTAGTGGGTAACGTGTTAAACCAAACAGATTGTTGGGTATGCTCTCAAGTACCTCAGGGTCACAGTAAATCAGGGCTAGTACCATTTCCTTTAACGTTAGGGGAGGTACTTGAGCTAAGTGGTGGGAGACCGGTGGACCGGAGGTTTAACATCTCCAGCCCTCCTAGTTTGAAGCTCCACCAATACCATGTGGATAGGTCCCTCATATGTTTTAACATCTCCAATCCCAGAAAACCGGGAAATTGGGAAGTGTCATGGAGCAACCTTACCATGACCTTTTCACACAGAGCAGATAGAATGCCTACAGATACAGAGCTGGTACGCCACATAGCCAGTAGAGGAAAATCTTTCCGGTATCGATATACCTTAGGAAATAGGATTACTAGAGTTGGAGAGGTATCACCAGGATACTGTGCACATATCGTACAAACCGATACGTGCATTAGGCAGATGGAAGAATTAGGGTCAGGAGATTTCACCTGGAAGGTTTGTAACATGGTCATGTCCTTCTCCGTCCCATATGTTCTCCCCGATGATGCATATTTCATATGCGGGAGAAAGGCGTACAAATGGCTTGCCCCAAACTCTGAAGGATTGTGTTATATTGGAAAAGTATTGCCTGAAGTGATGACTGTAACACATGACAAAATGAAGGACATACACCGTGGTGCCCAAGCTCCTTATACTCACACTCATTACGAGCACCGAGTTAAAAGACAACTGTCAGAAAGGTTAGAGCATCCGGCCTCTGATCTTATCCATGAATCCACCGGGATTCAGGTCCTGGTCGCGTTAGATTTCACTCGCACCGCTCGGGGAGTGATGAATTATAGATACATTTCCGCACTCGCCAATTTGTTAGATAATATCACTGAAATGTATGATGACACGTTTAGATACACTGGAAGAGAACTTCAAGCTTACAAAACAGAACTAGTTCAGCATAGGATGGTTCTTAATTATCTTACAGCAGTAACAGGCGGATATTGTGTTACATTGGCAACACAGTACGGCATAAAGTGTTGCACGTATATCACAAATAGCACCGAGGATCCGGTAGAGGTCATAGACCAAAAGATGGACGATATTCTCCAATTGAAGTGGGAATTTCGTCGAAAACACAATCTCACCCTTGCTGCTGTAGGTAATGAGCTGACTGGTTGGGTGTCATGGTTGAACCCGCGAAATTGGTTCTCCGGTTTAGGAGACTGGGCTCAAGGAGTCATAATGGATGTTGGAAAGTTTCTACTATGTATCTTGGGTGTCGTTATATCGATTGGATTGATATTTAGATGCGGGCAGGCTTTAATGAGGTGCAAACAAAGTACAAAAGTGATGAGCTTGAGGAGTGAGGAAACCGTAATTAACCTGGATTTGATTTATGACCCAATGATAGAAACCAGGATGTGATGAAAATGCGATTATACGGTCCGTTTCTTTCACCTGTTTTTCTGCTTTTTCCCCAAGATACAAAGACCCCCTTGGACGAAGAAGCTGACGAGACGAGATGTATACAGACAACGGATTGACCAAAGAAGAAGATTTGACAACTTTAAATATGGACACTTGATGAACTTTGCCATGGATCCCCAGTTTCCCTAGTATTTTTTAAACTCACGCTAGCCCAACATTTTTGTAAATCTGATGGCACTGACAAAGCTTGTTGCTCATGCCTAAGGAGCAAAACAGCGCAAAGAAGACGACTCTCAACAGATACCGAACACAACTTCAACAACAGATGTACATTTCCCTGACATAGAATATCATTGCATTTTTCGTAAGTGTTCTTTATCTTCATCTCTACAACCCTCAGGTAACGACACACATAGACGATAGGGAATACAGGCACAGATATCAGCAACCACATACCTCCCCCATTCATGTATCATCAACTAAAATGTGCATCCCCATTTTGTTACAACCACAGCCGAAATGAGCTCGGTAGAGTTTGACAGCCCATCCACAGACCTGTACCACAGGATAAGAAGGAATTCAAATGTATACTTCGCAATACCTCGAAGCTTGATTTACAACACGTACGGCACGATGATACATGACCCCCCAAACATGGATTCATACACACATGCTTCTGCTATCTCACTAGGTCATACCCTCTTCACACCTTCTCCTCTCTCCTCCCCTACCCAACCATGGAAATCAATTAACCCCTGACTTACATTTTTCTCCTTAAATGTTTTGTGGCAGTTATTATTGACTGCCAAAGGGTGGACTGTCAAAGTCAGAAAAATGTCTCAATGCACGTTGCCATATTTGCACCGCACACTGGTCCGTGCTGCGCATGCGTACGCTCTCCCGTGAAGGCGCATACCCGCAATAGCGTGCACTCGCAGGCGCGGTATGCGCATTTACGGTAGAGTTTATGTAGTCGTAGCGTGCGACTCATTCATTACATATTTTCACAATTAATGTAGTTTATAGATCATGGTCCCTTTGATAGATTCTGAAAGTTTGGTTAAAATACAATGTCCCAGAGCTGAGGAATCCCTCTTTATATCGTACGAAGGGTCTAACAGGAATCATACAGCAGTGTTTGGTACCCATCGGAAGAGTATTTAATTAGTAATATTCCGGTGTTGGTTTGGAGCGTATTAATCGCTCGTGCGAATAGTTATGGACATAAGAAGTTTATGTCCATTTCTATTATTTACACATACTCAAGTATGCGGCGGGAAACCCAGTTTCCCACCCACCTGAGCTGTTGGAAATCGTCACAGCCCACCTGTATGAATCACCCTATGACCTTTTGTTATGATGCAGGGCCGAATTCCTTCGGCCAATGGACAATGGGATTGTAGGACCAGGAGATTGCATTGTGTGTGGGGCATAAATAGGCAGGCCGACCACATCCAGCTCTCACTCTCTCATCAACGGTTATCTGCTGATAGCCGGGAGCTGGATATCGAGGCGCAGGCGATCATACCCTTTGTGCGTAAGTTTCTCTCCGTAATCATTGTCTTTCTGTGAGCCAATTTCTCTCATCTCTCCCCGTCTCTCTCTCTCTCTCCTCTTTTCTCTTATATCTCTCATAGTATTATAGTATTGTATTGTATTGCATTTAGGTCAGTGTAGTATTGTTTTTTTGTATTTATTGTTTAGTTCTGTGGTTAGGAAGTCTCTGTTATATTGTAGTGTATCATTTGTACTGTTATCCCCTTTTACAAGTATATTAGATATAATACAGTTAATAGGCTTTGGAACCTAAACCAGTATCTGTGTATTTTCTATAGTGTTAAGTGTTCACTTGAGCGTCGGTGACGCTCAAGCAGCTTTGTAGTTAGTCAGGTTACACAAGGTTGCACTTACACCCTGTACTCACATTAAGGTATTCTGTGTATTTCTTTGGTATAAGGTTTAAACATTAAGGTATAGCGTTGTGAGCGTCTGCGCCGCTGGTGATCTCCTCGTGGTCTCGAGCGTCCGCTACGCCATAGCGAATCATTACTCTAGTCATAGCCAATAACGTGTCCTGTGATCACTGGGCCGTGAGCGAACGTGACGCTTGAGCGTCTCGCCTACGGCTGAGCGATCGCTACGCCAATAGCGTACCATTACGGTACTTCTTAAGCAAACAGCGTACAGTGTTCTTAGCTTCATAAAGGGTTGTTATACGACAAAGGAATTTAGCATTGTCAAGCAATAGCAGGTCTCAGTATAGTACCTGAGTGTGTATACACAGACTTCAGGATAGCCTCCTGCTTTCTATCTGCAGGCTCCTTTGGGGCGGCCGTATCCTGAGACGGCAGTGCCACCTTTTTTGTCACATGTGCTCAGTGAGAACCTGCTTTCATCTGTGAAGAGCACAGGGTGCCAGTGGCGAATTTGCCAATCTTGGTGTTCTCTGGCAAATGCCAAACGTCCTGCACGGTGTTGGGCTGTAAGCACAACCCCCACCTGTGGACGTCGGGCCCTCATACGACCCTCATGGAGTCTGTTTCTGATCGTTTGAGTAGACACATGCACATTTGTGGCTTGCTGGAGGTCGTTTTGCAGGGCTCTGGAAGTGCTCCTCCTGTTCCTCCTTGCACAAAGGTGGAGATAGCTGTCCTGCTGCTGGGTTGTTGCCCTCCTACAGCCTCCTCCACGTCTCCTGATGTACTGGCCTGTCTCCTGGTAGCGCCTCCATGCTCTGGACACTACGCTGACAGACACAGCAAACCTTCTTGCCACAGCTCGCATTGATGTGCCATCCTGGATGAGCTGCACTTACTGAGCCACCTGTGTGGGTTGTAGACTCCGTCTCATGCTACCACTAGAGTGAAAGCACTGCCAGCTTTCAAAAGTGACCAAAACATCAGCCAGAAAGCATAGGAGCTGAGAAGTGGTCTGTGGTCACCACCTGCAGAACAACTCCTTTATTGGGGGTGTCTTGCTAATTGCCTATAATTTCCACCTGTTGTCTATTCCATTTGCACAACAGCATGTGAAATTGATTGTCAATCGGTGTTGCTTCCTAAGTGGACAGTTTGATTTCACAGAAGTGTGATTGACTTGGAGTTACATTGTGTTGTTTAAGTGTTCCCTTTATTTTTTTGAGCAGTGTATATATCAAAATATAACATTTTATAAATATGCAGCCAACATGGCTGAACTTTTTCAAACAGTATAAAGTTTTCATGATGAAGCACATGAAATTGCGTGGAAAAAATATGTGCTTTTTATTTCAAGACATAATTGTATTTGTGGCCAACATGGCTAAACGTCAGCAAACAGTATAAAGTTTTCATGACGCAGCACATGTGCATCATTACATATATGAAATGATAAAATAAAAAAATGCTATATATGACAACATATGTGGTGCATTTTGATACAACATTGAGTGGCACCGCAGCCAGGGGCACAATGCACACATGCAACTTGGGGTAGGAAGATGGGTCCCCGATTCCATCAACCTGCACCAATTTGCATGTGTGCACTGTGCCCCTGGCTGCGGTGCAAGTCAACGCCATAGTATCAAAATGCACCACATCTGTTGCAATATATAAGTGCAGTATGATATACGGTGCAGTACGATATACAGTGTTTTTTGAGTGGCAGCGCTTTCAGGGGCACAATGCACACATGCAGGTAGGCCCGGCTTCAGGCTCCCCGGCACCATCAACCTGAAAGCGGCGCCACTAAAACGCAGTATATCATAGTGCACCAGATCTATCATAGTATATACCAGGGCAGCAGGAATGTTATATATACCAACAGATGTGGTGCATTATGATACTGCGGTGTTGAGTGGCACCGCAGCCAGGGGCACAATGCACCCATGCAGCTAGGGGAAGGAAGATGGGTCCCCGGTACCATCAACCTGTCCCTAGCAGCATGTGTGCATTGTCCGCCTGAAAGCGTTGACACACACCGTAGTATCAGAATGCACCACATTTGTTGGTATGTATAACAACAAGGGCACCAGTAATTGAGTATCACCCTACATTTGAAAGAGACTTGTCTCCTTCTCCTCCTCTTGTCCATCCTGTGACATCAAGGAGGTCAAAATTGCGGAGTAGGCGGTGGATGTGTGGCTGCCTTGGGAAGGGTAGCTGGTTTGAGGATTGGAAAGTGGTGGAAGGGTGTGTGGATGGGGGTGGGGGTTGACGAAAATGGGGAGAGTGGCTGGTTTGATGAGGAGGGATTTGAGGAGAATGGAAAGTGGAGGAAGGGTAGTTGGATGGGGCCTGCGGGTGCGGATAACCGGAATGGTAGCTGGAATGCGGAGTAGTAGATGTAGGGTAGGTGGGTGGTGGTGAGCTGAAGGTCAATGGGAGATGAGGAGCAGGTGCTTGAGGTTCTGGCCCATGAACGTTCCACTATGGTGTCTGTTGTCCTGAGAGTGTTTGGTACACCAGGCGCTGGCACTCTACTTGCAGCTGTGCAGAAACCTTCCACATAGTTTTGCTCACATATGATGCAAAGTCATCAAACTCATCCGGTTTCTGGAGCAGCTGTGAACGGGCCTCCAATAGTAGAGGGTCTTCTACAAATTTTGTTTTCCGTGGTTTCCTCCTGGCAGCCTGTTGCTGTGGAGAGGTTGTTTCCTCTGGTGAGGTGTTGATGAGGGCAGGGGTACGGCTGAGGTCTTCTTCAGGTGTCTGTAGGGTAAAAAGAAACATATTTAGTGGATAGTCAAACTTTTTTCTTTTTCTTTTTTTACAGTTCCCTACAAGCGTGGCAGAATGGCAAGCTATTTCAGAGGACTTTGACAGGCACTGGAATTACCCAAACTGTGGTGGTGCAATAGACGGGAAACATGTGCGCATCACCAAACCCACCAACAGCCGGTCGGACTACTTAAATTATAAAGGCTACTTTAGCATTGTTCTCATGGCGATGGTCAATGCAAACTATGAGTTTATTTTCCTGGATGTTGGGAAAAATGGTCGTTGCTCGGATGGTGCATCGTTGAAAATTACGCGCTTCTATGATAGGCTCACCACCAACTCCATTCATCTGCCTCCTGTGGAGCAAACAAAAAATGGCCTGGGATTTGTGTTCCTGGCAGATGAGGCCTTCGCACTGCACGAACACATAATGAAGCCCTACCTGCATAGAGTCCTGAACCACGATAGGCACATTTTTAACTACCGCCTTTCTAGGGCCCGCAGGGTTGTTGAGAATGCATTTGGCATTCTCAGCAACTGGTTCATTATCTTCCACAATCCATTAACATGAGGCTGGTCAAAATTGACTATGTAGTAAGAGCATGTTGTATACTACACAACATGCTCCGTAGCAAGGCCACAAGGCAAATGCCTTTGCTGCCAGCAGGACCGGAAGATCCCAACCAGCCAGTGGTGACAGCTCCGATTTCCTCGGTGGGACGACCTGCAGCAACTATACGCGGTACTGCAAGGACAAAAGAGGTCATGGAAAAATATAATGCCTTCTTCAATGGGGAGGGAGCTGTGGTATAGCAGGAGGAATATATTAGGTAAAAACCATTTAAAACGCAACTTAACCCTACGGCCTCCTCCACGTCCAGACTTCCCTCCTCGGACTCTGCCATCACCACTAGGGACTCCTTAGCTGACCTTTTCTCCAGGAGGAAGTTGAGATCTTTGTAGTACCACAGCTGCGGCACATACACCGTGGGGTATATTTACTAACATTCGTAATTTTCGGAAAAAGGTCAAAGTTCAATCACGAATGACATCGAAAGTGTAAAACTGCAACTTTTTGAATTTATTACGCCTAATTTACTAAGCTGTCGTATTCGGATTTTTCATTTGTTCCGATGTCGATGTCATTCGTGTTTTTTCCCCGTTTTTTACGGCAGTGATTAGCAAAACACTGCCGACTTTATCACAATGAATCTCGGCCGGATCTGTGTGATCCGTGCTGGGGTTAATTTTTTTTTTTTTTTAAATAAACACTGTAAAACGGAGAAAAAAAATGCGTGGGGTCCCCCCTCCTAAGCATAACCAGCCTCGGGCTCTTTGAGCCGACCCTGGTTGCAGAAATATGGGGAAAAAAATGACAGGGGTTCCCCCATATTTAAGCAACCAGCATCGGGCTCTGCGCCTGGTCCTGGTTCCAAAAATACGGGGGACAAAAAGAGTAGGGGTCCCCCGTATTTTTAAAACCAGCACCGGGCTCCACTAGCTGGACAGATAATGCCACAGCCGGGGGTCACTTTTATATAGTGCCCTGCGGCCGTGGCATCAAATATCCAACTAGTCACCCCTGGCCGGGGTACCCTGGGGGAGTGGGGACCCCTTCAATCAAGGGGTCCCCCCCCAGCCACCCAAGGGCCAGGGGTGAAGCCCGAGGCTGTCCCCCCCATCCAATTGGCTGCGGATGGGGGGCTGATAGCCTTTTGTGAAAATGAAAAGATATTGTTTTTAGTAGCAGTACTACAAGGCCCAGCAAGCCTCCCCCGCATGCTGGTACTTGGAGAACCACAAGTACCAGCATGCGGCGGAAAAACGGGCCCGCTGGTACCTGTAGTACTACTACTAAAAAAAATACCCAAAAAAAGACAATACACACACACCTTGAAAGTAAAGTTTTATTACATGCATCCACACAAACATACATACATACTTACCTTATGTTCACACGAGGGTCGGTCCTCTTCTCCAGTAGAATCCATGGGGTACCTGTTGAATAAATTCTACTCACCAGATCCAGGGTCCCAGGCTCCTCGTAGCATCCATTTGTAATCCACGTACTTGAATAAAATAAAAAAACGTAGAGCCGAGCCACGCACTGAAAGGGGACCCATGTTTGCACATGGGCCCCCTTTCCCCAAATGCCAGAAACCCACTCTGACTGATGTCTAAGTGGGTTTCTTCAGCCAATCAGGGAGCGCTACGTTGTAGCACCCTCCTGATCGGCTGTGTGCTCCTGTACTGTCTGACAGGCGGCACACGGCAGTGTTACAATGTAGCGCCTATGCGCTCCATTGTAACCAATGGTGGGAACTTTGTAGTCAGCGGTTGACCGAAAGTGACCTCACCGCTGACCACAAAGTTCCCACCATTGGTTACAATGGAGCGCATAGGCGCTACATTGTAACACTGCCGTGTGCCGCCTGTCAGACAGTACAGGAACACACAGCCGATCAGGAGGGTGCTACAACGTGGCGCTCCCTGATTGGCTGAAGAAACCCACTTAGACATCAGTCAGAGTGGGTTTCTGGCATTCGGGGAAAGGGGGCACATGTGCAAACATGGGTCCCCTTTCAGTGCGTGGCTCGGCTTTCCGTTTTTTTATTTTATTCAAGTACGTGGATTACAAATGGATGCTACGAGGAGCCTGGGACCCTGGATCTGGTGAGTAGAATTTATTCAACAGGTACCCCATGGATTCTACTGGAGAAGAGGACCGACCCTCGTGTGAACATAAGGTAAGTATGTATGTATGTTTGTGTGGATGTATGTAATAAATCTTTACTTTCAAGGTGTGTGTGTCTTGTCTTTTTTGGGGTATTTTTTTAGTAGTAGTACTACAGGTACCAGCGGGCCCGTTTTTCCGTCGCATGCTGGTACTTGTGGTTCTCCAAGTACCAGCATGCGGGGGAGGCTTGCTGGGCCTTGTAGTACTGCTACTAAAAACAATATCTTTTCATTTTCACAAAAGGCTATCAGCCCCCCATCCGCAGCCAATTGGATGGGGGGGACAGCCTCGGGCTTCACCCCTGGCCCTTGGGTGGCTGGGGGGGGGACCCCTTGATTGAAGGGGTCCCCACTCCCCCAGGGTACCCCGGCCAGGGGTGACTAGTTGGATTTTTGATGCCACGGCCGCAGGGCACTATATAAAAGTGACCCCCGGCTGTGGCATTATCTGTCCAGCTAGTGGAGCCCGGTGCTAGTTTTAGAAATACGGGGGACCCCTACTCTTTTTGTCCCCCGTATTTTTGGAACCAGGACCAGGCGCAGAGCCCGATGCTGGTTGCTTAAATATGGGGGAACCCCTGTCAATTTTTCCCCCATATTTCTGCAACCAGGATCGGCTCAAAGAGCCCGAGGCTGGTTATGCTTAGGAGGGGGGACCCCACGCAATTTTTTTAAAGAAAATAACACTTTCCCACCCCTTCCCACTATGGATCCCTGCATGCCTATACAATCACGGATTAAAAAAGCAGGTCTGGTTTTTTTTAGCACTTTTTTATGAGTTGTAATTTTTCACGGCAGTGTTTTTTTTTTTTTTGCTTTGCACTTCTTAGTAAATTACCGAGATTCATACTTAAACAGCCGCGTTTTGACCGATGGTGTATTCATTCGTATTTTTTTGGTTGGACTTCAAAAAAATTACGAATGCCCTCATCACTGCCGTGATTATTGCTTAGTAAATTACCGAGATGACACTTTGATGAAAAAACGGCATCTCGGTCAAAGTCGGGACCTTAGTAAATATACCCCCTTGTCTGCACCGGCCCCTGACCTCTTGGACTCCTCTACCTTGCGGTTCTCTTTGACAAAGACTCCGTAGATTGGCGATTTTCTTCCGGATCCAGGCCTCCGAGGCAGTAGAGAAAGTGGGCTTGGAGTACTCCATCATGCGGGTACAAGCAGCCTCCTTCTTCTGCTTGTTGCTGTATTCTGGTCAGCCACAGACACTCCTCCTCACGGTACAGGCTGATGAAGCCGGAAAGAAATTTGCGGTTCTCATAGGACATCTGCAGAAAAAAAAGAAAACTTAATAAACATGAAAAAAGTTCCATTATTCTGGTTTAAATAAAGTTTGTTTTCTAGTTACTGGTGTGAGTTATCTGAAATATGTAGTGAGAATACATTGGTGTGCAGGGTGCAGCAGCATAATGGTGGGATGTGGGTTGCAGTGGCGCAGTATAAAGGCGTTTAGGGCGCGGCCGCATGGGGCTTGCAGTGGCGCAGCATTTTGGGCAGGGGGCCTGTATAATCGTGGGTAGAGCAGCATAAACAGTGGGCAGTGTTGGTAAAAAAGAATAGTGATTGGTGGCCAGTGGTATAGCCTGCCTACCTTGTGCGGTGTGTTTAGGAGCACAGCAGCGTGCTTGCAGCCTCCTCTCAGTCATGTGCGCAGTGAGGGGAAGAGGAGTGTCCAGGAAGTCGGCTCCTATCTTCACATATCGCACATTGCGGTGTGATAAATCGAAAGTGGTGAAAACTAGCATGCAATCACGCCGCGATTCGATAAAAATTAAGTGCAGCACATACTATCTTGAGACGCGAGATTCGACCGGTGTGCCTGCGCATCGCGTCGAAAGGTACCTAAAATGTGCATACAATCCCCCGATTTCTCTCACAGATCCAGTCGAAATCGAAGGTTAGTACCGATTATCTCACAAGTGTATGGGCATTAAACCGCACAGGAAATAGGTTTAAACGTGTGCAAAGTTGCTGATGAAGCACAACAGGACTTGGGGCCTAGATGGTCATTCCGAGTTGATCGCTCGCTAGCTGTTTTTAGCAGCCGTGTAAACGCTATGCCGCCGCCCACTGGCAGTGTATTTTAGCTTAGTAGAAGTGCGAACGAATGGATCGCAGAGAGCCACCAAAAAATTTTTGTGCAGTTTCAGAGTAGCTCAAAACCTACTCAGCGCTTGCGATCACTTCAGACCATTCTGTTCCGGATTTGACGTCACAAATCCGCCCTGCCTGCGTTTTTTTCGAACACTCCCTGAAAACGGTCAGTTGACACCCAGAAACGCCCACTTCATGTCAATCACTCTGCGGCAGCCAGTGCGACTGAAATGCTTCGCTAGACCCTGTGTGAAAATACATTGTTTGTTGTACTCGTACGTCGCGCGTGCGCATTGTGCCACAAACGCATGTGCAGAACTGCGCTGTGAACAAATGCAGCTAACGATCAACTCGGAATGACCCCCCTAATTCAGAGTTGATCGCAGCAGCAACTTTGTTAGCAGTTGGGCAAAACCATGTGCACTGCAGAGGGCGGGGGGGGGGGGGGGGGGCAGATATAACATGTGCAGATAGAGTTAGATTTGGGAGGGGTGAGCTCAAACTGAAATCTAAATTGCAGTGTAAAAATAAAGCAGCTTGTATTTACCCTGCACAGAAACAATATAAACCACCCAAATCTAACTCTCTCTGCACATGTTACATTCAGAGATCTGCACATGCGCAATAGAGTTTGAGCGCTCTAGTGCTCAGACTCTCGGCGCTGCCGGCAGAGAGGAGGGGCACGAATGGAGGAGGCTGCACCCGGGAATCCTCCTCTCTTAAAGTGCCCCTGATCCGGGACCTGGCCCACAGAGCGTTAAATGAGTTATTAACCACTTGCCTGACATGGTAACATCGTTTGCGACCACACCAGACTGAGCGTTATCTGATCTGGTCGCAAACGAATCGACCAGTCAGATACACAGAGTGGCCGGCTGCCAGAAGGTAATCTTCTAGCAGCCTCCTCTAACAGAGGGACCTCCCGGCCCCTCTGCCTCCCTGCATCCTCCCCCCAGTGTCTCCCATACTGCCAATCACTGCTGATCGGACGGCTGCACAGAGGAGCAGCAGCCATAAAATTTTAAATTAACCCCCCAGTGTGTACCTGGCAGCTGCAAATCAAAGTCGCAATCGTACTGATTGTTTTTTCAATGGTGATGTTCCAATGTTTGGGAAAAAAAAGATATTTTACAAATATTTACTATATATATAGATATATATATATATAATTTGTTATTAAAATGTTTTTGGACAAGGTTAAATACACGTTCTTCACCTAATTCACTCATTACAAAAAACTGACAATTTATGAGTGGTTTTTGGAAATTCTTTTTTCCAGTTAAGTGGTTAAATATATGTTATTGACTTAATACAAATAATTGCCAATTTTTGAAGTGACTTGTATTTAAATATTTGACATTTCAGTGGTTATAAAGCCCTGACTCCTAGCAGGCTTTGCACGAGCAATGTTTGGATTTGTGTTTCTACTGGAATATTGGGCCTAATTCAGACCTGATTGCTAAACAACATTTTTCTCTAACGGGCAAAACCATGGGGGGTAATTACAAGTTGATCGCAGCAGGAAATTTTTTAGCAGTTGGGCAAAACCATGTGCACTGCAGGTGTGGCAGAAATAACATTTGCAGAGAGAGTTAGATTTGGGTGGGTTATTTTGTTTCTGTGCAGGGTAAATACTGGCTGCTTTATTATTACACTGCAAATTAGATTGCAGATTGAACACACCACACCCAAATCTAACTCTCTCTGCACATGTTATATCTGCCTCCCCTGCAGTGCACATGGTTTTGCCCAACTGCTAAAAAAAAGTCCTGCTGCGAACAACTTGGAATTACCCCCCATGTGCAGTGCAGGTGGGGCAGAGAGAGTTATAGGCCCTACACACTGGCCGATTTTCTGAAAGATATGAACGATCTTGTTCATAAATGAACGAGAACTCGTTCATATCTTTCAGTGTGGAGACTCCAGCGATGAACGATGCGCGGCCCCGCGCTCGTTCATCGCTGGTCTCCCGTCGGCTGTGCATGCAGGCCAATATGGACGATCTCGTCCATATTTGCCTGCACTTCAATGCAGCCGCGTGACGGGGGGAGGGAAGAAACTTCACTCCCCCCGTCACTGCCCCCCCGCCGCCGGGTCGCTCGTCGGCCGTTTCGGCCGTCGGGCACCTCGGCAGCGCATCGTCAAATGTGTAGGGCCCCTTAGAGTTGGGTGGGATGTGTCCAAACTGAAATCTAAATTGCAGTGTAAAAAAAAAACAGCCAGTATTTACCCTGCACAGAAACAAAATAACCCACCCAAATCTAACTCTCTCTGAACATGTGACATCTGCCCCACCTGCAGTGCACATGGTTTTGCCCATTAGAGAAAAAAATTCTGCTGCGATCAGGTCTGAATTAGGCGCTTTGTTTGTTTTCTTGCTCATCAATTTATGCTTCATCTGCGACAATTCTCTCTTCTCCAACCCATCTGCTTCAGCTTTGTTCCTCATGGTCCTACTTTTCCCAGCCTACAGTTTTCATCTTTTCCCCATATCTCTGCACTGCTGATGCTTAGGGTTTGCCAGGGGACAACCACCATTGTCCACAGGGTCCACAGAGTTATTGCTTAGCCCGATAATCTCAGAGTGTGTATGCAGCACCCAGAGCCAATTATCATTCCTAAAGCAGTCATATCACATGATTGGATATAATACCTGCTGTATGACATTTGTCTACGGCCGATGTATAATGTGGTCAATGGGATGAACGATCTAATGATACATCAGTCGCCCGTACACATTGAGCTATATATCGCGCAACATATAATTAATAGCAGCAAATGGTATGACCCTGATGTCGCAAGGTAGGAGCTCGCAATCACAGGTACACATCATGGGATGATGTTTACGATCTGTCGCTCTGATCTGCGGATCTGATGTGACCTAGGGATGAGTCGATAATGTGCACTTTTTTGAAGTGTGCATAAATTTCTGATCATCTCTCCGACATTTCTGCCAACAATTCATTTAAAAAAGTCAACTTTGTGATGTCAGATCGGATGGTAAATCTCTAGAGCAGGCCTAGCCAACCTGCGGCTTTCCAGATGTTGTGAAACTACACATTCCAGCATGCCCTGCCACAGTTTTAGCATTCCCTAATAGTAAAACTGTGGCAAGGCATGATGGGACTTGTAGTTTTACAACAGCTGGAGAGCCACAGGTTGCGTCTAGTGTGTACACTCCAAAGCTGGTGTACTCAATATAATTTACTTGCACAGAAAATATAAAGTTGGTCAGTTTGTGAGTACAATCGTTCAGGTGCCTACCTGCCTTGACTGTTCATCCAGATACACCTGCAGGTCTGGGTGCTTATTAACTGAATTCACCACCTGGCAGATCAGTGCATTACCATGTCTCTGCTTTCTGCGTGCCAGCGTTCCTGCGCCTGCCAAAATCTAAAGGCAGTGGGGAACCTAAGTGTACTCTGTGTCACCCACAGCCTATGGGTGCGCTATGTCACCTATAGCGGAGTACATGGGGATTTGCAGATATATACCTGTTTAAGTACCACCGGGCTTCTTTAAATAAGGCACAATGGAACCAAAAGAGTTAAGCCAATTGAATCAATTGCTATGCCAAACTAATTGCTCCCACAGGAGCACTTCTATAAATCATTGGACTAAATATGTGAAATGCGGCAATGTCATGCCCTCAGTAGGGAAGCAGTTTGTCAGTGCAGATTAACATGTAAGTACTGTAAATAGTGATGAATACAGGGAAATGTAAATCTCTGGAGGCCGGGGAACGAGAGTGTATAAAGAGCATTACATTCAGGGGAAGCTGCCAAGCGCCTGCTGTATTACGGCAATATGATCAGGGCAGTCAGCACCTTTCTGATTTTATTGATCCTATAGATTTATTGGTTATTGATATTGTTTTGTCTTATGTTCACTATACACTATGTACCTCTACCTATGCTTAGATTTCATTTCATAAATACATAATTGTTTTACTTTTTTTTTCTTTCTGTAAATTGGTTCAGGGTAATATGAGAGCCAAAACTGTATTAGTTACCAGAAAGGAAAATCTACCCCTGGATTGCACCATATTGGAAGACCCTATAGTTGGTATAGGTGGCAGCGGTATGTGCTGAAGGTTAGTCCACGTGACATGATATATAACGTAACCATGTCTTTGGTTTATTAACTATGTAGAACAGCAAGATGACACTGGGTTAATACAGCAGGTATGTACATCGGGCACACATTGCACATTTAATGTATGTACCAGATCCAGCCAGTAACGTATAGAGGAGCACAAGTGGCGTGTGGACAAATGGGTGCGCACACCTGTGCAGGGGCGGATTGGGATGGAAAACCAGCCCGGGAAAGTTATGAAAGCAGCCCTAATGGGGTGTGGTCTGATGAAGGGGTGGGGTCTGTTGAGGGGGGCAGAATCCCTCCTCATATGGCCTGATTGTACACAATTGCATCCTTCCTTGCGGCAGTTGTGTCTGAAACCAGGGGTGGATTGGGAACTAAAAGCGGCACTGTAAAATCTTGTAGAAGTGGCCTGACATGAGCAGCACAGGAGGTATAACATACCGTGTAGCCATGGCAGCATCATTGGATGGCAGAGTTGCTGTACTGCAGAGGTGGTGTAACAGAATTAATGGGGATCATGCATTGTACTGAGTGTGGTGCGCTGCCTGTCATGTGGGGGATGGGGCCACATGACAACACATAATACAGGCCCCACAGACATGTCAGCCTACCAGGAATCTTCCTGGTGAGCCCTATGGCCAATACGCCCCTGCACCTGTGTGTATACATGTGGTACCCCAGGTGTTAGTGTGGACACAGATAAATTAGGTCTAGGTGGTACCTTATAATACCAATGGGCAGAGGCGGATTGGCCATAGGGTTCATAGGGAAGATTCCCGGTGGGCTGCCATAATGAATAAGATGAAAAATAATTTGCATATACTGTATGAAAATGACTTTGCCACTTAGCCTGTGATTGCAGATGATCTAGTGTATGCCCTGTCTGCCTGCTTGGCTGACATATAAGATTGAGTGAATAGTGAGTGGGATACGGTTGGTGTAATAAGCAAGAAAATATATATTGATTAAGAATTATATAGTTTCCTAAATTCTGAAGGTGTATCATATAATGTGCTCATAATATTTAATTTTATTTCTTTTTAACTTCCCCCTTCCCCTTGATGCTGGATATACCCACTATCTGGAAAGTCTTGGGGGGAGGGTGCTGCTGCCATGGCCCATGGCTAGACCTTACACCTCTGGTGCTGCCCATGTGGGGCCACTAGTACAAATTTTTCCAGGGCCGCTTTTTGTTCCCAATCTGCCCCTGCCAATGGGTCTTCCCTTTCTCTCTCTGGCATTGATTCCAGGAGCTTGTCCTTCTCAGGCTGTAGCAAAGAGGCTAGGCCCATATACACAGTAAAATTACTTAATGTGACAATTAAAAAGAATAATATAGCAAATTTATAAAACACTTGCCTGGCATGGTCGAATCAGATGTAACCACAAGTACCCTATCTGATTTGGTTGCACATTATGCGACCAGCCAGATACACAGTGTAGAAACTTCCCAGCAGCTACCACTCTCATAGACAAACGCAAGGGGGGGAGGGTTCTGGTTGCCCGGAAACCCCCCTTCCTTTCGCCAGCGGATCAAATTATGAGCACAATAGCAATAGTATGTAATATGATTATTAAAGCTGCCACCACATCATGCCCAGTGGCAGCAGTTTCTTCTACCAAGTTTGCTGTGTGTCTGGCTCTGAGCCATCAATCAATGCACTGGACCAGAGAGTAGCTCCCAGCAAGAAGGGACAGGAGTCTTACCATGAGGTGGAAGACTGTGTGATTAGAAAGTGCATTTCTGTCTCCTACTGGTTCTACAGTTTGTATATTTATTTATTTATTATGCTGTGTTTAACCTTTTACTGACCACTTATTGCATTTATATTAGTTAAATATGTTTAATACAGCCTAAACTATAGACCATCTATAGAGTTAAATATTAATACTGTATTCCATACAGTATTCAGAGTATAAAAAGACCAATGTGTACATTAATGTCTGGGGTCGGAACTAGGATCTTCTACCACTCCCCCAGACTCCCACGCTTGCTCCAATTTTCCACAGGGATATTGTGGATTGCATTTGGAAACCCCCCTCTGAAAATCCTGCGTTTGCCCCTGACTCTCAGAGGGACCTTCCGCTCTCTCTGCCTTCACTCATAAAAAAATAAAATAATAATTCTGAGCGTTTTTTGGAAAAACAATTTGTCAGTCACAGTAAGTGGCTAAAGGGTAGTAGGAGGACACGAGTCCTAGGAGTGGTATGCAGAAACTAATGGTCAGCATACAAATGACATGCAATTTGACACAAATGGAATAATACTGATATATATGATAATAGTTAATAAGACTGTAATGGTTAATCAGTAGGCGATTTATATCTCTTGGCAATTAACAGGACCCTAGAGAGCCATGCTGGGCCCCCGGTAAAGGGGGCATGGCTTAAAAAAGGAGTGTGATGACTCCCTTTGCAATTATTATATTTACATAATAATATAATTGTGTGTGGGGGGGGGGGAATCTTAACATGGGGGAGGTCAAACGAGTAACCGATCCTTCCTCTCCAGCCAGCGGCATCTTCCCAGTGATATTTGGGAAGATGACACTGGCCACTAGCGGGCAAAGACTCTGGCACAGTGTCAGAGTCTTTGCTTTCTATGTGCGGCGCCATCTTCCCGAAAAGAGATCACCGGGAAGATAACGCCGGCAACAGCTCAGGTATACTGGGGGGGGTATCGGATCCAGGCTCCCTCCGGGACCCTCCAGCAGCCCGAGCCCGGGTAATTTGTACCCGACTCCCTCCCTCCTCACTGCTACTACCAATTAAATACACTTCCGTACTTTAACTGAACTCGTACAATATTTGGCTATGACTGAAAATACAGTTTCTTTATCATTGCCACATGGTTTATTGTAAATATACACAAGGGTGGTCATTCCGAGTTGTTTGCTCGTTTTTTTTTTCTCGCAACGGAGCGATTAGCCGCTAATGCGCATGCGCAATGTCCGCAGTGCGACTGCGCCAAGTAAATTTGCTATTAAGTTAGGTATTTTACTCACGACATTACGAGGTTTTTTCTTCGTTCTGGTGATCGTAGTGTGATTGACAGGAAGTGGGTGTTTCTGGGCGGAAACTGGCCGTTTTATGGGAGTGTGCGAAAAAACGCTGCCGTTTCTGGGAAAAACGCGGGAGTGTCTGAAGAAACGGGGGAGTGTCTGGGCGAACGCTGGGTGTGTTTGTGACGTCAAACCAGGAACGAAACTGACTGAACTGATCGCAGATGCCGAGTAAGTCTGGAGCTACTCAGAAACTGCTAAGAAGTGTCTGTTCGCAATTTTGAGAATCTTTCGTTCGCAATTTTGCTGAGCTCAGATTCACTCCCAGTAGGCGGCGGCTTAGCGTGTGCAAAGCTGCTAAAAGCAGCTTGCGAGCGAACAACTCGGAATGAGGGCCCATAGCTTTTTCAGCACCACATGTAATGAAATAAAATATATTATCATTCAACAAACTAACAAAACCCCAGACTGATCAGTCATTCACTTTAAGGTGAACACAATGGGGCTAATTCAGACTGCATCGCTCCAGAGGTAGCAATCGCAGTCTGAATTTTTCCCCCGATCCCCGGGGACCTGCAGCCAGCAATATGTTACATACATCCCTGCATGTACGTTCATATGTGCTATTCCGCTCCCCCCTGCACAATGTAGTGTGAGCTGCAGTCACTGATGGTGCGTTCTTGCAACCGTGGTACCGCACAAGGTAAAGGGTTACACCCTGGCAGTCTGGTGTCCTAGCGCCTCTGGACAGACACAGCGCAAGTCGCTCTCTCAAAACACCAACCAAGCCACTCCCAATTAAAAATGATATCATCCAGGCATTGGTGTTTGATAAATAAAAAAAAGGGGGCGGAAGTGTTTTGGCAGGATGGAAGATCATGATTTGGGCAGATAATTATGACCACAATAGACCAGTTCTGAATAACTTGCAGTAACTGGTTTCACTTCCTCCCAGCAATCAATGAGCTGATTCATTTTCCTCCTTTGCTACTTAATTAGATTTTTATATAGTGTTCAATGCGTGTTAAGCACTTTCTGTCTTAGTGCTTCTGTTTGCCGGATGTTACTCTGCAATGTGTGGTAACTATGTTATCCGTTCATAAG